>NW_004444010.1:7634441-7663549 GCF_000243295.1 Trichechus manatus latirostris
CACAGCTTCCATCAGAGTAGTCCAGTCCAACTAGATGGCTCTGACAGGGATCACAACAGAGGGTCCTGGACAGAGCTGGAGAAAAATACAGAACAAAATTCTAACTCAGAAAAAGACCAGACTTACTGGCCTGACAGAGACTGGAGAAACCCTGAGAGTATGGCCTCTGGACACCCTTTTAGCTCAGTAATGAAGTCACTCCAGAGGTTCACCTTTTAGCCAAAGATTAGACAGGCCCATAGAATAAATCAAGACAAAAGGGGCACACTAGCCCAGGGGCAAGGAGTAGAAGGCAGAAGAGAACAGGAAAGCTGGTAATAGGGAACCCAAAGTCGAGAGAGTATTGATATGTCATGGAATTGTTAACCAATGTCATAAAACAATGTATACTAACTGATGAGAAGCTAGTTTGTTCTATAAACTTTCATCTAAAGTACAATAAAAAATATTAATAACTAAAATTGCATGTCCTGTCCCTTATAGTCTCTATCCTCCTTACTCTTGTTCATTTTTCTTCATAGCTCTTTATGTATTTGTTTGTTCAGTGTTTGTCACTTTCCAGGAGAAAGTAAGCTCCAGGAGGGCAGGTGTTCGTGCTTTGTTCTTTCACTGCTATTTCCTAGTACCTGTATCACTGTCAGTGACATTCATTAAATATCTATTGAATGAATGAATTAATCCAATCATTTTTAAACTCTACTACCGCTAACTAATGCAAATTGGTAATTTGTGCCATTAATTCACAAGAGAGATTTTACCACCAGAAATATTAGATACTTAGGCAGTTAGAGGAGCTGATGGTTGACATGACAATTATAAGGATATCATGTGAAAGGCAGTAAGAAGTGTAAATTTTTTTAAATTCAGGCATAAGACAAACAAAAAAATACACATAAATATAATTTTTAACTTTTCAGACATTGAAGTTTATGCATTATAAAAATACTCTACAAGACGTATTGACACAGTGGCTGCAGCAATGGACTCAAACATAGCAATGATTGTCAGGATGGTGCAGGACCAGGCAGTGTTTCATTCTGTTGTACACAGGGTCACTGTGAGTTGGAACCGACTGGACGGCACATAACAACAAGAATTCAGGAGTGGAGAGGAAAAGAACTCCTTTTGACAAACCTATTGTTTTTCAAGACGGGTTAAGTTTTTTGTTTTTCCTTCTTCTTCTTCTGATCCTGAACTGCAGTAACTTTATATTTGAGCCAGTGGGGGGAAAATGTCTGGACCATCCACTATATTTTTTAAGACTTCACTTGTTAGATGAAATATGAGGAAATGTGGTCTATTTTATCGATTTTTTTTTTTTTTTTTTTGCTTTCTAAATGGCTATTTAAATACAGATAACATTACACATGACAAACTGGAGGAGCAGGTTCAGCCACCCTACCCAACTCACCTGTTACCTGATACCTCCACTCAGATAGACCAGCAATGCGGTGTAACAGGATTGGAAACTTGCCCAAGTTGAGGCCTCAAATGCAAAGAGGAGTCCTCCTGTTGAGAACTGTAGGGGTCGGGAACAAATCACTGCTTGATATATGCCACTCGCATAATTTCAAAAGAGTATAAGAACCCCGGACAAAAGGGAACAGAAGTAAAGTCAAAGTAAAGGTGCTGTATAACGTAAATTTTCTTAGAAGTTATCAAGCTAAGAAATGTAAAACATGAATTACACCCCAGTTTTATCCATGGAATTTAAATAAAGTTGTAACATTTCCACAGTTTCTGGCAAAAAAGTGTGAGCACTCTCTCAAGTGGTATACGCCATTTTCTTAAGACAGATTTCTTATTAACAAAGTTTGTTTCTCTAGTGGTTATTCTGTTTGCACAAATAAAACTGTATATATAATTGCTATAACATTTTCCGTAAATGTTACAGGATTATATGAAGGATCGTTTAAAACAAATGTGTTTAGCTCATTGCCTGAAAACCTGCATGTTTACTTCATTGCCTCGGCAGCTGGAAAAAAAGTTTTCAGGAGTAACATAATTAGGCGTCCTTCAGCACTTGGGGAAGTTGAGCGATATAGTGAAACATTCACCCAGAGACCCCCCGTCTGGGCCCAGAATCTGCAAATGACTAGTGAGGGCAACTGGAAGCTGCCAATTATGGTTCGTATTGTGGAAAATTACTTAACCTTTGGAGCATCCTTTTTCTTCTTATAAAACTAGGGCATTATATAAGTATAAAAGTAAGTGGTTCTTCGGTCTCTTCCACCTCTAAAAGTACATAATTCAAAGTTGCTAAAAATAAATACTTTAAAAATTGACTCTGTATGTTTCGCAGTGATAAGGGAAAGGATTATACGATATTTTGTACCAGAACTCTAAATACACCGCAGTATCAATTACAATATTATCAAGACGTTTTTTGCTCCTGAAAAAAACAAGTTCCAGGGTGGCATCTGCCTTGCAGAGGGACGTCTTTTGAATAGCCAGGTTCGGGAAACAGTTCCAGCTACGCCAGCTCATCTGCCAGGCGCTGCAGTTGGAATATTAAAGAGTAGTTTTTCAGGGGACTGCGTCCTAGTTCAACTGGGGACCCAGCGGAATTTGTAACCCCCATTGGCTGTCCTTATGGTGAAGGCGTTGCCCTGGGGGAAAGCCAGAGTGCGGATGGTGCTGTGGCTGCGGATGGGGGTACTGAACGAGCCGCCCTCCTCCAGTTCGCTGTGGCTCAGGTTGAGCGCGCTCTGGCTGCAGTCAGTACGCAGCCCTCGGAAGGCGCCGTGCAAGTTCCCGGGCCTGTTGTCCGTGCTCCTGGGCTCTGGCTGCAGCCGGGGCCGCTTGGGGTCGTGGCTCTGCAGGGCTTCATCACAGCGCTCGGAAATCTCCCTCAGGATGGCGTCCACTTCGGCGCAATCCTGGCTGGCAGCATTGAAGAGCTCCTCCAGGCTCCTTTTTGTCGTTGCCTTGAGCTGGAAGGGCTCGGCCGCCGCCCGGCAGTCCTGGGACTGCGTGATCATCAGCTTCTGAGAAAGACGGGGAAGGGGCGCAGTAAAACGTGTGAAGGGAGCTGCCCCAGGACCAGCTGGGTCGCAGATGCGCTTAGACGACCTAAGTGCACAGCGCACTGCGCGGACTCGGCGCGGGTTACGCGCCCCCTGCAGGTGGCTCAGCGAACTCTCAGAGGTTCGCCCCACATTTCCCTATTAGCCCTCCACCACCCGCCCCGCCACGTCCCAACACTGGTAGTGGGGTAGGTGGTGCACAGGAACGGTTCCGACGTCCTGCAGGGTCCTGCATGCCCGCGCCTCACTTACATCCAGTACCGAGGCCAGGTGCCGGGTCCGGCTGGCTAGTTCCTTCAACTGCACGTTCCGCTCTTTGAGTGAGGCGATCTCCTCCTGCTTCTGGGTCAGTGTCACGTGCAGCTGTAGGGGGAGGAGACCCAAACATTCACCGGTAGGCCACCGTGCTCGGTCTCGTCTGCATTTCTGCATGAAATAAACCCAGATCCTGACGTCTCATCAGGAACTGGGGACCCAAGGGCATTTACACAGGTGAGAAGAATAATCAGTTCTTTGACTTTTTTTACAAAGCATTTCGACAAAATGCATATAAATTAATCCTCGATTTGGGCAACAGGCAGATCTAGATTCTAATCCGGCTTTGCCCCCTTAGATATAAAGTTCGACCTTCCTATGCCTCTTTTCCTTATCAGTAAAATGGGCCTTGTAAGAGTACCTACCTCCACAGGTGGTTGTATTAAACAAGTGTAGAAAGGAAATTAATAAGCACAATGCCAGGCACTTAGAAAGCTCTCAAAAATTATCGGAGGCCCTTTAAAAAATCCTTTTAGTGCAATGGAAGCTGAGGCGGAGCCACTGGAACAATAGCAGCTACGTCGACCACTAGCCGGTCCACTGGTCCTGCGCGACCAGGGTGACCCCCACTTCTCCCCATCCCTCTGCCCCGGCCCCAGGATTCCTGGCCGCCTACTTGGTTGTTCTCGACCAGCGCGTCCCCTAACGCCCTCTGGTTCTGGTCGGCCACCTCCTTCCAGTACTGCTCCGGCGGGGGCACGTCTGGAGCGCACAGCGACGGTGACGGCAGTGCCCGCGGGTCTAGCGGAGGGGAGAGGCAGGCTCCGAACGGCGACACATCACAGGGCGAGAAGGGGAAGTCTCCATCGACCAAGGGGGGTGACATCAAAGAGGATGAGTCTGGAGGAAGAGCGTGAGCTGGGTTTACAGACTCAGACCTGTGCTCTGTGTCAGGGGCGAAATGCCACGCCGGTTGAAGGGTTTCTTTATTGAGTACAGCACCCCTCACTCCGTGACACCTGCCGTCCCCAGGCCCTCCCTGATATCCTGTACACATACAGCAGACACTCAATTTTTGTCTGTTGAATTGATCTGAATTGAACTGACTCTTCATGGTGGCCAGGGCAAATTTGCATGGGCCTGGAAGAGTGACACTGGCCTTCTCTCTTATCCACATTCCATCACTCCACCGCTCCCCCACCGCATCACAGCGCGGGCTCCCTCTCCTAGAAGTCCCCCGGCAAACCGAGAAAGCTCCAGATCCAGCAGTTCATCTTCTCCATTAGGAAGGGGGCGGGGGGGGGGGCGCTAACTATGAAAGAGCCTGACCCTCTGAGCTGTTGCAGGCGAGTCGTTGACAGCTGGCTGGTGTACTTCACGGACACGAAATCTGGTTTGGGGGTGTGGGCCACCCCGGATGTTGTTTAACTGCAAGGAGACTGGACTTGCCTGCAATGAGATCATCCACCGTGTCTCTGAAATCCTGCAGATCGACCAAGTCCGGTTCCGCTTGCAGAGAACGGTTCTGAAATAAACCAGAGGTCCAGTAAACCGGTTACTGTCAAATCTGGCGGGTGGCGAACACGTCGTAGAGGAACAGACGTCCTCCCGGGTTTAGCTGCAGGTCTGCAAGCGCTTGCGTTCGCAGCCGAATCTCGTACCTGCAAATCAAAGGTCCCTCCCGGACAGGGAACCCAGCAGACTGGCACCGCCATGGTGGCAAGCGGCACGCACGGAGCCGGGACCGGGTCTGGGAGGCTCCAGTCCGCAGCTACCACACGGCGCTGAGACTGTGCGAGGCTCTGTGTCCAGCGTCTGCTGTTCCATGCGCGGCACAGTGGCCCGGTTCCCGGGCCGAGTCATCCGCAGCTCTCAAGGCCCCCTGCCCGGCCTCACTGGTGGGTCAAGAGCCAACCAGCTGCCTCCCTGAGGACCGAAGCGTTCCTTAAGCACCGACGGAACTTTACCCCGAGACTTATCCCAGCAGGCTGAGGTGCCACCACTCTTAGAGCAGAGAAAGAAGAGAACACCCGTCTTTCTTTTCAAGACCCGACAGCGTGTGGGGTCCTCCAAAGGAGTAACTTGAGGCCTTGTTTCCCACTGAGGCGCGCCCACGCACATACATGCATACACATACACACACAACACACACACACACACACACACACACACACACAACACACACCCGACAAAAAAGTAACAGAAAGGCAGGCTACGATTTAAGAGGTCAGGGATGCTATGGAAAGTGCTTCTGTTTGGCCCACAGCAAGGGATGGCCCCTACTATTCTTTTCAGTTTCTCAAATAGGTGGAGGTGACTTTTCCCTACAGGCTGATAAGCCTCCAGCATCTTGAAATGGACACTCCCCTAGGTTCCTGCGATGTGTCTGGGTGCACAAGGAGAAAGTAAGTGGCAAGAGGCTGATGGCCCAGGAACCTTTTTATTCCCTTAATTCGTGGACACTGACACTTCACAAAACTCTTTTACAGAGAATCAGTTAATCCTCACATCAGTCCTGGGAAATTAGCAGGGCTGGGAAGTGACTCCTCTTCATTGGATGGAGAAGGTGAAGCTCAGTTGCCCAAAGTAACCCAGCTAGGAAATGGTGGAATCAGCTCCTGTTCAAGAAAACTGGTACCTATTTCAACCCTCTTTACTCTAAATTTCATTGCCTCTAGTGTTTATTTCCCATTTAAGAAAGTCTGCCTTCCACCGAAGACAGCACTGGAAAGGGGAAAGGAGTGTCTCAAAGGGCAAAGTGTGAGGGATGCATCCAGTGCTCCCACCAGAAATATCTATTCTACTGACTGCAGTGACATTCCACTATTATTGATTCATTCCTTTGTGTTAATCATACTCTTCTCCCAGCACCTCTTCTTCACTACTCAACTGTTTATGAGAAGAGGAACTTATTCTGACTCTAACTTCAAAGAGCAGACAAGTTTATCAGTTTTCCATGCAAAAAAGAGATTGAAGCATGGAGGCCCCTGGCATCAGTTGGGAACTGAGGCTATATAAGGGGAAATGGTTTAGAGAGGAAGAGCTGAGGTCCTCAGACAAATTATGAAGCCTAAGTTCTGCCCTGGCTGAAGGGGCCAGAAATGAGACTCATTCTCCATGGGCTAAAGATCTCCCTCAGAAGAGGTTTGGGAAAAGGCCTTACTTAGCATGAGGCAGCAGGAGGCCAACTCAGAACTGGGGCCCAGGAAATGTTTCCTAGTACTTTATCCCCCATCTTGACAAATCCTGGACCTCAAACATTTCTGGACCACTTCCTCTCTCTATCCACCTTCCTCAGCAGGCAAGGGCCTGTGAAATATGACCAGAGTGGTCATATTGGCCAGTGTTCTCTCCAGGGAATATTCTCCTAAGGGCCTCTCTCCCTCTCCACCAGCTCTGCCTTCCCCAGGAAAAATCCTGGACGTTTTGGTCCATCTGCCGTGAGCTCTGTACTTGAAACTTTGAATCTACCTTCCCAATTAGATAAAAAATCTGGCACTTCTCTAACTACAACAACAGCAAAAATGACTAACAGAGAGCATGATGTCAAATTTGAATTCTGTATACTTAAGCAAACATTCAGCAGGAGTCTGCTTGGTTTTTGCTACTTGCAAAATAAACGTGTTGGAGTGAGGGAGTGAACTAGGCCCCTGGGTCAGGTGAAAGATGTTCAGGCATGGTCTTTCCTTATTTGAGCTTCCATATCTGAGAGCAATAAAATGGCCTCTACAGGGCAATACCCACTCCCACCTTGTGCTTTAACAATCTCTGCTCTCAGCAGCCACCTATCCTGACTCCCCAGGGGCTCTATCCTAAGGTTCTAAGAGGCCTTTGACCCTGGGAGACTTAGAAGTTTTGCTCCACCACCACCCCAGCTCCAGGAGGTGGTCACATCTTCTGGAGAGTTCTGTGCTGGGCCTGGCCCTGTGGACCTCATGGCCCAGCACCTGCTGCCAGGAAGCTGGAGCTGGCACTCTTCCTGTGGGTTGCTAAGACCTCCTGTCCTTCTGGGCACTCCATAGCCCACGGATTAGCCAGGCTTCTGGTCTCCCAGGTACCAGTGCTGGGAAGCTCCATCCTCTGCCTGGGGAGCATCATCAACCCTGGCAAGTGGTACAAGAGGGATGGAAATAAGAAGACCGGCTTTGGGGGAAAGAAGAAATTCGAATGCTTCTTTGCTCCATGAAGGTAAGAGACCAGAGCCTTTGGAGGAGGGAGAAAAGGATTTTTTTTTTTTTTAGTGCCCAGCTGCTGAGGGGTCATCTCTGAAGAGGAAGAGCGTTTTCTGTCAGATTTCTTCCAGAGTCTTTCTCCCTCTTTCCTCTTCCCCCAAATGCAAAACTCTCTTCCTCTTTTCCAGTCTTGAGTAAGAAGTTAACCACTGACCTCCAGTCTCTGTCGACGCCCACGGAATGAAAATGGTTAGTGAATCTCCAGGAAGGAGGTGCTGGGAGGAAAGACAGGACAGGCATCAGATGCCCAGCACGCAACTTTGCTCCCACCCGCAATCTCCTCGTCGCAGCTCCAGGGAATGGTTGGAGAGGGGAATGGAGACCCGTCCCTCAAAGGGGCCCTCCAGGCGAGCCCCTCTGTCCCAAGTTGGTCAGAAGAGCTCCAGGAAAGCGGCCATCGTAACATACGAGGAAAGGGGGAATTTCGGATCCCCAAGGATCAGGTTCCCGCACAACGCCTCCCCCTACTAGCCGGGTGTGCCTGCGCCCCCAGCAGGAGCCAAGCGGCTGCGGAAACTAACCCACCGCTCTCGGTGTCGGGGTTTGAGCTATGTGAGGCGGCAAGGGCACCGCAGGAAGGAGAGGTACCTGCGAGGCGGCGGGGTTACCACAAGGCGGCGCGTCGGACCCGAGTAGCGAGGAACAGTCGGCAAGGTCCTGCAGGTCTATGGTGGTTAGGGCTGTGCGGGGAGACCGGGAGACACGCCCCCGGGTAACCCTAAGTCTCCTGGCCAGTGCTCGCCGCTGGAACCCCCGCCAGGGCGTCGGAGCCAGAGGGAGAGACCCTCCTCCGAGCCGCGCGCGCCGCATCCATCCGGCGCGGGGAACCCAAGGGGACGCGTTGGGGGCCACGGGGCTCACCTGGGAGCGCGGCGGGCTCCGCGTCCGCAGGATCTTCGTACACTGACACCAGGCTGCTGCCGCTGCAGACGGGAAAGAACTTCTGCGGAGGGGCGAACTAACAGGGCATAGAAACAGCGAGCGTCTGTCAGCCCTGGGCCTGGTGCGCAAGGACCCCGCCGGTCCCGGGTCCCGGGTCCCGGCCCCACCTTCCTCTCCAATTTCCCCGGCTTGCCCAGAGGCCGGCCCCGCAGCTCCTGCACCCTGTTGGGGCAGATGCTGTCGAAGGCCCGGCGTCCCGCCGCGCCGCCCCCGCGAGCCTGCATCCTGCCTCGGGGCGCGCTTCGGCCCGGGAGCTTCGCGCCGACTGCCCGGAGGCGGCGGGCCGGGCCCAGCTGAGTGTGCAGGCTGAGAGGTCGGGGAAGGCGCGTGGCCGGGGAGGAGCCGAGGGGGCGGCAGGAAGGCAGGGAGGAGCGCGAGGACCGCCGCGCGGGAGGGGCAGCTCGCGCCGGAGCGCCAGAGGTGGCGCCTTCAGCCCGGGACAATCTGCGTGCGGGCGGAGGCGTTAAACCCAACCTGGCAACGCGGCTTCCCCCGGGAGCCACAAGCGCGGAGTCCCAGCCCGCGAGCGCCGTTTCGGCTGGAGTTGGCGCCGCCGCCCCCCGACTGCGCCGACGGGAAGGCAGGGAAGGAGGGGCGGTCAAGTCCCACCCGTCCACATCCCTGGGTACCGCCTTCCCCCTTACCGGCAGTGGGGATGGAAAAATTCACGATTCTCATTTCCTCTTCCCACCCCAGTAAATAACCGTGGAAAGATGCTCGCCAAAGTTAGACTCCGGCGGTTCCCCTTCCCTGCACAACTTGGTGGGGATGTAGAGTTCCGGCGGGGACTCCCCAGAGCAGCCTCCGGATTACAGAAGCCCCTTCGCCAAACCTGGGGAGCGCTGTGTCTCCTACCTCGCAGGTGTCCACTTGATCTCTCTTGGCCTGATGCCTAGGGCCCCGCCCCGCAGCCCTATCCCCACACTTCCCCGGATAGCAGCGCCTGAGCACAGTCTTTAAAAGGGTATCAACTAAGAAAAAGTGACATCCACAAAGCCTTCTCCAGTTTCAGAAAATTCCAAGTGGACAGCCCCAAATCTCCTAAAACCCTCGTCTCTATTTCTCTCCCCTCCTGTCCTCAGTTGCCCATCCCAGCGTTTGCCCGCTTTCTGCACAGCTGACCGCGCTTGCTCTGCCGCGGTCTTGGCTGCCCTTCCCAAGCTCAAGGCCTCTCCCAGTAAGCGGCATCTTCAGATCCTTGGGGAAGGAGGCCTCTCTCTCAGGACCCCACTCCCACCCTCATATCTAGTTCAATCATCTGAAATTGGAATCTTTGTGTCCTCTCCTATTGGGCAACTTGTTTGCACGTTATTTATACCTAGCAGTAGTGAAAGAGCCTCTTTTAAAGTGTTAGGATCACTTTTATTTGCATCCATTATCCGGGAGCCCTGGAGGCGCACTAGTTAAGCGCTCGGTTATTAACCAAAGGGTCTGCAGTTCGAATCCACCAGCTGCTCCGTGGAAACCCTATAGGGGAGTTCTACCCTGTCCTATAGGGTCGCTATCGACGACGACAACGGCTTTGGGTTTTTTTAGTAGCGAAAGACCCTCTTTCAAGGTGTCATGATCCTCTTTTATTTACATCCATTATCTGGGTTAAGAAACAAGATACCCCTAACAGTAATAGAGGATAACCCAGTGGTGGAGCTGGAATAGATTTAGAGAGCCTCTGACCCATTTTACAGATGCAGGAAATGATGAGGCAAGGTTAACCACCAAGAGTTGATGTGGTATCTCTAATGGTGAAGCTCTGGCTTTAGGATCAGGCTCCCTGAGAATGGGAACCTGGCTTCACCCATGACCAGATCCCTGAGCCCCAGTTCTTCAGGAAAAACAGTAATACTGACCTCAATAGAGTTGCTATGAAGACAAATGAGATACTTGTATAAAGTGATTGGTGCTTGGTATGGATAAATTAATCTTTTGCACTTCCAGCCTCTAGCTCTTGAGTAGCACAGCCACTAGGTAGTTCACCCCCTAGCCCCCATCCTTACCCACTTCCCAGTCTGTGAAATGAGCAGGAGAGCTCTTGGCTGAGTTTTGGGGGGATTTCTACACATGGAAACCGTTATGAATTTTCCAGAACAGGCCCATTTTTCAAATACTCATTAATGAGTCCCTAAGTGGGGTAGAAAAATATGGGCATTGTATATATACACGTACAGTAGATTTGTGACAACACGAACTAGAACAGCAAAAATAATGGCCATGATTATATGACTGTCTAGTCTGGATGATTCTGGAACTAATATGGATTGAATGTTGTCCCCTAAAAATGTGTCAACTTGGCTAGGCCATGATTCCCAGTATTGTATGGTTGTCCACCATTTTGTGACCTGATGTGATTATCCTATGTGTTGTGAATCCTACCTCTATGATGTTAATGAGGCAGGATTAGAGGTGGTTATGTTAAAGAGGCAGGACACAATCTATAGAATTAGGTTGTATCTTGACTCAATCTCTTTTGAGATGTAAAAGAGATTACCGTTACCACCAAGCAAGAAGAGCAAGGAGCTGAATGCATCCTTTGAACCCAGAGTCCCTGCACTGAGAAGCTTCTAGACCAGGGGAAGATTCATGACAAGGACCTTCTCCCAGAGCCAACAGAGAGAGAAAGCCTTCCCCTGGAGCTAGCACCCTGAATTTGGACTTCTGACCTCCTAAACTGTGAGAGAATAGATTGCTATTTGTTAAAGCAATCCACTTGTTGTATTTCTGTTATAGCAGCACTAGAAAACTAAGACAGGAACCAAATACCCATATTAGTCTTGTCCGAGTGATGGAGTAAATGTTGGTGAAGACAACTCCCAAAGTCACTCTTTTGCAGGACCAGTCACCCTCCCCTACCCACCAGCCAGGCTGAGGGCTCCACATATTTTTGGGACTTGGAACAGGGAATATGATAAATATTATCTTTCTCGTCCAATCAACAAAATAGAACAGCTTTCTCTCAGCCAGCTTAGAGATCCCCACTTCACTCTTTCTGAGCAGGGGAGGAAGAGGAAGTTCCAGAAGAATTCAGCATAACAACATATCAGGAGAGGAGGATTCCTAAAGGCCCAGAGTAAGGCACCCCAGGCTCTGGACAGCACTTGGAGGATGCACGTGGAGAGAAGCGAAAGGAAGTTTCTCTAAAATTGTTTTGAGTTTATTTGCTTTTTATTTCTATTTGTTGCACATTTTGATTTATCCTAAATTCAGTGGGACATCGCTGTTTTTCCCGAAAGTTTTCTATTATAAGATTTTTATTACGTTATAAGATTATATTCATTATAAGATTTATAGGATTTTTTTCCATATTTCTTGAAGGCCTGCTATGTGCCAGGAATAGTACTGGGTGATTGTAAAAGCACCTCATTAATTCCATAACCCAACCCTATGAAATAGGGTTATTCCCATTGTACAGATGATACTTAGGCATAGAGATGTGACTGGTTGAAGAGCATCCTGCATAGGAACCTCAAGCAAATGACTCCAGAACCTACTTGTTTAATCACTACTTTATACTCCCTCATAACAATCTTTTTAAGCTTTACAACAGCCCTGGTATCAATTGTAAGGCTCAGAGAGGTTAAGAAATTTGCCAGAGGTAATACAGTAAAACCTGCGAAAGCTGGAACCTATGTAAGGTGGAAACCTGTCAGTGAAAGAAAAAAATATTTCCCACTAAAACGAGAGATAGAAAAGTGGTAAGACTGCACCCTGTCAAAGGCAGACAACATGCAAGACTGAAAAACAAGGCAGTCCCATTGAGTTCCAGCTCTCACAGTTTTACTGTATTTTCCACTAATAAAGAGCAATAGAAAAGTGGTAAGACTGTACCCTGTAAAAGGTGGAAAACTTGTGAGACCTGGAAAAACAAGGCAGTCTTGTTGAGTTCCAGCTCTCACAGTTTTCACTGTAGAGCTGCAGAGTCATGACAGTGAGAATGAGGACCATGTGACACCCTTGGAGCCACGGAACTCCAGCAACCCTCTGTCTCATTTCTTGGCTCAGTTTAGCCATCTATAAAACGAGTCCTGTGATGTGACTGGAAGCAAGGAACGTACTGGGCTCTGCAAACATATTGTCTATAGTCCTTATTGAAACGGAGGGCACTGGGTAGATAACTTGTCCAAAACCTACATTACAAAGAGGTAAATTCTTATTAAGAATGGCTAGAAATTTGTTAAGTGGGGGAATTTTAGCAGAATGGTTAAAGGCAGGGCTCTGGATTCATTGCCTGCCTTCAAATTTGGCTTCCTCCACTGTTAGCCCCAATGTCCTCTTCTGAAAAATGGGATAGTACTTTGTCTCATAGAATGGTTGGGAGGATGAACATAGTCTGACAGTACCTGGCACATGGTAAACAATGACAACCATTATTACTACTATGCTATCATCACCTCGGTTCACATGTAGCAGGTGTAAGACAAGAATGAAGCGTTGAACCATGTGATTGTAGGGTAACAGGATTCGATTTGAAATGGTCGTAACCACCTGCAAAACCTTCGTTTCCAACAGCTGTTAGTTGTACGCAGGAATTCTCTGTATTTGCGTCTCTCTTGCTTCCTCCTCCACTAGTGCAGCTGTGGTGCGGTTCCTCTCCCTCCACTCCTTCTCCGACGCTTTCTAGCTCCGCCTCAGCCAAACCTGCGCCCTGGCCCCTCTAGACAGCGTCGACAGCTGTTGTCTCTGTATGGCCTCATACCTTACGGCACCCTTTAGACCCTTGCGAGGCGCAATTCTCGGCCCCCTAACGCAAGGGTCCCGGGACCCAGGCCTAAAAGTGACCCTGGCTTGCCTCATCACTGGAACCACGTTGTCAAGGACCTCACTGGACCTGGCGCGATCTCGCACAGAGATGCCAACTACAGAGGGGACTGGGGTAGGGAACCTCCATCGTTGCTGACCACCCCATTCCGGGTCTGACTTCACCTCCCCTCCCAGCAGACAGACGCGTGCAATAGCAACATTCAAAGTCAGACAAACCACGAAGGACAAGCCTGTTTATTTGGGGAAAGATTCGGCTCTCTCGTGTGCTCTCAGCAAAATAAATAAACTGCTATCATACACTATTTACAACCTGCAGGATGACCTGCTGACCAAGCAAGAGCCCTGAACCCTCTCTGTGGACCGATACTGCACTCTTTCAAAGTAATGAATGCGGTCCAGCAACCAGGCCAGGGAAAGGAGATTAAGGTTCTGCTTTATTTCAAGCTCGGGGAGAGGGTGCACTTCTCGCAGATCTGGAGGGGCAGCATGTGAGTCAGGGAGCCCTCGTTGATGGTCACCAGCAGCTGCAGCTTGCCCAGGCAATCCTGTAGCACTGCCTCGGGGTGCCCGCCCAGAAGCAGATCCACCGGGCGCGGGAGCCGCAGCATGCGGTCTGCCAGTGCCAGGCAGCAGATGGCCAGCAGGGAGGGTGTGTAGCTGGTGAAGGCGTAGTCCGCTAAACTCAGCTCCGCCACCCCCTGCGCTAGGGCTTGCGCCTCCAGGGCTTCGGAGACCGCAGCCTGCCCGGCCTCCACGCGCGCGTGCGTGTAATGCTCCAGGAAGAAGCTGATGGTGGGCGCGCCCAGGCTGAAGTGCAGTTTGTGCAGCACGATGCACTCCAGGTTGCAGAGCTGCTGCTGGGAAAAGGCGCCGCAGCATAGGGCCAGGAGCTGCTTCACGCGCGGCGGGTGCACCTCCACCTGCAACACAAGGCGCGTTCGGCGCCGCAACGCGGCTTTCAGGGCACGAGAAACAGCCCAATCTCGAACCCGGGAAAGAAGAGGGACTCCCTCTACTCCTTACAACAAGACAGCCCGGGCTCCGCCTCTCTACTTCTAACCTTGGATCACCGGGGGCGTACCTCCAGCGCAGTTTAATTCCTGTAGGGCTAAAGTTTCGGTAAGTTTTAGTTTTTTTTTAGTTTTTAGTTTTTTTTTTTTTTTTTTGAGACTACAACAGCGGTGTTACAAAAAGCTGTTTAAGACTGTTTATTTGAATGCTGTGTGAAAGGATTGTTTGTGGGAAAATTGTGAAGTTAAGGCTGTGGGATGTATAAGTTTGCAAACGTCTGCCGAAATGGATTCAGGGAACCCAGAATTGCACGCTGGAGAGCCGGACGGCGAGAGAAAGTGGCCAAGAGTTTTGCTGCCCCCCAGGCGTCCCAGGGAGTACCTGTTTGCAAGCGATGAGCAGTGACGTGACTCCAAGCAGCTGGAAGCAGTCTGCAGCCACTGGTGTGGTGGTGAGGAAGCGGTCCAGAGTGTTCACCGTCAGGCATAGCGACTCGAAGGAGAGGCCGAACTGGCGGTGCACGGGGATCAGCCAGCTGAGCAGCTTACAGCGGGATTCCGCGGTCACCTGCCAGGAGGGAGTAGGATGGCGCGCCGGCTGAGTTTAGGGCGGAGGGAGGAGGAGCTGCAAAAGGGCAGAGCTGAGCAGACTCAGACAGCTTCCCAGGAGGGAAGCGGGAAAAGGAGGAAAAAACTAAATGCGCCGGAAACAGGGAAACACAAGGGCAGCGCTGCAGCCTAAAGAGCGCTAGCGGAGCCCGGAGCTGGGACGCCTGGGTTCGTGCCTGGCGCTGTGTGGAGCGCATCAGATGTATTACCTCGTATAATCCTTCAAGCAACTCAATGGGGATCCATTTTGCAGATGAAGAAACTGGCTCAGGATTGTTAAATAACTTGCCCGAGGTCTGTAGGAGTCCGGGCTCGAACCTAGAAACTGTGTCAACTCGTCTGCACTTTACCGTGCCCTCATTAACCAGCTTGGAGACTTCGGGCAGGTCACTTAAGTCGTCTAGGCCCCGCTTTACTCCATCTGTAAAATGAGGCTTTTGGCCCGGCCTCCAAGGCCCCTTCCCAGTCGGACTGGGGGCAGGAACTGGGCTGGCGCCGGCGGGGATACAGCGGGCTGAGTGGGCGCGGCGGAGAGCAGACAGGGCAGGAAAGGAGAGAGCCGCAGAGAGGAAGAGCGGCGGCAGGAAGCGGGCTCAACCAGCGCCTCACTTGTGGCTGCTGTGCCAGGGATTCCCGTGGGTGGAAGTGGCTCTCCCGCGCCTTGTGGAAATCGTAGCAGCTCTGGCCATAGTCGCGGAAGGTCTGTAGATCTAGCTGTGCCCATGGTTGGGCACGGCCGGGCAGGGGGCTGTAGCACCGCGCTGCGGACGCCGTGGGGCTGTCTGCACCGTCCGAGCCGGAACTGGGGGACTCGAACAAGTCGCAAACACCAGAGTCTCCAGGAAGCGGGCGCGAGTTCAGGGGCTGCAGCGGTTGCTTCCTTCGGAGGCGCAGGCGCCTGCTCTTCTTCACCGGGGCGCAGAGGTTCTGGTCGTTGTCTTGTCTCCTGGCCCGGGCGGCGGGGCTGGTGGAGCAGGAGATCACCATGATGCAGCCGGCTGGCCGACCTACTGCCCCCAACGCCCCAGCTGCGGCGGGCGGGACGCGCGCGCCAGAATGCGAAGGAGGCCGGGCCTGATGGCCCGCGCGGGCCTAAGTACCGGACTGCCCCTTCCCTCCACCACACCCCCGCCCTCTCACTGGCTGGGCGCGGAGCGGCACGAGAACCGCGCTTTCCCGGCTAAAGAACCGCTCCGGGGAGAGCTGCTGGCAAGCGGGAGGAGGAGCTCCAGCCCTCGCCTAACGCCCGCCTTCCGCGCTGGTTCCGCGCGCGTCGTCGTTACCGGGGCAACCTGAGCTGGGGTCGCAGCGAGAGCTGAGTCTGTGTAAGTAAGGCGACGGCTGCGCCGCCAGGTGAGCCCTGGGCCCAGCTGCGGGGCTCGGCCGCGCCCGGGAAAAAGATTCTCCCAGGGGGTATCTCTCAGTCCTTGGCCAGATGGTCTTGACACATGCGAGCACCTTCCATGTCGGCTCTAATCAAGGTCGGTAATTGTGTAAAGATCCTCTTCTGAGCTCCAAATGAAGGCACCGGCTTAAATTCTGCAGCACAGGAAAAATTATTGCAGTGACCCATACGGGATATGAGCAATACTCTTAATTCAACTGAGTTTATGATTTTCTTTTCAGTCGGTACCTGAGTAGTCAGTATACCTTTTTTTGCTGGTCTCGGGAGCAAAACCTTGGCAGGCTCTGCTGTGGTGTTGTGTATCTGGGAGATAGTTCAGCCAGCCAGGCATTCGTGCTCAAAACAAAACAGAAAATCGCCCAACAAACCCCAAACAGCAAGTCTGCCGTCTTGTAATAGCTTCTCCCACTCTTTCCACCCCAAACCAAGTGAATTGAGGCTGCAGAGGTTGGAGGTTCTTGTTGTATCTAATTGCTCAACGGCCTCTTTTATTTTAGGTTATTAGCTTCTGACTGGCTGGCCCTGGTGGCCTAATCTGTCTTCGTTATTCCTTGCTCCGCTTTCTGCTCCTTTAGGGTGAGCAGCTCAGAGAAGCAGAGCGGAATGGGTGAAGGGAGGCCCAAGCAGGACAGACTGGATCGGGCAATTTCCTCAAGGCACCCCTGGGATAGTGCACAGACACCTGTCCTTGAAGAAGCTCGAGCTCTTCTCAGGCCTGAGTGAATCTTTCTAAGGGGCTCTGACGCTTTAGGACTCCAGTTCTGGTAGAGAACTGGAGGGGGCGGGGGCAGAAGTGCCATCTAATCCACTTGGTAGGCATTTGCCAGTGACAGAAAGCCCAGATGCCCTCAGCCTGACAGTTTCCAGAGGTGCTCCAAGAGGTGAGGTTATCAGGTGCAGTACCAAGAGCAGCATCAGCCATTTACACCTCATTTTGGGAGAAAGCTGACAAATGTATGTAATCAAAGTGTAAATTTCTCTCCCCAGAAATTTAGTGGAGTCTGCTAGATTTGCAGGTAAAGAACCCAACTCTTTTCAGGTTCTGGTCCTTGTTAACGTTTTCTTTCCTTGTGACTCGGAGCAAGCTTTTTAGTCTCCTGGCCTAAATAGTGTCATCTGTAACATGGGGAAAACCTTTCTAGATGATTCTTACCTACACAGGTAATTCTTACCCACACAGCTGATTCTTACCTATATAAGTGCCAGGCCTCCCTACCTCCCCTCAGGCTGTTGTTGGAGAACCATTATGGGAGGAGCAACTGGTTCAATTGTTAAATTGTTTAAATCTGTGGAGGGGAGGCTGCGTCAGTTATCAGACTTCTTCCTGGAGAAGCTTTCTGGATGTCCAAGAAGAACCCAAGGATTCTGATTGTTCATATTGGTTGAGATGGCTGTGTGAAACAGTGGGAAAAACTCAAAGTCAACTGCTAGGGTCAGATTGTTGTTTCCATTTATTGTTCATCTTGGGCAAGCTGCTTACCTGAGTCTCCTTTTCTTTATCTGTTAAATCTGGGTATTAATACCTGCCTTGAGAATCAAGTAAAATAGATGTCAAAACTCAGTCCCTTTGAATGCGAAATAGTGGAGTTACTTTAAAGCCATCATTGGGAAGTCGACAATATTATCACACTGGAGATATTCTGAAAAACAGTAGCATCACTTTATCTACCTGTGGTCCGTGACTCTGTTTTCCTGGGGAGTTGGCCTGTACTTAGAGTCAACTCCCAACAGCTCATTGGTCTGATGAATGATTCCTCAGTATTTGTGGACCACTTGCCATGCCAGGAGGAGCCCTAATGGTGCAGTGGTTAAGCGCTTGGCTTCTAACTGAAAGGTTGGTGGTTCAAACTCACCAGCCACTCCTCCGCAGAAAGATGTGACAGTCTCCTTCCATAAAGATTTCAGCCTTGGAAACCCTCTAGGGCAGTTCTACTCTGTCCTATAGGGTCACTGTGAGTGGAAATCGACTTGACGGCAAGGAGTTTGGTTTTGGGTTGTTTTGCCATGCCAGATGCTGGGTATAAAACGATGAATAAGACAACATGGGCCCAGCCCTCACAGAGCTGACACTCTGGTGGGGGAAACAAGCACTTGTCAAATTTATTAAAATTATTGAAGACTGCATAGAGTGTCTCTTGAGTATACGGTTGCCAAATAAAATACAAGGCCCACAGTTAAATGTGAATGTCAGATAAATAATGAATAAATTTTTAGTGTAAGTATGTCCCGAATAGTTCATGGAACATATTTTAAAAATTATTCATTTATCTGAAATTCTAATATTGCAAATATAAAATTTAAATCTTACTAGTTGTTTATCTGAATTCAAATTTAACTCAGTGGCCTGTATTTTTATGCTACATCTGGCAACCCTACCTGGACACCATGGTAGGAGCAACTAATCTGGTCTGGAAAGGCTTCCCAGAGCAAGTGGTGGTTAAGCTAAGATAGGAGGTGGGAGAAAAGAAGAGGAGAGACACCTCTGCAGGACATCCAGCAGAGGCACAGGATATGAGAAGGTCTGGAAGCATGATTCCTGGGGCATTCTAAGACCTACCTGATACAGAATGGCTGGAACACAGAGCTGGGGGGAGGGGAGGGAAGAGATGAAGTAGGGGAGATAATAGCTAATCACTTTCATAAAACATGTGCCAGCTACTGTGTTACTCTTTATACTATACTCATTTACTCTTCACAATAACCTTATGAGGTAGATTCTATTACTGTCCCCACTTTACTGATAGAAAAGCTGAGGCATAAAGAGGTGAAGTCATTTGCCCAAGGTCACACAGCTAATAAATAACAACTAGGATTCAAACTCAGACAGCTTAGCTTCTTGTTCCACAATTACTAAACTATACTGCTGCAATGGCAAGATCATGCAGGGCTTTGTAGATTACATTAAATGTTTACGTTAATGTTTATATGTAGCTAACATTAAATGTTTAGACTTTGCCTGAAGCCATTGAAGGGATTTGATCAAGGGAAAGAGATGATGTGTCTTTTGTTTTAAAAGATTACTCTGGCTGCTGAGTATGGATTGAAGGGGCAAGACTGGAAGGCCAGGTAGGTGCAGTAATCCAGGCAACAGATGACAGTGGGTAATGAGGAGACAGAAGATGGTTAAATGCTTGACTGACTGCAAAGTTTGCAGACCTGCTGATCTTCTTCCAAAAGGTCACAGCCTTGAAGACCCTACAGAGGAGTTCTACTCTGCCACATGGAGTCACCACAACAAGTTGGACTCAATGGCAACTAAACAACAACAATGAGGAGCTAAGAGATTAGAGTCTATAGTTATTTAGAAGATAGATTTTAAAGGGAGAATCAGTGCTGAAGGTCAAGAGGTCTCTGGATCTGGCCTATAGACCCGGGCAAGTGGTTGGATGGTGGTTAGAACAAAGAAACCTCCCACAGATTTGATTAAGGGTCAAGAAGAAAATGGCATGGGTTTCCACTCAGTTATGCTTTTACTGTAGAACTAGAACTCAAACACGATGCAAGCATTAAAGAACACAATGTTCAAATAAAGAATAGACACATGTATGTACAAGTAGTTAGCTTTTATTGTTCTCAAATGTTTCAACTAAAACTATATCTTTAGTATTTTGGTTGAATTAATTCATGAAAATCTTTGTATGTTTAATCTGAACTTGTGCATAGTTCCACTGGACTTCACGGAATTTGGCAAAAACAATAAACCTTGAAAGGAGCTTTTTCAGTCATAAGTAGTCTTTTAATTTGGGGGATAGTTTTTAGTGTTTTTTTTTTTTTTTTTTTTAACTCTTACTGCAAACCTCATTTCAAACTGATTAAATTGGAGAAAAAAACTCCTTCTTCCACTTGTCTTCAAAGCTGAGGGCTAGATCTTCTATCTAGGACTGCTTTCCACTGCTTCCAAGAAGAGCCTTATGTTATCTTCCCTCGGTCATCTTTCTAGCCTATGGGGTTTCTGTATTTTTCCTTTATAGATGGAGTTAGAAAGCGAAGCATCTCAGCCATCTCTCCTTGACGATGGCCAGCATGACGTTCTTACCTCTTTCCTTCCAGCCTCTGAAGTTATAGCTTGTGCTCAATGTCTACATTTGGCCATTCATTCACCTATTCATCAAATACTTATTGAGTGCCTACTACATGCCAGGCACTTTTCTAGGTGCTGGGAATACAGCAGTGAATAAAATGGCCACAAATGCTTGTCCTTATAAAGCTTACATTTTAGTGGGAGGAAACAGATAATTAGGCAGTGAAAAAAGCTATAAAGAAAAATAAAATGGGAAAGGGGAATAGGAATTGTAGGGCGTGTTGGTTATAGGAATTTTAAGTAGGAAGGTCAGAAGGAGCCTCACTGAGCAAAGCAAAGACCTGACCAAATACCTGAAGGAGTGAGTTATGCATGTATCTGGGACAGAGAATTCCAGGCAAAGGGAACGGCAAGTGCAAAGACCCTGAAACTGGAGCATGCCTGGAAGAGAGTAAGGGGGACAGTAGTAGTAGATGAACAATGTCTGCCTAGATAATTGTAATGCCTTTTAGGTTGTTGTAAGTCTTCTGCCTTTTACTCTGAGATGAGAAACCATTGGAGGGTTTGAAGGAAGGACATTGACATTTAAGTCTTACAATTTAGAACTGTGCTGTCCAATATAGTAGCCACTAGCCAAGTGTAGCTTTTGAGCACTTGAAATATGGCTAATGTGGCTTTAAAAAACACTCTTTGTCATTGAGTTGATTCCGACTCATAGTGACCCTACAGGCCAGAGTAGAACTGCCCCATAGGGTTTCCAAGGAGCCGCTGCCAACCTTTTGGTGAACAGCGGAGCTCTTAACCACTGCACCACCAAGGCTCCGTTGTGGCTTAGGAACTGAAATATTAATTTTACTTAATCTAAGTTTTAATTTAGAAACCAATACTCGATTCAGCTAATGGAAACCTTTTAAGTCTGGAACAACATGGGTGTGTGAATCGTTTTTAACCTGTAGCTTTTGTATCTAAATATAGATGAGGTATTTCTAAAGAAGATTTAGCGTCCAAACTGAGAAGTACTGTAAGTATAAAATACGCACAGGATTTTGAAGACTTAGTATGAATAAAAAGCATATAAAATATGAATAATTCTTACACTGATTACATGTTGAAATTGTAATATTTGGGGTATGTTGGGTTAAATAAAACATTAAAATTAATTTTGCCTAGTTCTTTATACTTTTTAAAATGTGATACCTAGAAACTTTAAAATTACATATGTGGCTCACGTTATATTTCTGTCGAACAGCACTGTTTTAAAAGGGTCAAGGTGAGAATATGTGTGTTGCGGGGGAAGGAATGGGGAACATGGGCAGAAGCAGAAGACACCTAAAAGGCTGTTAAAATAATCCAGGGGACACATGTAGAAACTGTTGAATGATGTATGTTTTGCTGTGTATATTCTCAACAACAACAACAAAATAATAATATTATATGTATATTAAAAGGAGCCTTGGTGGTGCAGTGGTTAAGCGCTTGGCTGCTAACCAAAAGATTGGCAATTCAAACCCACCTTCTCTTGCTCTGTGGGAGAAAGATTACAGCCTTGGAAACCCTATGGGGCTGTTCTACTCTGTCCTACAGGGTTGCTATGAGTTGGAATCAACATGATGGCAATGGATTAGTTAGATGTATAAAAAAAATAATCCAGGGGAGAGATGATGGTGTCTTAAACCAGGATAGTAGTGGAGAGGTGGTGAGAGGTGATTAGACTCTGGATATATTTTGAACGTAGGCCAACGGGATTTGCTATAAAGATACAGGATCTGAGAGAAAGAGAAGAGTCAAGAAGGACTCCAGACTTTCTGGCATGAGTAACTGAAAGGATGAAGTTGTTATTAACTGAGGTGGGGAATACTAAGGGAAGAACAGCTTTCTGTAGGGAAGATAAGGAGTTTGATATGAGCATGTTAACCTTGAGATGCTAACATCCTCGGAGATCTTGAGTAAATATTTGAATATGCAAGTCACGAGGTCAGGAGAGAAGTCGGGGCTGGTGATGAATTTGGGTGTCATCAGCTTATAAAGGTAAATAACATGATCAACATTAACCAACAAATGCTGTGGCTTCCTCCATCTTACTACAAGGTTGTCCTGATATTCTACTCCCTTAGCATAGAACATGCTATTTAAACCTAATTCAGTTTGGCTTTAGAAGAGTCACATAAAATGACTTCTCTACACACTACCTAGTCTAACTTTCCACCTTCTAAAGTTTTTTAACCAAGTCTCTCAGAGACTTCAGTGCCATATACCCCTTTCTTCAGTATTTGTGGTATGAACACTGTGGTCCAAGTTAATGACTTTTTTTTCTATGAAAGGTCTTTAAAATTAATTTCTGTTTCCTAATCTCTCTGGGCCCTAGGCCCAATGCGCCTTAAAGGTACTAGGTAAACCTAAAATGCTTAAAAAAATGTAAAACCTAATTAAACACAGGCCTCTCTAATGAAAGCTGCTTAACCACGGTGTGACTCTGTTTGTTTTCAGGTGTGGTTTATGAAATCTGCAAGGGAGCATTAATATAATGGAACGAAGCTTTTTTTTTCAGTTTGGCACCTCAGCTTGAGACAAAAGCCCCAACCCTCACCCAGCCCCAGATCCATGATTGGGGTTGAAGTGTGAACAGTGTATTTCCTGAAGTTACCTTGTTTCAGCAGACAAAGCAAGCGAGTTGCCACCTAAATGTGGACAACTTTGTTAGTACCTCCAGTGATCCTTAAACTCAGTTTTGATGTCACTAAAAATTATAATATTTACTTAAGACTCTTATTTTCAGTTAACGTATATAAGTGTCCAAATTGAAAAGTATTTAAGGTACTTGAAGTCAGACAAGTTTTGCTGGTATTTACTAAACAAAAGGCAGGGATTTTCAGCACATTTTTTAAACCCAGAAGTTTGACTTGCGTGACTAAATGTCCACTGGTATCCACACCTAGGAAAAAGGCTAGCTCTTTGTTACCTGCCTTCCTGGTGTTTTGCCAATTACCAGTTCAATCAAAGGTTCAGTACACAAGCTCAAGTGCACTGCTTCTCCCCTCTTAAATAGACGTGCTTTTTCTCTCAGCTCATACCCACCATGGCAAGCTGCCCAGCACAGGCGGTACGGTGCAGTGGTTGAGAGTTTGGGCTCTGGAGGCAAACTCCTTGGGTGGAAGCCCAGCTATGCAGCACACTAGTTCTGTAAACATGGGCAAATTACTCAACCTCTTTATTTCTCAGTTTCCATAGCTGTAAAAAAAAAAGAAAGGGATAGTAACAGTGTCCTGTAAGGCTGTTGTGAGAATTAAAGAAGGTATATACAATGCTTGTATACTGCCCAGGACTTAGTAAGTTCAGTATGCACTTTGGTGGTTGTTAGGTGCTGTCAAGTCGGTTTCGACTCATAACAACCCTGTACAATAGAGAACTGACCCACAGGGTTTCCAAGGAGCGGCTGGTGGATTTGAACTGCTGACCTTTTGGTTAGCTGCGAAGTTCTTAGCCACTGTGCCACCAGGGCTCCCAGTTTGCATCAGCTGCTGCTATTATTTTTTCCATTTAAGGTGTCTTTCTCTCACAGGTATGTGACAGTTAAGGTATATGATAGTTAAGATATGTGTCTTTCTGCCATCCAAGGTGGGTGAGAGAAATAACACCTGTCCTTTAGTCTATTAATATATATAGATGGATTTATAGTTATAAGGAGCAAGTAGGTTACTTCACAGATTTCATTAAGGGCTACGAGAACAGTCCCACTGGACTTTACCTGAAGCTGGTTGTTGTGGTGAACTCCAAGTGTAGCCCTGCGAAAAAGCATTACCTGAGGTAACCTTTAAGAAGTTTTATTTCTGTAAAGTGTTTATCTCCTTGCCACATGCAGATGCTGAATTCCAGCTAGTAGAAGGAAAATACAATACTGGATGAGGTGGTCTCTCTGTCAGCAGCCTCTGTCCTTCCAGCATCTGGTCATCGAGAAGAACTGAACAGGCAGTAAGTACAGCAGCATAATTATGCTCGAAGCCAACACAGGCTCCAGTTCTGCGGCACTATAGGTAACTATGTTTTAGTGGACCTTGAAAGCATTTCTGCCAACTGTGATCCTAGCCTGATGCTTACTGTATTTTATACAAATAACACAGACATTATATGTTTTTGCAAACAGTGCAACCCCCCTGACCATGTGTTATTTTCGTAAGCGCACCATACGAATGTTTTTTTACATGTTGCTGACTTCAATTTTTTTTTCTGTCCAATAGATTTAATGTTACTGGGATAAAACTGATCTCATGGAAACTTCATTTAAGTAGGTATTTTCCTAAACCATGCGCAACCAATGGTGAACTGAACGGGCTCGTGATGGAAATGGGACACCATGTTGAAACCAAAGAGTATGCACGCATGAAGAGCTAGAAATTATAAGTAAGAAATGATCCTAGGCCTAAAACTACAAGACAAGATATTGCTTATATCTTATTGCTTTCATAAATCTTAAACTGAAACATAATTTTTGATAATCAATGTCTTTGAAATCAACAAATAAGTCACCAGAAGAAATTGTGTTTTCACCTTAAAATAGTCCGTTTTAGTTTATCCATTCATTATCATCTTCAGTGGGTCTCATTCTTGTGGAAAGGCCATTCCTTTTCATGAATTTAGAAATCCAGGTGAAACCGCCTTGAAATCTGGGATTCCTCTTTCATTTGCTAGAAGCGTCACTTTGATCTGAATTGTGACAGTAGAGACAGCTTGATTTTGTTCCTCCGAGAGATAATTCACTCTTTCAAGTCATTCTCCAACCCAGGCCATTTCGCTTTGGGCCACGTTGTGCACATTTTCTCGGATTTATTTGCTCCAATTCCTTTTTCTCCTTTCTCCAGTCTCGAAGGGACAGCTCTCCAACCTTCAACTCTCTTCCTGCTGCTCTGTTGGCTTGTTTCTTCCGCCCTCGCAAAGACTTTCAGTTTGAAGTCAGTGGTGCAGGACTTGTGTTTAAGTCCTGCCATTATCCTAAAGGGTTCTAAGATTTAGATTTATAAACTGAAAAAATGTGCACAATATAATCAATAATTGGCTGGTTCTGGTAAAGAGATAGCAAAATTAAAATGTGAGGTGCACAAGAAGCAAGGGTCTTTTTATATGTCTGCAAGCATATGACTGAGGTGACTTATGATCATTGATCAAAAACATTGGCACTAATAAGACACAATTAGATGATGAAATAAGCAGACCTAAAATAGCTTAATAGTTTCACTTAAGATGGTCTGATAAAGTTTTCACATTCAAGTGTTGAGCCAAGGGTGATTGTGAATCAGTTTTGCTTTGTTTACTCCTCCAATTAAAAGCCAGAGTCAGAAGTCAGACTGTGATAATTATGTCAGTGCAGATTGAATTGAGATTCCTATTGGTAGCTACTTGATGCCATTTATGCCAGTGCAGGCTTTGCTTTGTTTACACTTCCAGTTGATAACATGTGATTTATGGACAGACTTCAGTAGGTTCAGAGTTCCAATTGATGACTCAAAAGCGATGGGGATGTAATTATCAACTTAAATTAATAGAAACAAATGCACAGTTTCAATTGTTTATTTTCTGATTACCAGGGTACTACCAAACTTGATCCATGACTTCTTGACCATGGCTTATACCTTCATTATACAAATATGATCAAAAGTAACATCTTCAGACTATTGAATGATGGTGAATGAGGCTGAAATTCACTTCTGGAAATGTCACGAGACATGCGTGGTATATGCATGGGCGCACTGTGCCAGAACTTTTTTACACAATTTCGCCAATTCCATGCATTGTTCGGGTGTGCACGTGTTATTTGCATGGGTGTGCTATTTGCGGGAAAAAACAATACTCTACTGGTTTCCTTTTAAATGGTGAGATTGCCTGTGTAGACTCAGGGGTGTCAGAAGTGAGCTGCCCTCCTGGCATTGTGTGTATAACCTTTAGGCTATCGACATTCATTTATGACAGGGTATTAAGATGTTGTTATACTGTCAGACTTGGTCTGGGCATTTATTCTGTGGCTTTATTAAGCCATGACCCAGTCTATGGGGAACACAGTCTTTCCTGTAGGGTGAGGTCATTCCTGTTGTCATTTACTTGGAGAAAAGGTGTGCCTGCCAGAAAAGAAACTGGTGTAAAGGGACAGACCTTGGTGATCTTCAGTAAAGAAATGCCTCTTTCTTGTAATTGTCACCCCAGATATTGAGGAGATTTGCTCATTGATGTATTTTGCTCATATGAGTATTAAAGTGGTAGGCCTCGGATTTTGTGATACTCTCAAAATAGAGAAGTATGATGCAATAATTGATAGAGTATAAAAGAAAAGATTCATAAACTTGATTACATAAAAATAAAAAAATGTATTTACTGGGAAAAAATGTATTTCCAGGCAAAACTGGGAAAAAACTTGTGACTCAAATCCCACTCATAGGCCTAATTTTTCTTAAAATATATATAAAGAGCTCCTATAAATAAGTAAGAAAAAGAATGACAGCTATATGAGTTTCCTATCACTGGTGTAACAAGTTACCATACACTTAATGGCTTAAAACAACAAAAATTTATTATCTTACAGTTCTAAAGGTCAGAAGTCCAACATGGCTCTCATTGGGCAAAATTCAAGGTGTTGGCTAACAGCAGAGAAGCCTCCTAGCTAGGTAAAACAGCAGTGCAAAAGGCCTGAGGCAGGAGCAGGCCTGGCATGTGGAGGAACAGCAGGGGGCCAGCATGGCTAGAGTAGGAGTGAGATGGAGAGGTCAGTGAAGTAAAGGCCAGATCACGTGGGACCTTGTTATCGCTAACAGTCACTGAGTTCTTATGCTTCGTTAGGTTTCACTTGATATTTATTGTAGTATCTAGTCATCACCTCCACCTTATGAAATAGGTACAAGTGTTGTTCCATTTTACAGATGAGAAAACAGGTTCGGAAAAGATTAAGGAGCTTGCTCGAGGATATACAGCTGGTAAGTGGAATAACCAGGACTTAAACCCAGGTCTGATTCCACTCTGGGCATGAACCCCTGTGCTGTTCTGTATTTATTAAATGCTAAGGGAGAATCATTGAGCCACTGATTTGAATGGGGAGCAAAGCTGAAGGGACAGAGCCCCAAGAGAAAGGGGGAGCCCACAAGATCAGAACGGGGCCTGCTTTGTCAGTTGCCCCTCTCCACCCAGAGTTGTGCATTCTTGTGATCATCCTTGCAGGCTCAGGGATGTTTTAGCAAGGTAGGCAGAATTCGCTTGCCAAAGTATGTGTCAGGAGGTAAAAACTGAGCTAGAATTGGGAGTGGAGTAAAAGGAAGCAAGACTTCAAGGCCAAAGGAAGTGTGAAGCCATTTGTAGTGTGATCACCACAGACTGTGTCTAATTTCCATGAAACAGCCACCCCTGAGGAGGTGATCACATAAGGAAATGACAGTTTACTTAGCTTCTCAGAGAGATCACTGGTGCTGAATAGATAGGTTTAAGTTAGCTGGAGAGTGCGAGATCTTGTAAATAGCAGCCTTGCTGGGAGTAAAGAGACAATCTCAGAAAGCAGGCTGGCCTGAGGAGTCCAGGATGCTGGTGCCTTTGTTCTTTAGCCATGACTGATAGCGTTGAAAGTACAGTCTATCTTTCCGTCTTCTATCCCTGGTGCAAACATGTATTTCACAGGAAGTAGCAGATCTAAGACAAACCACTAAGAGGAGCTTTTAAAAAGTTCTTCTGTTACTAGACTGTAACTGTAATTGGACACTGTGGTTTTTTTTAAATCTCTACTCTTCAACAACTAATATTTAATGAGCACCTAGTACATACCTGGAACCCTGGTGGTGCAGTGGCTGAGAGTTTGGCTGCTAACGAGTTCAAATCCACCAGCTGCTCCTTGGAAATCCTGTGGGGCAGTTCTATTCTGTCCTGACTTGCTAAGAGTCAGAATCTTGACTTGACAGCAATTGGTGTTTTTTTTTTTTTTGGTGGTGGGGCGTTAATACATACCTTGGAGAAAAAAAGTTTTAAAAAGCAAAGATGTCACTTTAATGACTAAAGTTGCATCTGACCCAAGCCATGGTCTTTTCAATTGCCTCATATGCCTGCAAAAGCTGGACAATGAAAAAGGACAGCAGAAAAAGAATTAATGTGTTTGAATTGTGGTTTTGGCAAAGAATATTGAATATATCATGGATTGCAAGATGAATTAACAAATCAGTCTTAGAAGAAATACAACTCAGAG
The DNA here is from genome assembly GCF_000243295.1 of Trichechus manatus latirostris. Classification (NCBI taxonomy): domain Eukaryota; kingdom Metazoa; phylum Chordata; class Mammalia; order Sirenia; family Trichechidae; genus Trichechus; species Trichechus manatus. The sequence goes on from NW_004444010.1 coordinate 7,662,903, forward strand.
GATCCTTAGAAGGGAGGATGGTGAGACTGACTCACTTAACTTTGGATACGTCCTCAGGAAAGACCAATCACTAGAAAAGGATGTCACGTTTGGTAAAATAGTGGGTCAGCCAAAATGAGAGAAACCCTCAATGAGATGAACTGACAACCACAATAGCTACAACAACAGACTCAAACAAGGCAACGACCATAAAGATGGCATAGGACTGGGCAATGTTTTACTCTGTTATATATAAGGTCGTCAAGAGTTGGAGCTGACTTGACAGCAGCTAGAGCCCTGGTGGTGCAGTGGTGAAGAGCTTGGCCGCTAACCAAAAGGTCGTCAGTTCGAATCTACCAGCTGCTTCTTGGAAGCCCTTTGGGGCAAGTTTACTCTGTCCTACAAGATCACTATGAGTTGAAATCGACTCGACAGCAATGGGTTGAAGGCAACTAACAACAACTACGTGCCAGGCATTGCTTTAAGATTCCAGCAGTGAATAAGCCACACGAGGCCCCTACTTGCCAAGGGAAGGGGGGAGGCTGAAAGTAAAAAATAAATAAACTATAAACAGTATAGACAGTGTCAGACAGTAGTAAGTTCTGTGCAGAGATTTACGAGTGTGATGGCATCTAGGGACCATGGTTTTGGAGGACATATAGGTCAAC
>NW_004444010.1:7664316-7685985 GCF_000243295.1 Trichechus manatus latirostris
AGGGAATGCCTTTTTGAGGAGAGTTGTTATGTGGCGCTAATATTCACACCCCAAATCTTAGTATTTTTCTTTTCCTGCTGTGCAGATCCATTCCCTAAGAGAGATTTCTCATAATGTTGCTTAAGTTGATAGGTCATTGTTTTGCAGAGCAACACTTTCTGGTGGTGGTGGAGGTGCTTAGATAAGGATAAATTCTTCTAAGTATTTATCTCACGGTGATCTGCAAAGGAGTGGGAATATGAAGTGGTCTCCTTTTTCCCAACCAAATACAAGACAAAGCTAATGCATCTGATTATTATTATTTTAAAAGATGAACATCCAGCTTGCAGCAGGGACTCTTTATGCCCAGTGGAGCATCCTATGTTAACATAACCTCAGGCTTCTCTGTTGGGGACAGGCAGCCTATCATGTCTTTCTTCCACCACATAGAAAATAAAGTAGGCAGCAATTAGTATCTTCAGACCATGGTGAAACAAACTCTTCCCTGAAATGTAAAGCAAAGTTGGTCCTATTGAAAAGCAACAAAGGGGAAGGCTGGCAGGAACAACGTGTAATACATCTACTTGAATGTCAAATCATAGAGTGCAGATCAAAATGGAGCAGCTGTTGAGGGCCGCCTGGTCATATGTTTCTTAGAATTTATGAGAATAGGCATCAAGGGCCTGCAGTTAACAAAAGCGCTCAGCGTGTAGCAGAGCAGGCTGCCCTGTTGAGAGGCAGTATCCAGTCTCTAAGCGAGTTCAGCTATACTGATTTGAAATGAATGGCTGGAGTAGCTATGTTTTCTTCTCAGGTGGCAAGTCTGGATGTTAAATTGTGTCCTTTAGCAACAGTGTTTCCCAGTACCTTTGGAAAGATTGAGAGAATTCCTTTCCTTTAGTATTATAACCTGCATTTCTATATTATTATCATGTGTGCTATTTTTGTATCAGCTTAAAGTAGTACACATGTGAACCATTTAAAGAGCACCTATTATATTCCAGGCACTGGTGCTCTCCTGTATTCAATATCATAACATCAACCTCTAACTCGAAGAGCTATTAGAGATTTTATTTTTGGTAATATACACAATACAAGTTTAACATAGAACTGTGAAAATTATTTTCACCAAAGAAGCTTATTTAGAGATTCTGCCTTATTTTGGTGCCTGACTTATTTTGATGATGTACAACCACTAAAATATTCCAGGAAGAGCAGTGTACACAGTGACGTGCATCCCTTCCTTCAATAAGGCAATGAGACTACTCACCATAGTAACACATTTCAGTTAATCAACCAGTGTTCATTCGGTGTCTACTCTGAGGTGGCCCAGTTATTTTTTCCTAAATGACATTTATTGTATAGTCCTGATTATAAAAGTAATGTTCGTTTATTACAGTAACATTAGAGAAAATCTGTAACAAAGAGAATTTTAATATTACAAATTTAGAACAGAAAAACACCAACATTTTGACATGTATTCTTTTAGTTATGTGTGTGTATATCTAAATACATACACTCAATACATTAATATAGGTCCCTGGGTGGAGCAAATAGTTTGTGCTCTACTATTAACCTGAAGGTAGTTGGTTTGTGCTCAACTACTAACCTGAAGGTAGGTTGGTTTGAACCCACCCAGCGGCACCATGGAAGAAAGGCTTGGCAATCTGTTTGCATAAAGATTACAGCGAAGAAAACACTATGGACCAGTTCTACTCTGTAACACGTGGGGTCACCATGAGTTGGAATTAGCTTGATGGCAACATGTTTGGTTTTTTGGTTACACACACACACGCACACACGCACACGCACACACACGCACGCACACATTTCTTTTTTTAAATTGTGCTTTAGGTGAAAGTTTATAGCTCAAGTTAATTTCTCATACAAAAATTTATATGCATATTGTTATGTAACATTAGTTGCAATCACTATAATGTGACAGCATACTCCCCCATTCCACCCCGGGTTTCTTGTGTTCATTCAACGGTTCCTGTCCCTTCTTGCCTTCTCATCCTGCCTCTGGACAGGAGCTGCCCATTTGATCTCGTGTATCTGCTTGAACTAAGAAGCACACTCTACACGAGTGTTATTTTATGTTTTATAGTCCAGTCTAATCTTTGAAGAGTAGGCTTCAGGAATAGTTTTAGTTCTGGGCTAACAGAACGTCCGGGGCCATGGCTTTGGTGGTTCCTCCAGTCTCAGTCAGATCATTAAGTTGGGTCTTTTCATGTGAATTTGAGTTCTGCTCTGTACTTTTCTCCCACTCCGTCAGGGACTCTGTTGTGTACCCTGTCAAGGTGATCATTGATGGTATCCAGGCACCATCTAGTTCTTCTGGTCTCAGGCTGATGGAGTCTCCAGTTTATGTGGCCCTTTTGTCTCTTGGTCTAATATTTTCCTTGTGTCTTTGGTGTTCTTCATTCTCCTTTGCTCCAAGTGGATTGGGACAAATTGATGCATCTTAGATGGCTGCTGGCAAGCTTTTTAAGACCCCAGACACCACTCACCAAAGTGGGATGTAGAACATTTTCTTAATAAACTTTGTTATGCCAATTGACCTAGATGTCCCCCGAAACCATGCTCCCCAGACCCCAGCTACTCTTGTCCCTCAAAGTGTTTGGTTGTGTTCAGGAAATTTCTTACCTTTTGCTTTAGTCCAGTTTTGCTGACTTCTGTATTGTGTGTTGTCCTTCCCTTCACCTAAGATGATTCTTGTATACTATGTAGTTAGTGAATTTCCCTCTCGCTCCCCACCCTCATAACCATCAAAGAATGCTTTCTTCTGTGTTTAAACCCTTTCTTGAGTTCTTATAATAGTGGTCTCTTACAATATTTGTCCTTTTTCGACTAATTTCACTCAGCATAATGCCCTCCAGATTCATCCATGTTGTGAGGTATTTCCTGGATTTGTCATTGTTCTTTATTATTGCATAGTATTCCATTGTGTGTATGTACCATAATTTGTTTATCCATTCGTCTGTTGATGGGCACCTAGGTTGTTTCCATCTTTTTGCTATTGTGAACAGTGCTGCAATTAACATGGGTGTGAGTATATCTATTTGTGTGTGACTCTTATTTCTCTAGGATATATTCCAAGGAGTGGGATTGCTGGATCACATGGAAACTTCTATTTCTAGCTTTTTAAGGAAGCACCAAATCGATTTCCAAAGTGGTTATACCATTTTGGTACATTTTACATTCCCACCAGCAGTCTCTCCACAACCTCTCCAATGTTTATTATTTTGTGTTTTTTGGATTAGTGACAACCTTGTTGGGGTGCGATAGTATCTCATAGTAGTTTTGATTTGCATTTCTCTAATGGCTAATGATCATGAGCATGTCCTCATGTATCTGTTAGTCACCTGAATGTCTTTGGTGAAGTGTCTGTTCATATCCTTTGCCCATTTTTTAATTGAGTTGTCTTTTTGTTGTTGAGTTGTTGCAGTATCTTGTAGATTTTAGAGATTAGACCCTTATTGGATATGTCGTAGCCAAAAATTTTTTCCCAGTCTGTAGGTTGTTTTTTTACTCTTCTGGTGAAGTCTTTTTGATGAGCGTGTTTGATTTTTAGGAGCTCCCAGTTATCTAGTTTCTCTTCTGGTGTTTGTGCATTGTTAGTTATGGTTTCTATCCTGTTTATGCCATGTATTAGGGCTCCCATATATACTTTCTATTAACAAAATTAGGCTCTTTGTATATATAGTTTGATGTCCTACTGGATTGATTGCCCTCACAATTAAAAACCCTAATCACAATGTCTTAACACAACGGTTGGTTTCTTGCTTTCAACATAGCCTGATGCAGGTAAGGCGGCTCTCCTGGCTAGCATTCTTCCAACAGGGATTTAGAGATCAGGGCTCTTCATGGATCCTTTCCTACTTTCCTTACATTCACACTCATGAGCCAACATGCTGGCTCTTCTGTCCTGGACCTATCTTCAGTGAGCCCCATCTCCATCTTTGCTATCCACCAGTAGGATACCGTTTAGGTTTATTTATTATTGGAACAATTACATCTCAGATTTTAAACTCTGAAATGTACTTCCTTAATCAGCCTCCTTACCTTTTACTCATTCGTCATAGATTTGGGATTAGATCCTGCCTTCTAATCCCTCAGCCTCTCCTCTTTTTCCAGGTCCACAGCCTCTGTTCTGGCTGCATTTGCCTCTCTCTAAGCATTTGTGGTCAGCCATTTTAACAACAGTCTCTTCCATCTTAAGAGCCCATGGGCACTTGAATGCAAAAAATGTCCACTGTCAACTTTATCTGCTTCATTTCCTCAAGTCACTAAGGATTGCTGAGGAAAGTCAAACAGCCTTTCCAAGTGGTTCTCTGTATTATTCTTACTTAGTCCTTTGTTGAGTCTTCTCTGATGCTAATAAAATTATCCTTACTCTCTGCCAGTTATTCCTAGTTTGTCTGGAAACCAGTGAGGATCTCATCATCCTAAAATATCTGTTTCTCAACCTTAGTATCCTTTCTCTGTTCCTTGATTACATTAGTAAAGAGTAATCTTTACTTGTTGCCCTGCCTTTTAGTTTTTGTTCACTCCTTAAAAATTGTGATTTGTGCCTATACAGGAAAGAGTTAACATAGCAGGCCTGAGGTTACTGTCTTTAGAAGGGTCTGCTTGAAAGGTTGGCCCTTGGGTAGAGTTTGGGAACTTAGCTTTTGAAAAGTCCTCTGTGTTGATAACAGTTTTTTTGCCTGCTTGCGGACACTGAATGCTACTTTTCCTCGGGTAGTCTAGAATTTCCAGTTACGACTGGTCACTCTGTCTATGTGACCAGCTCCTAATAAAACTCTTTGACTTAAGTGGGCTTCCCTAGGCAGAAACACTGCACAACACATAGGAAGCCTGTGCATAGATCCCTGTAACTCCACCTGATGTCTTTTTCCCTTGCTCCTCTTGTACATCCTTTCTCTGCAGTAAACTGTAGCAATGAATACGATGCCTCTGAGTCCAAAGTTCTAGCAAATCACCAAACATGTGGGTTGTTGTGGGATCCCTGGCACAATGTCCTTCCTTGCCACTCACAATTCAAACTGCTCTCTAAAGGTTGTTCTATTAGTTAAATCTAGCAGTTTTCATAATCCATAATGTCACTATTGATACTACTGTTGCTTCCAGATACTCTCCTTCCTTGGCCTGCATAAGACAATCTCATCTCACCTCTTCTCACACCTCAGTTATTCAGGACATATTTATCAAATGCCTGTATGTGCTAGGCATTGTGTTAGGTATATACCAGTGAGTAAAACGGTCATGGTGCACATATGGTCTGGTGGGAGAAGAAAAAAAGCAGACGGTGAAAGTTGAGAAAATCATTGTTACAAAGTGATTAAAGACCAAAAAACCAAACCTGTTGCCATCAAGTCAATTCCAACTCATAGCGATCCTGTAGGACAGAGTAGAACTGCCCCATATGGTTTCCAAGGCCTGGTGGTGGATTTGAACTGCTGACCTTTTGGTTAGCAGCCAAATGCTTTAAAAGGGGAGATCCGTTTCAGTAGGGTGGTCTGTGGAGGTAGCATTGAAGCAGGATAAAATCTGTTCAGTGAAGAACCAGAAGCAGTGCATTATAGCAAAGGACAGCATGTGCAAATGCTTAAAAAAAAAATGGCTTGGCATTTTCTCGGAATCCAAAGGAGCCCAGTGTGGCTGGAGCACCGTGAGAAGGGAGAGTAAAGGAGATGGAAGGGTAGCAAGGTCCAGATCACTTAAAAATTCTTAGATCATGTTTAGAACTTTAAATTTTATGTTAAGGACACTGAGAAGCCAGGAGAGGATTTGAATCAGCCAAGTAACAGGTATCTGTTTTAAAAAGATCAGTCTTGCAGTTGTGGAGAGAATGAATTAGAGGGGTAAGAAGAATGGGAGAGCCTAGTTAGATTATTACGGTGGTAGAAGTAAAAGATAACGGTGACCTGGATTCAAATAATGGCAGGAGACATGGAAAAGAAGTCAGTAGACTTTGAAATATCCAGTTCGCCTAGATTTTGACCTGTTGTCTTTTCTCTGCTCTCTCCTTTGGTAACTACCTCTACTCCCACAAGTTTATCACCTCAGTGTAAAAGACTCTAACCCTATGAGCCTAGTTCTGATGTGAGCCACTGTTCACATCTCATAATGGTTATGTTTCAAAATTTAAATGTTTCAGGAGCCATACTGCCTCTGTCACTTACTATCTGTATGATCTTAGACAACTTATTTTACGTCTGTGTCTCATTTTCCTCATCTGTAAAATGGCGATAATACACTGTTTCCCAGGGTTGTTGTAAAGATTGAATGAGTTAATAGATGAACACACTGGACGGTAGTTTGTACATACAAAATGATCAATCAACATTAGTTCCACCTGCAGGACTCCAAGATCTCTCTGCCTCTAATACCCAATCTAGCTTTTTCTCCTGACATCTCCATTTCTATTAATGGTACCAGCTATAGGCTCCAAACTGCAGTCATATTTGACTCCTTGCTCTCAATTCCCTTACCACACTGCAAGTTGAAACTGAAAATTAGAGGTATTATTTTTCTATTAGGTATTACTTTTATTTCCATCTGCACATAAGGTATAGCCCCTGGGTGGCACAAATGGTTTGTGCTTGGCTGCTAATTTAAAGGTTGTCAGTTCAAACTCATCCAGTGGCACCATGGATGAAAGGCCTCAAGATCTTCTTTCACAAAGATTACAGCAAAAAAACCCTATGGAACAGTTTTACACACGAGTTGGAATCAACTCAACAGCAATGGTTTTTTTTTTTGCACGTAAGGTGGAAGTTACGACTTACTTGTTCATCATCAAATATTAACTGAGCACCTATTATAAGAGCCAGGCAATTGTACTAGGTTCCTACTGAACTCAAATCTTTTGTCATTCAGATATAATGTCTGCCATGTGGTCTAGACAAGACTGTCTTTGAAGTTAATTGACAATCTATTGATAGGAAATAAAGGTAAAATCCCTCTACCATCAAAATGGAGTTTCAAAAGATCCTCAGTAAGCAAAACAAATGAAACCACTGAAAAAATCTAAGCATGGCTTCAAAATCTCAGAATTACCAACCTATCAATTCAATTATAGATACAAAATGGGCTCAAGGGTAGCACTACATCTTTATGCTTAGTGAATGTTACTGAGATGGAGTGCATCTATTAATAGTGTGTACTTATTTAAGTTTTGATTTTGAGTATTAAACAACTAATTGCTGAAGTTGTTCATTTCCTGGAAATCTAAGTTATAACTGGTTTTGTAGCTCATTTTCTCTTCTGGCTCAAGAAGATCCAAACTCTCCAGACTTCAAAGACTGCCAGAGGATTAGGGGGGTACACAGGGAATCACAACACTAAGTTGCAGATACTTTAGACACAATCCTTGCCGTTAAGGTGCATAATGACAGACAAAACATGGATGATACCAAAGAATTTATTTTAAATGTAGTGGCAAATACATTGAGAATAATCATCATTAAAAAGGAACTAGAAAATTACACGTTTAAAGTATGTGCTTTTTTCTGCCACCTTTACGTTGTGGCTAGTACCAACATTTTAAGTATTGAGATACTTAATGGGATGGTCCACATAATTTCATGACTGTGTATCTTCATGTTAAATTTTAAAGCAGTTGACCGTGAGTTTCAATTTCAATTATTATTCTCTGTTTTTATCAATTCTGTAATGATTTGTAGAATCTTGTCATCTGAGTGGAAGAAAAAGAAAATCATGAATAAATTCAACACTGGCTAATTTTCCAATGTATATACAGGTAAATAACAGGTATACTTCATTAAAAGAGCCTCATAAATTAGAATACAAAATTAACACCAGCAATATTCACTATGAAACTAGAGATGCCTATAAGTTACAATTTGTTGCCCTACAAATATTACTTTAATTTTAATCACTGCTATAGTTATATTATATCCACTTTGAAGAAAGTTAACATTTTGAGTAAGTATAGGCTAAGGTGTGAAGAGATGATGTGACATAAACTGTACTCCTTTACAAGGAATAATTTCTTTAAAATTCTTTTGAGGCAAGAAGTTTCCCAACTTTTTCACCTGATTCAAACATACTAAAGGCTCTAATGGCTCTTCCATGTTCTTCAGACTATGTCAGGATTTCCACAGTATTGGCAAGGAAGTTTCTCGATGTTTAGTTCAACGGAAACAAAAAAGTTCTGACAGGGAAGTGCTTTTGGAGAAGTGTCAATGGATAAGTGAGAGACTTTTTTACACAACAAAGGAATCAAATACCAATTGATCTGACCAAGAGCAACAGAAGTGGCATTATTTGTTATTTGTTAACAGCTGCTTCTAAAATTGTGACTTCCGAAGAGCTTCATAACCAGCTTTCAGGTAGTTGCAATTATCAGGGCTGCAAGACTAAAATTCTACAATTGTTAGACATCTTTTTGGAATTCTGATAACTCGGACTGTGTCCTGACACTCTGGTTCTTGGGGACTACAGTGGCATTAAAAAAAAAAAAAAAAAAGGAAAAGAGAGATCGCTTCCTGGAAGGGGAACAATGGCAGGTCTAGAAAGAACCATGATTTTCAATTTGAGGAAGAGTAGAAAGTCAAAGCAAGCACAAGAGCAACTCCAGTTACTTCTTTTTCAAAAAGCTTGGCATTATATCACAAGTTTTCTTACTGTAAAGTCCAGAAAGAGGACACTAAGGTACTTCACTCTCTCCCTCCTATGTCAAAAGTGCATGTTTCATCTATGGGTAAGTTCTGCTTCTCTTTTATGGCAAAGGGAAACAATGAAATCATTTTAAAACTCATTTTGCTTAATTAGAAAGTTGATTTAAGCTTTTAAAGTCCTTTTATATAATGTAATTCTTTCTGAGGTTGGAGTAAGCTGAGTTGTAATTCACAAAGCTCCTTAGACAAAGAGCCCTGATCTCTTAATATGTCAAGACCTGATGCAGGTTTCCAGCAGCATAGGAAAATCAACACAGTTTAATGTTTATGCATTCACATTCAGTCACACAAATAAGCAGAGTGTGAGGCTTCAGGGAAGTAGCACTAGATCAGTAGCTCCCCAACTTGCCTGATCATCAGAATTAGCTGGGAACATTTGTTAAAAACACAACCAAGCAACACCTGAACCCACCAGTAATTCTTAACATCATTAAAAGCAAGAAAACCAAATTAAGTGCTTCCTGAGGTGATACAATGGGGAGAATACAGCACCCCCTAGGAAATACTATTTTCCTATTTTATTATTCTAAATCAAGCCTCTACATGTAACTACCACTTTGCAGAAAATGCAGATCATAGAGAAACAAATTAAAGCATAAGGATTGCAACCAACCAAATTTTAAATGTGAAAAATTCTAAATTCTACCAGAAAAATGACCCAGTTTATTAAAAATAATTAATTTCATTTAAAAGAAGAGGGTGGTGGCAGTAGGGGGAAAGTGTTATAGATTTAAAAGAGATTAAAAAAATACTATAATCACGGGCCTCTCCCATAGAGGAGATTCAGTGTGTCTGGGGTAGGTTTTTGTAACTTGTATTTTTTAAGGCCATCAGGATGACTATGATGAACTGATAAATTTGGGAAACACTGCATTAGGCTAACTGGAAACCTAGGTGTCCACTGCATATCTCTGTTGAAGGATAATGTTTTTATTTTATACAGACTAATAGCTCTGCCTTTGTGAGAATAGGAGAGAAAACACATGGGGATAAATCTCACAGAAAGTTTCTCCTCATTTTTTATAATAACTGTATTACCAGTTTACTAGGATGCGAATAATGGGCCAAGTTTACAATGTTCAGTTTTACCATCTTTTTTTCAATGAAATGCCAGAAATTTACAAGTGAAGTTAGAAGAGGAAGGAGGAAACTAAAAGAATCTTAAGTGGATAAATTAGGTTGTGAATAATCAAGAATTGTCTATGAGTTTGATAGAATTCAGCATAAAATAAATTTTACTGAAACACTTTTTAATCATATGGAATTTAGGAATTTAAGACCCCCATGTGCTATAGTGTACTCCGTTAAAACAAACAAAAAAAAAAAACAAAAATTCCAAGATCTACCTTTCAGCCTGTTCTCTTACGGAGTTTTCTCACACATTTACATAGATATGCACACACACATATACACTGTCTTCTACCTACATTACAATCAAACACTTACTTTCAAGGGACATCTTAGGATTTTCAAGCTTTTTTCTTAAAACAGAGTCAATAAGAACTCTCAGCTGCTTGAAAATAACGGCTATCTTTACAGGGGCCTGTTGAGAGAAGATGACAAACTAGACAAAGTTAATCCAGGAAAGTGTCAATGTGGTGAAATAAATCAAGGTAAGCATACATACCTTACAATCTGCCTTAGCACATCTTGATTTTAATATAAAATATGATGGGGGAAAATAAAGCCAAATTACTTTCAGTAGTTAAGCTATGTAAACCTCAGTTTCTTTATTAAGTATCCATAAATTTGATATATCTTCCCAAAATAAACCAACTACTGTTCTCTTACATGAACTCTGTAGGCATCAAGGCTATATTTTTTGGGAGTGATTTTTTTTTTTTTAACAGTTTTATTGAGGTATAATTTAGAAACCATAATATTCATTCACTCATTGTTAAGTGTACAATTCAATGATTTTTAGTACATTTATAGAGTTGTGTAACCACTACCACAATCCAGTTTTAGAACATATCTTACCCACAGCTGTCCAGTCAATTCCGATTCATAGCTACCCTACAGGACAGAGTAGAAGAGTAGAACTGCCCCATAGGGATTCCAAGGCAGTTATCTTTATGGCGATTGATCTTTGTGGCCACCACTTGTCTGTAACTTTGTTGTACTGTGGTGGCTTGTGTGTTGCTGTGATGCTGGAAGCTATGATACCAGTATTTCAAATACCAGCAAGGTCACCCATGGTGGACAGGTTTCAGCAGAGCTTCCAGACTAAGACAGATTAGGAAGAAGGACTTGGAGGTCCACTTCTGAAAAAGATTTGCGAGTGACAACCTTAAAAATAGCAGCAGAACACTGTCTGATATAGTGCCGGTAGATGAGCCCTTCAGGTTGGAAGGCACTCAAAATATGACTGGGAAAGAGCTTCCTACTCAGAGTAACCTCAATGACGTGGATGGAGTCAAACTTTCAGGACCTTCATTTGCTGATGTGGCACGACTCAAAATGAGAAGAAATAGCTGCAAACATCCATTAATAATCGGAACGTGGAATCTTTTTAGTACGAATCTAGGTAAATTGGAAAGTCATCAAAGATGAAACGGAATGCATATAGATCGATATCCTAGGCATTAGTCAGCTAAAATGGACTGGTATTGGCCATTTTGAATTGGACAATCATATATGGTCTACTATGCCAGGAACGACAAGTTGAAGAGGAACAGCGCAGCATTCATCGTCAAAAAGAGTATTTCAAGATCTATCCTGAAGTATGAAGCTGTCAATGACAGGATAATATCCATACTCTTAGAAGGAAGACTAGTTAATACAACTACAATTCAAATGTACATACTAACCACTAATGACAAAGATGAAGAAATTGAAGATTTTTACCAATTTCTGCAGTCTGAAGTTGATCAAACATGGAGTCAAGATGCATTAATAATTACTGGTGATTGGAATGTGAAAGTTAGAAACAAAGAAGGATGGTAGTTGGAAAATATGGCCTTGGTAATGGAAACGATCGCATGATAGAATTTTGCAACACCAAGGACTTATTCATTGCAAATCCTTTTTTTTTTTTTTTAATTGTGATTTAGGTGAAAGTTTACATAGCAAATTAGTTTCTCATTAAACAGTTAATACACAAATTGTTTTGTGACATTGGCTACCAACCCCGCAAAGTGTCAACGCTTTCTCCTTCTCCACCCCATGTTCTCTGTTTCCATTTGTACAGTTTTCCTGTCCCTTCTTGCCTTCTCATCTTTGCTTTTGGGCTGGTGTTCCCATTAGTCTCATATACATGATTGAAATGTGAAGCACGTCCCTCATGTGTGTTATCGTTGGCCCTAAAGACCTGTCTAATCTTTGGCTGAAGGGTGAACCTCAGGAGTGACTTCAGTACTGAGTTAAAAAGGTGTCCAGGGGCCAAACTCTCAGGGTTTCTCCAGTTTATGTCAGAACAGTAAGTCTGGTCTTTTTTATTTTCTTTTTTTGGAATTTGAATTTTATTCTACATTTTTCTCCAACTCTGTCCAGGACCTAGTATTTTGATCCCTGTCACAATGCTGATGGTGGTGGTAACCAGGCACCATCTAGTTGTTCTAGGCTCAGTCTGGCAGAGGTTGTGGTGGTTGTGGTCCATTAGTCTCTGGACTAATCTTTCCCTTGTGTCTTTGGTCTTCTTCATTCTCCTTTGCTCCAGCCAGGATGGAACCAGTAGATGTATCTTAGATGGCCCCTCACAGGCTTTTAAGATCCAAGCTGCTACTCACCACCGTTGGATGTAGAACATTTTATTTTACAGACTTTGTTATGCCAATTGAGCTAGATGTCCCCTGAGACTATAGTCCCCAGCCCTCAGTCCAGTAACTCGGTCCTTCAGGGAGTTTGCAAATACATATTCTCAACAACATAAATGGCGATGATATACGTGGATCTCACCACATGGAATATACAGGAATCAAATCGACTAAATCTGTGGAAAAGAGATGATGGAAAAGCTCAATATCATCAGCAGAACAAGGCCAGGGGCTGACAGTGGAACAGGCCTTTAATTGCTCCCATGCAAGTTCAAGTTGAAGCTGAAGAAAATTAGAACAAGTCCATGAGAGCCAAATTACGACTTGGAGCATATCCCACCTGAATTTAAAGGCCATCTCAAGAACAGATTTGACATATTGAACACTAATGACCAAGTACCAGACGAGTTGTGGGATGACATCAAGAACAACACACATGAAGAAAGCAAAAGCTCATTAAAAAGACGGGAAAGAAAGAAAAGACCAAAATGCATGTCTGAGGAGCCTGAACATGCTCTTGAACATAGAGTAGCTAAAGTGAATGGCAAAAATGAAGTAAAAGCTGAATAGAAGATTTCAAAGGGCGGCTAAAGAAGACAAAGTAAAATATTGTAACGAAATGTGCAAAGAGCTGGAGTTAGAAAACCAAAGGGGAAGAACATGCTCAGCATTTCTCAAGCTGAAAGAACTGAAGAAAAAAACTGAAGCCTCAAGCTGCAATAGTGAAGGATTGTATAGGCAAAATATTGAGCGATGCAGGAAGCATCAAAGGAAGATGGGAGGAATACAAAGAGTCACTGTACCTAAAAAAGAATTGGTTGACGTTCAACAATTTCAGGAGTAGCATATGATCAAGAACCAATGGTACTGAAGGAAAAAATCCAAGCTACACTGAAGGCATTGGCAAAAAACAAGGCTCCAGGAATTGACAGAATACCAACTGAGATGTTTCAATAAACAGATGCAATTCTGGAAACGCTTACTCATAAATGCCAAGAAATCTGGAAGACAGCTACCTAACCAACCCACTGGAAGAGATCCGTATTTGTGCCCATACCAAGAAAAGTGATCCCACAGAATGTGGAAATTATCATGCAATATCATACACAAGTAAAATTTTGCTGAAGATAATTCAAAAGCAGTTGCAGCAGTAAATAGGGAACTGCCAGAAATTTAAGCTGGATTCACAAAAGGAAGTGGAACAAGGGATATCATTGCTGATATCAGATGGATCTTGGCTGAAAGCAGAGAATACCAGAAAGATATTTACCTGTGTTTTATTGACTATGAAAAGGCCTTCGACTGTGTGGATCATAATAAATTTTGGATAATGTTGTAAAGAATGGAAATTCCAGAACACTTAATTGTGCTCATGAGGAACCTGTACATAGACGAAGAGGCAGTCGTTCAAACAGAACAAGGGGATACTGCGTGGTTTAGTATCAGGAAAGGTGTGCGTCAGGGTTGTACCTTTTCACTACAGTTACTCAATCTGTATGTTGAGCAAATAATCTAAGAAGCTGGAGTACATGAAGAAGAACTTGACATTGGGATTGGAGGAGGGCTCATTAACAACCTGTGATATGCAGATGACACAACCTTGCTTGTTGAAAGTGAAGAGGACTTGAAGCATTTACTGAGGAAGATCAAAGACTACAGCCTTCAGTATGGATTACACCTTAACATAAAACAAAAATCCTCACAACTGGACCAGTAAGCAACATCATCATAAATGGAGAAAAGATTGAAGTTGTCAAGGATTTCATTTTACTTGGATCCACAATCAACGCCCATGGCAGCAGCACTCAAAAAATTAAACGATGTATTGCACTGGGCAAATCTGCTGCAAAGACCTCTTTAAAGCGTTAAAAAGCAAAGATGTCACTTTGAGGACTAAGGTGCACCTGACTCAAGCCATGTTTTCAGACACCTCAAATACATGCGAAAGCTGGACAATGAGTAAGTTGACTGAAGAGAAACTGATGCCCTTGAATTACGGTGTTGGTGAAGAATACTGAATATATCATGAACTGCCAGAACAACGAACAAATCTGTCTTGAAAGAAGTACAGCCAGAATGCTCCTTAGACGTGAGGATGGCAAGACTTTGTCTCAGGTACTTTGTATATGTTAATCAGGAGGGACCACTCCTTGGAGAAGGACACCATGCTTGGCAAAGTAGAGGGTGAGCGAAAAAGAAGACCCTCAATGAGATGGATTGATACAGTGGCTGCAACAATAAGAAGGATTGTGAGGAGTGCACAGGACCGGGCAGTGTTTCATCCTCTTGTACACAGGGTCGCTATGAGTCGGAACTGACTCAACAGCACCTAACGACAACAGTCTTAAAGGAAGCAGACTGCCACATCTTTATCCTGCAGAGCTGCTAGGGGGTTTGAACAGCCAATGGCTGCACCACCAGGGATACTTTAGAATACCTCTACCACACCTAAAATTTCCTTCATACCTGTTTGCTAGAACTGCATATATTTTTAAAGACTGCATTTAAAACCCAGCTCTCCAGTACTACACACACAGCTATCATGCTATAACATAACAGAATGTGTTAGATTTGCTTAATGTTAAAAGGGCTACAGGGAATAAATTTATTTATATCTGCTAGCATTTACCATTGGTCTAAGTTTTCCAGAGAAGAATCTTGACAATATGCATTGAAAGCTATGAAGCTGTGCCTTCTGACCTAGTAATTCCACTTTTAGGAATCTAGCACTGTTATTCAGAATTGTGAAAACTGGAAATGAATCCAAATGCTAAACATTAATGGAATGGTTAAGCAAGTTTCAGCAAATCAACAAGACAAAATATTATGTGGCCACCAAAAATGTTTATAATGCAGAAATGTGAAAAAATATATATGAAATGATGTTTAGTGGAAAAAAGTGGTAAGAACTGACAACACTAAAAGTGAACTTAGAAATGAAATTTAATGTTCAGTGGGTTCTTTTTTTTTTTTTGGTTACCATTGCTTGAACATGCGGGGAGCCCTGGTGGCACAGTGGTCAAGACCTTGGCTGCTAACCAAAAGGTCGGCAGTTCGGATCCACCAGCCGCTCTTTGGGAACTCTATGGGGCATTTCTGTTCTGTCCTATAGGGCTTCTATGACTCAGAACTGACTTGATGGTAACAGGTAATTGCTTGAACACATTTAAAAACAGAAAAATTTGTATGAGTTTGTTTTTTACAAGATATAAGGGAATCTGCTAATATATATATGTGCATATATATATCTTGGAAGAAGAACAGCTAGAATGCTCCTTAGAAGCAAGGATGGCAAAACTTTGTCTCATGTATTTAAGACATGTTATCAGGAGGGACCAGTCCCTGGAGAAGGACATCATGCTTGGTAAAGTAGAGGGTCAGTGAAAAAGAGGAAGACCCTCAACAAGATGGACTGACACAGTGGCTGCAATAATGGGCTTAAGCAGGACTGGACAGTGTTTCATTCTGTTGTACACAGGGTCGCTATGAGTTGGAACCAACTTGATGGTACCTAACAACATATATGTGTATGTATGAATATATATATATACACACAAATGGCACATATTTACTTAGTTTTACTATGCATATAAATTAAAATGCTTAAAAATGACAAGTTATGGGTACTCATGATAATCTCTAACAAAAAATAGAAATAAATTAGGACAGGCTTAATTAAAGTAGGATGTTCCTCTAGATTTTCTCCCATAGTTTCTTACCTAAGATATTTATCGTACGCTATCCCTACACTTCTGTGTTTTAAGGAAAACTGTTCTTTATTTTACTTTCCCTCCTATTTTGAATACCAAGAAATATCCTATCTCTCTGATAATGTTTCTTTATTCACTAATTATCCGCCCATTTTCCATGATTTATTATTTAAATTATACTTCTGAACATAATGGATTTTTGAAACATATCGAACGGCAATAAAGCAATACCCTACTCTTAGCACCACTTTCAGATGTAAGGATAGTGTTGCACAGTTATTTCCAGGGTTTGAAACCTATTTGTTTGGTTCGAACCTCTCCTGAGAATTTGCATTTCCACCTCAGATATACTGAATCAGAATCTAACATTTAACAAGATGCCTAGGTGATTTTTATGTATAATAAATTTTGAGAACTACTGCTCTTTTAGTTGGGAAACCCTGGTGGTGTAGTGGTTAAGAGCTATGGCTGCTAACCAAAAGGTCAGCAGTTCGAATCCACCGGATGCTCCTTGGAAACTCTATGGGGTAATTCTACTCTGTCCTATAGGGTCACTATGAGTCAGAATCCACTCGATGGCAATAGGGTTTTTGTTTTTTTTTTTTTTTTGGTTTGGCTCTTTTAGTGGTTCTCAAAATTGGTCCCTAACTAGCAGCATTAGCATTGCCTGTGAACTTGTTAGAAATGCAAATTCTCAGCAGGGGTTCGAACCAGACCAAACAAGTTCAAAGCCCTGGTTATTTCATGCAGAAACTCTGGTTTCCCTTTTTATGCAACACTCTGAGTCAGAATCAACTCCAAGGCAATGGGTTTGGTTTTTACTATACCACAATTTCTTCTAATTTGAAATACAGGAATACAGCGATAGTGTAATATACTTCCCTCTCCTGCATAGGTCAAAGAACTGCATTATACTCAGGAATACATGTAGCTAACTCAGCCATGTAATGACCCTGTATATAATCACAATAATTAATCTTACTTTCTATCTGTGAATTTTATTTGTAATTTAGATCAGTATAGTATCTTGCAGACAGTACAGTTGGTGCTCATATACTGTGTAGATAGTAGAATGCAGTGGCAAGGGCATGAGTTTGGGGATTAGACAGTTCAAGGTTTGAATCTTGGTCAACCAGTAACAATCGATATAATCAACGAAAGTTATTTAACTTCGCACTGAGCTTAAGTGCCTTATAAATTATAGAAATTATTTAGCAAGATTGTTAGGATATTAAATTTGATAATTCATGTAACATATCTACATGACCAATGGCAAGTTATAATTGTTATTGATAATAAATACAACTTATAACAGTATGATTTGATTTTCAAATTTAACAGATTTTAAACTACAAAACCAATACAAAATAAGGATGTATTCTACTTTAAGTCAAACTAGAGGAAGAAATTATGCAATCTCCACTAAAATTAAAAAAAATATATACTACCTCAATGGTATTGGAAATAGAACATTTTTATGTAATAATCAGTTGTACTGTTTACCTGAAAATAGATCCAGCCATCAACAGAAAGAAGACGCTCCCGGTGTTGAACTTCTATATCGCCACCAAAAAGTAAAACTGGAAAAGGGGTTATCAGGGTAGTCTCTCGCAAATACACTCTGGCATACCTTACCTGCATAGGAAAAAAGGAGTGAAAAAAACCAAAGTCACAGCCTAAAATTATAAAAAATTCATTTATCTGTTTCATGTAAGCATTTTTAAAAATAATTTGTGACTGTATATTTTAAGGCTTAAGTTTTTGTAAAGCGACATGTTTATATTCTCTTACATGCACAATTCGCCAATTTTATAATCACTACTACCATTCTGTGCATTTATACTATTAAAAGGCATTTTAAACATTAAGATTCAAAGTGTCTCTACCATGGAAGCCAATTTTTCTGTAACATCTACTGATTTTGTGTAGATTATCTTCCCCACATTGGCTTCTAGACCAATGTTCAGCTATGGCCACTTACATTTAAATTCAATGATATGCTGGGAGTTATTCAAGCCAGTGCTTGAAATTATGAATCCTTGTTGCTTTAAAGGTAAGAAACATAATGGAGATACTATTTTAATAAAGGGAGAAGAAATATGTTTCAATTTGACATGCTCCCTTCTCATGTTGCTATTGTCAGCTTCCGTCAAGTCGCCCCAACTCATGGCAACCCCATGCACAATGCGATTGGATTGTTATGACCCATAACATTTTCACTGGCTAATAGCTAGGCCTTTCTTCCTAGTCTTAGTCTTGAAGCTCTGCTGAAACCTGTTCAGCATCACAGCGACACGCCAGCCTCCCAACAGACGAGTGGTGGCTGCACTGCCGGTGCATTGGCTAGGAACTGAATAGGGTCTCCTGCATGGAAGGCAAGAATTCTCCCACGGAAACACCACTGCCTTCTTTCTTCTCATACTGCCTTAAAAAAAACAGCGACTATGAGATAACTATGACAGAAGAGAAAATGCCACCTTAACCTTTACCATAAGTTAAAAACTAAGAAAATGGGGTGGCAATGCAGCTATGATTCAAAAGGTTCACTGCTTCATTTGCTATTAAATTATCTGAGGTGATATTGTTACTCAAGCTGTTGCCAAATCATACATAGTTCAACTACCCAACTAATCTTCCCCTTATGTGGAAATGGCACATACAATAATCTTTTTTCCCTTTTGAAGTCAGCACCTTTCAGTGAAACACTCAGGAATTCTACATTTTTAAATAACATCTATTTGCTATAATCGTCTATATTCCAAGTAGAAGATGATGGAGGTCAGAGTAGAAACTTTACATCTTTTTCTTTCATTAAATAGAGATAAGCAATCTTTTGGTTGTTTGAGAAACTCTATGCATCTTGATTTAAAACATGAGCACAAATGAAGAGCTCAATTTGAGAATCAAATAAAATACATGCTGGAGGATCCTGACTTGAGTTTTGAATGACTTCTAAAATGTGCTCTGCCTACTGGAATTTAGGAATGAGTTGATTAAAAAATAAGAGTGAGCACTTTACCTTCTCCTGGTATAAGAGCCATCCATAAGTTTGCAACTCTCGATTTACAGAGGAAGGATGTACTTGTGCTTTGCCCTGAGCCGTCTCCACCATGCAAGCCAATTTTTCTGTAACATCTACTGATTTTGTGTAGATTATCTTCCCCAAATTGTCATACAATCCAGCGGCCAAAACAGCTTTAAGAAGGGCGATTTCTTTAAAGGAGAGGGTCTGTGAAGCTCTGTTTCCTTCCCAGCTGTTAGAAGTTGTAGATGATGAAAATCCTGCTGCCTTAACCAACTTTATTAACTCCTGTTTTACATCCTAGATTGGTTTATGTGAAAAAGAGACAAGATCATAGTTGAATAAAATAGAGAAAATGCCAAATAAGCTTGTAATTTGTACTACTGTTCCCTATAAAAATTGACTGTATGCCAAATTATTATTTAATTATAGCCCAAATTAAATTAGGGAGGAAACAAAAAGACACTGGAAAGTTGAGGACTAAATAAATAGTCAAGCTGCCCCTGCTCCTGCCCCAAGACTTTGGATGTTATAAAACCTAAGACTGTCTTAAGATATGAGAGCAATAAAAATGTGCCTGAACACATTTGCACTCACTGTATCTACTTCAATAGCTCTCCTTTCTTGGCATTTTTCTTCCAATGAGGATGGTCACAGAACAGCATTGAGGAAGAAGGTGAAGAAGGTAGTCAAAACTACCTTCTTATCTCTGGGAGTCTCACTTTAATTTTCTAAAGAACTCTGATTAAGTTTATTATTGGCAACTTCATTTAAATCTAAAATTATATAGCCTAAAATCTCTTTCTACCTTTAGTAGTGCCAATCAGCTAAAATACTACAGGAAGGACGTGCACTTTTCAAAGTAAACAGGATACAAGTGATTAAAAGGTGATATTTACATTTAGGATATCCTGTAAGTTTTAGGTTTGGGGCTTAAGGGACTTTGATTTCAGGGGAGGAAAGACCAAACAGACAACCACTATAATACCACAGGGTTGACGAGGAGATCTAAAACCTTGCAGTCCAGGGGAGGTGATGAAAAGGCTCACGGAAAGGGGGTGGGAGGCAATTTGGAGGTTGGGGAGAATTAGGTGATAAGGAAGTATTGAATTAGCTTTCCACATCTTGAATCCCAGACAACTGACCCCCAAACCCACTGCTGTTGAGTTGATTTCGACTCATACTGACTCTACAGGACAGAGCAGAACTGCCCAATAGGGTTTCCAAGGCTTATGGGGTTGCTATGAGTTGGAACCAACTTGACGGCATCTAACAACAATCTTTACAGAAGCCGACTGCCACATCTTTCTTTCGCGGAGCGGCTGGTGGGTTCAAATCACCAACCTTTTGGTTAGCAGCCGAACGCTTTAACCACTGTGCCACCAGGGCTCCTTTCAATTGATCCAGTGGTGGCTATGTGTTTAGCTTAGCCCTTTATCTACTTTGAGAAGGGGACAAAGTTCATTCCACTTAGAGATGTCCCTGCTGGCATCCTAGGGGTTATTTTTATTTTTTATTGTGCTTTAGGTGAAAGTTTACAGCTCAAGTTTCTCATACAAACATTTGTACACACACTGTTATGAGACCCTAGTTACTATCCCTACAATGTGACCACACATTCCTCCTTTCCACCCCGATTTCCCGTTTCCATTCAACCAGCTCCTATCCCTTTTTGCCTTCTCATCTCGCCTCTGGACAGGGGCTGCCCATTTAGTCTCGTGTTATCTACTTGAACTAAGAAGCACACTCTTCACGAGTATCATTTTATGTCTTATAGTACCAATAGGACCAACACTACAGGCCTTGATACACGGCATTAACAGGATTAACAGGATACAAACCATAACCATCAACACACAAACCCCAGAGGACAAGCTAGATAACTAGGATCTTCTAAAAATCAAACACCTATGCTCTTCAAAAGACTTCACCAAAGAGTAAAGAGAACCTACACACTGGGAAAAAATTTTTGGACAGTACAAGTCAGACAAAGGTCTAATCTCCATAATCTACTAACACCTCTACAACAAAAAGACAAATAATCCTATTAAAAAATGGGCAAAGGAAATGAACAGACACTTCAAAGAAGACATTCAAATGACCAACAGTCACATGAGGAAATGCTCGCAATCACTAGCCATTAGAGAAATGCAAATTAAAACCACAATGAGATACCATCTCACCCCAGCATTACTGGCATGAATCAAAAACACTGGAAATAACAAATGCTGGAGGGGCTGTGGGGAAATCGGAACTCTTATGCACTGCTGGTGGGAATGCAAAATGATACAACCATTTTGGAAAATGATATGGTGCTTCTTCAGAAAGCTAGAAATAGACACACCACTCGATCCAGCAATCCCACTCCTAGGAATATATCCTAGAGAAATAAGAGTCGTCACTCGAACAGACATATGCACACCTATGTTCATGGCAGCATTGTTCACAATAGCAAAACGATGGAAACAACCTAGATGCCCATCAACAGATGAATG
>NW_004444010.1:7687205-7691474 GCF_000243295.1 Trichechus manatus latirostris
GTTGACATGTTGTGGGGTTGTTAACCAATGTCATAAAACAATATGTGTACTACTGTTTCATGAGAAACTATTTGTTCTGTAAGCCTTTACCTGAATTTAAAAAAAAAAAAAAAAACTGAGTAATGGGGAAAGCCATCAGATTTCCCTCTCTAAGCACAGATTTATAATCTTGGCCTGTCAGCCACAAAGTATGATGTCCTGGATGCCTTTTTGTAACTAGGTCATCATACAGTGCAACTAAATAGCTGGCTACTATTCAGGAAAATATGAAAAAAGCCAGGTCTCTTTGGAACAATGTTTTATCCCAAGTCTGGGGCATAAAATATAGAAGGTAAGCGTGAATATCTTGTCATACCAAAGGCAGGAAGCTATCAAAGACTGCGGCGGTTACATGAAAAGGATTCAGGAGTTAACATGATGCAGCTCCCACTGGCCAAAGATGGGACAATTTGAGTATCAAAAAATTAACATCCATAGTAGATCAAAACACATCAAATATGTTTAAGCTAATGAGTTCATAATGATTTTTATAAAAAACATTCACTGATTACCTGTGGATATCTAGGGAACCAACTCATTCTGACTGCTAAGTAAAAGGAAAGAATCAAGCATTTATCCTAATTTTCTTGTACAAACTGTACCACAGGGCAGTCAAATATTGATAAAGGAAAGGATCTTTTTTACAAAAGAATTCTAGCTAATAAACAGATCTATCACCAGTTTCCAATCCCTAATGAAACAATGGATATGAGTGTTTCCAATGGCTGCTAAAATTCCAATGGGGAGTTTTATAATGGATGAATCTGGCTGACAATATCTGATCCCATTGATGAATCTTAGTATTACAAAGAGGGAGACAACTCAAAAAACAATCAGCCATATCTGTTGTTGTTGTTAGTTGCCTTCGAGTTGATTCCAGTTCATGGTGACCCTATGTTTGCAGAGTAGAACTGCACTCCATAGGCTTTTCAAGACTGTGACCTTTCAGAAGCAGATCACCAGGCCTTACTTCCGAGGTACCTGTGGGTGGGTTTGAACCACCAACTTCTTGGTTAGTAGTCCAATGCTTAACCATTTGTGCCACCCAGGGACTCCTCAGCCGTACCTAAAATGCAGAATCTATGGGAAAATTTACTTGGTTTCTTGAAAAAATAAGTAGCAAGTGGGAAAAAAATGAGAGGGGTAACTATAAAAGAGACTTAAGAAACACATCAACCAAATTCGATGTGCAGACCTTGTTTGGGATCTTGATTTGAACAAATTAGCTGTAAAGACACATTTATGAGATAATCAGGAACATTTGAACACTGACTGTATACTTGATGACATTATGGAATTATCTTTTTTAGGTGTGATAAGGTGGTGTTATGGTTAAACCACTCAGTTGCCAATCAAAAGGTTGATGGTTCAAACCTACCAGCCGCTCCATGGGAGAAAGACGTGGCAGTCTGCTCCTGTAAAGAAAGCCTTGGAAACCCTGTAGGGTAGTTCTACTCTGTCCTATAGGGTTGCTATGAGTTAGGACTGACTCGATGACAACAGGTATACTAATGTTTAAAAAAAAAAAAGTCCTGGATTTTAGAGATACATAATGATCTGTTACCTGAAGCACATAATGATTATTTGCTTCAAATAATCAGACAGAGCAGAGTGGAATAAGGGCAACAGAAATAAGATTGGCCAACTCCAATTATGAAAGTAGATAATTGGTACGTAGGGGCTCACTATACTATTCTCTCTACTTTTGTGTGTTTGAAATTTTCCATAATTAAAAAAAAAATAACAGTAACAGTTTCAGAGTTGAGGAAAAATTGTTCAGCTATTTCTTTTAACAATGAGGGACTGAGGTCTAACGAGGTTAATTAACCTACCCAAGCTGAGTTGTTGAATAGAGAACTATCGTAATTCCCAAGCTAGTGATATTTCTATGAAATCATGTTGCCTCCTTTTTACCATTTCCTGGATAAATTATTACTGTTGAATATTATTTTTTAATCACTGTGTAATGCATATAGGTAGGAGAAATAACGAAACAAAAAATTACAAATTCATTAATTCAATGAACGTTTATCAAGCCCTTATTATGTGTCAGGCAATATTCTAGGAAGTCCTTTTTCCAAAATAAATCTATTAATCAACCAAATAACCCTGAATTAGAGAATTGTATTAAGACTTACCTCTAGGGTTAACAGTGATGTTCTATTAAGAAAGTTCCTCCGGCAGTACGCCATTTCAGAACGATAGCCTCCTTCCTGTCGGGCTTTCTTCCATCTGGATAAATAAGATGACCAAAGCTCAACATATTTTCTTCCCAAAATCTCTTTTTCAGTGGTTGAATTAAATTACAATCATTTAAAAAGATGACAGATCTTGCTTGTAGTAACAGCTACCAATCATATATAAAAATTTCAACTGCAATGCAGATGCTTTTGTTTATAACAGTAAATTATTCAATTACTTCAAATATAAGGTAATATATGTATGATACAAAGTACACTGTTTTTAAATTTTAGGAGGGACTATAAAAATATGAACCTCTAAAATAATTAATTATACCATGACCAAGGAATTAATTATAAGTAAATCTTAGATGCATGCATTTAATGAAAATCAAAGATAATCTTTTTAAAAAGTAAATAATCTCGGGTTATTGGCTTATTGATAACACCCAGATTGTTTCTTACCCCAGACAGGCATTGTAGATTGTCAGGTGGTCTGAATCTGCCATAGCCAAAGCTGATTTTGCAAGATCTGCTTCGTCTTTTCGACCAATTGGTGTGGTAAAAGGAGACTTCTCTGTCATAACTGCAGCTAGTGTTGCCTACCCACAAATAACCAAACACTTTATCATTAAAGATGTATATTTTCAAAGCTAATTTGTAAAAGAAAGCAAATAATACAACAATCACACTGTAAGTTGCAGGTTTCTGTTTAAAATACATTTTTCATGTTCTATAATAGCCAACTTCATCTTAAGTGGTTATTTTTAATTTCACTTTATGAGATTTTTTGAATATATTATCTGACTTGACTTTTATACCATCTCTGTGAGGTAAGGCGAATAAATATTACCAGAATCAGAGATTTAAAAAAAATTTTTTTTAAATCTATAAGTGATTTAAAGTCTGTCATACAGTTAGAGGCAACCCCAGAATAATAGCTCAGTTAGTTATCTTTACTCCTAGTCAGCTGAACTTCCATTGTTTACAATACTCTCTAAAAATAATTTGGTTTCTATAAGAACCCATTTGTTGTCATTGCAGCTTTTCAGATCAACTATCATGGCAGAAATTTCTTAGAAAAGATTTGCTCCTATAAAAGGGTTTATTTTTTGGACCTGGCACAATTCTGCTATCTATTTCTAATACTAGAAAAAAAAAGAGACTATAGCAAGTTATACTCTTTCCATTCTGTTTTCAAAGTCTTGATTTGCAGTTCCAGAAAGGGTCACAGCTTCATAAGGTTGGAAAGCTGAAAGACACAGCAGGCATATGTACCCAGAGATTCAGACACATGAACAGAATTTGTTAATTCTGAGGTAGTATGAGAAAAGAGAACTGCTGGCTGGTAGTTGCTGGCTCAGAGAGATAACCCAGGAAAAAAAAAGGAGGAAAGTTTTTGCTTCTACTTTTGGGAGTCTAAAGCTTCTTAAGAATCATCTACATATTCAAAAAAATATATATTTCAAGTGGGATATCTGATAGCAAAGCCTAGACAAGAAAAACCCAAATAGTATCTACAGTACACTTAATTAGATGGATGAATATATTTTCATGTATATTAATATAAAAATTTACGTATTACATTAAAAAATTCTCAAGCATTCAGGTCCCTGGGTTTTAATGTTAGTCCAGATATTACATTTGGTTAAAAATAAATAAATAAAGACATGAAATTAAAAGTTAAAAATTGTCTCCAAATTAATTTCCCAGCCCAAATGATATTTAAACTAAAGCAGCAGCATTATTTGATTTACCACTGGTTCAAGGCAGCCAAATATGGCACCAAAAATGAGCATCTTCCCAATCTTGACATTCACAGGCAAAGCTGCGAGGTGTTGGCCTAATGGAGTCAGTTTAGGCTCATTTAGTTCACAAGCTCCAATTCTTCTGAGTAAGTTCACTGCATTGCTGATCACTTGAAGCTGAGGAGGATCTAAGGCTTTGGAGAGGAAATCTTCAGGAGAACCAAGACTGCATTTCTGCAGGTTGAAAGAGGGACAAATTAGCATGTAACAAGAATGAACACTGCCACAAAGAGGTGGTCAAA
>NW_004444010.1:7692184-7703990 GCF_000243295.1 Trichechus manatus latirostris
GGAGCAGGAGAAAAGTGGGGTACAGAACTCAAATTCTAGTAAAAAGACCAGACTTAATGGTCTGACTGAGACCGGAGGGACCCCAGAAGACATGGCCCTTGATTCTCGGTTAGCCCAGAACTGAAACCATTCCCGAAGCCAACACTTCAGACATGGATTAGACCGGACTATAAGGCATAAAATGATACTCGTGAAGAGAGTGCTTCTTAGCTCAAGTAGATACATAAGACTAAACACGCAGCTCCTGTTTGGAGGTGAGATGAGAAGGCAAAAAGGGACAGAAGCTGGTTGAATGGACATGGGAAATCCTGGGTGGAAAAGAGTGTGCTGCCACATTATAGGGAGAGCAACTAGGTTTACAGAACAATGTGTGTATAAATTTTTGTATGAGAAACTAACTTGAACTGTAAACTTTCACTTAAAGCACAATTAAAAAAAAAAAAATTGCCCCCGGTTGAGGTCTAGGTTATGAGGCTGTTTTAACCTATAAAGTGTGTCTGTCTGGCAGAATCAAAGCACAGTGGGTTTACTCATGAAAAGATAATGGGCCATATACTAAAGAGTGACATAGTAGAGAATCTACAGCAACCTAAAATAATTTTAGGACCTTATTTTTTTTCCTAAAAATGGGGTGAAGAACAAAAACTTCCTGAGTTCCCTTAGGATTACCATAATATGAAGACATAATTCCTCCAAAGGTACACGCAAGATTTCAGGAACAGAATAGTCCATAAAGCCTTCAAACCTGAAAAATAATATAAAATAATACTAAATACTTAACATATTGTGGTGCAATTAATTACTTTTGTGTGTGGCCTTTCTAGCCATGGTCTTGTGACTCCCACCCAGGTGACTGGATGGGGCTATGCAAATAAGATAATTGTAGCCCACTAAGGGGATTGGTCAGTTTTGCCTTAAAAGTGACTCAATTCCAGAGCAGAGAGGAAAGCCCACCACCACCAAAGGAGAGACTCGCAGGAGACGCTGCAGTGGACTTCCTGGTCCACAGAGTGAGAAAGCTGAGTGCCTTTGCACAGAGATTGAGAGCCAGGGAGAAGTCTATGCCTCATCCATGAATTTGGGACTTGCCAGCCTCCACAACTGTTTGAGCCATTTCCTTTATATGCTTTGTGAGTTCTGTGAGACGTTGCAGTGAATTAGGGAACTCAAAGACGGGAGAGTACTGAGGCAAGGGGGAGTAGTTGACGTTAAAGATAATGGAGTGGTACAGCAGCTTGGAAAAGTTAGACATTTGGGATATAGTTTACCTCTGCCTCATAGGAACCAGCTTTGTGTTGATCCTTATAAAAGAAATTATTTATTTACATATTACCAAAATGTCACACAGTCTGATTTATGAGTGTCTTAAATTTCAAATTACCTTTCTCTTGTGTACATTCGGAAGCAGAAGCCATCTCTAACCCGTCCAGCTCTCCCCTGGCGCTGCAGAGCACTAGCTTTACTGACAAATGTCTCAACCAAAGAACTCATCTGACTGCTTTCATGGAACCTAAAGAAATGTTTTAGGAGAGAATATGTAGATAACTGATTTAAATCAAAATTTGAAAAAGCTGGAAATACATAACTCTTAAAATTAAACTGAATAAAATAGTGTATGATCCCAATATTATATAGCAGGTAGTCCCTGACTTATGACATATTCAAGTTTTGAAGAACCACACTTACGACCATCTGTTTTTTTGTACACCTTATCGTTAGTAATATGTACTACATACAATGTTGCAGTGCATAATTTGCTGATGTTATCATTCTCATATGTTCACTCACAGACATGCAATTTTATGATTTAATGTTCAAAACACTGCCGTATAGGTTCAGTTTTCTAAACTAAATCAGCGGCTTCAGTTGCTTGAAAACATGGACCCAAACGCTGATCGCTTTGCCAAAGTCAACAGGCAGATTCAGGAAGCAGTGAGATGTTGCCATGAAATACATGCAGAAAAAAAGAAAACGACTATAAACAACTCCCACTAATTCTGACTAAAAACGCCATCCCTAGTCCCTGGGATAATCCGGTTGATCCAGATTCTTCCACAAGTGGAGTTATTACCACAACTGACAAAATGCCAACATTGTCCAATTCTTCTTCACCATTGGAGTAAATTTTTATAATTTATGTATTTTTTTGTGTAATGTTGGAAACATTACAAAGACACATAAAGGTTGAATTTATAAAGATACTGATAATAAAAGGCAATAATAATGAAAACTAAAAAAAAGGTATAGGCAGTCCCCAGGTTATGAAGTCTGACTTACAACTTGCTCATTAATGTTATGTAAATTTGCCCTCACTATGAATCGACTGAACCAACCAACCCCTGCTCACAACAAATTCTTCATCACAATCACCTTCACCTGCTGCACATGCAGCTTTTGAATCACAGAATAGGCTTCAAGACTTTTCTTGCCTAAAAACCAAAACTAAACCCACACCTGTTGAGTTGATTTTGACTTATAGCAACTTTACAGGATAGTGTAAAACTGCCCCCATAGGGTCTCCAAGGCTGTAAACCTTTATGGACGCAGACTGCCACATATTTCTCCTGAACCACCAATCTTTTCGGTTAGCAGCCAAGAGCTTTAACCACTGCACCACCAGGGCTCTTTCTTGCACTTAAGTAAGGCTGAATAATATGTACCTGTTCCAACATACCTACAAATTCTTAAAGACACATTCAGGAATGGATCTCGTTTGTAACCCTCGTATTGCTTGCATTTGACTTAGTCAGAATTGACTTAGGACAGAGTTGTTGGAACAGAACCCCCTCGTAAGTTGGGGAGTACCTGTATATGAAGTATCTAGAATAGGCAAATGCCTAGAGACAAAAGTTTATTAGTGGTTACCAGGGGCTGGGGTAAAGAGGGAATGAGAGTTATTACTGAAGGGGTACTGAGTTTCTCCTCGGAGTGATGTAAAACTTTTGGAAGTGGATAGTGGTGATGATAGCACAGTATGGTGAAAAATCATTAACGTCACTGACTTGTACGCTTAAAACTGGTTAAAATAGCAAACTGTTATATTTTACCACAATGAACTAAAAAAAAAGGCACAAAAAATATTAAATTGAACATAGGCTAAAAAAAAGTACATTATTTTTGTGGACCAACATTTCCTAAACCATGTTCCACACTCAAAAACAAACACTGCATACTAAATCTCCTACTATCAAATTAAAAGCTCTGAAAAGTCCTACAAGAAAGAAACCCATTTAACTCACAGTTTCCCAAACTAACCTGACCATGGAACCTTTTTGATTTTGGTGGAATACCTATTATGTAACAAGAGTTCTTTGAAATAGTTTGAGAAATGCTGCTGTGAATACTACAATTCAATGTATCTTTCATTAGATTTAGTTAAACCCCAAAGAGTTACAGATTTTTATTCCAACAAAAATACCATTTCCCTAATCCTAGTCATTCTTCAAGGGGTATAACTCAAACAATTGAGGGTTCATTTTCCACTGGATAGCCATACTCTTTTCCAAATACTGCTAAAATTTCCTAACATTAGAGGTACTGTATACAGATTACAATACACTATTGTATACATAATATAAACATTAAAACATTTATAAAGTAGTAATCTTTTTGTTGAAGATTAAGTAAGGTTACCTACTATGTGCCAATTACTGTGCAAGGTACTTTCAATCATGAAATTTTCATTTTCCCAATTTATATACAAGGAAACTGATGATTAGAGAGGTTACATTACTTGCTGAAGAATACAGAGCAAATTTAAATTCAAATCTGACTCTAAAACTCATGCTCTTTTTCTGTAATCCCCCAAATAATGCTTTTATTAAACAATTTATTTTACGTTGATTTGTTTTTTTACTGAATTTTTCCCCAGATATTTCTTTTCTAAAAATAGGGAGTACATAGGCATTATTTTTGGGAAAACCCATGACAAAATGCTGACATTTAACTCTCACATTTTAAAGTTTCTCATAGTTTCTCTGATAGTTTTTGTTTTGGGCAGGATTATGATATTTGGAAGTTTCCCTATATGAGTTTGATTTCTTCTAGGCATTGTGGAGTTCCAAGCCCTTTTCAGGTTAAAAATGCCTTTGATTTAGAAAATTCAAACTTACTTATTTTCTTTTGTTCTTCCAGTATCAATTACGAATACAACATCTGGAATGGTGATGCCCGTCTCTGCAATATTTGTTGCTAAAACAATCTGAAAGTAAGTAAAATCCAAAACATTTAGATAACTTTCAGCAATATGACATAATTTTAAACTTCATTAGATAGTCTGAGTAGATGAATTTTAAAGTGTATTTCAATTTTACTTACAAAAATTCACAAAGTATTTGTTATTATTGGTTTATTTCAACTTACTCTAATTAGTTTGGTTAGCTCAGCTTGCCAATTAGACCAGTCATAATAGATTTTTATTCCAATAAAAATATCATTCCTGTAATTCTACTCATCATCTTAAAAACGATATAAGTAGAATTGGAAACTGGGTGAAAGAAAGAAGACATCTCAGCACAACTCTTTATAAAATTGTTAGGAAAAAACAGCACATCAAAAAGTGAGACCTGGGTTGCTGTTCTGGCTCTGCTGAGCTTTGTGACCTTGGGTAAGTCACGTTACCTCTCCAGGCCTCAGTCACCTCAAGTGTAAACAAGGAGGTAACAATAGATGATTTCTTAGGTCCCTTTCCAGCTCTAAAATTCTTAACGATGATGGCTGAATAGTGCAATCTTCTGCATGTTTTTTGTGTTGTGTCCTGGGAGATAAGCCATTTAAGAAATTCTAGGTCAAATTCAATACGTATTGCTCTATCTCAACTGTATATTTTAGTATCCAATGCTTGCTTATTTGTTTACACTAGGAAATGGAACCCAGATTATTAAGAGTTGTACAGGAGCTATGAGATTATTCTACTTCAGTACCTTTCTGTTATCTTTGTTTTTGTTAAGAGGTAGAGCTCTTTTCAAACAAAATCTCACAAAGAAGTCCAAATGTTACAGATCAGAACACAGCCTCAGGACCCTTGGAGTTCCTCAGAGCAGTAAGAAAGCCACCAGTTTAATCTAACTACTTTTAAAAAGAGAAAAGTGAGGTTGGGTGGGCTGCCAAAGGCCACACAGATGGTAGCAGCTAAGGGACAAAAACCCAGGCCTCCTACAGTATAGCCCAGGCTATTTTTTGGAGGTCTGTGTTCCCCACAGTACCTACATTGTGCTTTTTTTTTCTTCTGAGAAAGGGTTCAAACCTAAAAAACTCTCTTTGCCAAGCATTTTTTCATTCAGAGTCCTCAGCAGAGGAGACAATGAAAATACTAATTTTTTCCTCACCCAATAGTCCACATATTGCAAAAATAATCAGGATGAAGAGCCTAGAGAACAACAAAGAATTCTCCCAGGATTCAATTAACTCTGACATCCATAACATGTTCCTAGGGAAAAGTAGTGGTTTTCTTTTCACAAGCAACATTTATCCTAATTTTTCAACTACTACTCTCCTAAAAAGTCTTGTCCCTTTAATAGCACATAATATAAATATTAAAATACTTGAATTTTTATTTTGGGTTCATGTTATGCTAAGCTGCAGATCATAGATCATGTTAAGCTGGAGTGTGCCAAGCATTATAAGGAACTTAATATTAACAACTGTCTATGATGATAAAAAGTCATAGCTCTTCCATGAAATAGTCTCAGGTGGATCACATATGAATTTACTGTACTGAATTTTACCTTCCTGACTCCTGGAGGAGGAAGTGTGAATGCTGCAGCTTGATCCTGAGTTGAAAGAATAGAATGCAGAGCTATCACTTTATATCTGAAAGTTAAAATCATAGTTCTTAGCAAGAGTTTCTCTTTAGAAGGCACTGCAAAGAATAACAAAATTTATTCGCAAACTGAAGGCAACTTTGAAGTTTTCTATTATGAAAAATTTTAAACATGAAAGTTCAGAGAATGGTACAATGAATCCCTATAAATACTCATCATAGAGGAAAGTTTAATATGAATAAATAATATGGAACACAGGGTTTTAAGAATTTTTTAAAGTGTTCTTAGGTTGAAGTGATAATCATGACAGCAGTAATAAAGTATATCGAGACAGCTACAGTAAACAGCTGATTCAGTATATATGGGTAATCAACTGCAACCTTGGTGTTTTGCAAAATCCAGTGGGCTGGAGGAGTCACCATCTTATTCTTTTTTTTTTTTTAATTTTTTTTTTTTATTGTACTTCAGGTGAAGGCTTACAGAACAAATAGTTTCTCATCAAACAGTAGTACACATATTGTTTTATGACATTGGTTAACAACCCCACAACATGTCAACCCTCTAACTTCTCAACCATTTCACCATCTTATTCTTAACCACAGGGATCCCTCTGCTTAATCATAGTAAGAAAACAACAAATACAGAATACAAAAGCAAACAAAATACCAAACTCGATTCCAACTCATAGTGACCCTACAGGACAGAGTAGAACCCACAGGATTTTCAAGGAGCAGATGGTGGATTTGAACTGCCAACTTTTTGGTTAGCAGCAGTAGCTCTTAACCACTGTGCCACCAGGGCTCCTAGTACAGACAGAGTTCCTAAGAATTTTTGAATAAAATTTAGAAGGAAAAAAAATTGCCTATGGTGAACTAAGGTTTTTTTTTTTTTGGTTCTGTTCTTTTAAGACATTTTTATTAAAGCATTTCATCTACTGGAATACAGACATAGTACCTAAGAATTTTCAGTAGATAAAATGCTTTAATAAAAATGTCTTAAAAAAACAAACAAAAAAAACCTTAGTTCACCATAGGCAATTTTTTTCCTTTTAAATTTTATTCATTTTGTTGTTGTTGTTGAGAATATACACAGCAAAACATACACCAATTCAACAGTTTCTACACGTACAATTTTGTGACACTGAGTATATTCTGAGTTGTGCAACCATTCTCACACTCCTTTTCTGATTCCCCCCTCATTAACATATACTCACTACCCTCTAAGGTTCTTATCTAATCTTCCAAGTTTGTTGTCAATTTGCTCCCATATAGATAGTTCTTAAAAGAGTAAAATACTCAAAACATAACTTTTTACTACTTAAGCTAAACTACTGTTCAGTTTTAAGATGACTTCAGGGGATATTTTTGGGTTAAGGTTTAAAGATTATCTCAGGGCAATAGTTTCAGGGGTTCATCCACCCTCCATAGCTCTAGAAAGTCTAGAGTCCATGAGAATTTTAAATTCTGTTCTGCATTTTCCCTCCTTTGATCAAAGATTCCTGTATGGAATTCCTGTATGGAATCTTTGATCAAAATGTTCAGTAATGGTAGCAGGGCACCATCCAGTTCTTCTGGTCTTATGGCAAAGGAGGCGGCTGTTTATGGAGGCAGTTAGCCACACACCCCTATTCCTGACTCTGCTTCTTCATGTTGCTCCAGGAGAATATAGACCAACTGTTGTGCTTTGGATGGCCGCTTGCAAGCTTTTAAGAACCCAGGCACTATATAACAAACTAGGAAGTAGAACAGAGGCACTAAACATTTTATTAGGCCAATAAACTGGGATGTCCTATGAAACCAGGACCCTAAACCACCAAACCAAGGAACCAAATCCCATAAGGTGTCTGGCTGTACATAAGCAGCCTCAGCAGCTACTCTTTTTTTATTTTTTTGGTCGTTGTAAATATATCTATCACCCAACTTTGCCAATTCAACTTTTACAGGTGTACAACTTATTGACAGCAATTAACAATAATCAACTGTGCAACCCTACCCTTAATGTGATTTTTCCAACACCATTAACCCTCCCTTTCCCCTCCTCCCCTCTGCCCCTGGTAACCACTAATAAACTTTGGTTTCCATACATTTGCTTTTTCTTGTCTTTTTATATAAGTGAGGTCACACAATATTTGTCCTTTTGTGATTAGCTTATTTCACTCACCATAATGTCTTTAAGCCCTATCCGTATTGTAGCATGCATCAAGCACCATAGGTAATTTTAACTGAAGGTAAAAAGACTTCTAAAACTCTGACCAAGAGTTTTAATGTACCAAATGTTTTTTAAAACCATGGAGAATATAATGAAAATTTGTAGTTACCGTTGGGAATAAAATCTTCTGTCAGTTGACAGGAGATCATACAACTGTTGAATATGAGCAAGTCCTGGTAAAAAGATCAGTACTGCTCCTTCAATATTTTTGAACTGGGGACTTCTGTCTGAAATGTTTAAAAAGATACAATATTCAAAATAATGAAGATACAGAACAGCATACAAAATATTAATAAAACATCTCCGGTTACAAGAAAAGCTTTGTCAAAACAAATAGAGACACTTTAGGAATAGAAATATACCTAAATACACCAGAAGTTCCAAAATGAGATCCAGATTGATTTTATGAGGATTCATGTAGAGAATAGCATGCTGAGTGCGGCTGCTGTACTTCTGGTAAAACGGATTTAAATCAGCACTTGCTCCAGTCTGAACTGGGACGTATTCCTAACAGAAACACAATCAGAGAAAGCTCAACAAAAATATGTATTTTTATAGGACAAAAAAGAAAAAAAAGAGGCATTTGCATTCATTCAAATCTTTATTTTTCAATTTTTTTTTAATGTTAAAATCTAGCAAGTGCAATTTTTAACAGTGGAAAAAGTATCAAAATTTTAAACCTCTCCTATAATTTAATTTCATCCAGCCCTTATGTAGCCAAACATTTTTATCTTAGCATGCACATACTAAAGAAGAATTAAAGAAAAATTATAATCATATATGCATCATTCTGTGGCAACTGAAAAGCAGCCAGGCCAAGGGAGGTCAAAACAGGTATAAATTAAGTACTTTATACCTGACTCATCCTTTCTAGATTCTACTTTGGCTGCTGAGTTCCAATCATGTCTCTTCTGAAATATTTATAATTTTCTGAAGTCTTTCTTTAGTTTCTAATTTCTATGTCTGGAGTTTTAGGGAAAGATTAGTTTTTGTTTTCTTGGTTTATTTTGCTCAGTTAAAAGATAAACTAACTTTAACTTTGTACTTCCATCAGATTGGATACTTGTCTGATATATAAATATCATGGATACAATAAAAAAAAAAAAAAAGCTGGATCTATTTACCACTGGCTAAAATGCAAGATAACATAGCTTTTGTGATATTTCTAACAACATGTAATGAGACTAACTCCCTAGGACTGTCTAGCCCTGGAGCTGAGGTTGGCTCCTGCCAGGCCAGAGGCCCTGAGAAATCCAATGGCAAGATCTAGATTTGGGGCCTGCCCCATCCTGACCACCTACGGTGCTGGGACAAAGAGAAAATCAGTACATACTTAGTCCTCAATAATTAATCACTGCTACAAAATTGTTAGAAAAGTTGCTTCTTACTTATATGATCCATGATTTTTTAGGTGTGTCTATATGGCCTGGGATAGTATAAGAAGACAACTAAAACATTACAAACCAAAGACTACAATTCCATGAAACAAACATTCAAGAAATGATCTTTAAAATTCGCTCATAGTCATATCTATTCTCTTCTACCAAGGAATGTTTGAATTCACTGTGTCAGCCATATGATTTTAAAATTCCAGGTTATGCCCAGGATATCATTATTGCATGTCTTCAAGACGTTTTCTTCTTACCTGATACTTTTTTATTCCCCCTGATTTGCTTGTAACATTAATGGTTATTTCTTCTTCCTCTTCCAGAAATTTTTGGCAATATTCTGAGTCTTTCTCCAATACAAAGCCTGTTTCCTCTATTATATCTTCAAGATGAAAAACCTGCATACAAAGCATATAAGTGGGTGAACTCAAATTCCTTTCAGTAAATATCATTTTAGGGAGAACAAGGGTATTATCACCTTTTGAATGTCACTAGGTGCTAGTTTAGGATAATACGAAAAAGATTTTTTCCCTAGCTTTATTTGGGAATGAAGAACTTGGTTGACATTGAGGTGTCTGTCCCTAGAAGTCTCAGAACAAATTATATCATGGTGTGCATTTTTATACATGTAAAGTGGTTAAAAGAGCAGTCTTCATCCACCGAACCAAAAGGGTAAGCATTAAGAATAGAATAGGTAGAAAGGGAAGTTGCAAAAAAGGACAACCCTAAATTTGAGAAGTGGGTGAAAAAGGAGTATCTTATTGCCAGGCAGCCACTCTCAATCTGGATATAGTGATTCTGATATGAAATGTACTTTATGTTGTCTAGACCTCAGGTCTCTTTCAGCAGAACCCTCTTTCATGCCCTCCCTTCCTCAGTCAGGGCAGCACCGGCTATCTGATTCCCAAGGCTGTCCCCAGGTCCTCTCTTGACTTGCAGGATCCTGGGGGTAATGCAGTTTCTGCTTAGGTACACATTATAAAGAAAACTTACCTCAACAGGATAACTTCTTCCTGAAATTCTGAGGATAGGGCAGTGTGTGAAATATGTAGAAAACTTTTCACTGTCCACAGTGGCACTCATTAGAATCAAGTGTAGATCAGAACGTTTTTGTAAAATCTCCTTCAAGATAATCAGTAGAAAGTCTGACTGAACACTTCTTTCATGAACCTAGTATGAGAGAAATATATATACATATAATGTCTAGTAAGAAGCTTAAAAAGAGGTTAAAGTGCTCCACTATTAATGAGAAGATTGGCGGTTCGAACTCATCAGCCACTCCGCAGGAGAAAAGACCTGGCGATCTGTTCCGAGGCTATAAAGATTATAGCCTAGGAAACACTATGGGGCAGTTCTAACCTGTCCTATAGGGTTCCTACGAGTTGGGATCGACTTGTTCGACTTGATGGCACAATTTATCAACAACAAAGAAGCTTAAACAATCAGACACTCAAATCTACTAAAAGTTAAGTTAATCAGTATTCAAGTATAGTCCGTACATGGTGTAGGGAGGGAGAATCTGTAAGTTTCAAATTCAGGCAGATCTTCAGAATCAAAAATGAAGTCATCCTCTAAAATTGAAGCCAGTAAGAAATCAGCATATAATAGACGACATTAGTTGTGATAGTAGGACTCTACTCTAGGAGATGGTTTGCAAGGGTGCAGCTGCCAAGATTAAGGTATCTCCCAGATTTCACTTAGAAGCAGAGTGACTCCTAAGTCTTTGACACTAACATACAACTGTACTGTCTACTACAAGCTGGATGGATTATCCACTCTGTAGAAAATGGGGAGATTGTTAATGGAAGCTAACGGAGTCTCTGTCACTATCCAGGAAAAAGGATGTTGTAGTCTTCCAACACATGCATGTGGAGACTGTAATGAAGCGGAGCAAAACAGAAAATAAGATACTTGATTAATGAGAAGGTTTTGTAATAGTTAAAGAGATACTGGTGGCCTATAAGAGGGTAATACTAGTGAATATGAAGAAAAGTGAATGACTTTAAGAATGGTAGAATCAACAGGATTAGGTGACTGGGTTTAAAGGGTATGAGAAAAAGAAGGAATAATGATGGAATTTTTTACTTTGGTGGTTTGGCCAGGTGATTGTAGGGTCATTCACTGAGATTCAGAAGACAGGAGAGGAGCAAGACATAAGGGATGAGTAGGGAGAAGAGAGGCCGGGTTTTGGAAAGGTTGAGTTTGAAATTCCAAGACTGAGGTATCTAGAAGACGGCTGAATATTCATCACTGAAGCTCAGGAAAGAGATCTCCTGATGGGATACATAGATCTGGGAATCCCACTAAATAGTGAGATTTAAAATTTACAGAGATATAAATTTTAAAAAAATAAGGAAAAAATAACTTAGCATAAAATAGAGCTAATAAAACTACACATTATTAGGTACACCTGGTGTGGGTGTGTGTGTGTGTGTGTGTGTGTGTGTG
>NW_004444010.1:7704090-7712732 GCF_000243295.1 Trichechus manatus latirostris
GTGTGTGTGGGTGGGTGTGTGGGTGTGTGGGTGTGTGGGTGTGTGTGTGTGTATACATACATACATACATATATATATATATTTAAACACCCACTGCCATTGAGTCGATTCTGACTCATAGCAACCCCATAGGGATTCTGAAGCTGTAAATCTCTATGGAAGCAGACTGTCACATCTTTCTCCCACGGAGCCACTGGTGGTTTCAAACTGCTGATCAAAAAATGTTAGTTGTAAGCTTAGCAGCAGCCAGCAGGAAAAGTTCCTTAATTCACACACTGACCATAAACTAGAACAAATCCAACAACTATTCCTAATAATAAGGCCGGAAGGAAGAGTGATATCCGGAGTATCTTCGTAAAGAGAATCCTGTGTAATACAATGAATTCTGTCCCAGCACTCCTCTTACATCCTTACATTTAACCTAATGACGAATTTCACTGGGCTTCTTCTTACTGCATTGTTCAAGAAGTTGATGGTATCACACAGAAGCACAATTCAGTAAATCACATCTACAGATTGTTAATACTAAACCATCAATGAAGATGGCTTCCTGAAGTTGGTCTAACTGCTAAATTAGGGTTTGCCCTAATCTATAATTACCAAGCACTTTTATGGTAATAATTTGGGATTGCAAGAGAACTTACTGACTGGTTTATATAAATATTGCAGCTTACTCAGCAGTAAAATAAAATTTCTCATTAATAGGGGAATTATTGTTTTGTCTTATCACTGATCTGTTGACCCTTGAGGATACTGATAAAATCGAGGTGTTGGCCATGCAAAGCCACAATTGTGAGCCCCAACAAGCAGTTACTCCATGGGCTTGCTCAAGCAGTCAACCATCCTCTTTCTCTTTGACATCTCAGTAATAATTGTATAACTTTCTCCTCTATTAAGGAATAAAGACCCCTTATATAAAAATTTATCCCTACCACTTATCTATTACTAAAATAGTAATGAGATTATTTTACAAATTGTTTATTTTACAAAGAACAAGTGTGTTATATATATACTGTAACCATGTTTTGTAAACCCCAAATCAGGATAAAGATCATACCAAAATGTCAGTATATTTACATTAAGAATGTTACAAGAAAATTGTTTTAATCTAAACTTGTTAAACAAGAAAATGGTTAAATAAATTGTGGGACATCCAAATTATATACTACCATAAAGCCATTAAAAAATCATATTTTTGCAGAATGTCCAATGATGTGAATGAATTATAAAATAAATATACATACATATATAAACACATTACACAAAAATAATGGAAGGTAATAAAATTAAATGTTAACATTGATTTTTTCTGGGTCATGAGATTATAGATAATTTTTTATTTTCATTTTTCTACCTTCCTAAATGTCTAGTGTTTTCTAACTTAAAGAAAATAATTCAGTAGTCTATATGAGTCAATTGAAAATCAGTGCATGACTAAACTCTCACTACTGCTTTCCAAACTTAATGAAATAACAGACATTCACAAAATGTTACATCAGGGAAAATTTAGAAGAATATTTTCTGAATAACAAAAATGTTACATATCATACATCTTTTTGAAAAATTATGTACAAAGCAAATCAGTTTACCTACATTAGGCTAGTATGCCATTTAAAATAATTCTAATGTGGAAGTTTGTGCATAATGCAATTAAATGTGCATTCAAGTATGATTCAAGTAGGGGTATGGCTATAAAGAAAATGACATATGGATGAAAACTCCTTGTCTTTGGTAAGAATTAACAAAGATCCTTTAACAACTAAATGTAGTAGTTGAGAAATAGTGTAGTGGTAAAAGCACAGATTAGAGCCAGATTGCCTGTATTTGAACCCCCAGCTACAGAACTTACTGACTGTGTGACCTTGGGCAAGTTATTTGACCTCTCTGTGCTTCAGTTTCCTCAACTGTAAAATAGAGATAATAATATCTACTTTATTGGGTTGCTGGGAGAATTAAATGAATTAACATGTACAAAGAGCTTAGAAGGGCATCTAGTATATAACATATATTACACAATATTTATTAAATGAGACATTTGTTAGAGGAAATTAAATAAATTATAATACATCAAGTGTCTGGCATTTAGTAAGCACAAAAAATATGTTAGCTAGTATTAGTAACATCTTTTTAATACAAAAATCTTTAGAACTTATCTGGACACAACTAGAGAATCTACTCACCTCATCTACAATAACATGAGACACATTACTTAGAAGACCATCTTCTTGAAGTTTTCTTAGCAAAACCCCTGTTGTACAATAGAGTAGCCTGGTAGATTCACTAGCTCGAGATTCCATTCGGATCTGATATCCACACAAGGAATTCTGAAGGGAGAACACAACGCTGAGATTAATTTCTCACAAGTGATCTGGGAAACAAGCTTTAATAAGTGAAGCACAGGTACTGATCTGCCTAATAGGTGCAGAAGTTTAAGTAAATCTTCACAGTGCAATTTATTATTATTATCTAAATTATTTTTTCATGGTCTTCAGTTATAGAAAATTGTAAAATTTGTTTTGGTAATTTTAAACAAAAAAAAATCTTTGTTCTTTTTAAGATGCTGAGACAGAAGGCTGTTCAATCTGTTTCAAGTATCATTAATATGATTAGGAAACACTAATAAATGTTGATTTCTTAAGTTATCTTGGAATGAACTACTGAGGTACTCAGGAACAGAATTTTATAGCAGCTCCCACAATCTACTCTCCTACCAAACTCCTGTCAGACTCACTACCATTAAAGAGCAGCTGATATCATACCAGTGATTCCTAATGGGAATCCTGAAGCCATATCTACTCCCATCACATTTTCTTTCCTACCCCTTCAGTCATTCCTTTGTTTTGTGTACATGTCTGCCATCCCCTTAACATAAGTCCCTTCGAAGGCAGAAACTGTGTCTTTTAGTCCTCGAGAGAAATCCAGAAAATTAGCCAAATAAAAAATTTTTAATGAAAGGGTACCCATCTTAAGGATGGAGACAAAAATATTAAATACCATATCCAGAAAGAACAATTCAAATTCTAATTAAACTGAGTTATATGAACTGGGAATTCACTATATTTGGTTCTAACCAATCTTATCACTCTGGTTAAGGCTTGGCCAGTTTTGTATTTGCTTGGCATGGCAAAATGCATGACAACAGCTGTTTAAGTACTTTTGCCTCTTTTTGTTTTTTTAAATACAGAGTTTGAAAATAATCTAGCATTTTCTTTTACATTCTTTCCCCCTTCTACTCATTGAAAAGAATTACTGAAAACCTCTTAGGAATACATCCCACAGAAAAAGTTTGCAAAAATTTGAGATATGATGATATTAGAGGCAAATTTGTATTTGTCCAAATTCTTTGAATATTCAGTGTAGTATGTAACATATTTGAATAGTCAATTATTAAACTGAATATATTTTTTTCTTTTATCTGAGAATCTAATGACAGAATTGCTAATAACTCTTTTCATATGAAGGACAGTGACATAATACCGTATCTTTCAAATAAAACATTTGAAGAGTGCCTGAAATATGCTATCGAGCAACCAGTCACAGCCAAACTTCATATATGATGCAGGTTCCATTTGGCTCCCAAGAACAAAGATGCGTAAGGTCACCATTCACTAAAGTGGAGATGAACACCATCTT
The DNA here is from genome assembly GCF_000243295.1 of Trichechus manatus latirostris. Classification (NCBI taxonomy): domain Eukaryota; kingdom Metazoa; phylum Chordata; class Mammalia; order Sirenia; family Trichechidae; genus Trichechus; species Trichechus manatus. Next base: position 7,707,724 of record NW_004444010.1, read on the forward strand.
ACCCTTCCTCCAGGACCATTTTCACAGCCCAGTTCTTCACATACTCTTGTGGCTAAACTCACTGCTGAGATTCTTCGGGGCTGGGTACAGACAATGTTACATTTACTTGTTGCCCATTCATTTAGAAGCAAATCTTCCAACAGAAAATGTGGTACTTGAGTACTTTTACCACTCCCGGTTTCACCTGCCACAACCACTACCCGGTGCCTCTTTAGGGTTTCAACAATCGAATTCCGGTGTTTGAAGACGGGTAACTGCTGCCTTTCCTTTAGGAGTCTCTGATACTTAGGTGTGCTTTGTAACTTTCTGAAAAGGTTTCTGACAGGTTCCAAATCTTCTGCATTTGCTGATTCCACGGACAGTGCAGAAAAATCCTCATCAGAAACCAAATTTTCCCAAGATTCTTCAGGATCTTCAGAATTTTCTCGCTTACTATTAGAATGCTGTTGTTGTTGCTGCTGCTGCAGTTTCAGTTTATTCAGAAGTCTGGCAATAAAAAGATCACGTGGTTTATTGCTTTCCATTTTACTTAATTCTTCCTTTTTCTTTTCCGCATCACTCCACTCTAGCCAAACATCTCGGTAAGTGGGAGGAAGTAACTGATGAACTGACTGTAGAGGAAAAAAACAGTAGTACGTTGTTTTCATTAACTATTGGATACTACAATAGTCAATGTAATTTGTATGTCTCTTAAACTAGGAAGTTATTTAATATAAAATGTACATGCATATGATGCAACTTTATAAAGAGCATATCATATTCAGGCTTCTGGACTTGCTAGCTATGTGACCTTGGGTAAGTAACTTAACCCCATCTCTGTTTCTGCATTTGTAAAATGGGGATAATAATAGTACCTTCATCGTAGACATTTGGTGAGGTTAAGCAAGTTAATACATGTTAAGTACTTATTCCTGGAACACAGTAAACTACTGAGTAAATGTTACTATTACTATTTTTTTCCCCTGCAGTGGTGCTATACAAATATGTAAATGAACCATAAAGCATTTCTAAAACATACTGGAAACTTACTACAAAGTTTCCTTTGAGATTCTGGCAGTTGCCTAACATTACAGGTTGAAGTGTTTTAAATGAACTACATTAGATGAAATCTGAGTTATCCTAATTCTGTGCTATAAAAGAGCCCACGATTATTTCTCTGACACTGATAGGCATATCTGTCAAGTAGGCTCAGTTTATGATCCCTTATTTTGCTAAATGAAGGGAAATAAAGAACTTTCACTGGCTGAAATTGGAAAAAACTAACGTTTGGACTTCTACTTAATCAGTGTCTAAAAATTTCAGTGGTTCTAAATTTCCCGTAAGAAAGATACATAGGACACATTCACTGAAAAGAAAATGCTGACAATCAATATTTTTCAAAACTAGCATTGTATTCTCTTAAAGAACCTCCTTTAGTAGTACCTAATCTTAATCTGGAAGCTTATAGTTAATATAAACTAAAATTTTAAACTGAAACCAATGTCTATAATTTTTTTAAGTTGAAAAGTTAATATAACATTAAAGGAAAACAAGCTATTTAAAAATTCTCCTAAATTCAAAAACCCTACCAAAACTTTTAGGAGTTCTGGTAGCACAGTGGTTAAGTGCTCTGCTGCTAACTAATCAAATCGTGTCTTTCCAATCTCTAGTCTAAGAAGCAGAGAAAGATTGAGCTATGTTGAGAGGTGACAGGAAGCCAAAATTTTGAGTGAAGAAGCACTCAGTACAAAGAAACTTGGCACGAAAAGCATAATCAAATACTACCTTCCATATGCAGATAGTTTTACCTCCCAAAATAAAGTATACCCATTACTCCACAAATGATTTTTGAAGGATTTAGCTGTAAAAGGTCTCACCTGCCCTTTCACTAAACGATAAAGGGCTAAAGTAGCTCCCAGGTGCTGAGCTTGCATGCTATCCTCTGTTAAAATTGTAGGACATGCTACCAGGACATCATCTTCAGACTTGATTACCCTCACCCTACAAAGAAGAAAAGATAAAATTTTAAAATAAAATTGATGAAGTAAAAAAGTCAGGATTTTATTAACACTGAACTTAAACTTACATTAATCATTTAAATTAAATACTTCCATTGAAGGCATTGTACTAGACGATAATTTGTAAGCACTATCAACCTGAGATGTGGAATTAGAGAGTTTCCTAAAGGTATACTTTGTTGTGTGCTGTTGAGTCCATTACGACTCACAGTGACCCTAAAGGACAGAGGAGAACTGCCCCATAGGGTTTCCTAGGCTATAATCTTTACCGGAGCAGGAGCAGATCGTCAGGTCTTTTGTCTTGAGGAGCAGTTGGGGGTTAGCAGCCGAGTTACTTAATTCAAGGAAACAAAAAGATTTTTCTCTTACATTTTTCTGAAAGTTCATTCAGTTATTCAGAAAAACATACCTACATTTCCAGTATCTACCTACTGGAACTTTTTCAAAGGAAGGATTTGGACTCTTGGGAAGATTCTTCCTGACCCAATCAATCAGAAATTGTTTGGGAGATTTTCCAGTCCAGCTTCGAGCAGTATAGTCAAAATTTCTTACATCATGAGGTTCTTTCTTTTTATCTAAAATGGTAGACAAAGATTGGTTCTTTAAAAATGGTCATGTAGTAATATAAAGTCTCTTTCGAGTGATCAAAGCACCCTCACTTTTGGGAACAGCATTTTTAGAAGAAAGGACAGATAGGAAGGCTTGCTCTTCTGTAAGTGATATAAGGAAATCCTTTTGCTGGATAGAACCATGGAAAATCCTGAAACTTTTAAAAAAAATTATCTTGAGGAATTCATATATTTTGTAAAATATCTAAGATACTACCCATGCAATGCATTATTTAGGATTCTCTGAATTATGTTTGGTAGGGTACCCTGTAGGTAGTGCAATCTTTTGAAAAACTATAAATCAGGTGTCATTTCTCTACTTAACAGCTGTGGCTACCACCACCATGAATGGCTACCTGTTAGACATAAAATAAAGCCCAAATTTCTTACTACTGCCATGGCTCATCTCTGCCTATCTCTTGTCACTTTTCCTTCATGCTCACTATGCTGTAGCCACTGGCCATTAATCAATTCGTCAAATGCTCTAAGCCTGCCTTGCCCAATATGGTAGCCACTAACCACATGTGCTTATTTAAATTAAAAAATTCAGTTTCTTATTTGCATTAGTCAGATTTCAAGTGCTCAGTACTCACATTTGGCTAGTGGCTACCACTTTGGACAGTGCAGATACAGAACATTTTCATCACTGCAGAAAGTTTTGATCAATAGTGTTACTCTAAGCTCCTTCCCACCTTAGACTTCCAAGGTACTGTCTCCCTGCTTGGAAGGTTTTTTTCCACAGTTTGTCTGTCAGATCTCAACGCAAGTGTAATAAGCAAGGTCTCCCCAATCCAAATTAAGCCCCCTTGTTAATCTCTATTATAAGAAGCCAGCTTATCTTCCCTACTAAACTGCACACTTGAAGAAGGCTAAGACTGTTATTTTGTTCATTATTGTACACACAGCACCTGACATTATACACAATAAAGATTCAATATTTGTTAAAAGAATGAAAAAATAAAATTGTATTTATAGCTATCTAGAGTCACTTAACAAACATTTACTAAGTAACTACCGTATGAGGCATCAAGCTGAGCCAATACTAAAGATTGAGAATGAATAAGACATAACCCCTAAACGAACCGACACTTTAGTGTCAGATTAGACTAACTATATTATAGGCTGATAAACATTATACTAGCTTATCAATAATCTACATGGTCACACAGACAATGAAGCACACACCATTACTTACATTTGATGGCACGGCAGCAGTTAGGAACTGCTTAAAGAAGGGGTGCTGTTGAGTTGAGCTTTGAAGTGAGGGAAAAGTTGGCCAATTAGGGGGTAACAGGATGAGCAAAATCATGGAGTCATGAAGCAACATATGTTTTAAAGAATGATGTGGCTGGAGTACATAGTTGGGAGGAGCTGGCAATAGGGTGGAAAGGTAGATTATGGCAGACTGCAAAGGATCTTGAACGCCACATAAGAGGGTGTGAATTTGTTACTGATGTCAGTGGGTCTGGCATTATTAAAGATTTTTAACAGAAAACTCACATTTAGATCTGTGTTACAGAAAGATAACTCTGGCACAAATATGGAGAATGAGCTGGAGAGAGATGAACCTGAGGCAAGATATTTAAAATTACAAAATGCTAGACAAGTTATAATTGTTACTACTTTTCTAAGACAGCCTGTGGAAGCCTCACTTTACTGCCATATTATGAAAATTGTCAGAATGCAAGGTAACGTACATTCCACAACTATATATATACAATTTACAAATTATACTCTGGACCAATTTCCTTTCATTTTACCTTTCCCTTCTTCAGTAGCAGCTGCAGATTTTTCAAATAAATTAAAGTTCAAAGCACTTCCCCCTTCTGTAGCCAAAAGAGGTTTTTTCTTTTCATTCTGCTGATGCAAAATCTTTATGGCTGGATTGAATACTGGATGGTCTTCTAAAGTTTCCATTTCTACCAAGAAAAAAAGATGATTTTTATGCATTTGTTTCTTATGCCTTTTTACTCTGCAAAGATGGTTTAAAAAAAAAAGCAATTAGAATTTCTTCCTTTTCCTTGTAGCGAATTATTCAACAATTCCTACTAGGAATTTGTGCCACAAGTCAGAGGCAATTTATTACTTTCACAACACATGTTATATTTTTATAATAAGTTATTTAACAGATTTAGTAGGCCTGGGAAAACATCTTCATTAGAAATAAACACGGAGTTAAATGCACCTTTTTAATCTTATTTTACTTCTTTATTGTTGTAGTTTACATGAAGTTTACATTTCAAGTTAGTCTCCCATACAAAAATTTGTACATACATTGTTATGTGACCCTAATTGCTCTCCCCATAATGAGACAGCACACTTCTCCTTTCCACCCAATTCCCCATGTCCATTCACCCAGCTCCTAACCCTCTCTGCCTTCCCCTCTCACCTCTGGACAGAAGCT
>NW_004444010.1:7715134-7730688 GCF_000243295.1 Trichechus manatus latirostris
TACCAATCTGGATGCCGTTTATTTCTTTTACTAGCCTAATTGCTCTGGCTAGGACCTTCAGCACAATGTTGAGTAAGAGTGAATCCACCTCTTTTTGAATGCAAATAGTATTTTATGGTATAAATCAGGAGTAAAATTTTGTGGTCTGTGGGCGAAATCCAGCCCACTGCCTGTTTTTATGTTACCTGAGACCTAAGAGCTGTTTTTACAGAAGACACATTAAAAAAAAAAAAAGGCTAACTCCATCCCAGGAAGGCCAACAAGGAAAGGACAATTACGTTTACACATCTAAAACTTTTAAAGTGTTTACCTCTTTGAAATTTCCTTATTTTTTCTTGAGCATCTTTTTGACCTTGCTTGTTTTTTTCTAGTTTAAAAGTAGCTGCTTGCTCCTTTGCATCCAGAAGTTTTGCTGAAAGGTGCAAGTACCTTTCATTCTGTTCCAAATAAGATGATGAGGCGGAAATGAAGAAAAGAGAAAAATTAGTTTATTAACAGTCAATATATTGTATCAAAATCTTTGATTCTCCTATACATCTATGATCAATTGATTTTGACAAATACGTTAAGTCTACCCAGTGGACAGAGAATAGTCTTCCTGATAAATGGTGCTAGGACAACTGGATTTCCTAAAGAAAAGAATGAACCTGGACCTATACCTCTCACCTTACAGGAAAACTAAGCCAGAATGGATCAAAGACCTAAATGTTGGAACAGAAACTGTAAAAACTTTTAGAAGAAAACAGGGGTAATGCTTCAGCACCTAGTTTTTAAGACTCTTAGATACGACGCCAAAAGCATGAGCAACAAAAGAGAAAATAGATAAATGGGACGTCATCAAAATTAAAAACTTTTGTTCAGCAAAGCACTTCATCAAGAAAATGAAGAGACAACCTCCAGATTGGGAGAAAATTTTGGGGAACCAGATGTTGGATAAGTGTTTAATATCAAGAATATATAAAGAACTACTACAACTTAACAACAAAAAGACAAACAACTCAATTAAAAAAATGGGAAAAGGACTTGAATAGATCTTTATCCAAAGAAAAACTACAAATAGCCAATAAGTACATGAAAAGACACTCAGTGTCATTTGTCATTGTTAGGTGCTGTCAAGTTGGTTCCAACTCATAGCGACCCTATGTACAACAGAATGAAACACTGCCGAGTCCCACACCATCCTCACAATCTTTGCTATGTTTGAGCCCATTGTTGCAGCCACTGTGTCAATCCATCTCGTTAAGGGTCTTCCTCTTTTTCGCTGACCCTCTACTTTACATGATGTCCTTCTCCAGGGACTGGTCCCTCCTGATAATATGTCCAAAGTATGTGAGACAAAGTCTCACCATCCTTGCTTCTAAGGAGCACTTGTCAGGGAAATGCAAATCAAAACCACAATGTGGTATCACTTCACATCCCCTAGGATGGCTATGATTTAAAAAAAGGAAAACAACAGGTGTTGCTCAGGATGTAGAGAAACTGAAATCTTCATCCATTGCTTCATTAAGGTATGATTTACTTACAATAAAATGCACCCATTTTAAGTGTACAGATCAATGAGTTTGATAAATGTATATATCCTAGTAACCACCACAATCAAGAAATAGGATATTTTCATCATTCCAAAAAGTTCCCTTATAATGCTTTATAGTCAATCTCTAAGACTTAGATAATTACTGATCTGCTTTCTGTCACTATAGATTGATTTTACATAAATCATTTTTCTAGAATTTAACATCATGAAATCATCCAGCATGTACTCATTTGTATTCGGCTTCGTTCTTGCATGTTTCTGAGATTCTTTCATGTTGTTCTGTGTATTAGTAGTTGGTTCCTTTTTATTGCTGAGTAGTATTTCGTTGCGGATATATGCAATGGAATTATACCACAATTTGTTTATCCGTCCACCTGTTGACAGACATTTGGGTTGTTTGCAGTATTTGGCTGTTATGAATAAAGCTGCCATGAACATTTCTGTACAAGTCTTTTTGTGGACATACGTTCTCATGTCCTTCAGTAATACCTACAAATGGAATTTTTGGTCCATGTGGTAAGTAGGGAGCCCGGCTGGCACTGCTAACCAAAAGGTTGGCAATTCAAATCTACCAGTTGCTCCTTGGAAACTCTATGGGGCAGTTCTACTCTGTCCTATAGGGATGCTATGAGTCGGAATCAACTCAACGGCAATGGGTATTTTTTGGTATGGTAAGTGTACGTTTATGGGAAAATGCCAGTTTTCCAAAGTGACTGCACCATTGCCTACGAACAATGTATGAGTGTTCCAGTTCACAACTATACCATTTGCTATAACACATGGTATTAGCTTATCTTTTTAATTTTAAATATCCATTTTGATGGATATATACTGCTATCTCATCGTAGTTTCATTTCTCTGATGACTAACCAAATCAAACCAAACCCGCTGCCATAGAGTCGATTCCAATGCATAGCGACCATGACTAGTGGTATTAAATGTATTTTTAACATGTTAATTGGCCATCCATATATCTACTTTTGTGAAGAGTCTGTTGTCCTTTTAAAAGTTCTTCATATAATTATGGATAGATGTCCTTTGTCAGATATATATATTATAAATATTTTCTTTTCATAACTTGCTTTTTTCACTTAACCTTATATTTCTTCTACCTTGTATTTTTAGTTCATCATATGACATTAATGTTTTCTTTCTCCAGACTCTGGACTTCCTCTGTGAAGGAATGTGACTACTTATTTTTTATTACCAAAAAATTTGGCATACTCCTTAAGCATAACAATTATTCAATAAATATTTAATGATTATCTCTTTAAATGTGGGGGAAATGTAACTAACATCTGTTCAGCAGTTAAATCGTGCCGAGTTCTTTTCTAAGTGTTATCTTGTTTAATCTTCACATCAACCTCTAGAGGTAAGTATTTCTCCAATATACATGATGAAACTAAAATTCAGAAAAGTTAAATATCTTGCCGAGTATCCAGCCAGAAGCCTATGGTAATACAAATTTCTACTCACAGGGTCAAATTTTTCCTCCTCTTCTAAACTTTTAGAATTCTCACTCTTTTCTTCTTCATTTTGTTGTTCTGCATACCTCAAAATCCATTCTTTCATATTAACTTCCATATTTTTTTCTTCCTTTTTTGGCTAGAAAGAGAAAACAAATATCTGAAGAAACCAAAGTTAGAAAAAGATGTCACAACTATCATCGTCACTGCTTTCTATGTTCTTTACATTCTAAGACAGCAGACACGTAAGCCTCAAATATCCTATGCTGTATTGTTCAGTGAAGAGCAAATGAATTGAATGCAACTTTACTTTAAGAAGTCTAAACTTGTAGAATCCAAAGAATACATTTACATAAAAGGGCAAAAAAGAATGAAAGGAGAACTGTTAAAAACTAGTGTTATGTTTTGAAAAACAGTGGCTTTATGAGGATGACGCTTCCGTGGATGTTCTGTAACATGCAGAGTATTTAAGTGTAATGCTCTAATGAATTACACCTCTTAGTGTTCATGCCACCCTGTAATCCCCTTCCACACTGACTCTGCACTTGGCCCATGTGATTTGCTTCAAGCAATGGGACATTAGCAAGACTCATACAAGCCAAGGCATAATAAGAATTTATACATGGAAGCTTGAAATACTTGGTCTTGGAAGCCAGATGCCATGTAAGAAGTCCAACCTACCTGAGGCCACCATATTGTGAGGAAACCCAAGCTAATCATGTGGAGACACCATGTGGAAAGGGTGATGCTTGGCCAGCCTCCAGCTGTCCCAGCCATCCCAGTTGAGGCACTAGTCATGTGAGTAAAGAAGCCATTTTGGATGTTCTAGCTCCAGCAGATAGAAGAACTGCCCAGCTCAACCCAGTTCAGATTACAGATCATGAGAAATAATGAAGTGTTGGTTTAAGCCACATTTTGTTTTTTGTTGTCGTTTTTTTATTGTGCTTTAAAGTTTATAATTCAAATTAGTTTCTCGAAGAAAAATTTACACACACATTGCTAAGTGACCCTAGTTGCTCTCCCTATACTGTGCCAGCACACTCCTCTTTTCCACCCCGGATTTCCCGTGTCCACTCAACCAGCTTCTGATCCTCTCTGCCTTCTTATCTCACCTCTGAACAGGAGCTGCCCATTTAGTCTCATTTATCTACTTGAGTTAAGTAGCACACTCTTCATAAGTATCATTTTATGTCCCATAGACCAGTCTAATCTTTGTCTGAAGAGTTGGCCTTGGGAATGATCTTAGTTTTGGGCTAACAGAGAGTCCGGGGGCCATGTCTCCCAGGGTCCCTCCAGTCTCAGTCAAACCATTAAATCTAGTCTTTTTACTAGAATCTGAGTTCTGCACCCTAATTTTCTCCTGCTCCGTCAGGGACTCTCTGTTGTGTTCCCTATCAGGGCAGTCATCGGTGGTAGCCAGGCACCATCTATTTCTTCTGGTCTCAGGCTGATGGAGTCTTTGGTTTATGTGGCCCTTGCTGTCTCTTGGGCTAATATTTTCCTCGTGTTTGGTGTTCTTCATTCTCCTTTGCTCCAGGTGGGTTGGGACCAACTGATGCAATTTAGATGGTCGCCTGCAAGCTTTTAAGACCCCAGATGCCACTCACCAAAGTAGGATGCAGAACATTTTCTTAATAAACTGTTATGCCAATTGACCTAGATGTCCCCTGAAACCATGATCCCCAAACCCCCACCCCTGCTACTCTGTTCCTTGAAAAGTGTTTGGTTGTATTCAGGAAACTTCTTAGCTTTTGGTTTAGTCCAGTTATTATGACTTCCCCTGTACTGTGTGTTGTCCTTCCCTTCACCTAAGATAATTCTTGTTTACTATCTATTTAGTGAATACCCTTCTCCCTCCCTCCCTGCCCTCGTAACCATCAAAGAATGTTTTCTTCTGCGTTTAAACCCTTCCTTGAGTTCTTATAATAGTGGTCTTAAACAGTATCTGTCCTTCTGTGACTGACTAAATTCACTCAGCATAATGCCTTCCGGATTCCTCCATGGTATAACATGTTTCACGGATTCATCGTTGTTCTTTATCATTGCATAGTATTCCATTGTGTGAATATACCATAATTTGTTTATCTATTTGTCCACTGATGGGCACCTAGGTTGTTCCCATCTTCTTGCTACCATGAACAGTGCTGCAATGAACATGGGTGCACATATATCTATTTGTGTGATGGCTCTTAATCTCTAGAATATATTCCAAGGAGTGAGATTGCTAGATCCTATGGTACTTCTATTTCTAGCTTTTTAAGGAAGTGCCAAATCGATTTCCAAAGTGGTTGTACCATTTTACATTCCCACCAACAGTGTATAAGCGGTCCAGTCTCTCCACGACCTTTCTGACATTTATTATTTTGTGTTTTTTGGATTAATGCTAGCCTTGTTGGGGTGAGATGGTATCTCATTGTAGTTTTGATTTGCATTTCTCTAATTAAGCCACTATATTTTGGGGTGGCTTGTTATGCAACAAATAAACAAAACAGACAGTGATAGATGTTTGACAAACCAATTGTTTATTTTTAGTAAGTAAAAATGTTATTTGTTGTTGTTGTTGTGTGCCATCAAGTCGATCCCGACTCATAGCGACCCTATGGGACAAAGTAAAACTGCTGCTTAGGGTTGCCTAGACTGTAATCTTTACAGGAGCAGATTGTCAGCTCTTTTCATTATGCATAATGGCTGGTGGCTTTAAACCACTGACTTTTTGGTTAGCAGCGACACACCTAACCATTGCACTACCAGGGCTCCTAAAAATATTATAGCAATCTAGTATTTATACTCATGAACTCCTACATGTGCTTCATTCTGATTTCATAGAATTTTAAATGTTTAATCCCTAAATTACCTTAATCTTAGAGTCTTCTTCCTGTTTTCTGGTTTTTGGTTGCACTGGAGGTGAAATAGTGGCTTGTATTTGAGGAGACTGGAATTTTGGCCTACTTTTAGGTTGCTGCTCTTCAAATTCCTGACTGAATCCTTCAGGAAGTGCATCTTAAAATAAAATAAATTGTGTTAAAAATAAACATGCATACAATACATAAAATACAAATATCTGTTAAACATAAAGAACAAGAGCAGATAATTAACACATGAAAAAATATAAATGACAAATACAAATATATTCAATCTCAACAGTAATCAGTGAGGTATAAATTATCTTAAAAATTAAAACATTAAAAATTGAAATACCGATATGCTATTTTTTATCTACCAAGCTGACCAATATTAAGAGGAAAAGCATTACATACAGTAAGGAAGAGGGGAGATAGACAATTTAATTTATTGTTACTGAAAAGATAAACTGGTAAAATCCTTTCTGGAAAGCAATTTGGCAATGTGAATCAAGAACCTTAGAAATGTTTATATCCTTTGATCCACTACTTTCATTTCTAAAAATCTATCTCAATGGAACAATTCCAAATATGAATAAAGTTTTATATATAAAAATGCTCACTACATTACTTTTAGAGGGAGAAACTAGAAACTAACCAACCCATTACCGTTGAGTCGATTCTCACTCATAGCAACCCTATAGGACAGAGTAGAACTTGGCCCGTAGGGTTTCCAAGGCTGTAAATCTTTACAGAAGTAGACTGCCACGTCCTTCTCCCGCAGAGCGGCTGGTAGGTTTGAAGCGCCGACCTTCCAGTCAGCAGCCGAGCACTTTAACCACTGAGCCCCTCAGAAATTAACTAGATGATCAATAATAGAAAAATGATTAATTAAATTACTGTAGACCTATAATATAAACACTACACTGTCAGTTTATAATGACTACACTGTCATTTTATAATATTTCACTGTCATTTTAGCACTACATGCTAAAATGGTTATAGGTTTAGTGAAAAAAACCAAAATATAAAACAGTGTATGTTGAAAAAACAGAACAACTGGCTAGAAATAATAAAGTGATGGTAGTTATTTCTGATTGGTAGGATTACCAATAATTTTTATTTTCTTTACATTTTCCTAGATCTTAATTACTAATCATAAGCATGCATTAATTCTATAGTCAGAAACAAACAAAAACCAAACAAAATGCTGTAATTCTGAAACCATCACCAAAAACAAAACAAAACAATAAACCACCACAAAAACATCCAAAACATCAAGCTATCCTTGGCATATTCATATATACACCTGTTACAAAACTCAGTGTCAGAGTTGATTCTGACTCATAGCTACCCTATAGGACAGAGCAGAACTGCCTGTTAGGGTTTCCAAGGAACAGCTGGTAGATTTGAACTGCTGACCTTTTGTTTAGCAGCTGTACCTCTTAACCACTACACCACCAGGGCTCCTCACACATACACAAACCTCCTTATTCTCAAATTGCTTTTATACTCTTAACATTTCAAATAGGTGCTTTTATTTTATATCTCCCAAATTTTCTTTAGCAGTGTCTACTAATCTCTCCTACTTCTGTTGTATCCTATTGTAGGTATTCTATTCTACTTCTATAGCAAATATCATAGCTAAATAGGAGAGCCCAAACTCACTGCCGTTGAGTTGATTCCAACTCATAGCGACCCTACAGGACAGAGTACAACTGCCCCATGGGGTTTCCAAGGCTGTCATCTTTATGGGAGCAGATTGTCATATCTTTCCCCTGAAACAGGAAAGACGTGCATATAAATTCTTTCAATTCTTACACACAGCAGGTCAAATGTCACTCCAATACAACAAACATTTATTATTTGCCTACTATATGATGACTGTGGTACAAGTAAAATTTCTCTATAAAGCAATGTTCCAATCCTAGCTCATTAATCTCAAACAATTTTGATAAATTCCAGTTATCTAAACCAATAGAACACTGATTTTGTCACAATATAAGACTAGTGAAAAATGTTCAGAACATTAACGTATTATCTGACATTTAGTTTATGACCAGCTTTTTACTATTATAAATATCCTTATAAATAAATCTTTCCACGCTTTTAATTATTTCAGTAGGATAAATTTTTAGAAGCAGAATTGTTGGTTCATATACTGCTTAAGTATCTTCTAGAAAGGCTAACTATATCCATTTATGTTACTAACAGCAGCGTGTGAGGAGGTTCTTTTCCTACAGGGTATTAGTGATTTTCTCAGTCTTCTGTCTACCAACTGGAGATGAGAGGAGATACAGGATGAGGGAGAGAACACAGGTCACTCACAGGAAGAGTAGTTTGTGCTCCCTGACTAGTTGGAACTTCTGTGAACTATGAAAAAGATCAAAGTGGCAGTATCTACCTTAGTGACTACACAGGTAAGGCTTCTACTCAATAGATAACTGGAGATTCTAATGCTTGCTTACTTTGGACAGGTCATCAGGAAAGACCAATAGCTAGAAAAGGTCATTACGTTTGGTAAAGTGGAGGGTCACCGAAAATGAGGGAAACCCTCAATGAGATGGGTAGATACAATAGCCACAACAATGGACTCAAACATACTAGTGATCACAAAGACGGTGAAGGACCAGGCAATGTTTCATTCTGTTATACATAAGGCTGCTATGAGTTGGGGCCAACTCCCTGGTAACTAACAACAACTAATGCTATAGGGCTTAAAAACACATTGACAAGATTACTTGAGCCCCTTTCTTAAACATTTATATCCGAAAGATCTGATAAAGCTTTGGCCTAGACGTAGAGCACCTAATTTTCTTCTACCTTTCATTTTCTAATAATAGAAATTCTGTGATGAACCTGATTTTATTATTGAACTAGATGTGGACACACTCATCAGATGACAGACAGCCTACTTCTATTTGGCCATTTATTTCACCTTCCCTTTGTTAGGCTCCTCAGTTTTCATAAAAAGATCTTTACCCTTCCCACTCTTTGGTTGCCTATCATAGTATATGACAGTACCCTTAATCAGTTCACACAAGCTATTTGCTCTTGCCAAAGATTATAATCCCGATCCTCTGCTTCATCAAATATTATTTATCCAAAACCAGATAGCCCTATTTTCTGAACCCAAAACCAGGAGATACAGCTTAATTGGTTCCAGGGACACAGTTATAGGGATAAATAGATAGCCTATTTAGCATTACACCCATCCTTGAAAATCTTACATATGCATGGCTAATTCATCTATACTCCAATGGTTTATGTAACTAGAAATTGCAACTGCCCTAGCATATTATTAAAAAAAAAGAGAAAGAAAATACAGCATACGAATGTATCTTGCATTCTAGATATATCAATTTCTCTATTAATAAAGATAGGCAAAGTTGGAGAATTTAAGAGTTGTGTTACATGTACAGGAGCCCTAGTGGCACAGTGCTTGAGCGCTTGGCTGCCCACCGAAAAGGTCAGCGGTTCGAACCCACCAGTCGCTCCATGGAAGAAAGATGTGGCAGTCTGCTTCTGTAAAGATTTACAGCCTTGGAAACCATGTGGGACAGTTCTATAGGGTCACTATGAGTCAGAACTGACTTGATGGCAATGAGTTTGGTTTGGTTTTTATTTCGTACATGATAAAATAACAATCAACAACTGAAAGGAAAACAAAAAATAATTTCTTCTTCCATAAATCACAACTTCTAAAAAGAATATACTTGAAAGTACAGAAAAAGTTAAGAACATTTAAAAAATAATTATAACAGTGAAAAATTAAAATCAAAACCTTGACACAAACACTGAAACCATTTCAAAAGGTTTTAGAAAGAAATTTATGACAATGCTGCTTACCATCTGAAAGGTTTAAACAGAGCCAATCCAAGGCAGAATGAAGATCACCTCCATGCAAGAGGGTGTTAGTCATGGCATCTTCTATGTCCTTTGTCTTAAATGAAAATGCTTGTAAAGCCATGTATAAATCCTATAAAAGGGAAATACAGAAAAGTCAACATTTGTCAATTTTCTCTCATTACTGATTTCATTCCCCCATTCATTATATTTTTATTTATTTATTCAAATAATATTTTATTATGTTTCTGGTGAAAGTTTGTACAGCAAATTAGGTTCTCATTTAACAATTACCATACAAATTGTTCAGTGACATTGGTTATATTTTCCACAATGTGTCAACATTCTTACTAATTCCATTCTGGGTGTTTCATTTCCAGTTATCTGGTTTCCCTGGCCCCTTACCCTTTTACCCTTTCATCTTTGCTTCAGAGCCATTGTTGACCACTTGATCCATAAAGATGGTTTTTTAAAGGTAAGAACTCCAATTCATTTTAAACTAAAAACTTTGTTCTTTCAGTTAAAATTAAATGTGCTCCCTGTACTGAAAATTTGGTAACTACAGATAAATAAAAAGGACTAAAAGAAATTATTCACATTCACACTACCCAAAGACACCGTGTGCAGTGTAGTATGTTTACTTTCAGTCATTTTTCTATGATTTTTTTAAAAACAGATTTCACTTAACATTATAATATAAGTATCTTCCCAAGTTATTAGAAACACCTCATCATCACTTCTAATAGTTACATGATATACCACTGGATAGACATACCGCAGTTTAATTAAACATTTTCCTATTGCTAACCACTTAGGGTGCTTTCTTTTCTTTTTTTATTATAAGCAGTGCTGTTTTATACTTAAAAAAAAGCATTTTAATGTTCTTTCTAAAGCATGATCTTTAGAGTCAAGGAGTGTTGGGTTTAAACCCAGACTCTGCTCACTGCTGTTTAGTAATGAATAACCTTAGGCTATAACTTACATAGCCCTTCCAAGCCTCAATTCCTTCATTTGCAAAATGGGGTAAAATACAGTGAAACCTGTGAGAGCCGGAACTCAAAGGGACTGCCTTGTTTTTCTGGGTCTTGCAATTTTTCTGCCTTTGACAGGGGGCAGTCTTACCACTTTCCTATCACTCTCTATTAGTGGAAAATATTTGCGTTTTCCATCTCTGCCAGGTTTCCACCTTAACAGCTTCTGGCTTTTGCAGGTTTTATTGTACCTTGTAGGACTGCTGTATCAGAGAAAACGTAAGCAAAGTAACTAGCAGAAGGTCTAATATAGTAGATACTAAATAATATAATTTTGGGAGTATAACCATTTTAATGTGTTCAGTTGCATCTGACACAATTCCTTCCCTATTCTTACAGATGGAAACACAGTCTCCATGAAATCTCAATGGAACTTGAAAAGTAATTTTATCTCACATGTAGATGTCTGAAAAATGCCCCGCTAAAAATAAGAAACTAAACAGTTTGCAAAATACCTGTAATTTTTTGGCAGTAAGTCTTCCAGAAATCACTCCCTTGTCATTATTTTGCTTTTTATGCTCAGTGATCACTCCAATAATTCTTTGCTCCAGTTTGTTATTAATTACCACCTGTTGAAGCCAAAAAGGTAATTTCAATTAGAAGCTCAACTACTCAACAATAGTTAATAAATAGAAGCAAATCACATAGTTTTCTATATCCCTGCTAACCAACCTCAAAATTTCAGCTAAAAATCAAATACAGTAGCTAGGAAAAAAACTTTTATGAAGCCCTTCCAAGCAGATGTCTCAAAACACTGTCCTTGTACCACTCCTGGGTTCCTATCACAAAGACAGCAATATCCTATCCTTGGGGATGGAAGCCAGAAATATGCCTTAATGTAAACCAGCCCAAGCACACAACCTGAAAGAATGAATGCTATATTAAAAAGTCTTCGTACAAGTAAAAACTATGTATAAATAGAAACAATTAGGTTACACAAATTCTTTTGGCTTCCAGAGTTTCATTCCTATTTTCTCCTATTAGCTTTTTCTAAAAAATAATATTTTCTTGTGTATTTGGTGAAAATTTACACAGCAAATTAGGTTCCCATTTGACAATTTCTACACAAATTGTTCAGTGATATTGGTTACATTTTTTACAATGTGTCCACATTCTCTTTAATTGCATTCTGGTTGTTCTGTTTCCAGTACTCTAGTTTCCCTGCCCCTTATCTTTTCATCTTTGCTTTAAAGTAATTGTTGACTTTCCTCCTATTAGCATTTTATCTTCTGTTGTTTCCATATTTTTAAACCTAAGAGGACATAAACATCTACCTACAATTACTTTTAACTGAATGCCTACCATAAGTGAAGCACAAAAATATACTTTTGGAGTTCAGTTTAGCACAGGAAACATACATAAAAATAAATTATAATCTAGCATGGCAATTATTAAAAAAGAGATATGAAGTGTTAATGAGACAACCAAGAAAATCAGCCTGGCATGTTAAGGAATTCAGAGAGGTGACAAATGGAGAAGGGGAGTGAAGGGCTTTCTAGGCAGAGAACACATGAGCAAAAGCTTGGAGTCATAAAACCATATAGATTTTGTGGAACAATGAGATATTCTATGGAGTAAAATTTTAAGTGGAGAAAGGTAATGGAAGAGGAGGCCGGAAAGTTATGCTAGGTCAGATCTGAAAGGACATGTAAGCCATGTTTAAAAAAGTTTGGACCTTATCCAGATTGTCTCTAATTTCTTACAGGTTCTCAATGTATGTGCTATAATTCACCTTTATTTAGTACAGATTAGCTCTTAGAGTACTACTTCCAAAACTTTAAAATACTCCAACATTTCTTATATTTAAAAATAGATCTTTTTTAAAAAAGGCAACATTTCTTGAAATGACTCAAAACCTTGGCTACTTACTTTCAATATAGATTTATCCAGACTTGCAGGACCACCAGAATCATTTGCAGAATTAAAACTATAAATTTTCGGACCTGTATATAATAGACAATAAACGGTCAACCCAATTTAATGACTAATATTCTATAGGCTATTTTAATTAAATTTCCTCTAAAGATTGCTAAATATTATATATTTGCTTTCAGGACTTTTTTCCCCCTACTTCGCCACACAACTCAATCTAGGAGTTAGCAATACCCCCTATGAATTTTCTATAACATTTTACCAGTTGGCATTTCTTTAGATTAAGTAGCTTCTCATTAAATGTAAATGTCTGCATATGTTTAAGGTAAAATCTATTTTCATCTTTGTATTTTTGTATAAATTACTTTAATTATATATTTTTCCTCATGGCACCTAGTTGAGGTATGACCTCTCAGAGGATATTGAGATTCCTGACAGATAAGATGGATAATTTTGAAGAGAAAGCACTCATTCCTGAAGGTGGGATGCTAAGGAAAAAGGGAAATAGAATTCCTGTCATCTTCTCCTATCTTGTCTAAGGTTGCCAAGTCTGTTCCAGTTGATAGAAACACTATGTACATCAATCTCCTAAAAATAAGTAACCAGGAAGGAATAAACATTATTCTCAAATTCTGGGCTCATGACCCCTTTATACTCTCTTAAAAATTATTGAAGAACTCAAGTACTTGGGTTATATCTACTGATATTTACTATATTGTAAATAAAAAGGGAAAAATTAAAAAAGTATGTTAATTCACTAATAATAAACTAATTACACGTTAATATAAATAACTTTATGAAAAATAACTCTATTTTCCAAAACAACAAAACAATTCCATGAGAAGACATTAATTTCCAATTTTGCAAGTTTATTTAACGTCTGACTTCTGCATTCAATCTGTTGTTAATATTACACGTCATGTAACCTCTGGGAAACTCCATTGTAAACTCCTAAGAAAATGAGCATGAAAAAAGGTAAATAACATCTTAACATTATTATGAAAATAGTTTTGACCTTATGGAGACCCTGCCAAAAGGTCTCCATGACCTTTTGGAACTTTTAGACCACACTTTGAGAACTGCTGTTGTGCAAGAAGAGAAGCCTTGGTAGTACAGTGGTTAAGCACTTGGATAGTAACTGAAGAGTCAGCAGTTTGAACCCACCGGAGGCTCCGCAGGAGAAAGATGTGGCTGTCTGCTTCTGTAAAGATTTACAGACTTGGAAACCCTGTGGCGCAGTTTTACTCTTTCCTAGAGGGTTGCTATGAGTGGGAATCAATTCAGTGGCAATAGGTTGTATAAGAATAATCCTAGAATCTTATAAACCTAGTTATTCTGCCTTTATAAACCTCAAAATAAGTTTTTGGTTTTTTTTTAAACAGAGGCACTTAAACATTAAATTTGTGCTACTTGTTATGATTTTAAAAGTCAAGTGCTTTTGCCTCTATTGGCTTACATCAGGTTCTTTAAGATACCAGCTTATATAATTAGATATTTTTTTTTTTTAAATTAAAGTTTTTGAGAATAATTATTAGAAAGTAACTACTATTACATTTGGGCAGTCTAAAGTAGGGACACTTTTGATTTTCTGAATTACTGCTGTGCTATAGTTACATAGGAGGTACCCAAGGCTACTAGAATATGTTAAAAGATAAAAATCCTAGTGTAGCATGGTTAGTTCTCGTATCATCTAGTCTCAGATTTTACCTTAATCCTAGGAACCCTGTCCATAAATTCATGTCAGCAGTAACAAAGAAGAGTGTATGGCAGCAGTTAGTCCTTAACTGTTTGTGGGAGTCTTACTAGTTACAGAAAGCTCATTCAGAAATTTAGCATACTAATGCAGAGTTTTAGAGGTCGCCAACACCATCAAGGAGCCCCAGGTTTTATCCCTGATTTAAAAGTACAGATGGTGAGCAGAAGCTCATTACCAAGGCTATACTAAGAAACAGTTTAAAGTTCATGCTTTATTGACAGGAGTGAGGCGGTAACTTCCTTTAAAAACAGTTTTTTAATTTAGTGAATTCAAAAGATTGCTGTAAAAGCTCTCATTTTTGCCTCCAACCATTCTACCTAAAACTTCCAACCATATCACTTCCTGGAGGTCAGTTTATACTCTGCGAACTTTCAAAGGGCAAATGAGAGCTGAGTCCCCAGAAAATTAGCAGGGGAATCTATACAACTCCTGCTGCCACATTCACTCAGTCAATCAGGGTTTCTAAAAGTGGGTGCGTTTTCATTTCAATAAATACCCTGAGGAAATGAATCAATAATGATACCTTACCACCGCTGTTGCCATCAAGTCGATTCCAACTTATGGCGACCCCATGTGTGTCAGAGTAGAACTGTATTCCATAGGGTTTTCAATGGCTGATTTTTCAGAAGTAGATCACCAGGCCTTTCTTCCTAGTCTGTCTTAATCTGGAAGCTCCACTGAAAACTGTTCAACATCATAGCAACAAATAAGCCTCCACTGACAGATAGGTGGTGGTTGTACATTAGCTGGCAATTGAATCTGGGTTTCCTGCATCAAAGGCAAGAATTCTACCACTGAACCACCAATGCCCCCTTACTTTAATATTGCTATGGTGTGCCATCGAGTCAATTTGGACTCATAGCAACCCTATAGGGCAGACTATTACTTCCCCATAGGCTTCCTAGGCTGTAATCCTTATGGGAGTAAAGTGCCAGGTTTTTTTCTCCCTCAGAGCTGCTGGTGGGTTTGAACTGCCAACCTTTTGGTTAGCAGCCTGGTGCTTACCATTGCACCATCAGGGACATTTGCAAAAAAACAGGGTCAAAAGGTCCAGGTAAATGTAGAAATGGCTGACTTGAGCTTGAAAGAGAGATGTCTGTAGTACTAACATCAGACATGTTGATTAAGGAGTCATCTACAGAAGACAGTGGAAGTAATGGAAATAGATGAGCTCTCCTAGAAGAGCTGTATAAAACCCCACTGCTGTCA
>NW_004444010.1:7730788-7733125 GCF_000243295.1 Trichechus manatus latirostris
ACATGTTGATTAAGGAGTCATCTACAGAAGACAGTGGAAGTAATGGAAATAGATGAGCTCTCCTAGAAGAGCTGTATAAAACCCCACTGCTGTCAAGCTGATTCTGACTAGCAGCGAGTCTACAGGACAGAGTAGAACTGCCCCACAGGGTTTCCAAGTCTGTACAGAAGCAGACTGCCACATCCTTCTCCCGTGAAGTGAACCGTGGGGTTTTCTTGGCTGTAATCTTTATGGAAGTGCAGGTTGCCAGGCCTTTCTTCTACAGTGCTGCTGGGTGGGTGTGAACCACCGACCCTTTGGTTAGCAGCTGAGTGCTTAACCACTGTGCCGCCAGAGCTCCTAGAAGACCTCTATATAGGGAATTATACTGTCAATGACTGATACTTTGAGGAAGAGCCACAATTTTGGGGCTGAGGGAAAGAGAAGCCAAGCAATACAACAAATGATTATCAGAGCTCAAAGAATTCCAAAGAATATTGGGAAGACAAAGGGAGAGGCAAACACAAAAAGGCTGATTCACAGAGTAAAAATGCCACAGAAGTCAAGGAGAAATTCTATGTATTTATAATTACAGACATAATAACTCTATAGTTAAAACACTACAATAAGATACAGGGCAAAAATTAATATCCAACTTCTAAGCAAAGGTTCGGTCTCTATATCTGCGCTCCTCTACCAACCCGAAAGGAGTCCTGGTGGCACAGTGGTTAAATGCTCGTCTGCTAACCAAAAGGTTAGCAGTTTGAACCCACCAGCTGCTCTGCAGAGAAAGATGTGGCAGTCTGCTTCTGTAAAAATCCACAGCCTTGGAAATGCTATGAGGTAGTTCTACTCTGTCCCACATGGTTGCTATGAGTTGGAATCAACACAACGACCATGGGTTTGGTTTTTGGTTTACTAACCTTAAGGTTGACAGTTCAAACCCACCCAGCAGCTCTGAGGGAGAAAAAAACCTGGCACTCTACTCCCATAAGGATTACAGCCTAGGAAACCCTATAGAGCAGTTCTACTCTGCAACACTTGGGCTCCCCATGAGTAGGAATCCACTAGAGGGCAGTGGGTTTGGTGGGTTTTGTTCTGAGCTAAGGTTTGGTACCTGCCTACTTCTTTAGTCTCATCTCCTTTCTTCCTTAGACAATGTCTATGTTCTACTAAGTTCCTTTAGTGCCCCTGGAAAGTCTTTCCTGACTCAGTATCTTCGCACATGGTGCTTGTTACCTCTGTTTGGAATAGTAGTTTTTTTTTTTGAATATTTTATTGTGTTTTAGGTGGAAGTTTACACAGCAAATTAGATTCTCATTCAACAATTCATACACAAATTGTTCCATGGCATTGGTTACAATCCCTGCAATGTGTCAGCACTCTCACCATTTCCACCCTGCCTGCCCCATCCATCCGGTTTCTCTGCTCCTCTTTGCCTTCTCATCTTTGCTTTTGGAATACTATTTCTGCCATTATTTACAGAGTAACTCCTATTCATCCTCCTGATCTCAGTTTAACTGTCAGCTTTTCAGATATCATCAATGATCCCTACCGTTCCCCAGTAAGGGAAAATTAGATTACCCTGTTAAACTCTCTTCCTGGGTTTTTCTTTGTGGCACTTAACAATTACATAGCAATAGGTTAGTCTGTGTGGTTTTTAAATGTCTGTGTCTTTCATTAAACTGGCAAGCTACTTGAGAGATGCTGTGTCAAATCCTATCACAATGTCAGATACAGACTGGATGCTCATTAAACATTTGTTGAATGAACAGTCCAGTAAGACCTACAAGCAAGGAAACTGAGCAGAACAGAACAGTGTATAATCGCTTATCTTTTGATCAGTTGTAATAGCAGCCTGCAAATTTGCAGCAGGAATAGGCAATCTCCAATTTGAGTTATCAAACCAACTTGCACAATAAGCAAAAATATACGGAGGCGCAAAAGATGGCAGATAACTGCAATTTTTTGAAGTATTGATTTTTCCAAACACATTGAAACGTAACATCACAGATAAAAACGACATGCAGAGCAGGTAGAGAATAGGGCTAGAACTCCACATGCCACTCTTCTCTGCATTACCCTAGCTAGTTGAGATGACGACTCAGGACTGATCCCTACTGAAACAAGAGCTAATGAGAAAACGTGGCGGTTACAGGCTAACTGTCGGAACTTTGGAGACCCAAATAGCTTAAAGTCATATTTAAAAACAAGGCCTCTTCATGGTCCCGGGAGCTAATAGCCCCAAGTGTGCAAGATAAAAATTTCGAGACGGCGAATCCGCCTATGATAGAAGGCTCCTCCCTCAGGACCAGCAGCAGGGTGTCAGGACAGAAAGCCCGGGACTTGGCGACCGCT
>NW_004444010.1:7733225-7748324 GCF_000243295.1 Trichechus manatus latirostris
CGAGACGGCGAATCCGCCTATGATAGAAGGCTCCTCCCTCAGGACCAGCAGCAGGGTGTCAGGACAGAAAGCCCGGGACTTGGCGACCGCTCGTACCTTGCTTGACTCGGGACTCCTTGGTGCTGACAACGGCGGAGGGGGGCGGCCTGGCCACAGGTTTCTTATTTTGAGCCTCCACAGCAGCTCCGGCCTCAGCAGATTTCGCTCTGGAAGCAGACACGGCGGCCCGGACGGCCGCGGCCCCTGGCGCCTTGTGTTTCTTGTTCTTGCCGCCCATATTCCAACTGTGGCAGAAGATCCTTCCCGGCTCAGGCCCAGGCCGACAGTTCTTCACATACCTCTGCGCCCGCGGGGCCACCCGGAACCTTCCATCCGGGCTTCTCAGACCTAGCGGAGCCGCTGCTTCGCAATTGGTCCGATCCACCAAGGCTCCGCCCTCCCCTCCCCTTACCGCCCCCCAGGTGCCTGCGGCATGCGAAGTGTCGGGCGCCCTGTGCCGCACACCGCGCTCCCTATTTAGGCCTTCTAGCTGACTATCTACTAGTGGCAGGAAAGGTCTGAAAAGAGAAGGTAATCGGGCAAAAATTCCCGGCGGCCTTGTGACTCGAATACGTTTGACTCTCACGGGCCACTATTGAGCCCTCACTGCACGTCACTGTCGGTGCGGTCGCGGGGCATAGTGGGTAAGAGGGAGATTCGTTCTCACTGCTCCAAAAGATGGCGGACGCTTTCGGGGACGAACTTTTCAGCGTGTTCGAGGACGACTCGACCACTGCAGCCGGAACCAAAAAAGACAAGGAGAAGGGGAAATGGAAAGGGCCCCCAGGGTCTTCAGAAAAGGCCGGGTAAGGTTCCTATGAGTTGGAATCGACTGGAGGGCAACGGGCTTGGTTTGGTTTTGCTTTGAGGAGGACGTACAACATGTATTTCTGTTCTTTTGGGTGCTGACTCTCTTACGAAGAGCACGAGGACGTGGGATGTACATTGAGTGGCATCAGGAACGGAAAGGGGGTTTGAGAAAAAAGGTTGGGGAGGGAGGAAGGGAGGAAGAAAGTCTGTTGGTTTGGGAAAAGCGGGTTATTGACGTTCCCCGGTGTCCGCAGGCCACGTGAGCTCTTGCTGCATTTGTCGTACGCTTACTTTGGTGACTCCACCCGTCTTTCCGGTGTGGTCTTGGGACAGGTAAGATTGTCTTTGGTTCTGTACCCCCAGCACCAGCCCAGTGCCTGACACATCGTCTTTAATAAAACAAAAATTAAAGGACCCTGGTGGTGCAGTGGTTAAGAGCTCGGCCGCTTACCGAAGAGTCAGCAGTTTAAATCCACCAGCCGCCCCTTGGAAACCCTGTGGGGCGGTTCTCCGCTGGCCTGTAGGATCGCTATGAGTTGGAATCGACTCGACGGCAACGGGATTTAGTTTGGTTTTGGAGTGGAAAGGGCAGATAGCAGCAAGAGGGAAAGATTTCCAAGGTGTAGTTTTCTCGTCCATAAAATGGAGGTAGTAGTGCTTACCACTAGACTTGATGTGAGGGTTAAATGAGATACAGCATATGAAGCGCTTAGCATGCTTAGCACCTAACGAACTGAAATAAATGCTAGCTATCACTGAGTTTAAGAAAAAAAAAATTAAATTGCTGGAGTGTGAACATACGTCAAGATTGATGTGTATAACACAGAAGTATATGACGTGCTGTTTATAGGAGCACAAGGAAAAGATAAGACTTGAATTAGTTAAAATAAGATGGTTCATTTTTAATCAACAAAAATTTACTCTTGGCATTGGGGAAGATACCCAGTAGATGTTTGAATTAAATTAGGCATGATTTTGCTCTCAAGGAATTTTCAGTCTAGGTAGATAGTTTAGGAGATAAAACAGGTTAGTAGGTAATGGAGATAAAATGAGTGGTATATACAGTTAAGTGCTATAATAGTTCAGGAAAGAGAGAGCTTATCTATTGGTGATGTTCAGGGAGACTTACATGGAGGAGGATATTCCCAGTTGAGGAAATGAGACATCACTGGTGCCAAAATTTTGTAGGGGCACATACGGGGCCAGATGGAATGTTTGTTTAGGAGACTACAAGAGGTGAGGCTGATAATATAAGTTGATTTTAGATTATGAGGGCCTAGACTATCATGCAGAGGTGTTTTGATTTCATTTTGAAAGCCCTGGTGAACAAGGATTTTTGTGGTTTTTAACTCTCCCGTCCCCAACTTGGTGATTGGATAAGTAGAGTGATAGTTTAGTAAAATTAATTTGGTAGTGGTTGACAGAGTATATTGGAAGATGATAGATACTGATGGTAACAAGGTATATTAGGAAAGTATTTTGGTTATCTAGCTATATGATGAAAAGAACCTCAACTTAGGAGGTGGCAGAAGGAAGGAAAGATACAAATACGGTGTAAAGGAAAAAAAATGACAGGCCTTAATTAAGGGAAACAGTGGAAAAGGGATCAAAAAAGACAGAATTTGGATTTTAGGGAGAAAAATTGGGAAATTCAGAGGAGATTTTGATCTGGAGATAAAATTTGGTTTGAGACAAAGTGAGGTGATGGTAGTACATCTTTATGGTAATAAATGTGCATCAGGCAATCTTTTTGTAGACTTGGAGAGAAACCAGAACTGGAGGTATATATTTGGAAGTCATTTGAGTCGGTACTGGTTGAGAAGGAGATCTCTTTGGGAACGTATAATGAGAGCACACTTAACACAGAACTTCAGGAGAATATGCATAAGCTAGCAAACAAGGCTGAAAGAGAGATTAGAGGGATAGCAGAAAGATTAGAAGTGTGAAATGTCACAAAACTAAGAGTAGAGGTCTCAGGGAACATCAAGCTGAATTGGCATAACACAGTTTATAAAGACAATGTTCTACATTCTACCTTGGTGAGTAGCATCTGGGGTGTTAAAAGCCTGTGAGCAGCCATCTAAGATACTCCACTGGTCTCACCCCTTTGGAAGCAAGGAAGAATGAAGAGAATAGGATACAAGGAAAAGATTACTCCGAAGGACTAATGGACCACAGCTACCACGGCCTCCACCAGACTGAGTCCAGTTTAGCTAGATGGTGCCCGGTACCACTACTGACTGCTCTGGCTGGGATCACAACAGAGGGTCCTGGACAGAGCTGGAGAAGGATGTAGAACAAAATTCTAACTCACAAAAAAAGACCAGATTTACTGGCCTGACAGAGACTGGAAAAACCCTGAGAGTATGGCCCCTGGACACCCTTTTAGCCCAGTGGTGAAGTCACTCCCGAGGTTCACCTTTCAGCCGGGGATTGGACAGCCTCATAAAACAGAACGGGACTAATGAGGCACAGCAGTCCAGGGACAAGGACTAGAAGGCAGGAGGGGACAAGAAAGCTGGTTGTAGGGAACCCAAGGTTGAGAACGGACAGTGTTGACATAATCATCGGGTTGTTAAGCATTGTTATAGGGGAATATGTGTATTAGTGGTTTAATGAGAAACTATTTGTTCTGTAAACCTTCATCTAGTGTACAAAAAGCATTATCTCTGTGAGATCAAACTGACAACAGCAACTCAAGAGGTTTGATGGGAAGCCTAGGGGGCAGTGAGTTGGAGGTAATGGTGATGGAATAATTTGGAAAAGGATAGTGAGAATAGCAGCACAACTGGAAGAATGTAATCGATGTCACTGAATTGTATGTGTAGAAACTTTCGAAATAGTGTAACTTTGGCTATGTATATTTTCACCAAAAAAAAAAAAAAAGCTCCTCCAAGGTCGAGAAGGGAGAGTGTTGACATGTCGTGGGGTTGTTAACCAATGTCATAAAACAATATGTGTACTGACTGTTTAACGAGAAACTATTTGTTCTGTAAACCTTCATCTAAAGTACAATTAAAAAAAAATTTAAAAAAAAGTAAGAGTAGAACAAAGTGGAAAACAGTCTTCCTCTTTCTTGAGGTGGAGGGAATGGGAGTTTTTCTGGAACTTTTCAGTGAAAATGAGAAAGGAATTATTTTATTAATAGTTACTAGAGCGTTTAAATGGGTAATTGATATTATGAGTCCCTAGGTAGTGCAAATGGTTAAGCGCTGGACAACTGACTGAAAGTTTGGCAGTTCAAATCCACCCAGATCAGAGGCGCCTTGGAAGTAAGGCCTATTGATCTGCTTCTGAAAGGTCACAGCCTTGAAAACCCTATGGAGTGCAGTTCTACTCTGCACACATGGGCTTGCCGTGAATCAGCATCGACTCAGTGGCAGCTAACTGCAACGTGATATTATGAAGACAATAATATATATAATTTCCCACTTCGGTGCATAAAACAAAACCAGAACCCAACCAGTTGTCTTCAACACAATTCTAGCTTATTGCGACCTATGTGTGTTAGAGTAGAACTGCAGGTTGATTTTTCAGAAGTAGATCACCAGGCCTTTTTCCAAGACACCTCTGGATGGACTGGAACCTCCAGCATTTCATTTAGCAACCAAGTGCATTAACTGTATGCAACACCCAGGGACTCCTGGCAGGTGATAGACTAGTTATTTTGTAGATGTTGTTCAGTTTGGGTTTGTTGGTCGATTTGTTGTACCTCAATTTGTTGCTTGGGTTTAATGGCCAAGTTTGGTGCTCTTTTTAGTGCCTTATATAGAGCATGCTGTCTTTATGAAATTCTGGAAGTAACATTTTAAGGTTTCACTAAACTAGACAAAACCTTATTCTTTAAAGGTAAGCTGGTTATCTACAATACTTTATTTCCAGCCTTTCTGGGTAACTGAGGTGTTTTATTGTGCAAGTTCTGTATATGACATAAATATGAAGGTATAGGAGAAGTAAATATTTGGAGACCTAAGAGTCTGGTGTGGAATATTAACTCTACCATGAATTTAGGTTTTAAACTTCTCAAAGGTATAGCAACTGTGATTTTTCTGTTTTATAGCCTTCACCAGCTCCAGGTAAACCAGTTGTGTCAAGTCAACTCCAATTCTTGGTGACCCCATGTGTGTCAGTGTAGAACTCCATAGGGTTTTCAATGGCTGATTTTTCTGAAGTAGATCATCAGGCCACCTCTGAGTGGACTTGAACCACCAACCTTTTGGTTAGCCTTGTCCTAACCTTTTTCAACACCCAGGGACTCCAGTTCCTAGTATGTTTTAAATAAAGGGTTTAGTAGAAGTTTACTCAGACAGAATAATAGTGTTAGAACCTGAAGCGATCTTAGCTATAGTTGTTCATCGTTTTCCTCATGAGGAAACTGAAGCCCAAGGATATTAATGGTTTGTTCAAAGGAGATTATGTTCTGTAATCACAAGAGTAGTCAACAGCATACCTTTTCCACTAAATTGAAAGTGACAGGATTTACAGATTTCAGCTTTGAATAATGAATGAACTTCATTATGGAAAGGCTGTTCAAGCATACAGATGAATCCTACTCTGTGTTACTGAGGTAGATTAATTAATTTTGTGTGTGGCCTTTCTAGCCATGGTCTTCTAACTCCTACCCAGGTGATTGTGTGATAGGGTAATCGTGGCCTACCAGGTTATTGGTCAGTTTTGCCTTAAAAGAGAGCCAATTCCAGAGGAGAAGGGAGGAGCCCACCACCACCAAGGAAGGAGAGACCAGCAGCAGACACCCGGCAGCAGGAGACGGCGTGGTCTGCTTCCCAGGCCGCAGAGAGAGAAAGCTGAGTGCCTTTGGGGCAGAGACTGAGGGCCAGGGAGAGGCTATCCTGATGGAAGAGCTGTATCCTAAGTGTTCTTGAGCCTGAATTGTAACTGGTACTTCCCTAATTGTAACTGGTACTTCCCTAATAAACCCCATAGTTGTGACCATGGTCTGTAAGTTGTGTATGACCATTGCAGTGAGTTACTGAACCCAGCAGAGAAGGAGAGAGTGCTGGAGGGATAGTTGGTGTCAGAATTAGTAAAGATGGCGGAGAGAGGAGGCTTGTCTGGCTTCCACCTCACGGGAGTCAGCCTTGCGCTGTTGATCTTCATTCTCCTTCCACCTCGTGGGGTTGGAGGAGGTCAGACATTGCCCCCAAGCTGTTTTTACAGTTACCCTCTACTTGTTTATTGAAATAAAATGTATAAAGTACACAAGTCATGGGATGAAGTTTCATAAAGTGAGCTTGCCAATGTAAACACCACTCAGGACAAGAAAAACATTACAGAAATCCCCATCTAATCCCCAAAAGTGACTACTATTTTGATAACATCATATATTTGTTGTTTTTTGTTTGTGATTATTGTGTAAATGGATGAATACATAATATGTTCTTTTTTGTGTGTATGCTTTAGGTGAAAGTTTACAGAGCAGATTAGTTTCCCATTCAATAGTTCGTACATAAAGTGTTTCATTCCACACAGTGTGTGTCAGCGCTCTCTCCATTTCTGCCCTGGTTTCCCTATTTTCTTTGGTCCTGATTATCTACCCCCTTCCTGCCTTCTTATAATTGATTGTTCTAAGGAGTGTGTTCTTCTCGGGTGTTACCGTTTTTCTTATATGCATGTCTGTAGTTTGACTGGGAGGTGGTCTCCAGGAATGACTTCATTTCCAGATCAGAAGGGTGTTTTAGGACCATAGTCTGAGGAGTTCCTCCAGTCTCTGTCAGACAAGCAAGCCTGGTCTTTTCTGTTAATTTGATTTTTTTGTTCTGTAATTTTCTCCCGCTCTGTCCAGGACCCTCTGTTGCGATCCCAATCAGAGCAGTTGGTAGTGATAGCCGGGCAACATCTGGTTCTTCTGGTCTTGTGGTCACGTAGGCTGTGGTTCATGT
The DNA here is from genome assembly GCF_000243295.1 of Trichechus manatus latirostris. Lineage (NCBI taxonomy): Eukaryota > Metazoa > Chordata > Mammalia > Sirenia > Trichechidae > Trichechus > Trichechus manatus. Next base: position 7,739,975 of record NW_004444010.1, read on the forward strand.
GGCCCATTAGTCCTTTGGACTAATTGCTCCCTTGTGTAATTGGTCTCCTTCACTCTCCTTTGCTCCGGACAGGAAGAGACCAATAGCTGTATCTTAGATGGCCGCTTAAAAGCTTTTAAGACCCAGACGCTATTCACCAAAGTAGGATGCAGAACATTGTCTTTATGTGCTATTTTGTGCTAGTTGACATAGATATCCCCCAAATCTGTGGTCCTTTGTCTTCTAGCCTAGGAAGTTTATCCTGTGAGGTGTTTGGTTATATCTAAGAAGTTTCCCTGACTTTACCCCTTGTGTGCTCCATATAAGCTGCACCTACAATCACGTATATAGAAATATCTACCACCAAACCTATATCTGCCGATGGGTGTGTTCTCTTACATCCTCCCACACCTCTTGGCGTATCTACCTACCTGTTTGTCATTTTATAAATTATTGTTAATACTATTGCTGCAGGATTGTCTAAGCTGTTGTAGTTACTGTAGTTGCTCTTTATTCTTACATACCTTTCAGTGTCCTCTCTTGCCTTGGTCATGTTGTACGGACTTCCCCCCATGTTATGTATTGCCTTTCTCTTCACCAATATTGACTCGTGTCTATCTAATTGGTAGTTTTCCTTCCTTCCCCCTTCTGTTCCTGGTAACCATCAAGAATGTTCTTTCCTTTTTTCCTATGTGTAAACCTTTGGTTGTTACTTTATAGTAGTGATCTCATACAGTTATACTTTTCTGGTTAACTTATTTCACTCAGCGTGATGTCCTCCAAATTCATCCATGTTGTGAGATGTTTTGTGGATTCGTTATGATTTATCGTTGGGTAGTATTCCATTGTGTGTATGTTGCACATTTTGTTGATTCATTTTTCTGTTGATGGGTACTTAGGTTGTTTCCGTCTTTTAGCTATTGTGAATAATGCTGCAGTGAGCATGGGTGTGCATATGTCTATTTGTGTCACAGCTCTTATTTCTTTATATACCTCGGAGTGGGATTGCTGGATCATATGGTACAGGCATACCTCAGAGATATTGCAGATTTGGTTCCAGACCAATGCAATAAAATGAATAATGCAATAAAGCAAGTCACACGACTTTTTGGTTTCCCAGTGCATATAAAAGTTATGTTTACACTATACTGTAGTCTCTTAATTGTGCAAATAGCATTATGTCTTTAAAAAAAGTACATACCTTAATTAAAAAATACCTTATTGCTAAAAAAAATGCTAACCATCATCTGCGCCTTCAGCAAGTTGTAATCTTTTTGCTGGTGGAGGGTCTTGCCTCGATGTTGATGGTTGCTGACTGATCAGGGTGGTGGTTGCTGAAGATTGGAGTGGCTGTGGCAGTTTCTTAAAATAAGACAACAGTGAAGTTTGCCGCATCAGTTGACTCTTCTTTTCATGAAAGATTTCTCTGTAGCATGCAATGCTGTTTGATAACATTTTACCCACTGTAGAACTTCTTTTAGAATTGGAGTCAGTCCTCACAAACCCTGCCACTGCTTTGTCAACTAAGTTTATGTAATATTCTAAATCCTTTGTTGTCATTTTAACAGTGTTCACAGCATCTTCACCAGGAGTAGATTCCATCTCAAGAAACCACTTTCTTTGCTCATCCGTAAGAAGCAACTCCTCATCTGTTAAAGTTTTATCATGAGATTGCAGCAATTCAGTCACATCTTCAGGCTCCACTTCTAATTCTAGTACTCTTGTGATTTCCACCACATCTGTAGTTACTTCCTCCACTAAAGTCTTGAATTCCTCAAAGTCATCCGTGAGGGTTAGAATCAACTTCTTCCAAACTCGTGTTAATGTTGATATTTTGACCTCCTCCCATGAATCATGAATGTTCTTAATGGCATCTAGAATGCTGCTATTCTGGAAATCCTTTCTAGAAGGTTTTCAATTTACTTCGCCCAGATCTGTCAGGAATCACCATCTATAGCAGCTATAGTCTTACAAAATGAAATTTTTAAATAATAAGACTTGAAAGTTGAAATTATTTCTTGATCCATGGGCTGCCTGCAAAATGGATATTGTGTTAGCAGGCATGAAAACAGCATTAATCTTGTACATCTACATCAGAGCTCTTGAGTGATCAGGTGCATTGTCAATGAGCAGTAATGTTTTGAAAGGTATCTTTTTTTTTTCTGAGCAGTACGTCTCAACAGTGAGCTTAAAAATACTCAGTAAGCCATGTTGTAAACAGATGTGATGTCATCCAGTCTTTGTTGTTGCATTTATAGAGCACGGGCAGAGTAGATTTAGCATAATTCTTAAGGGCCCTAGGATTTTCAGAATGGTAAATGAGCATTGGCTTCAACTTAAAGTCACCAGCTGCATTAGCCCCTAACAAGACAGTCAGCCTGTCCTTTGAAGCTTTGAAGCCAGGCACTGACTTCTCCTCTGTAGCTATGAAAGTCGTAGATGGCATCTTCTTCTAATATAAAGCTGTTTTCATCTACACTGAAAATCTGTTGTTTAGTGTAGCCACCTTCATCAATTATCTTAGCTACATTTTCTGAATAACTTACTGCATCTTCTACATCAGCACTTGCTGCTTCACCTTGCACTTTTATGTTATGGAGATAGCTTCTTTCCTTAAACTTCATAAACTTACCTCTGTTAGCTTCAAACTTTTCTTCTGCAGCTTCCACACCTCACTCATCCTTCACAGTATTAAAAGAGTTAGGGCCTTGCTCCGGATTAGGCTTTGGCTTAAGGGAATGTTGCGGCTGATTTGGTCTTCTACCCAGACCACTAAAACTTTCTCCATATGAGCAACAAGTCTGTTTTTAGCTTTCTTATCATTCATGTGTTCACTGGATTTCCTTCAAGAACTTTTCCTTTTTATTCACAACTTGGCTAACTGGTGCAAGAAGCCTAGCTTTTGGCCTGTCTTGGCTTTCGACATGCCTTCCTCACTAAGCTTAATCATTTCTAGCTTTTGATTTAAAGTGAGAGTTGTGTGTGACTCTTCATTTCACTTGAACACTTAGAGGCCATTGTAGGGTTATTAATTGGCCTAATTTCAGTATTGTCATGTTTCAGGGAATAGGGAGGCCCTAGGAGAGGGAGAGAGACAGGGAACGGCCGGTTGGCAGAGCAGTCAGAACACAGACAACATTTATCAATGATTAAGTTTGCTGTCTTCTATGGCTGCAGTTCATGGTGCCCCAAAACAATTACAATAGTAGCATCAAAGATCACTGATCAAAGATCACCATAACAGATACAGCAATAATGAAAAATATTGAAATATTGGGAGAATTACCAAAATGTGGCACAGAGACACGAAGTGAGCACATGCTGTTGGAAAAATGGCACCAACAGACTTGCTCATCGCAGGGTTGCCACAGACCTTCAATTTGTAAAAAACTCAATATCTGCAAAACGCAATAAAATGAAATATGCTTATATTTCTATATCTAGCTTTTTGAGGAAGTGCCATACCATTTTCCAAAGTAGTTGTATCATTTTACATTCCCACCAACAGTGTATAAGAGTTCCAATCTCCCCACAACCTCAGTAACGTTTGTTATTTTTTGTTTTTCTGATTAGTGCCAGTAATGTCAGGGTGGGATGGTAACTCACAAAATATGTTCTTTTGCAAGGCTTTGGCTCAACCTTGTGAAATTCATGACGGTAACTGTAACAGTGGTTCTCAAAGTGTGGTCAATTTTTGGTGTAGGGTTAAAGAGGAATATTCATAATTATTTGAAAAGAGTGTTAAAATACTCTTGTTCTTTTTCAATTATATGTGTGAGACTGGGTTTTCGTCATATACTTCAATCAATGTATGAACAGTGTATCACAAATTGAAAGCAGAAACAGATATGAGAATCCTATTGCCTTCGATTAAGCCAGACATTAAAGAGACTTGCAAAAATGTAAAACTATGTCCCTCTTCTCGTTAATAAAAATTTGGGGTGTGGGAGGAAGTAGTCTTATAAAAAATATTATTTATGCTAAGTGTAATGGATTTATTATTGTTTTTAAAAATTAACAAGTAAATATTTTTAACTTTTTCAATTCTAATTTCTAATACGGAAACTATCTGTAGATACAACCACAGAAATGATTCTTTAGAATCTTCAATAATTTTTAAGATTGGGAAGGGGTTCTGAGATCAAAAAGTTTACAGACTCCTTTGATATAGTCTAATTTGCGTTTCCCTGATAAGTAATGATGTTGAGACCATTTCATATACTTATTGGCCATTTGGATATCTTTTTTGTAAAGTATCTGTTAAGTCTTTTGCCCGTTTTTTAGTTGGGTTGTGTTTTTAAAGAAAATTGATTTGTAGACCCTGCCCCTGGTATTTTAGATACATATTTTATCAATTGTATGTGTTTTAAATATCTTCTTCTACTCTTTGTCTTGCCTCTTTTCTCTCTTAATGGCACTCTTTTGACATTCTTGAAATTAATGTAGTCCAGTTTATCATACTGTTAGGTTAATAGTTTTATATCCTGTTGAAGAAGTTACGAAGATAATTTTCCCCTTTTCATTTTTCTAGGGGCTTTGTGGTTTTTACACCTTTCATAATTAGATCTAAAAGCCACTTGGAATTGATTTTCGTGTATGATGAGGATAGCAGTCAGATTCAAATCCTCTATGGATATTCAGTTCACCAAACACCATCTATTGTCCCTAATTTGGCCACACACACAACAGTTTTCTCCCAAAGAGTAATGTCATGCCATTAGAGTAAGCATTAAATATTTATTGATGGTGCTCATGAAATGTTTGATGGTATTTTGATTTGCAATTTTAAAGAAAATTACATTAATGGTTATGTTAATGTGAGGTTTAAAATATTTTTAAAATGAAATTTCAAGAAAACATGAAATGTAAAAGGATTAACAATCAGTTTTATTTACTGGAGTATTCTGGACTTTAAACAGTTTTGGTTTGTAATATTCATCTATTTATATGACTTTTTTTTCTAATTGTATATATTACATATGAAAAAATATTTATGGAGTCACCGTTAAAGTAAGAACTGATAATGGAAAATTCATTCTAAACTTTTTTCTTCTCAGGAAATGTGTTGATGTTAAATTACAATCAGAGTCAACTAATAGTGGAAAAAAGAGAGATGCAGATTTCGAAAGCACAGATGAACCCATTTACGGAAAGAAGATCAGAATAGAAGAGTCAATAACTGAAGACTTAAGGTAGTATTCCCATTGTCATAAAAATTGTTATTGTTGTATGCCATTAAGTCTATTCCAACTCATAGCCACCCTGTAGGGCCGAGTAGAACTGTCCCATAGAGTTTTCAAGGCTGTAATCTTTATGTAAGGAGCCCTGGTGGTGCAGTGGCTAAAGCACTTGGCTGCTAACTGAAAGGTCAGCGGTTTGAACCTACCATCCACTCCACAGGAGAAAGACGTGGCATTCTGCTTCTGTAAAGATTTACAGCCTTGGAAACACTGTGGGACAGTTCTACTCTGTCCTACAGGGTTGCTATGTGTTGGGATCGACTCGACAGCAATGAGTTTGGTTTTTTAATCTTTAAGGAAGCAGATTTTTAATACTTTAGAATCCAGTTCAGAGAAAGAATCTTAAGGCCTGATTTTTTAAAAGAAGAGAGTGTATGTTTCCTTTATTTGTGAACTGTCCCAAGAAGAGAATCACTGGAGAAGAGTGGAATGAAAGAGTAAAATTGACTCAATGGAAGGAATCAGTAAGAAGAAACATTAGGAGAAATTAGATTTTCAGTGTCCCATGTAGCTGCAGAGAGGCTATGAATCTCAAGACGCCTGTCAGTGAGGAAGGCCCCTGGATATCTGTGACTGAAATAGTTGCTGTTCCTCCAGTTTTGAAATTGGAACTTTATAAAAGTTGGTGCTACTTTCTTAGATTTCCTTACCTCTTTCTTTTTGTGGCAATGATCTTCATGGCTTTGCTTCTTCCTTCTTCCTTCCCTTATTCTAGTTTGACACTACCATGAAAAGTATATTCTTTCTGGGATTTTTTAAAACCGGTTAGCTATTGTTACAGCTAGTAAAATTAGCTACTATAAATGGTGGTAGGTGTGTCACTGAAATATTTTTAATATGCATCATTTGCCCAAGCTGATGGAGTAGATTACAAAGCAGTATTGCTAATTCAGAATCATTGTTGCTTATTATAGTAACTTTTGGGTTTTATTTATCCCAAGTATTATTGCATATTAAATAAAAATCAGAAGTACAGTAAATAAGAATAATGAATCTAGCACAGAATTACATCTATTTTCTTTAACTTAATTACAATCATATGCCCTTTGTCAGAGTCTGAACAGAGAACCTAGATGAGCATAACATAAGATTTTAATGAGAATCATGAACACTCTTATAAATGATAGCAACCTCTAAATTAGGCTAGTTTATTTTATATTTTCCATCATGTAGCGTAAGCCCTGGTGGTGCAGTGGTTAAGAGCTCAGCTGCTAACCAAAAGACCAGCAGTTGGAATCCACCAGCCACTCCTTGCAAACCCTATGGGGCAGCTCCATTCTGTTTTTTAGGTCACTATGAGTCGGAATCTATTCAATGGCAACGAGTTTTCGTTTGGTATCATGTAATGGCTTTTATAACCAATTTTCTGTGTTGAATTAATGACAGTGCTTTGTAGAGCTACTTTTTATTCAGAATAACCATTGAAAGTAAGCTAACTTAATTCTTTGAATAACCTATTTGGCAGTACAGGCTGTCCCCGGGTTATGAACATCTGTCCGTCCAGCCCGTAGTCACTAACCAAAGCCTATTACATTAAAAATTCAAGGTACATACAATGGTTTGTAATAACAAACAGGTGCTACTTTGCAACACCATCAAAACTTTATTATTATTGTATTATGTTAAAGACATTTTAGTGTATCTTGATGTTTAGTGTATGTTTAGTGTATTCTTTATGCATAGACAGGTACGCTATATATCGTATACAAACATTAGACTAACTGATGTTAGATACGAACTGTGCCTAACTGTTCTGACCTACATACAAATTATTAGGAACGGAACTCATTTGTAATCCAACGACTGCCTGTATATTCTTCATTTGTAACAAAAGACGTTTGCTGACCATTTTGAATTCTCAGCGCACACTTGTGTAATGTGAAAAATTTTTAAATATTTTTAAGAGTGAACGTTTTTCAAATTTGAAATAATAATAATTGGGCAGTGTCATTTTCCTTAACAATACATTTGGGATGCTTATTATCTAATTATAGTAAAATAATTTATTTTTGTGTAACGTAAACAATTTTTTTAAGTTTGGCAGACCTGATGCCCAGAGTTAAGGTACAAGCAGTTGAAACTGTTGAAGGATGTACCCATGAGGTAAGCACAAACAGCATACAGTAGGTCAGTGTTATAAATGGGATTTTTCTTTCGGGTATATAATGTAATGATCAGCAAGCAGTTTGGCCTCAGGGGCTTTGGAAACATTAAGCAATTTCTGTAGGGTACACATATTCTAGTGGAAGGAGCTGGAGCTTTGTAAACAAACCTGAGCTCTAATCCAGGCCCAGCTCATTTAATAACTACAAACTCGGGTAAATTTCTTAGTCTCATTGAACTTTGGGTTTTTTGTTTTTTTTTTTTAATTTTTTCCCATATAAAAATTTATACATACATTGTTATGTGACTCTAATTGCTTTCCCCATACTGTGACAGCACACTCCTCCTTTCTACCCCTGATTCCCCATGTCCATTCAGCTAGCTCCTAAGCTTCTCTGCCTTCCCATCTCACCTCCGGACAGAAGCTGCCCACCTAGTCTCCTGTATCTACTCGAGCTAAGAGACACTCTCCTCATGAGTATCACTTTATGTCCCACAGTCCAGTCCAATCCCTGTCTAAAGAATTGGCCTCAGAAATTATTTTAGTTCTGGACTGATAGAGAATCCAGGGGCCATGCTTTCTGGGATTCCTCCAGTCTCAGTCAGACTATTAAGTCTGGTGAGTTCTGCATCCCACCTTTCTCCTGCTCCATCCGGGACTCTCTGTTGTGTTCCCTGTCAGGGCAGTCATTGGTGGTAGCTAGGCACCATCTAGTTCTTCTGGTCTCAGGCTGATGAAGTCTCCGGTTTATGTGGCCCTTGCTGTCTCTTGCGCTCCTGCTTTCCTTGTATCTTTGGTGTTCTTCATTCTCCTTTACTCCAAGTGGTTGGGACCAATTGATGCATCTTACATGGCCGCTTGCAAGCCTTTAAGACCCCAGACGCCACGCACCAAAGTAGGATGCAGAACATTTTCTTAATAAGCTTTGTTATGCCAGTTGACCTAGATGTCCCCCGAAAGCATGGTCCCTTGACCCCTACCTCTACTGCTGTGTCCCTCAGAGTGTTTGATTGTATTCAGGAAACCT
>NW_004444010.1:7751961-7768179 GCF_000243295.1 Trichechus manatus latirostris
ATTTCACCATCATATTTGTGAGAGAGTTTTGCTGGATATATAATTCTTGGTTGGCAATTTTTTTCCTTCAAGGCTTTATATATGTCATCCCATTGCCTTCTTGCCTGCATGGTTTCTGTTGAGTAGTCCGAGCTTATTCTTATTGACTTTCCTTTGTAGATGACTTTTCATTTATCTCTACCCGCTCTTAAAGTTCTCTTTATCTTTGGTTTTGGCAAGTTTAATTATAATATGTCTTGGTGACTGTCTTTTGGGATCTACCTTATGTGGGGTTCTATGATCATCTTGGATAGATACCTTGTCATCTTTCACGATACGCGGGAAGTTTTCTACCAACAAATCTTCAACAGTTCTCTCTGAATTTTCTGTTATTCACACTGTTCTGATATTCCAATCACTCGTAGGTTATTCTTCTTGATAGAGTCCCATGTAATTTTTAGGGTTTCTTCATTTTTTTAATCCTTTTATCTGATTTTTCCTGAAATAAGTTGATGTCAAGTGCTTTATCTTCAGTGTCACTAATTCTGACTTCCGTTGCCTCAATTCTGCTCCTATGACTTTCCGTTGAGTTGTCTAATTCTGAAAATTTATCATTAATCTTCCGGATTTCTGATTGCTGTCTCTCTATGGATTCTTGCAGCCTGTTCAGTTTGTCATTATGCTCTTCTCTAATCTTTTTAATTTCCTTTATTGCATGTTCTGCATTTTGCTTAATTTCCTTCCTAATTTCTTGAAGAGTTCTGTATATTAATGTTTTGTATTCTGCCTCCAGTAATTCCAAGAAATTTTCCTCCTCTGGAAAATTTCTAGATTCTTTATTTCCGGAGCTTGCTAAAACTATCATGGATTGCCTCTTTATGTGATTTGATATTGACTGTTGTCTCCGAGCCATCAAGAAGTTATTTATTTTATGTTTGCTTGCTGTGTCCTGCCTTCTCGTTTTGTTTTGATATTTCCAAATAGGCTGCTTGTATGATCTAGTTTGATTATTGGCACTTTTGAAGCTCTGATGTCCTGGTTAAATCTGTTACTAGGTATGTGAGCTCAGGAGTCCACCCACTCAGCTCAGGTGCACAGGTAGATAGCCACCAAGTGTGTGGCGTGGGCTCTCACAGTCCTAGACAGGCATGGTCGATTGCTGTAGGCACAGGCATCTCTGGCTGCAGCAGGGAGACACAGTCTGAGCAAGGCAAGGGGCTGACAGCTGCCTCCAAGTGTCCAGGAGGAAGGCGTGTCCCTGTTCCCTATAGCGCATAGGTCGGTGGGTTTTCCAGCTGGACTGTGAGCACCTAATGCTGTTGGCTGTAAGGACTGGGGGGTACCTCATATTCATGGGCCCCTATTGTAGGTAGCTAGGTGGTGTGGGTGGAGCCACCAGTCCTCACGCCCCTGATGTGGATAGGTGAAGACCCTGCTTAATGGGCAGAGCAGTGTCAGATGTCGAGAACCTGCCACTTCACAGCTGAAACAGTTGAAGTTAGGGTTCTGGTATATATCCTGTTGTACTGCGGTAAGGAGGGCCTTCACTGTTGAGATGGCCCTGCACAAGTCTATGTAGGGGGAAAGGCACTTAAAGTCCGTGTATCCCTTATGTCTGTGCCTAGGCAAAGGAGCTGTGCCTACCCTGAGTTCCTCACTTAGGGGAGCTGGCAGTTTATTTTTTCTCGTTTGTTAATTTGTTCACTCTCCAAGACAGGGAGCATGGCTCAGGGTGTTGGACGGATCCTACTTCTGGCCCAAGGGACTTGGCAATTGCTGAAGCCGGTCCAGGGCCCAGTGCAGAGCAGGGAGTAGGGAGCAGGGAGGTAAATGGGAGAGAGATTTTTCCCTAAGGGGGGTGTTTTTGATCTGCGTGGTAGGCGGTTTGAAAGTACTTATGTTTCGCCGATTTTCAAGGGCTGCTTCTCACTGGTTCTGGGTGGCCGTGTAGACTCTCAGTGGCTGGGTCTCTCCCAGTGCCGAAAACGTGCCTCCCGAGCACAGGTGCTTGCCTGCCTCACTGCTCATCCCAGAGTGATAAGGCCTGAAGGGCTCAAGCTCTCACTGGGTCATGTCTGGCAACTCCTTGCTTCCGAAACGTGTCTCCCTCCCCCTGCCGCTCAGTCCGGTTCCTCAGCTCTGCCTTTGATCTTCAGGGCTCCCAGATTGCCGTATATAATTGAATCATTTGTCTTTTCAGGTTTTTGTTGCTCTGCCCCTGCTTTTGTATCTTATCCGGCCTCCAGGAAGACTTCAATCATTCCATTTTCCCTTGCCTGTTTCAAGAGTCTCTTTTTCTCTGTTTGCCCTTTCCTATCAGCATGTAGATATGCAAAAACTTTTGTTCTAGGTTGCTGTTCAGACACTGTTGTTTTTCTCCTTCTGCATTGTAGTCATTCATCGGACAGGTTTTGAGTGCCAAATACATTTTATTATGCACTGAGTACAGAGTTCAACAAAACAGACATGGTCCTTGCCTTCTTAGAGTTACTGTTTAGTGATCTGCTAAAGACGCCTTGAAAAATTCCTGTTTAGATTTCTTAACCTTCTATTATTTTTTAATCTACTACAGTTAGGTTTCTTCTCCCTTCCTTCCTTTGAAATTGCTCTGGTAAAGATCAACACTGACCAATTGCTAAGTCTGTTTGACTCAGCCATTCTGCTAGTTTTCTGTTTTATGACTCCTTAGTCTCTTTAGGTAGTCCTACCTGTTCATTATATGCTGGTGTTACCCAGACTGTTTTCAGAGAATCAAAACAACTCTTTGATTCCCATAGATGTGAAAATATAATTTTTGTTGTTGTTTCTGTTAATTCCCAGAAATGCTAAAATCTTAATTGCTTAGTGCTGATGTTTTCTGTTTATATCAGAGGGTATCAAGAGAGAGATGTGAGGAAGGTCATCTAAGCAGGTATGGGCCCATAGGTTAATTGTACCTTGATGAGGGTCACACCATGAATTGGGGTCTAGTCTTCAGATTTTCAGATCCAGAAATTTTATTTTGTCTGTGTACCCCTGGTTGAGCTCTCAAAGGTAGACTCACTTTCATCATACTCGTAAGAAGTTGAGGTTATACAAAGGAATGTTACTTCCTTAATTTAATGGCTAAATAGTCCTCTCACTATCAAACTACCTAGGAAGCAGAATTAGAAACTTAAAAGTTTCTTGGAATCATAGTAAAGGAGGCTACAGTCTTATGGGAAAGACTGATGAATACTATTCCTATTCCCCAGAAGTGTTCGTTAACTACTAAAAACAACTTATAGTTACGTCTGTCCTAAAGTGGGCTGAATAAACTGTCAAGGTCTAACTTTTGGGCTTTGCTTGGTAGACTCTATTTAGAACGTCATACTCCTAACATTCTTCATACTGGTATAATTCATTAGGCTTCATAATTGGCTAGGTTTTACTTTTCTTAATTATCATCAGGTTCTAGTCATTTATTTCTGAAACTACCCACATCATCTTGATTATAACTGAGTCACAAATTAACAGTCTCTCAGTACTTCTAAAGCAGCTAAACACATCTAACACCTGTTTATTGACATTTTGCTTCTAGGAATTATTTCTAATTTCTATGCATACCTTACTTTGCCCCTGGGGATTATTTATGCACTAATTAGTTAGGTTCCTACTGTACAGTTAGAAACCTGAACATTGCCAGTATTAATTTTTGAATCTTGGAAATTTAGGTGTATTGTGAACTGCCCTCCAGAGAAAATCTTAATTGGAAAAAAATGCAAATTTCCTGTTCCAGGGAATAGGAAGTATCATTTTATTCCACCTAGTTTTCTTTCATGTGGTGACATCCGTTTTAATGTTCATTCAGCTTTTTTGAGCATTCATTAATGTCTGGCAGTAGGTCAGGTATGGGAAATACAAAGATAACTAAGATGGGTCCTAGACTTTAATAAATACAGTTTTTTTAGGGAGTTAATATGTAAGCTTTTAATTACTTTACCACAGCAGAGTTGGTAATTATTGTGCTTTAGGTGAAGGTTTACAGAGCAAATTAGTTTCTCTTTAAACAATTAATACACATATTGTTTTGTGACAGCAGTCTCCCCTTTTCAACCTTGAGTTACCCATTTTCATTTGTCCAGCTTTCCTGTCTCTCCTCCTGCCTTCTCGCCCTTGCCCCTGGGCTGGTGTGCCCATTTAGTCTCGTATATATGGTTGAGCTACCTGTATTGTTTGTTTTATGGGCCTGTCTAATCTTTAGTAGTAAAGTTATTGAACCTTAGCTTTTTGTCTTGTTCTTAAAGGCATCATTACTTTTAATTTTCACACCTTCATTGATTATGGAGTGCTGAAGGTGTCAGTTCAAAATAGTAACTTCGTGATTTTTTTTTTTTTTTGTCATTAGGTTGCACTTCCTGCAGATGAAGATTATTTACCACTTAAACCTCGAGTTGGAAAAGCTGCAAAGGTCTGTGCTTTGGGTGATAAAATTTATACAGTTTTGTGAGTCTATCTTTTTTTAAAAAAAATCTTAAAGATAAACTTTTCAGATAAGATTTTTATACTTTCCAGTGTATACAGACCAAGGATCTCCAGCCACCTGGAGACAAATACAGAAAAAATCCAGTCAGTAAACTGCCACGTTGGAAACCAAGCATCTTGTGTTGAATTTTTTTTTAAATTAGTGATTCTGAGTCTTTTTAAAGAATCTAATGATATTTATCAATCTTTTCTCTAGGGAAGAAAAATCCTTGAATACAACAAGTTTTTGCATACAGCTTTAGGAAATTTACAAACCTCTAATGAAACCCAAACTGTATTACTTGTATTAGATGGATTTTGAAGTCCTGATAGACCTTAGATGTTTAGCAGAATTTTAATGTAAAATTTTCTAAGTCATTTTCTTTAAGTGAAAAAAGGCAGTATGGTGTGGTAGAGTAGGATGAACTCTTAAAGTCTAATATATGTATGTTTGAATTCTGCTAGCTAAGTGAACTTAAGTGAGGGCCTTCACTTTTCGTAGCCTCAGAGTTTCTGTCTGTGAAAGGAAATAATGTCTACTTCAGGGGTTGTTGCAAAGGTTAATAATATATGGAGAATATCTTACACAGTACTTAACCAGAAAGCATTTTCTTAATAAATGGTAATGATTATTTTACTATTGTTAATGTATATACAAACAATATGATAATGAAAAAATGAAGACAGCAAAAGTAATTTCTATGCTGATTAATGATAATTTTTATGTTCCTAATTTTGGCTAGTGGATGGCATATTTCATAAATAGAACTGTAAAGAAATGCTCTCAAAACCATTTTGAGGGTAGCTTCTCTTAATTTTAAGTGTGTTCTGATGTGGCTAGGTTTATTTTCATGCAGATAATAATATTTTATTTTTATAGGAATACCCATTCATTCTTGATGCTTTTCAAAGGGAAGCCATTCAGTGTGTTGATAATAATCAGTCTGTTTTAGTATCTGCACATACATCAGCAGGAAAAACTGTATGCGCTGAGTGAGTAGCTTTCTTTTTAAATGAAATGTTAAAATAACTTTGTTTTTGTATCTTACCCTTTGAAATTTTTAAATTTTTTTCTGTTTGATTTCTTCAAGTTGATCTTTATTCTACTTATTTTGGGCTTTATTTGCTCTTCTTTTTTATTTTATAAGGAGGAAAAATGAGGCCATTGATGTGAGACCTTTTTATAATATAGTCATTCAGTGCTATACGTTTCCTTCTAATGGCTTTAGCTACATCCTGCAAATTTTATGTTATGTTAATATGTCATGCTTGGTTTGTTTGTGAAATGTTTTTGATTTTTTTTTTGAAATAATTTCATATATTTTGATATATTTGATCAAGGTTTCTGACATCATTTTCCTTCTACCTGAAGGAATTCCTTTAGTATTTATTGTAGTGCAAGTCTGCTGATGAGAAATTCTTTCAACTTTTATATGTCTAAGAATCTGTATTTCACCTTCATTTTTGAAAGATATCTTTGCTAGGCATAGAATTCTAATTTTTTCTTTCAAGTTTTTTTTTTTACTTGCATTGTTTATATATAAGAAGTCTGCTGTCATCCTTACCTTTGTTCCTTTGTGCATAATGTCTCCCCGCCCCTGGCTGCTTTTACATTTTTTTGCTTCATCACTACTTTTAAGCAATTTGGTTATGATATAGCTTGATGTAGTTTTTTTTATGTTTTCTTGTGCTTTGGTCGTATTGAGCTTCATTTGTGGATTCAAAATTCTCATGAAATTTAGAAAATTTAACCATAATTTGTTCAGATATTTTTCCAGTGCTCCTCATGACTCCTCTCCTTTGAGGACTCCAGTTACACTCATATTAGATCACTTGAAGTTCTCTTATGGCTCACTGCTGCTATGTTCATTTTTTTCTTGGTGTTTCATTTTGGATTGTTTGTAATGCTATGTCTTCAAATTCATTAATCTTTGCTTCTGCACTGTCTAATCTGCCGTTAACCCCATTCAGTATATTTTTTATCTCAGACGTTGTCACTTTTGTTGTTAGCAGTTCACTTTTGAGTCTTTTTTATATCTTTTATGTTTATACTAGGGTGCCCTGGTGGTACAATGGTTTACGTGCTTGGCTGCTAACCAAAAGGTCAGTGGTTTGAACCCACCAGCCGCTCTGTGGGAGAAAGATGTGGCAGTCTGCTTCCGTAAAGAATTACAGCCTTAGAAACCTTATGGGCCCGTTCTACTCTGTCCTATAGGGTCACTATGAGTCAGAGTCGACTCAATGGCAACAGGTTGTTTTTTTTTTTAATGTCTCCTCTAGCTTCTTGAACATATGGAATACAGTTAAAAGAATTATTTAAATGTTAAATGTCCTTGTTACTACTTCTTTCATCTAGGTTATTTCTTGGTCTAATCAAAGCAGTATACAAAGAAGCAGGAAAATATTTGGCGTGAATCAGTATTTTCCTGCTTTTTTGCATACTAAGATGTTTGGCTACTTTTAATTTTTATCACTGATTTTAAGCAATTTGATTATGATGGGACTTTACGTAGATTTTTTCGTGTTTCTTATGCTAAAGTTCATTGAGCTCCTTAGATCCATAAGTTTATTATAACCTGTTGCCATCGAGTTGATTCCAACTCACAGTGACCCTGTAGGACAGAATATAACTGCCCCATAGGGTTTACAAGGAGTAGCTGGTGAATTTGAACTGCCGACCTTTTGGTTAGCAGCCATAGCTCTTAACCACTGCACCACTAGGGCTCCTCATGGCTTTATTATAGTTATCATCAAATTTGGGAAAATTTCAGCCAGTTTTTACTTTAAGTATTGCCTTTACTCCGCATCCTTCCCCAAGTCCTTTGGAGATTCCTATTATATTAGGCAACTTGAAGTTGTTCATAGCCTACTGATGTGCTGTTTTTTGTTATTATTATTTTATTCTTTGGTGTTTATTCTGTGTTTCATTTTGAATAGTCTCTTACTATGGTTTCAAGTTTACTCATCTTTTTTCCTACAATGTCTAATCTGCTTTAGTCCCATCCACTGTATTTTTCATCTTAAATGAATTTTTTATCCCTATAAGTTTGATTTGGGTCTTTTAATTTCTTTCATGTTTCTGCTTAACTTAAGCTGCTCATTCTTTCCTCAACCTTCTTGAACATACAGAGTATAGTTACAATAATTTCTGATGTCCTCATTAACTAATTCTGTCATCTGTATCATTTTTGGATTTGTTTAATTTTTTTTTTTTTCTCATTATACTTTGGAATTTCCTGCCTTCGCATGCCCGTTAATTTGCGATCGAATGCCAGACATTGTGAATTTTACCTTGTTCAGTGTCAGGTGTTTTTGCATTCTTATGAATATTCTTGAGCTCTGTTCTGGGATACAGTTGAGTTACTTGGAAAAATTTAGTCCTTTCAGGGTTCACTTTTATAATTTTTTAGGCAGGACCGGAACAGAATTTAGTCTAGGACTAATTTTCCACACTATTTAGTCAATACCCATATCAGTATTCTGCCCAGTATCTTGTGGATTATCTTGACGTTTTCCGCTGTGATTGTTGGAAACCCAAATTACTCTCAACCTTGTGTGAGATTCAGTCATTTTTATCTCTGCTCCTTTTGGATGTTTTCTCCCTGGCCTTGGGTAGTTTCCTAACACTTGTTCATTATCAGTACTTACCTGAGACTCAGGGGAATGTTCAGCAGATATTCAGAGATCTCTCTTTGTGCAGCTCTCTCTTTTCTGGTGTTCTACCCTGTAAACTAGCCTGCATGCCTCTCTGGACTCCTACCTCTGTTTGCTCAATTTAGGGATACCTTCAGGCTCCACCTGGGTTCCCCCTGCCTGGCTTGGAACCTCTCCAGGCAGTAATCTGGAATTACTTCATTTGTTTCCTCTTTTTCAGAGATTACTGTACTTAGGTTCAGTGTCTGAAACCATTATTTCATATATTTGTCCTGTTTTATAGCTGTTTCAGTTGGGTAGGTAAACCTTGTCCCTGTTACTCCATCTTGGTTATAAGTGGAAGTTTCCTGTATTGTTATTTATATAATTTGTTTTTGTTGTTGAGAATATACACAGCAGAATGTACCACCACTTCATCAGTTTCTACATGTTCAATTCAGTGACATTGATTACATTCCTTGAGTTGTGTGACCATTCTCACCCTTCTTTTCCTAGTTGTTTCTCCCCCATTAACATAAGCTCACTGCCCTCTAAATTTCCTATCTAATCTTTTGCTTTGCTGTGGTCAGTTTGATCCCATATAGATAGATCTTAAAAGAGCATAAAGCTCAAGGCAGACATTCTTTACTAGTTATGTGAAACTATTGTTTGATTTTAAAAAGACTTCAGGGGATATTTTTGGTTTAAAGTTTAAAGATTATCTCAGGGCAGTAAGTTTGAAGGGTTTATCCAGCCTCCTTCCTGTATTATTTTTAATGTGCATTATCTATTGCTACAGTAGTATGCATATCTAATTTGTGAATAAATACACATATAATGAGTATGTTTTAAATTTTTTGATGGGGGTTTTTCTTCCAAAATATATTTAAAGACCACAGTTCTCTTGAGCCTTGATACTTGTGTCCTTGGATCAGACATGTCAATATCTCCTGAGAACTTGTTAAGCAGACTCTCAGGCCCAACCCCAGACCTGTTGAATCCAAATGTGCATTTTGGTAAGATCTCCAGATGGTACATATGTCTATAAAGTTTTTTGTTTTTTTTTTAAGTTTTTTTGGTGAAAGTATACACAGCAAAACAGGTTCCCATTCTACGATTTCTATACATAATGTTCAGTGACGTTGGTTACATTTTTCACATTGTTTGAACATTCTCATTATTTCCATTCTAGTTGTTCCATTCCCATTAACTTAATCTCACTGCCCCTCAACCTTCTCATCCATGCTTTAGATTAACTGTTACCCATTTTTTAAAAAAGCACATTACTCAAGGATGACATTCTTTACTATTTGAGCTAACCTGCTGTTTAGTTAAAAGGTGACTTCAGGGGATAATTTTGGTTCAAGGTTTAAAGAACATCTCAGGACAATAGTCACGGGGATTCCTCCAGTCTCAGTGGGTTGAGTCATAATGTGCATTAAAGTTTGAGAGAAACTGAGCCATTCTAAAAATGGATTGTGCTCTTTAACTTCGATTTTGAAATATGTTATAGATTGGCTTTTGTGGGTTAACTTTTAATAATTTAAATTGTTTATTTTTCCCTTTTCCTATTATGTGGCTGTATTAGATATTCTTAACAGGGGACACCCTATAGAGGAAAGACGCAGATAATGCATGATGGTGGAAGCATTTCATGAGTCCCAGAATAATTTTTCCTTTGGGATAGTTGGGACTTACTTGGTTACTGTATTGTTGGTTCATTCCAGACGTTGGCTTATCTATGCAAGTCCCATTTGTTTCTCTTCGCAGGGAGAGTTAGAGGAGTTAGGTTTGGGTCTCATGCCATTCTGGTGTCAGGTAATTGCAGAATAGTCTTAATGTATTTCCCTCTACTGCCCAGTTCTTTCCGGTGGGTTAGGGCTAATTTCTCACTGGTCCACCTCTTTTCAGAAGGTGCTGATGTCAGAAACTAGTTTCCTCCTAAGACATGAATATAGAAGAAGGGATCTAACTACTCTTAGTTTGATTATTTTATCTCACTTAGAAAAATAAATTTAATAGCAGTTTGTTTGGTGCATTATGCATTTAAAGCCAAAATATATAGTCGTTTAAACTGTCTAACCTTGCTTTCAGTTTTCGTACAAGAGGAGAGAAATAGAGGAGGTTCTTAAACCCTGCATTGTGAAACCATAAAGAAAACTTTAAACAATTCACCAGACCCTTTTGAAAATCTGATGAGGTGCATATTTGTGTATGTACACCAAATTTTATAATTTCAGGTAGTGGTTCAAGGATCTCAGATAAAGATTTCCCGTAGGAATTCAAAGACCAGGTAAAAACTCCCACTTTAGCCGGTAACTATAGCAGAGTGTAACATCTTATTTATAAGTCTTTTATTAGGATTAATATATTGGCACAAGATCATTTATCTATGTAATTGAATAGTTTTCCTGGCACTGCTGATTTTTTTATTCCAAGTATTTCTCTTAATTTAAATAACTTTATTATTAAATAACTTAAATACCATAAAATCCACCCATTGTAAGTACACACTTCAATGAATTTTTAACAAATTCACCAGTTTTAGAACATGTACATCAATGCAGTTAGTTGTCTTACGCATGCTTGCATTCAAGCCTCTACCTGCCCTTAGCACCAGGCAAACATTTCTGCCTTTTATCTGTAGTTTTGCCTTTTCTAGAAATTTAATGTAAATGGAATCTTTTGTGTCTGGTTTTTTCATTTACCGTAATGTTTTAGATATGTTGTCGTATATGTCATGTTGTTACAGATGTCACTAGTTCATTTCGTTTTATTGCTGTGCAGTACTTCATTGTATGTAGGCCTGGTAGCACTAAGTGCTCTGCTGCTAACCAAAAGGTTGGTGGCTCGAGCCCACCAGCTGCTTCCAAAAGGTTAAAACAAAAAAACAAAAAACAAACCCGTTGCCATCAAATCAATTCCAACTCATAACAACCCGATAGAACAGAGTAGAACTGCTCCATAGGGTTTCCAAGGCTGTAGTCTTTATGGAAGCAGACTGCCACATCTTTCTCCCACGGAGCTGCTGGTGGGTTTAAACTGCCAAATGCTTAACTACTATGCCATCAGGGCTCGTTTCTGTAAAGTGGTTTTTTTTTTTTCTGTATTCCCAAATGAAATTTTAATATTAGTTTGTTCATTTCTACCAAAAAGGTCTGTTGGAATTTTGATAGGGATTGTGTTGAATATATAGATCAATTTAGGGAGAATTGTCATCTTAACAGTATTGAGTCTTCCAACCCGTGAGCATGGTGTATTTCTCCATTTCTTTAGGTATTTGATTCTCTCACCAATATTTTGTAGATTTCAGTGTACTAGTTTACACATATTTTCTTAAATCTATTCATAACTTAATTCTATTTTATACTGTTGTGAATTTTGTATTTGGACTGTTCATGTCTTGTATATTTAAATAAAACTTTATATATTGGTGTTGTATCTTGCAACCTTGCTAAACTTTTTTTTTTTTTTTAGCTTAGTTGAACATCCTATAGGATGTCTACATAGATGATCATGTTGTCTGTGAATAAAGACAGTTTATTTCTTCCTTTCCAATACATACGCCTTCAGTTTCTTTATCATAATGCAGTGGTAATCTCCAGTACAATGTTGAATAGAAGTAGTAAGAGTGGACATCCTTGCCTTGTACCCAATGTTAGGGGAAAACGTTCAGTCTTTCATCATTAAGTATTGTTAACTGTTGTATTTTCCTGTTGTTACTGCCATCCAGCCAGCCCTGACTTACGGTGACCTCAAGCACAATGAAACAAAATGCTTCTTGGCCTTGCACCATCCTCATGATTGGTTTTGGATTGGACCATTGTCATCCATAGGGTTTTCGTTGGCTGATTTTTTGAAATAGATTGCTAGGCCTCTTTTTCTGGTCTGTCTTAGTCTGGAAGCCCTGCTGAAACCTGTTCAGCATCATAGCAGCTTGTAAGCCTCTACTGACAGACAGGTGATGGCTATGAATGAGGTGCACTGGCCCAGAATCAAACCCAGGTCTCTCACATGGAAGGCAGGAATTCTACCACTGACCCACCAATGTCTAGGTGCCCTTTACCAGGTTGAGGAAATTCCTTTCTATTCTTAGTTGGGAATATATAAAAATAAATTTAAAAATTGAGAGTTTTTATTAAGACGTTGTGTTTGGTCAGATGCTTTTTCCATCTGTTGAGGTACTCAATGTGGTATTTGTTTTTTATTGTTCATGTGGTATGTTACTTTAATTAATTTTATAATATTAAACCAATCTTGCATTCCTGGGATAAACCCAGTTGTTCACGGCAGATGATCATTTGTATATGTTGTCGGGTTCAGTTTGCTAATATTTTGTTATGGCTTTATGGGGGGTATTGGTTGTAGATTTCTTATCTTACAATGCCTTTGTCCAGCTTTGGTATCAGAGTAATAATAACTTCATAAAATAAGTTAGGAAGTGTTCCCTCTCATCTTTTTTCTGATTGAGTCTTTATAGTATTGCTATTATTTCTTCCTTAAGTGTTTAGTAGAATTCACTAGTTAAGCCAATCTGGGTCCGGACTTTTCTTTGTGGGAAGATTTTTAATTCCTAATTCAATTTCTTTATTCACTACAGGCCTGTTCAGATTTTCTTTCTTCTTGAGTCCTTTTTGGTAATTCGTACCTATCTAGTAATTTGTCCATTGCATTGAAATTGTCTAATTTGTTGTCATAGAATTGTTAATTTCTTTAAAATCATTTTACTTTCTAGGGGTCTCGTTGTGTGTTCTTTTTCTCATTACCGATTTTTGTCTTTTTTTTTTTTCCCCACAAATGAGATCTTTTATTTGTCACCATTAAAAGTCTGAATTTTAAACAGATTCTTGAACTGGTGGCTCATAGCCATCAGCTCCTTCAACTTTAACACCTGTCTCATCTCCGGTAGCTTTTCCAGAACTTCGACCTTCACCACAAAGCTCTGTGAGTTTTCCCGGTTTAAACCTGGGCTTCTTCAGCATTTTTCCTTTTCTAACGAACACGTCATGGAGAGGGTAAATAGTTTGGCAAGACTTTTCTATGTCTTTCCCAGTGCTGTCTGGAATTAATTTAATGACCACTTCTTTCAAGTCATTTGTCTGTACTTCTCAGGTCATGATGTCCATCATTTTCTTCTGGATTTGGCAGACCTGTTGGTGTGGAGCATAAGAAGTCTTTTTGAATCTGTTGCATTTTTTAGTAAAACTGATGCAGAACAGACGGAGCAAATAACCATAGGTAGTCTTGACATTAACATGAACTTCAGTTCTGGTCTGTCCTTTTTTCACCATAGAGCAGATTTTATCATGCGTAAGATCCATGCCATGGAAGTTGGTTAGGTATTTGTTGCCCTGACCATTCTCAGTAAATAGCTTCAATTTTCTAAAAGCAACTTCATCGTTCTGCAGATCAGCAAGGCCCACTTCAAAAACATGACGCTTGAGGCCATAAAATGCAATTTTGATTCCCTGAATTGTTGTGACTAGTGTTTTCCCAATATTTCTTAAATTGAACGTAGCTGGTGCTTTCATATCATACCAGTCTTTCTTAGAAAATGGATCAACCATTTCCTTCTGGGCTCCTTTTTTGCCACCTTTTGTAAGGTGCTTATTCTTCTGATTGTCATGATGCTGCTCAGAGAACCAGAAGGGCTGATTTTCACATTTTGTACCTTTTTTTTTTTAAACTTAGTTATTTTAGCTAAATGAGGCTTTGGTGGTTCAGGGATAGAATTTTCACCTTTCATGGAGGAGACTCAATTTGATTCCCAGCCAAAGCACCTCATGTGCAGCTACCACCAGTCTGTCAGTTGAGACTTGTATGTTGCTATGATACTGAACAGGTTTCAGCAGAACTTCAAGACTGAGAAAGAGTTGGAAGAAAAACCTGATGATCTACTCCCAGAAATCAGCCAGTGGTAACACTGGATCACAGTGGTCTGATCCACAACTGATCATGGGGAACGGTGCAGGACCAGGCAGATTCCTTCTGTTGTGCATGAGGTCGCCATGATTTGGGGGCAGCTAACAACAACAATTTTAGCTAAGTGTTTATCAGTTTTGTTGATTCTGTTTTTCTTTTTTGAAAGAACCAACTTTGATCATCATTGGTTTTTCTTTTTTCTCTTTCACTAATTTATGCTCTGATCTTTATTATTTTCTCTTGCTTTGGGATTGATTTGTTGTTTTGTAATTTCTTCAGGGTAGAAAGTTGGCTTATTGATTTTAGATAATTTTTCTTGTTTCATATAACCAACTGTACAGCAACGGGTTTGGTTTTTGTTTTTTAATAAAAGTATTTAAACCTAAGTTTCCCACTTTGTACTGCTTTACTTGCCTTCCATAGATTTGATAATACTGCATTTTCATTCAATTCAAATTATTTTCTAATTTCCTTTGTGATTGCTACTGTTTAGTTTTCAAACATTTCATGATTTTTTCCATATATTTTGCTGGTTTTTATTTCTAATTTAATTTCCTTGCAGTTGGAAAAGAGAAATTGTAAGATTTCAATTATTTTTAAATTTATTTCAACTTATTTTATGTTCTAGCCTATGATGTAGCCTGGCAGATGTTTAACGTGTGCTTGAAAAGAATGTGTATTCTGTTTTGTTGGGTAAAGTGTTCTGCATATGTCAGTTCAGGTGATTGATAGTGTTGATCATGTCATCTATATTCTTTCTGACTTTATGTCTAATTGGCCTATCGGTTATTGACAGATGAGTATTGAAATCTCCAAATAATAATTCTTGACTTGTCTAGTCCTTCATTTAACTGTCAGTTTTTGCTTTGTGTATTTTAGGGCTCTGTGAGTTGAAATCGACTTGATGGCAATGGGTTTCGTTGTTAACTGCATATACATTTATAATTGTTACATTTTCCTAGTACATTGATATTTTATCATTATCAGATGTCCCTCTTTGTCTCTAGTAACATTCATTCTGTTAAAGTTGACTTTGTCTGATACTAACTGAACTTTTATGGTTCCTATTTTTATGGTATGCTTTTTTCTATCCTCTTTTTTCAGTTTATTTGCGTCTTTGAATTTTATGGTGTCTTGTGTAGATAGCATATAGTTGATACTTATGTTTAATCCAGTCCCTGACAATCCTGCATTTTGATTGAGGTGTTCATTTCATTTCACTGTTTTTGTGGTATGTACCTCCTATCCTGATGCTCAATGCCTGAGCAGCTCTGGCTGGAACCTCCTCCAGTATCGCCAAATGGGTAAAACTGTAAATCAGGAAAATTTAACTGCAGTGGGTTCTTATGTGTGGCAATAATGAATGGAGCTGTAAAATGTTGCATGCCACTGCAGTGGAACTGGTGCACCCTGTGAAGGTGGAGGAAACAGGAGACCTTAGTGGGTAAAGACATATTTTCGTTCTTGAATAATTTAGTTATTGATATGATCGGATACACAGTTTCCTTTTTTTTTTGGTATGTATCTTTTTACCCTTTTTGTTCCTGGTTTCCTTCTTTACTGCCTTCTTTCGTGCTTAACAGATATTTCTAGTGTACAGTTTTATTCCTCGGGGTTTTTTTTTTTTTTAAACTTTATTTATTTGAGTTATGTTTTTTGTGGTTGCTCTTGGGCTTACAGAATGTCATCTTTAGCTAAATCTCAATTTCTGTAAAGTATTGAAACCTTGCTGTAATATAGCTCTGTTTTCTGTTGCTTTTTTTTTCTGTGCTATTTTTATCTCATATATATTATTTATATATGTTATAAACCCACTAATACCGTGTTATGATTACCGCTTTTAACAGTCTTTTGTTCTTAAACATACTACAAGAGTAAAGGAAAAATACATACAAACACACACAGTCTTTTATATTTATGAATATTTTTAGCTTTCTGTTGCTGTTTATTCTACCACCCGGTGTCAACTCCTTTCAGTCTGAACCACTTTTTAGATTTAATAGTGTCTGTTGATTTATCTTCATATTCACTGCTTTTGAGCCAATCTAGTGAATGTTTCGTTTTGATTATTGTACTATTCAACTGTAAAGTTTCCATTTAGTTTTGGTTATTATGACTTTGGTTTCTCTGTTGAGACTATTCGTTGAATCATTGTCCTATTTCCCTTTAATTCTTAGAACATAATTTTCTTTAAATTTATAT
>NW_004444010.1:7780758-7805427 GCF_000243295.1 Trichechus manatus latirostris
CGCAGAGTAAGGGAGTAACTTCCAAGATGCGTGGTACTGCTCCTCTAGAAGGGGCTATCAAGCCAAGTAAAGAAAAAGAAAACAAACAAATCAAAACGGAACAACTCATTAAACAAATAAACAAAAAGCCCTGGGGTGGTCCCACCAGGGTGGCAGCACGGGCCAGGAAGCAGTTTCAGGATCAAGCAGTGTTTTGCAGCCTTTCAGGAAGTAGCAAAGATGACACAGGGAGCCAGGTATTTGAAAGGAGGGGGAGATGGTGAGAGGTAAGGAAGAAATCTGAAGAAGCAGAAGAAGGCAACACCAGCAGTAAACAAAGTGCACTCAGGGAGCCGGCTACTGCAGTTAGGGGGAATCCAAGTGACACCAGAGTGAAGCCACTGCTTCCCAGCCAAGAGACTGGCTGCAGGAAGCAGAGGAGGCCGAGTGGGGGTGAAGAAGGATGGGGAGTTGGAAAGCGTATATTGCTGGTTACCCGTTCTGTCTCCTGATCCGTGCTGCGGTAGCTGATAGGGGACCTCTGCACGTATCTCTCCTCGCTCTCTGTTTTTGGTCAGTTTCTTATTCCATTCATTGATTGGCTCTTTATCTCTTCATTTGATGCTTAGGGTTTCAGGATTGACGTGTGACTTTTTGACTTAGTTTTTCATATCTTTGCTGCAGAGGGGCAGCATGGTGCTTCTGACTATAGCACCATGTTGCCTGGAAGTCTGACCAATTTTCTTTAAATTTTTGGACATATTTCTTATTAGCTGCTTTGAAGTTTGCTATGTCCACATCTGGGCCCACTCAGAATCAGATTCTTACAACTGCTTCCCCCACCTCCGCAAGTATGGATCAGACTTTCTTGTTTCTTTGCATGTCTTCTAATTTTTTTGTTGAAAACTGAACATTTTAGATAATATATTGTAATATGTATGTTTTATTTCATTTATGCCTCTTACAATTCATATTTGATCATATTTGTTTGGGTAACTTAATTTTTTTGTTTATTTCACTATTTTGGGGCAGGGCTGGGATGAATATTATTTTTCTCTCCAAAAGTTCAGAAGCCTATTGATGGTAGAAACCATATCCTAAATAGGAGGATCTGTTGCAATGCTAAGCTTAATCCTGATTTCATGGTCTATATTAAAATCTTAACTGAATGTTCGTTAAAAAATAAATAAAACTATTTTTTTTTATTAATAGGTATGGAAGAACTTTTGTGTAATCAAAACCCACCATAATTTTTACCCAAGAATTGATTTGATAAATACTATATATTGAAAAAGAATCCATATGGATTAATGTATTTTTGAAACTAAAAAAAAAAAATTCTTGTTTTTAGTCTTTCATAATTGTTAATAGTATGTGTATGTATAAACTCACAGGCAGAGGCCCTAAATTTCCCATCTGTAGTACCAAAGGTGTTTTACTAGCAAGTAAAAATAGAGTAACCATTAATAATCACTGGTATTAGTAACTCAAAACCTGTTGCCATTGAGTCGATTCTAACTCATAGCAACCCTGAGGACAGAGTAGAACTGCCGCATATGGTTTCCAGGGAGCGATGGGTGAATTTGAACTGCTGACCTTTTGGTTAGCTGCTGAGCTCTTAACCACTGCATCATTAGGGCTCCAGGTATTAGTAGCTGGTTACGTTAATTCCCGGGGACATGAGTTAAAATTAGAACATTTTTGTTCTTTTAGAGCACTATGTTTCAGATTTGTCATAATAATTGTCAGTATGTTAGTGTATTTCTATAGTAAATAGAATAAGGTGTTAATGTTCTTCAGAGTCCATTTAAGGCAAGTAATTAGGGAAAATTTGGACATATTTTACATATTAGTAGAATTAAAAAATCAGAAAACTTGAAGTAAAATTTTTGTAGTTACCTTATTCTTATTTGCTTTCATATTTTTAGGTATGCTATTGCATTGGCCTTAAGGGAGAAACAGCGTGTAATATTTACCAGCCCAATTAAGGCTCTGAGTAACCAGAAATACCGTGAAATGTATGAAGAATTTCAAGATGTTGGTCTGATGACTGGAGATGTTACTATTAATCCTACGGCATCTTGTCTTGTTATGACCACAGAGGTAATTTATACAGTACCTCATCATTTTTTCCCTTTTAATTTAATTAATATGTCTCTTCATTTAGAGCATCCAGTGATTGAATCACTTGCTCTGTAAAGATAAAATGTAACACTTTTCTTTCTGAGTAGATTTGAAAGGGAAAAGTTCATCTTAAAATGTTCTAGCAATTGTATGAATTCATTTCTAAAATGCTGGTATTTCTGTTACTTGTCATAAAATGGGTGTACAATTTTTTTTCATCAAGTATTATTAAAGGCTTATTACTATCAGTGACATCAAAATGTTTTGATGGCTTTGGTACATAGTTTCAAGGATTTGAATACATAGTTTCATATAAGTAGTAGCTGTTTGTTTCGTGTGTTTTTTTTTTTCCTTCTGCATCTGAGGGTTGATACAAATAGGTAAGTAACTTTTTAAGAAAGGGGCTCTGATGTGTAGCTTCTTCCCATAATCATAGTTAGGTTTTGCATATAGTTATAATATCGTAAGTTTCATTTGGTTAGCTATATTTATTGTACTAAGTATTTCTGTACATACTTGAATTATATCCTTGCTTTTTACGAGGACACAGTACACTAGAGAGCATAAATTAGCTCCTGTTGTGGAGAGCCAGCCAGAAGCATTGCTCATTTTTCATTTAGTACCTGAAGTAAGTTTATTTTCTGTTCTCAAAACTTTATTCTATCTGTGGAGGATTTCCATTACCTGAAAAATCAGGATAATGGGTGCCAGAAAATATCCATATTGTGAGGGGATATAGGCAGAAAAAATGAGCAAACAGTATAATGAGGTCCAGTGTGTTGGATGGAAGATGATCTTAAGTTGCTCTCATATCTTAGAAAGTATGTATTTTGGAATTGGTGCTGAGCATATCAAGTAGTAACTTCATATTTGAGACATATGGACAGTAGAGGTGATAATCATTATCTCTATGGATTGTAGCTGATTTCTAACTACTGAGAATTAATTTACTTTGGTTTTATGGGAGAAGGGAATATTATTTGATTTTCAAAATAGCATTGGTGGGTCAGTGATAGAATTCTCATCTTCCATGTCGGAGACCCAGCTTTGATTCCTGGCCAGTGTACCTCACACACAGCTACCAACTGTCGGTGGAGGGAGGATTGTGTGTTGTGTTGATGCTGAACAGGTTTAGGTTTCAGTGGAACTCTCAGACTAAGACTAGGAAGAAAGACCTAGTGATCTATTTCTGAAAATCAGCCAGTGAAAACCCTGTGGTTCACAACTAATCATGGGGATGGTGTAGGACTGTACACCAGTTCGTTCTGTTGTGCTTGGGATTGCCATGAGTCAGGGGTTGACTCCACGGCAGCTAACAACAATAACTATTACTTTAATGTTTCCAATGATAGAGAATTTTCCAAATTCCTTGTTAGAAAAAAGTTTTTGTTTAATTAGTAGTTGTTATGACAAACTCTTGTGAAATTTCTTATCTTTTCTTTAGATTTTGAGAAGTATGCTGTACAGAGGTTCTGAAGTTATGCGAGAAGTTGCTTGGGTCATATTTGATGAAATTCATTACATGAGAGATTCAGGTATTGTGCATATTCTATGGTGTTGTTGAGATTTGTGACAGTTATTTACCCTTAACACTGACCTTAGGAGTTTTGAACAAGAAGAAGTTAAATTTTGCTTTGGATTTTGGTATGGCTAGAGTTCTAGTAAATATCTGCTTCTTAAAATTGTTGACAGCATGATATATTATTTACAGTTAGATCTAATTCAAGTACCAAACTCAAACCCACTGCCTCACGTCAATTCTGACTCTTAACAGACAGAGTAGAATTTAGAATTGCCCTATAGAGTTTTCAAAGCTGTAAATCTTTACGGAAGCAGACTGCCACATCTTTCTGCCACATTCCTCTTCCGCAGAGTAGCTGGTGAGTTCGAACTGCTGACCTTTTTTTTGGTTAGCAGCCAAGTGTTTAACCATTGTGCTCTAGGGCTCCACTGCACCATCAAGACTCCTTAATTCAAGTATGGCTGCTCAAATAGTAAAATTTTTGCTAGGTGAAAAAAAGGAGCTTCAAATACAGCAAATGGAATTAAAACTGTTTTGCTTTTAATAGGGAGATCGCTAATGTAACTAATATTAAAGAATTCCTAAAACTTCAGACTTAAAAAGTTTAACTTTCTTGAGTTTTATTATTTTATTTTTAAAAAACACTTTAAAAGTTAGGCAACAAAGCATGTTTATGGGAATAAAATGAGGATTATGAAATACACAAAAAGAAAGGTTATAAATATCCTTTACTTGGGCCGTTAGACTACTAATAATGGAAAAGTAGGTGTATTTGAAATATATCAATTAGTTTTCTGTCAGTTCCTGGAGCCTTGTTTCTCTCCAATGTGTTCAGCACAGCTTGCACTTCTTCCTTCAGTACCATTGGTTCTTGATCATATGCTGCCTCCTGAAATGGTTGAACATCAACCAGTTCTTTTTGGTACAGTGACTCTCTATATTCCTTCCATTTTCTTTTGATGCTTCTTGCATCATTCAGTATTTTTCCAGTAGAATCTTTCAGTATTGCAACTCAAGGCTTGACTTTTTTCCTCAGTTCTTTCACCTTGAGGAATGTCCAGCATGTTTTTCCGTTTTAGTTTTCTAACTCCAAGTCTTTGCACTTTACTTTGTCTTCTTGAGCTGCCCTTTGAAGCCTTCTGTTCAGCTCTTTTACGTCATCATTTCTTCCATTCGTTTTACCTACCCTACTTCCAAGAGTAAGTTTCAGGGTCTCTTCTGACATCCATTTTGGTCTTTTTTTTTTCTTTCCTGTCTTTTTTAATGACCTTTTTCTTCCTTCATATGTGATATCCTTAATGTCACCCCACAGCTCATCAGGTCTTTGATCATTAATGTTCAGTGCATCACATCTTTTCCCGACATGGTCTCTTAATTCAGGTGGCATATAGGGTCACAGTGAGTCAGAATCAACTTGATGGCACCTAACAAAACAACTTACTCAAGGCTCTCATGGACTTGTCTTAATTTTCTTCAGCTTCAATTTGAAATTGCATATGAGCATTGATGGTATGTTTTTCTGTCAGCCCCTGGCCTTGTTCTGACTGATGATATTGAGGTTCTCCATCGTCTCTTTCCACAGATGTAGTCGATTTGATTTCTCTGTATTCCATCTGGTGAAATTCACGTGTATAGTTGCCTTTTATGTTCTTGAAAAAAGATTTGCAATGAATAAGTCATTGGTCTTGCAAAATTCTATCATACGATCTCTGGCATTGTTTCTATCACCAAGGCCATATTTTCAAACTACCAATCCTTGTTTGTTTCCATTTTCTTATTCTAATCACAAGTAATTATCAGTGCATCTTGATTGCATGTTTGATCAATTTCAAACTGCAGAAGTTGGTAAAAATCTTCAGTTTCTTCATGTTTCACATTAGTAGTAGGTGCACAAACGTGAACAATAGTTAATACATATTAACTGGTCTTTCTTGTAGACTTATAAATATTATCCTATCACTGACAGCATTGTACTTCAGGATAGATCTTGAAATGTTCTTTTTGATGATGGATCTTGAAATGTTCTTTTTGATGATGAATGCAACACCATTTCCTCTTCATTTTGTTTCTTCTCATTTTGAGTCATGCCACATCGGCAGATGAAGGTCCTGAAAGCTTTAGTCCATCCATGTCATTAAGGTCGAGTCTACTTTGAGGAGGCAGCTCTTCCCCAGTCATATTTTGAGTGCCTTCCAATCAGGGGGCTCATTTTCCAGCACTATATTAGGCAATGTTCTGATCAGACAAATGGATGGAATGCTGGAAGTGCTTATTCGTCTTTACCAAGAAATTGGGAAGATAGCTACCTGGCCAGCCAATGAAAGAGATCCATATTTGTGCCCATTCCAAAGAAAGGTGATACAACAGAATGTGGAAATTATTGAACAATATCATTAATATCACACACAAGTAAAATTTTGCTGAAGATAATTCAAAAATGGTGGCAGCAGTACATCAACAGGGAACTGCCAGAAATTCAAGCTGGATTCAAAAGAGGACGTGGAGTGAGAGATACCAGTGCTGATGTCAGATGGATCTTGGCTATAAGCAGATAAAACCAGAAAGATGTTTCCCTGTGTTTTATTGACTATGCAAAGGCATTCAGTTGTGTGGATCATAACAAGTTATGTATAACAATGTGAAGAATGGGAATTCCAGAGCACTTAAATGTGTTCATGTAAAACCTGTACATAGACCAAGAGGCAGTCGTTTGAACAGAACAAGGGGATATTGCGTGGTTTAAAGTCACGAAAGGTGTGCATTAGGGTTGTATCCTTTCACCACACTCATTCAATCTGTATGCTGAGCAGATAATCAGGGAAGCTGGTCTATATGAAGAAGAATGCGGCATCAGGATTGGAGGAAGACTCGTTAACAACCTGTGATATATAAATGACAAAACCTTGCTTGCTGAAAGCGAAGAGGACTTCAGGCATTTGCTGATGGAGATCAAAGAGTACAGCCTTAAATATGGATTACATGTCAACATAAAGAAAAGAAAAAATCATCATGACTGGACCAGTAAGCAACATCATGATAAATGGAGAAAATACTGAAGTTGTCAAGGGTTTCATTTTACTTGTATCCACAGTCAATGCCCATGAAAACAGCAGTCAAGAAATCAGACAACATTGCGTTGGGCAAATCTGCTGCAAAAGACCTCTTGAAGGTGTTAAAAGAAAGATGTCACTATGGGGACTAAGGTTTACCTGACTCAAGCGGTATTTTTAATCACCTCATATGAATGTGAAAGGTGGACAGTGAATAAGGATGACCGAAGAATTGATGCCTTTGAATTATGGTGTTGATGAAGAATATTGGATATATTGTCAACTACTAGAGGAATGAACAGATCTGTCTTGGAAGAAGAGAGCCAGAATGTTCCTTAAAAGGGAGGATGGCGAGACTTCATGTCACGTACTTTGGACACATTATAAGGAGCAACTAATCCCTGCAGAAGGACATCATGCTTGGTAAGGTAGAGGGTTAGTGAAAAAGAGGAAGACCCTGAAGGAGATGGGTTGACGCAGTGCCTGCAACAATGGGCTCAAACATGGCAACGATTGTGAGGATGGCGCAAGACTGAGCAATGTTTTGTTCAGTTGTATATAGGGTCGATATGAGTTGGAAACGACTGGAGGGCACCTAATAACAACAATAGCAAGTGTATTTGGAATTTTGAGGGAGGAGAGGTTAAGGTTAACAAATATTTAGAAGTTAAAATATTTACCATATATGCATTTTAAATAAAATTTAGTTTTTCTTTTAGTTAAAGCACTTAGTTAACTTGTGTGTATAGTGAATGCAGTACACCTTAAATATTACATCATTTCAGTCTTCAGATTCACAAAATTAAGTTCTGAACAAGAGTTGTTTTGTTTTAAAAGTCATTAATCCTGTATTTGTTTATTTTAGAAGGAAACTGTCACACTTATTTTTCTGGGTTTTATTTTCCACTTTGTATAATCTGATTTATAGTTTTATCTGGAAACCCTGGTGGCATAGTGGTTAAGAGCTATGGTTGCTAACCAAGAGGTCAGCAGTTCAAATCCATGAGGTGCTCCTTGGAAACTCTGTGGTGTAGTTCTGCTCTGTCCTGTAGGGTCACTATGAGTCGAAATCGACTCGACGGCAACGGGTTTGGTGTTTTTTTTTTATGCTTTTATTTATTAAATCTTTCTTTCATCCCCTGTGGATTATGAGTGCAATTTGGGTGAAAGATGCCATGTGGAATAGTAATAGTGTGTCTGTGAAATTTGTTGCTGTAACTTTGTACAAGCCATTAGCCTTTGCTTCTCAAAGTACAGTGGAATACTACTCCCCTGCCTTGTCATTGGGGCTCCCATTAGGCTATTTGAAAGGGATTTAGTCTGGAGCTGCTCTTTGCAGGATATGATTTCAGAGTATATTGTTTTTATAGTGATTTGGTTTACCTGGTCAATCATGGTGAAAACTAAGATAGTTTTCAGTAAAGTTCTGTGACTAAAAGTAACCCTGTGTGGAACGATCTGCATTTGTAATTGTTGAGCTCGTGAGAAAATAACTTGAGGTACTGTAACTAAAGTGACACTGAATTCAAAGGTATATTTGTTTTTTTTTTTTTTCAGAGCGTGGTGTGGTATGGGAAGAAACTATTATTTTGCTTCCTGATAATGTCCACTATGTCTTTCTTTCGGCTACTATTCCAAATGCTCGACAGTTTGCTGAATGGATTTGCCACTTACACAAGCAGGTATTTTCTTTCCCTTTATAGATGTCTTCAGTGTTCAGAACATTATGAGTTAGCCTTATTGTGTCGTATACTTTGTTTCTAATGCTGTGTAGAATCAAGAAGAAATTTTAAGGTTCAGCTACATCTCGTATCAGGCAGCTTATTCAAATCAACTGACTAGCTTTTTGCAAGTGCTGATTTCTGAGCCCCATCTCAAACCAAAAATAAATCAAAATCTTTGTGAGTAGGACCTTGGAATCTCTAATTTTCAGAAAGTTCCCAAGTTGATCTTGATCATCTGCTAGGTTTGGAAACTACTGCATTTATTTATACATTGAGTGAGCCTCAAGTATACAGTAGAGAATTTCCTCTGAGACCTTGGTACCAAGAAAAGCTGGGCATATCTTGAGCATCTAATTTAATTTTACCATGTGAACACGGTGAAGCTTTTTATGACTGTATTTCCATTTTGCCGTCTAGTCGATTCTGACTCATAGTGACCCTATAGCAACTGCATAGGACCTAATAACAAGTATTTGTTATGTATACTGAATTTGTTCTTGGTTTTGTTTTGTGACCCTTAATTTTTTCTTTATACTGGTACTCTCATGAACTTATTTTTATCTTTTTATGATCTCTCTAATAGTGTTTTATAACATTCTCCAATGTTTCTTCTGTGGGATAGAAACCTAGTTCTGGAGGAACTAGATCAATCTACCCCTTTAATAATGCTTATAAAAATCTGTAAGAGCAGAAATGTACCATTTTATCTCAGGAAGCCTTCTGTTATGTTGCTCCTGTTCCATGGAAACAGAGGTATCCTCTTAATTACAGCATCCCAATTTTAGAGTATGAATCCATGATTATTATTAAAGGTTAAGTTGTGTGTTCTGCTGTGTTTAGGGAATTAGTAAATTGAAAAGGTAATGTACAGTTTGATAGACTTAATTCTTCCACAGTTATCTATGGCCTGGTTCTTAAAATTAAAGAAAAAAAAGGTTTCGCTTTTTGAACTGCTGAATTCACTAGTTTATATCCCCAAGGGCTTTTAGGCAGATCAAATGCACAGTTCTATTTTGGATAAATAAAATGTAATATGCATAATTTTTTGTCTTTCTTTTTACAGCCTTGCCATGTAATTTACACAGATTATCGGCCTACTCCATTGCAACATTACATTTTTCCAGCAGGAGGAGATGGCCTCCACCTTGTAGTAGATGAAAATGTAAGGAGATGATTGTCATTCTTCTGTTTATATCATATTTTATACCTTGTTTTTCACTAATTTTAAATGAGAGAGTAATAACAAGAGATCCATTTTTAACTTAAGTAGCTAGATAGTGCAAAATTGATTGTTCTTTTTGTATTTTCTTTTTAAAAAATATATTTAAGACTTGTGTTTTTCTTATGAATAAATTGTATTTTCCTCCTTCCCACACGTTTTAAATGCCTGTAGGTTGGAGGCTCTGTGCATGTTTCAGATATTTCCTATGTACTCTTCCAAGGTTTATAACCCTTTCATTACCTGTATCACAGATTTTTGAGTTAATATTTTTTCATTTTTATTATTTTTGAATCATTTTAAAATTATTTGTGAGAATTACTAATTATTGTTTTAAATTTTTTTATTATGTGAGGAAATTTTGTTTTTGACGTGTGAAAAATGTTTGAATTATGATTATTTGTCAAATTACATAGAAAGATATGATTCCAGGGTGACTTCAGGGAAGATAATTTTAATACTGCAATGCAAGTGCTTCGAGATGCAGGTGATTTGGCAAAAGGAGACCAGAAGGGGCGGAAAGGTGGAACAAAAGGTAATTTGGAACTGTACTTTGAAAGACTTTTATATATAAATTGTATATTCAAATTACTCTGACCTTTTCTGTTTTTTTTACATACTTTTCCTCAGGAAGCTATATCAAGATCTAGATGTTATGTGATGAAAAAGGGTGATTATAAGTTGATTTTAAGCATTATGTAACTTTGAAAGCAATCTAATCTTTTTCCCGTGTAACAGCGTTTTTGAGATAAAATCCACATACCGTTAAAACCATCATTGAAAAGTGTACAATTCTGTGGTTTTTAGTATATTCACCAAGTTGTGCAACTGTCACCACTGTCTATTTCCAGAACGTTTTTATCACCTCAGAGAGAAACCCCATACCTGTTAGCATTCACCCCTTATTTTTCTGCCATTCTTAGGCAGTCACTGATTTACTTTCTGTAGTTATGGATTTATCTATTCTGTACATTTCACGTAAGTGGAATCATACAATATATGGCCTTTTTTTGTCTGACTTCTTTTACTTAGCATAGTGTTAAGGTTCATCCATGTCGTAGCATATGTATCAGTACATCCTTCCTTTTTACGGCCAAAGAACATTCCATGGTATGACTATACCACATTTTATTTATCCATTCATCAGTTGATGGACATGGATTGTTTCCACTTTTTGGCTATTATACTAATGTTTTGTGGAACTGCCATACTGTTTTCCAAAGTGGCTGTACCATTTTACATAACCACCAGCAGTGTATAAAGGTTCCAGTTTGTCTGTATCTTTGCCAACACTTATTATTATCTTTTTGATTATAGCCATCCTGGTGAATGTGAGATGGTATCTTATTATGGTTCAGTATACTTCTCTCTCATGGCTAATAATGTTGAGCATGTTTTCATGTGCTTGTTGGCCCTTTTGTATATCTTCTTTGGGGAAATGTCTATTTAGATCCCTTGCACATATTTATTTTATTTATTTTTTTATTTTTTTATTGTGCTTCAGGTGAAAGTTTACAGCTCAAGTTAATTTCTCATACAAAAATTTATACATATATTGTTATGTGACACTAGTTGCAACCCCTACAATGTGACAGCACACTCCCCCTTTCCACCCTGGGTTTCCTGTGTCCATCCAACCAGCTCCTATCCCTTTCTGCCTTCTCATCCTGCCTCCGGCCAGAAGCTGCCCATTTGGTCTCATGTATCTGCTTGAACTAAGAAGCACACTCTTCATGAGTATTTTATTTTATAGTCCAGTCTAATCTCTGTCTGAAGAGTGGGCTTCAGGAATGATGTTAGTTCTGGGTTATCAGAGCATCTGGAGGCCGTGGCTTTGAGGGTTCCTCCAGTCTCAGTCACACCATTAAGTCTGGTCTTTTTACGACCTTGCACGTTTTACATTGGGTTGTTTGTCCTTTTATTATTTATTTACAAGAGTTCTTTGTATAATCTGAAAACAAGGCCATTATTAGATATATGATTTGCAAAAATTGTGTCCCATTCCATGGGTTGTGTTTTCACTTTCTTGATGGTGTTCATTGAAACACAAGAGTTTTTAATTTTAGGAAGTCTGACTTGTCTTTTTTTTTTTTTTATGTTTGAGATTTTGATATTGTATCTAAGAAGGCTTTGCCTAACCTGAGGTCATGAAGATTTTCTTCTAAGAGTTTTATAGTTTTAGCACTTACATTTAGGTCTACGATCAATCGTGAGTTAATTTTGGTATATGGTCGATCTCTTTTTTGCAGGACCATCAAATGTGTTCAAGATTGTGAAGATGATTATGGAAAGAAATTTTCAACCTGTAATTATTTTCAGTTTTAGTAAGAAAGATTGTGAAGCTTATGCACTTCAGATGACCAAATTAGATTTTAACACAGGTATTACATAATTTCAGTATAGTTTTAATGTTATGTGAAAATGGAGCATAAAGTATATTTCTAGTAATACATTTATCTATTGTCTGTTACTAGCATATGCAGTTCACCTTACAGTTACAGTGGTAGGTACTTAGCATATTTGTGATAGCATTTAAGAGGTCACTGATTGATCATTTCTTTCTTCTGTATTCTTTTATCGAAAGAGATAAGTACATTGCTGTGTGTAAAATCCTAAGGGCCCTGTCAGAAAACATTAGAATCATGCCTTCTTATACTTCATTGCCGTATGCTCCTCAGTGATCATGGTTCTCTGTCCAGCTACTTAATGATGGACCTCTTGGTGTGACCACATTCTGCACTGGTACTCTGCTTCATTTCTTCTAGAAATCCTAATCAGGAGGACTTGTTACTTTTTACCTGATTGTGCTATAGCTCTCAAAGTGAGATAATTTTTAGCAAACTGATAAATTACTTCCATACATCAATTATAAATGTAACTTCCCGAAAGTCATACAGCTAAATAGTAGATCAGCTGGGCCTAGCATTGCAGGATGTTGAATACCAACCTAGTTGTCATTCAGTTCTGCCTTTTATATGTATAATCCTGTATAGTGAGAAGTAAATAATATCTTGAACTGTTCAAAATGATATTTCAGCTGTACTGTCCTTTATCAAGGCACACAACTAGACCAGTGTATTGTATGTTTTTTGATTAAGTGCATTGCTCGGTTTGTAAATGTTTTCTGGAAACTTCTGGTGTCGAATATGCTTGAAGTTTAAGGGTTATGTACTGATTGATTCATCAAGTATTTATTGAGTACCTACTGTCTGGTAGGCATTGTACAAGAAGGCTGTATAATGGTTAAGAGCATGGGCTTGAGATCTGTGGCTCTGACAATTAATAGCAGGCCAATTATGTACTTTCCAGTTTCATTTTCCTTAGTAGTAAAAAGCAGATAATCCTAGTTCCTGTGTCCTCTAACTGTTAGACTTAAATGAGATAGTTACATGTTAAGCACTTAGTGTAGTTAGTTATTAATGTTACTGTTTTATAAAATAGTACTTTTGGGGGATTAAGTTTGCTAGATATGTTTTTAAAGACAGTGAATTCTATTAAGTAATTCTGTGGTAATTTTGATCTAACATTCCCTTTTGATCATCTTAAATATTTACTCACTGCTTATACTCTATAGACTCTTATTTCTTTGTTAAAAATGAGTGAAATTTTTTATCATTGACTCATTTTGACGTTTATATACCCTTGGATTTT
This sequence comes from Trichechus manatus latirostris, assembly GCF_000243295.1. Taxonomy (NCBI): domain Eukaryota; kingdom Metazoa; phylum Chordata; class Mammalia; order Sirenia; family Trichechidae; genus Trichechus; species Trichechus manatus. The sequence continues at coordinate 7,794,028 of NW_004444010.1, forward strand.
CTCTTTAGATGAAGAGAAGAAGATGGTTGAAGAAGTATTCAGTAATGCAATTGACTGCTTGTCTGATGAAGATAAAAAGCTCCCTCAGGTGAGTGCTTAACATCACTAAGTAAAGTGTGGATAGTAATAGGTAAGAGCTCAGCTGCTAACCAAAAGGTCGGCAATTCAAATCCACCACCCGCTCTTTATAAACCTTGTGGGACAGTTCTCTGTCCTATAGGATCACTGTGAGTCAGAATCGACTCGACGGCAGTGGGTTGATTTGTTTGTTTGTTTTTTTTTATTCACTTACATTTCTTGGTTGTGTTACTATATTGCACTGTTTACACACTGCAGCAAATAATGTTGTTGCACTGAAATGATACCTTGGTTTGTATTTTAAATTTCTGAAATGGTGACAGAAGGAAAGATTTACTGCCTAAAGGAACTTTTCTCTGAAAATTTTCATGGTCTGAAAATTAATGTAAAATTAATGTTTTCTGTGCCTAATATTGAAAATGTTTAATGTTTTAAATAGTTACATTTCTTAATTCATGAGGCTTAATTCAAACAATACAATAGAGCATACCTTATGAAAATCATGTATTTAATGAGGAATCTAATGTCTGCTTTGTTTTAATTCAGTGTTTTTTTTTCCCTTTTACTATTTATTGGAATTGCTGGGGGAGTTCTAAAAAATACTGATGCCTAGGTGCCACTCCCAGAGATTCTGATTTAATTGATTTGTTGTGTGGCCTATTCATTAGAATATCTTAAAATTTCCCCAGTGATTCTAACGTGTAGCCAAAGCTGAGAACTGTTTTATCAACCTAATACATGAAAGTTTTGTTTTGTGAAAAGAAAAATTGGGAGATCATACTCTGCTTTACAAATGAATACTTCGTTTTATAAGGGATTTACAGTAAGACTGCAGTAGCATGTTTCTTGATATTTGAAATAGTGTTTAATTTTAAAAATAAGATAAATTTTCTTCCCACCTGAATTATTAGTATCTAAGGACTGAGCCATATCTTTATACTCTTTTAGTATCCTAGCACACTTCTAATGTTGTCATGTGCCGTCAAGTCGATTCTGACTCATAACAACCCTATATGACAAAGTAGAACTGCCCCATAGGGTTTTCTAGGTTATAATCTTTATGGGAGCAGATTGCCAGGTCTTTTCTCCCATAGAGTGGTTGGTAGGTTTGAACCACCAACCTTTCAGTTAGCAGGGCTTTCCGTTAGCAGCCAAACATTTAACCATTGTGCTGCCAGGGCTTTGTACACTTCCAATAGTAAGTATTTAATGGAACATGATATAATGATAAAGAGAATGAACTCTTTGTAATTCATTTGTTTTTAAGTGAGGTACATATTTATATTAAATATATTTTATACTTATTTTTCTTTCGTTTGAGTTGGCAATATCTTTTAAGTTTATTTTGTGCAGATACCAACTTTGCCTTCATAGCTTGTAATTTTCTTAGAGGACATGAAGTGATCCTAGAAAATTTGACTGAAACACCAAAGCTCTTGTAAAGTATATTTACAACAAAAAGACATGTCTTTCATGTTAAATAAAGCTAGGCCAGAAATATTTTGTTTTGAGTTTAATAATCTATGGGAATATGGGTTTGGATTTTGCCTTTATCCTGAAGCTGTAAAGGTTATATAGCGATTTCTTTAAACACAGCATTTTTTTTTCTTGATTGAATTACCCCTTTTTCTTAATTTAGTTTAGCATTTTTAAATTTCCATTTCCTCACATCATTTTAAAATAAATGTTATTCCAAAATCACAGGTTGAACATGTACTTCCTCTTTTGAAGCGGGGCATTGGAATTCACCATGGAGGTTTACTTCCTATTTTAAAAGAAACCATTGAAATTCTCTTTTCTGAAGGATTGATAAAGGTATGATTTCATGTTTATTTATTATGCTTCAGAATTGTGTTACATGAGTGGTTTGAAACTGTTTTTTTTTTTTTAAACCATGTGCAATGTCTTAGGAAATGAACTTGATTTTTATGTAGAGCTTATACCTCAAATTTTGGGTTGTAAGTAAAATCGTTCGTTTCCTTTTCTTGTCTTAAAGTAAGTGGTAATGCTGTTAGATACAGTGTGGAATTCTGGAGAAGGTGCTATTTAGTTACTAGGCATGGGGTTGCATCTATAAGTGGACTGCTTTCTACTTACGGATTAAAAGGATGCTCTTAGAGAAGTCAAAGAGAATTGCTGGTTAGACTTAGGAGAGAGAGTTTTTCATATGTTCTCATTTAAACTAAAGAGAGTCTGATTTTAAAAAGAAAAGATAGAAGTTGATTTTATATGCAAATGGAATATTAAAAATGGGAAACAACTTTACATTGTAGTCATAAGCCTATATATGACTCAAATTATTTTAGGTTTTAAAATCAGAATTTAGGTAAAGAATTGGTCATTGTTTGTACCTGGATCATGGGAAGGCCTTGTCAGTGTTCCTTTCTGGACATCGTATATTTGTTGAGCCTCACTTTTGAAACAATCTTTCTTTTAAAATCTAAATGATACTTGCTGGTTGTAAAATTCAAGTAGAACAATTGTACATAAAGTAAAAAATGAGAGACCATCCTTTCCCTTCACTTCCCAGATATATCCACTACCATGCATGCATATAAATACACATGGTTTGTTTTTCATCTGCTTTCCTATTGATGAAAGTTTAGACTATTTAATAGTACTTCAGTGACTTTCCTTGTACATACATCTTTGTGTTCTTATACCTGTATTTTTTTGGTAAAGTGTTAGAAATGAGCTTAAAGAGCCACTGATTCTGATCTCCCCTCAGAGATCTTAAAGCTGAAGTGATCCCCAAAACTGGTGCATCATCAGTGAAGGAATGAGGAATTTTTGCAGAATAAAGCTTTGTGTTTTAGGCCAGTAGTATTCTCCTGTTACCACCACTGGAATTCAGGAAGGACTGTTTCCCCTGAATTAAAAAATTTCTGGGATGCAGATGTTTATATATAATACTGAAATGTGTCTTCTGGGAATAGCAAGTTGTCTGCTTTATTTTCGTAGGGCCTAGTTAATAACTAAGGAGCCCTGGTGGCGCAGTAGTTAAAGCGATAGACTACTAACCAAAAGGTTGGTGGTTCAAAACTACCAGCAGCTCTGCAGGAGAAAGATGTGGCAGTCTGCTTTCATAGAGATTTACAGCCTTGGAAACCCTATGGGGTCACTATGGGTTGGAATTGACTCAGCGGCAGTGGGTTTGGTTTTGGTTTTTTAGTTAATGACTAATTTTTAAAAATTAATAACATGTTTATTTACACAAGTTATAAAACTAGTTTTAAGGTTAAAATGCATTTAATTCTGTAATTATTTATTTAGGCCTTGTTCGCCACAGAGACTTTTGCTATGGGAATTAACATGCCAGCTAGAACTGTTTTATTTACAAATGCCCGCAAATTTGATGGGAAAGATTTCCGATGGGTAAGTAAAGTAATAGATATAGTGGAATAATTTTTATCTTTGTTTTACTTTAAGGTAGCTTTGATTCATGTAATGAAAATATTTTAATACTTCATAATCAAGTCTTAGTAATTATAACAATCTTATTTATCAAATTTACTTTCTTCTTCCTTTATAGAATTTTTATTTTAAGGCTTATAGTGTACTAGGGAAAATATGATGATTATAGGAACATGATTCCTGGACTACAGTGGACTTCACTAGAAACATCCCTGAGGCTCAGGGAGATGCTGGCTTTAGGGATTTCATATAAGTTTGATATTAGGTATCTGTGTTGGTCTAGTGAACAGCAGGTTGGAGGGAGGGGTAGGGAATGAAGGTAGAACAAGTGGCTCTAGAATGGCCCTGAGGATTAACCTATTGGATTTTTATGGATTTTGGCTTTCTCTAAGCAGAGAATATCACTCAGGACTATAGAGATCACTATTTTATAATTTTTAGTGGCTACCATTCTCCTCTCCACATTAAAACTGATTTTGTAGGGGAGAGGGCACCACACTGCTGTTTATTCTAACAGGAGCCTACTTGGGAGCTGCCCTGTCTTTGGCTAATCTTAGGGATTTTCAAACCCAAATACTCAGGAACATGTACTCAAGCTAATACAACAAGGCAATCAAGGTTAGACTTTAGACCGCTTAAAATTCTATGCCTAACACTCCCCCCCACAAAAGAAAGATTTCCTTTATGTAAGCATGTTTGGTGTTAGGGAGTAAGTGTGCAGATGATTCATGAGTGCTTTAAGACGTTTTAAATATATCTAGAATATTCTTTTAAGTTTAAGGGATTTAGTTCATCAAAAGACTTTACCAAAAGAGTAAAAAGAGAACCTACAGACTGGGTAAAATATTTTGGCTGTGATATATCTGATAAGGGTCTAATCTCTAAAATCTACAAGATACTACATCTCGACAGCAAAAAGGCAAATAACCCAATTAAAAAATGGGCAGGGACTATAAACAGACACTTCATCAAGAGAAACATTCAGGCGGCTAACAGATACATGAGGAAATGCTCACGAACATTAGCTGTTAGAGAAATGCAAATCAAAACTACAGTGAGATAACCATTTCACCCCAACAAGGCTGGCATTAATCCAGAAAACACAAAATAATAAACATCGGAGAGGTTGTGGAGAGACAAACACGCACTGCTGGTGGGAATATAAAACGGTACAGCCACTTTGGAAATCGATTTTATGCTTCCTTAAAAAGCTAGAAATAGAAATTTCCATGTGATCCAGCAATCCCACTCCTTGGAAATACATCCTAGAAAAATAAGCTGTCACATGAATAGATATATGCACGCTCATGTTCATTGCAGCACTGTTCACAGTAGCAAAAAGATGGAAACAACCTAAGTGCCTATCAACAGATGAATTGATAAACAAATTATGGTACATATACACAATGGAATACAGTACACAGCGATAAAGAACGATGGTGAATCCACAGAACATCTCACAACATAGATGAATCTGGAGGGCATTATGCTGAGTGAAATTAGTCACAAAAGGACAAGTATTGTATAAGACCACTATTATAAGAACTCAAGAAAAGATTTAAACACATAAGAAAGCATTCTTTGATAGTTATGAGGGTGGGGAGGGAGGGAGATGGGAATTCACTAACTAGATAATACACAGAATCCTCTTAGGTGAAGGGAAGGACAACACACAATACAGGGGAAGTCAGCACAACTGGACTAAAGCAAAAGCTAAGAAATTTCCTGAACACAGCCAAACACTTTGAGGGACAGAGTAGCTGGGGCTGGGGTCCGGGAACCATGGTTTCAGGGGACATCTAGGTCAGTTGGCATAACAAAGTTTATTAAGAAAATGTTCTGCATCCCACTTGGTGAGCGGTGGCTGGGGTCTTAAAAGCTTGTGAATGGCCATCTGAGATGCATCAAGTGGTCTCAACCTACCTGGAGCAAAGGAGAATGAGAAACAAAGACACAAGGAAAATATTAGCCCAAGAGAGAAAAGGGCCACGTACACTGGAGACTCCATCAGCCTGAGACCAGAAGAACTAGATAGAGCCTGGCTACCATCAGTGACCGCCCTGACAGGGGACACAACAGAGAGTCCCTGAGGAGTGGGAGAAAAGTGCAGAGCAGAACTCACATTCACATAAAAACATCAGACTTAATGATCTGACTGAGACTAGAGGAACCTCTGAAGCCATGGCCCCTGGATGCCCTATTAACCCAGAACTAAAACCATTCTCGAAACCCACTCTTCAGACAGAGATTAGACTGGACTATAAAACATAAAATAATTCTCATGAAGAGTGTGCTTCTTAAAGCAGATACGCGAGACCAAGTGGGCGGCTCCTGTCCAGAGGCAGGATGAGAAGGCAGGAAGGGACAGGAACTGATTGAATGGACACAAGAAACCCAGGGTAGAAAGGGAGAGTGTGCTGTCACATTATAGGGATTGCAACTAATGTCACATAATATGTGTATAAATTTTGTCTGAGAAATTGAGCTGTAAAATTTCACCTATGGCACAATTTAAAAAAACCACAAAAAAAAGAGTGGTGCCTTTTCTTCCCATCCCCTCGAATGTGGACTAGACGTAGTGAATCACTTGTAATGAACAGAACATGGTAGAAGTAATAGTGTGTAACTTCTAAAACCAAGTCATAAAAGGTGTTGTGGCTTCATCCTTGGCCCTCTCTCTGTGATCACTTGCTGTTTTGGAAGCTGTCTACCATGTCACAAGGATATTTAAGCAATCCTATGGAGAGATCTATACAGTGAGAAACTGAGGCTTCCTGCCAACAGCCGGTAGGCATGAGGACCGTAAGGTAACAGCCATATGAATGAGCCATCTAGAAGCAGATCCTCCAGCCCCAGTTGAACCTTCAGATGACCGCAGTCCTGGCCAACATCTTGACTGCAAACTCATGAGAGACCCTGACTCAGAATCACCCAGTTAAGTCCTCCTGGATTCCTGACCTTCAGAAACTTTGTGAAATAATGTTTATTGTCTTAAGCTGCTAAATTTGTAGATAAGTTGTTATGTAGCAACAGATAACTAATACAGAAAGGTATTTCATAGTGATACAGTTCATAATAGAAATAATCCATGAAGCATACATAGCACTGTTCATTTAACCTCACAGCTCCAGAATATACTTTATAAATGAAAGACTTCCATGGAAAAATTAATAAGTTTACAGTCATAGTGCAGGATTGTAACATATTCTTTTCAGAGAACTGTACAGCAGAAAGGAAAAAAAAAAAAGAATATTGAGGATTTGAATAAAACAATTTGGAAATTTTGAGCTAATAAAGATATATATGTTAAGAGTTATTATATTTTGATAATCAGAAAATGCACATGATTAACAAACTCACAAAAACAATCACAAATAATGACCATATGTAAACCACCAAGGAAATCTCAACAAATTGAAAAAGACTGCTATCACAAACCAGTCACCTCCCTAAGGGGAAAAAAAAGAAAAGTTTTAAGGGATTTAAAGCACCCTTAGTACAGTGACAGTAGTTCCAGCTCACTGGTTAATGTTTAAAACAGACGTTCTAACAGGTTTGCATACACCTCTTTTCCAAGGCACAAGGAAAGAGAGAAAATTGGGAGCATTGGTGAAACAATGAACTGAGGTAAAAAGTAAATCCTTATTCTAGAAGGAAGTAGCCCATTCAGCAAACCGAAGTTCAACTGTGGGCCTAGAACTTTGGCAGGTACTGGAGATACTAAAATTAAAAAACAAACATAAAAACCAATTCCTAATTTAAAGAAACAGTGACAGGTGCAAGTTGACAGACATTTAAGTAGAGGAGTGCGATAAAATATTATATTCTAGACACTGTGAGAAATACGTACAGGAAAGATACAGCATAAGAAAGAAAGTCAGTTGTACATAAGGGAGCCAGGGTAGACTTGGTCAGGGTAGATTTCATAGAGAAGGCAGTCCCTAAAATGAGTGACAGATGAGTGATTATTTGCCACACAAGCGGTGGAGTGTTGGCGGGGTGAAGACCATGTTAAAGAAGACAGATTCTAGTTTGAGTATCCATTGTGAGCCAGAGACTCACAGAGTCTGGCATTTTTAAATAGTCAGCTGTTCTTTTACTTACTTATTCTTGAAATTGGTGACTCTTTTCTGCTTATAGAAGCTTCTGGCAAGTAATTACTAATCATCAAAACACTGAAAAGGACCCGTAGTAGAATTGTAATAGCAAAGTATTTTTCTTGATTTGTTTTAAAATGTGTTGGACGACATACAAAAGAGAAATGTAGGTATAGTAAGTGTCTTAGTCATCTAGTGCTGCTCTAACAGAAATACAAGTGGATGGCTTTAACAAGGAGAAATTTATTCTCTCACAATCCAGTAGGCTACAAGTCAGCTCCAAGAGAACACTTTCTCTGTTAGCTCTGGGGGACGATCCATGTCATCATCTTCCCTTGGTCTGGGAGCATCTCAGCTCAGGAACCTCAGGTCCAAAGGACACACTCTGCTCCCGGCACTCCTTTCGTGGTGGTATGAGTTTCCTGTGTGTCTCTGCTCGCTTCTCTCTTTTATATCTCAAAAGAGATGGGATTAAGACACTTATCTAATCTTGTAGACATCATCAGTATAACCTCATCATAGTGGTAGAGTTTACAACACATAAGGAGATCACATATAACCTCATCATAGTGATAAGAGTTTATAACACATAAGGAAATCACATCAGGTTACACAATCATATACAGTACTGGGAATCATGACCTAGTCAAGTTGACAGATATTTTTGGGGGGACACATGCATGACCGTAAGGCAATGCCATTTCTCTTTAGAAATTTTTACATAATCTTCAAAAAATTTTTTATAACTTCTCACTTCTTTAAATCGAAAGAAGGCTAATTCATGTAAAATATAATTTTAATTGTAAAGCAGTTGCAAGTCTTTCATGTATGTTTTCCGTTGTAAATTAATATAAATTTAAAAATTTTTCATAATCTTACCTGTCTAAAATTTATCTGAATAAAGTTGCTGCCACAAGAAAATAAGTAAATAAATAAGTTACTTTTACTTTACCTGCTCCCTGGCATCTCCTTGTCATTTGTGAGTGGTACATGGACCCCAGGGTAAGGGTAAGGAGTGCAGTATGTAATTGAATTTAGAAAGCAACCTTTTTTTTTTAATTGTTGTGCTTTAAGTGAAAGTTTACAATTCAAGTTAGTCTCTCATAAAAAATTTATACATGCATTGTTATGTGACCCTCGTTGCTCTCCCTACACTGTGACAGCACACTCTTCCTTTCCACCCCGGATTTCCCACGTCCATTCAACCAGCTCCTGACCCTCTCTGCCTTGTCATCTCGTCTCTGGACAGTAGCTGCCCATTTAGGCTCATGTATCTACTTGAGCTAAGAAGCACGCTCTTCACGAGTATCATTTTATGTCGCATAGTCCAGTCTAATCTTTGTCTGAAGAGTTGGCCTCAGAAATGGTTTTAGTTTTGGGCTAACAGAGAGTCCAGGGGCTGTGTCTTCCAGGGTCCCTCCAGTCTCAAACCATTAGGTCTGGTCTTTTTACTAGAATTTGAGTTCTGCACCCCACTTTTCTCCTGCTCCATCAGGGACTCTCTGTTGTGTTCCCTGTCAGGGCAGTCATTAGTGGTAGCCAGGCACCATCTAGTTCTTCTGGTCTCAGGCTGATGAAGTCTGAAAGCAACCTTTTCTTGACGATTCAAGATCATTGTTAGAATGAAATTTAAAAGGTGTAATAGGCTGTAACATAATGATATCCTTGGACCCTGTTGAGATTTTATTTCTATGTACTGCCCTTTTGAAATGTTCTTTTCTGATCTTTATAGGATTGTCTTTTTTTGTTTTTTCAGGTCCCTTCCTTTGCTCCTGGTTTATCAGCTCTGTTTTTGATGCTATCAGTATGCCTTCTTGTAGCATAGTGTTTCTTAACTCTTCTTGAGCCACAATTTTTTTTTTTTTTTTGGAGAATGTAACAACTCTGGATCCTTTCCACAGGAGAAAAGTACATGTGCGCTTATAGTTAAAACATTGCCTAGTGTTCAGGTTGTTTAGTGCCATCCTGAAATCCTATACACGAGAGGATTATTAACCCTTCTTCGCTAGGTGGTTCTCAGTGAAAAACAGACTGGCAAACTCCAAAGACATATGTTGAGAAAATAGAGAATGATGCTTTTTCTTTTAAAAATGTATTATTTTTATATTAATCTCATTTTTCAGATTAAAAAAGCTTGCTACGATCAAGTCAGAATTGCCGTTTGATTGAGTTTGGATCATTATTTTCTTTCTTAGACTTTGCCATTTTCTAGAGTATCTTGCTCAGAGATATTTTTTATGCCGGTGAATTAGCCAGTGTTTTCCTGTAGCTATAGCGTATTTGAAAGTATAAAATAATGGTAATTGGTCTAGTGCTAAAAGTTAAGTCATTTTGGAGATAATATGTAGTTTTGTAACATGGTCTTAAGTGTGTTGCATTTTTATGCTTCCACTTAGGTGCTCCTAAAGGCTTATGTTGCTTTTAACCATGTTTCCTTTTTCAGACTATATAACATGTATTTGCATATTTTACAATACGATTTTTTAAGAGAGTTTTTTTTACCAGGTTTTCCCCAAAACACAGCATTTTAATTATGTCCTTTCAGATATCCTCTGGTGAATACATTCAAATGTCTGGTCGTGCGGGAAGGAGGGGAATGGATGACAGGGGAATTGTAATTCTTATGGTGGATGAAAAGATGAGCCCAACGATTGGAAAACAACTACTTAAGGTAACTAAGCTAAGATTCTGTCCCTTTACAAAGAATTTTAGAAACACACTTCAGGAGCCACTTCAAAACCAGTTTCTTAGGGAAGAGAGGAATTAAAAACAACTTTAGCTACTTAATAATTTTTTGCAAACAAACCCGGGCTTTACTTTTTTTTTCTTTTTCTCTCCTACTATTACCTCCTCTAAGAAATTTGGAGCTTCAGTATTATAAATGTCTATTTTCAACCTCAAGCTTCACACCTGTATTCGCAACTGCTGTAGAATACACCCATCTGAATTCTCAGTCACCTGAAACTCAACATGGTATTTTGACATTCTGTCCAAGTGAGCCCAGTATAGTCCCAATTTACGTCTGTTGTACTGGTATAATTATTAATAGCATCCTGTTCCATGGTTAAAGTATCCTGGTTTGAGTAATGGTTATCTAAAATGCAAGTTATCTCTCTTTCTCTTTTCCATTCCTGTCTTACTTCCCCTGTCACATAGATCACTGGTTAATGAAATCACAAATGTAAATTTCAATTTAGGGAGTTGTGTTGTTTCCTTCTGCTTTATCCCTTTCTTTTAATCAGTTGATTATTGCAGGTTCTTTCCTCAATATATCTTAGATTAGTTCTTTTGTTTCCTTACTACTGCTGCTGTCCTGATAGAGAGTTTCACCAAATCTTATCTAGATTACTACAACTACCATTCTCACTGTTCTAGTTCCTATTTTTCTCCCAATTTATTTGGTATGCTGCTGTCAAGACGAATCTTCCTAAATATAATTTCACATTGATGCATAACCCTCCTTGGCACGGATAAATGACTCCTTGACCAGGAAGTGACACATTTCACTTTCACCTTCTATTTATTGGCCCCACCCACTGGGAGGCCAGAAAGTGCAGTCCTGTTTTGTATTTGGAAGGCAGAGAGCTGAACATATTTGGCAAAGAATACTTTAACTACTAATGTACTATTTAATGATCTTTTTTTCATTCACTCCTAAAGATCAACTACTGTATCAGTTTGTATTAGCTGAAGGAAAGAACTTACTACACTTCCATAATGTTTTTTAACATAGACTAAATTTTCAAATAGTATGACAGGTTAAAAATATTTGTGTAAATTATTTGAAAAACTTACAAAATGTTTTCTTTCT
>NW_004444010.1:7806331-7807983 GCF_000243295.1 Trichechus manatus latirostris
GCTGTAGTCTTTGATCTTCATCAGTAAGTGCTTCAAGTCCTCTTCACTTTCACCAAGCAAGGTTGTGTCATCTGCGTATCCCAGGTTGTTAATGAGTCTTCCTCCAGTCCTGATAAAGCTTTCTTCAGATAGTCCAGCTTCTGGGATTAGTTGTTCAGCATACAGATTGAAGAAGTATGGTGAAAGAATAAAACTGTGACTCACACGTTTTTCTGATTTTAAACCACACAGTATCCCCTTATTCTGTTCGAACAACTGACTCTTGTTTAGTTAGAGAGACTAAGTAGCAAAACGAATGCCTTATTGGCTGCTTTTGCAGTTGTTTTTCTTTTAGTAAGCCTAATCTTAGTCCTTACATAAAGTACGAGCTAAAGTCTTGACATTGTGACTGGCTAGAACATTTCAAAGTGATAAGTAAGAAAACTCTGTTGGGATGCTTTTCTGTGTTGATGCAAATGTAATATAATTTATTATTATAGATATATCACGTTAACTTGTCTCCCTGAATAATTAGATATAATAAAAACCTGGTATATTATAAGTTAATTTGTAAGAAGCATGTATTAATCTTACTCCTTCACCATTTTCTCATTATAAAAGAGTGCCATAGCATAAGCTTATAAATGATAAAGGAAATACAGCTTGGATTTAAGTTCAGTTTTTTTAGAATTTCTAGTTCCTGAGTCATAAATCCACTCTGTGACACCTCACAACAACAACAATGGTATTTCTTCTTTAAAAAATAATATTTTATTGTGTTTTTTATGAACGTTTACACAACAAGTTAGGTTCCCATTTGACAGTTTTCACACAAATTGTTGTGACGTTAGTTTCATTTTTCACAATGTGTCAGCATTTTCTTTAATTGTGTTCTGGTTGTTCCGCTTCCGGTACTCTAGTTTCCCTTCCCCCTTATCTTCTCCTCTTTGCTTTAGAGCAAATACTGACCTTTTGGTCTCTATACAGATGGTTTTTTAGTAGAGCATTATTCTTACAGTAATATCCTTTATTTTGTGTGCCATTCTGCTATTTCATTAAAAGGTGATCTCAGGGTAGCTTTGATTCAGGGCTTAAAGAGTGTCTCAGAGTTCTTCTCTGAGATTTTGGTTGCCTTCTTACTCTTCTGCTCCTGATGAGTAGAGACCAATAGTTGTATCTTAGCCACTCAAAAGATTTTATGACCGCAGACGCTACTCACTTCACTAGGATTCAGAACATGAATTTTGTGAACTGTATTATGCCAATTGACTGAGTTGTCCCATGAGACTATGGCCCTAAGCCTTCAAACCTAGAAAACCAATCTCGGAAGTGTTTAGTTGTGTCTTAGGAGTATCTGTAGTTGTGTCTTCAATGAATATATGTGCCTGTACACACATAATCTGTATTTACACATACATATAGATACTTCTATCTGTTCTCACATATGATCTCACGTATGTATACACCTCTATCTACCCATGAACCTGTATGCTTATACCCATCCATATGTTATCATACACTTGTTTTTTGGTCTTTGTGGGAGTTGTTGCCCTCTTATGTGTGTCTGATTTCTTATTATTTACTTTGGTCATACTGTGCTCACTACACCCACATTTGGAGCCACTTTTCTCATCACCCAGAATAACAAGTATCTATGATCTGAAGTGTGCTCC
>NW_004444010.1:7808614-7812120 GCF_000243295.1 Trichechus manatus latirostris
TTTTATAATTGGGTTGTTTGTCTTTTTGTTTTTGAGTTGTTGAAGTTTTCTATAAATTTTAGCGATTAGACCCTTATCAGATATGTCCTTTCCAGAGATTTTTTTCCCAGCCTGTAGGTTCCCTTTTTATTCTCTTGATAAAGTTTTAGAGACCTAGTCCCAGGCTGTGTTGGAAGCTTGATAAAATTAGCAAACTGAGTTCTTTACTGAGAGTTAAGTGGCATATTACTTAGAAGGTCTAAAACAACACTGTCCAATATAACTTTCTGCAATGGTGGAAATGTTCTATGTCTGCTATCTGATACAGTTGCCACGAGCCACGTAACAGCTATTGAGCATTTGAAATGTGGCTAAGCAACTGAATTTTTTATTTTATTTAATTTTGATTAATTTAAATTTAAATCACCACATCTCTGACTGTGGGACTTTTCCTCAAAGCTTCTAATGTAAATTATGCAAACTGACAACTTGTAGTAGGAATAACATAGATGTATCTTGGGTGTGATTTGTGTAAGGTATATAATTTTTTGAGATTGTACATCTATTTATTTACAGAGGTAAAGAAGTCAGAAGAACAGTATAATAAAATAGTAATTCCCAATGAAGAAAGTGTAGTCATCTATTATAAGATTAGACAACAGCTCGCCAAATTGGGTAAAGAAATTGAAGAATATATTCACAAACCAAAATACTGTTTACCATTTCTACAACCAGGTCGTTTGGTAAAGGTATGTCATAATTTCTTCATAAAATATTTGGATATTTCAATATTTAAAAATGTATTTTTGATAAAGATTCTAATACATCTTCCTTGGTAAAATGCTTCCTGCTGTGCTAATTATATTTCTTCACTTGTTTCACATGACACTGATTAAGGGACTTATGTGAAGGCCATTTAATTACTGCTGGTTTTCATTCTTTGGGATATCAATTAAAGTAAGCAGTTTTGTAAGTAGCATATGGAGTATTTCCATTTATGAAATGTTATTTTAAAATGAGGCAGTTTTAAATCCTGGGTGAATTCATTTGCTATAAAACAGTTAAATATTCTCAGAACATTGAAAAATATACCATGTCATTTTTAGCATTGTTTGCCAGTTTGAGAGATTTCCAGTTACTTCTATTCTAATGGTCTACCAACTTTTACATTTTTTTTTCCCCTGTAGGGTTTATATCTTGTTCCTTAATTTTAGCAGTGATCTTGCAAAAATATTTTATTAGAAATGAGTAGCTCAAAAAGTTTTCTTAGTCTATAATGTAGGCATGATAGGTGCCTTTTGTATATGAACATTATTATGAACTTGCTTGACTTTCTTTTCAGGTGAAGAATGAAGGAGATGACTTTGGCTGGGGAGTTGTGGTGAACTTCTCAAAAAAGTCAAATGTTAAGGTAAACATTAAATAAAAATTATATATAAACTTTTTAGTGGAATTTTTTTACAACTCATGAAATCAGCCAATGTGGAAATACTATTATCTTCAGAGAAACTATAAAAAAAATCTGCCATAAGGAATTAATTTTTTGCATAATCTTAAATTTTGTTCTTAAAGTGGTATGTTTATTTTCTCAGCAACAAAAAAAATTTTACTTTTGTGAAAAATATATATTTCTTCTCTGAATATTTAAGTATTTAAATTGAATGTTAGAAAAAAACCAGCTCTGCCACTGAAAATTAAAATTTTGATTTAGGTTTAAGAGACTTGAAGAAAAGAAATTTAGAAAACTGCCTGTTTTACTTACTCTCTCTAAATGAAAGCATAAAATTGATTTATATCATTATATTGGTAGTTTGGAAATAAGATTACTTATATATAAAATCAAGGATTATTTTAATTTGTTAGAAGAATTATTATTTTGAAATTAAATCAGCTATCTTTCTTATTATATTATCTTTGGCTTTAATAGTTACCAACCCATTGTCTGCCAATATGTGACCTCAAGCAAGATGTTTTCTGTCTCTATGCCTGTTTCTCCTTGTTTTTAAAATGAGAGGTTTGCATAAGATGATATATACGTTCTTTTAAGGTCTGCTGTTTCATGCTTTTGTTGTTATAAGTGTTGTTGTCCCACCTATGTGTAGGGACAATTAGTAATTAAGCTTTGAGATTTAATCAAGCTTTGAGATTATGTTTTAGCTCCAGAATACAGAAATGGACTTTCAGAAGTTGAAACCATTTGTTATGGAGAAACAATTGAGTTCTCAGTTTTGTGAAAGATGTTTTGATTTATATATATGATTAATCTCACTGAGGGACTTCTTAAGGATATTTAATTTTTTACTACCATTTTGATAAATTATCTTCATCAGTAATTACTAATTTACAGGATTTTTTTTTTTAAGTATTGTCACACTCATTATCTCATTTGATTCCAATTCATCAAGCATCCATTGGCCACAGACACAACATCCATGTGCTTACTCATTTGGTGAACAGTGGCAAGCAGATAATGAAAAAATAAGGCAGAATGTGATAAGGGCTTTAGTAAAGATATAAACAAAGTGCGCTTGGAACACAGAGAAAGAAGAAACTATGTCTGAGCTATTGGATTTGGCATCTTAGAAGAAAGAGAATTTAAAATTTTAAACTGAACCTTGAAGAACGAGTAGAATTTCATTTGATGGATATTCATTGATCGAAGAACAGTGGTATGCAGCAGTCATAGGATATTGCCAGTGAAGGGAAAGGAATCACATCATAAAAGCTATTGAGATAATCATGGAAAAGTGTTTAAAATATAGGTTTCAATTATATTAGGGTTGGCTCTTAACATATGAAAATATTGACACGCCATTGAAAGTTAGTTGGTTGGTTTGCTAGTTTGTTTTTAACCTGCTCAGAGTTTTTAATTACTCTGATGACAGTGTGTGAAGAATATTGGAAGGAGATAATTTAGTAGTGGTAGGTAGGTCAATTAAGGAGACTTTTATCTTATTTCGCTAAAGCCAGAAGGAGGTTGGAGATAAAAGAGGAAGGGGGTTCGATGGAAGGGACTAAGGAGGTAGAATTGACAGTACTTGTGTGGGAGATTAAAGGGAGTGTTAAAATAGTAATGATAATGTTTCATGCTTGGGTATATGATAGGATGGCTGCGTTGATTCTAATAGTACTAAACTGGATTGAAAGTTATCCTCTCCATTCTATCCCTTGTCCTCTTTTTAAAAAATACAGATAATGAAATGAAGTTTAGAATGTTTAAACTTGACTAAGATTGCTTGGATATTATTGCTTTGAGCCATGACTAGTACCCAGATCTGACGTATGGTTCTTTATAGTTTCTATTGCATCACCTTCAACCATGAGAATACTATTAAATGCTTACCCCCTCCCCCACATTTGTTATTTTCTTTAAGCCTAATTATAATTAATTTAGGTATCATCTTCCCTGTAGGAAGTAAGGTTAACTTGAAAGGGTAGTCTGCCTTTATGCTTCTCTGATAGTTATTAAAGTCTACTTTCTGTGTTTAGGGAAAAGTATGGCAATCAGTGCTAAATGTTATGGTTCC
>NW_004444010.1:7812321-7816773 GCF_000243295.1 Trichechus manatus latirostris
ATTTCTGGCAGTGTATCCCTTTTAACAAAATTCATATTGCAGTAAAAATTTGGAAAGCCTTTAGAATATCCTATAAAGGAGTTTTCTTGACATAAAACATGCATCATGTAGTCCAGCGGTGGATTTTTCATCTTCCATGCGGGAGACCCAGGCTTGATTCCTGACCAGTGTACCTCCTGTGCAGCTGCTACCTGTCTGTCAGTGGGGGCTTGTATGTTGCTCTCATGCTGAACAGGTTTCGGCAGAGCTTGCAGATTAAGACAGATTAGGAAGAAAGATCTGACTTTTCTGCAAGTGGCACTGCTGCTTTTAGAACTGAGTGCTAGGTGGAGGGTAGCTTCAGTAGCCTCAAGTCTTCTTGCTTTGCCTCTCCCAGGGTGAAACCACAGCCTTATGAGCAGACAGGGATTGGACCCCAGTAATGTCAGCAGCACTGTGCTCAAGACAGAGTCTGAGTAGAAGAAGGAATTCCCCATCTGTCTTCCTCACTTGCCCAGAACTTAGCCTCAGCAACAGGTAGTGGAGAGAGGAATGAGAAATGCTGATGACTTATTCCTCCTGGGAACATAGCCCTCCAACTGGGAGCTGTGGAGAGAAGGAGCCCTGTGTTTTTGGCTTTACCAGTCTGGAGTAGAGTTTTTATATTGCTGAGATGAGAGTAGGAAGGGAGGACGTGGTCTTCGTTCAAATACCATAGACTCTCACCATTCTTATCGAATTTTAATAGATTTTATTCACTAGCTCTTCCTTTATTTGCTGTATGCACTTAAGACCGTTTTCAGATAACTAAGTTTTTTTGTTTTGCTTTTGTTGTTTAGAATTTTCTCCAGTTTCACTGGAGAGCAGGTCCACAGGGCTCCTCATGCTGTCATGTTCAAAGTCAATCTCAGTTTTCACATTTTTAGGAAAGGAAGATTATAGCTAACATAAGAGATATATAGATGACACACACACACACATATTTTTGGATAGTTTTCAAAATTATTTGCCTATATTGATCTGTAATCAGTGTATAAAAGTAGTGCTAGTTGATAAGAGTTCTTTTGACGGGATGGGGACTAGAAAGGAGCATATTCATTTTTTCTGTTTAAATTAATGGCGTAACTCGTTTTTCCCAAAGAGCTGCTTATACTTGCCTTTTCACGAAAAATGGGTAGTACATTTTTATTGATTTTGGAATCTAACTCAGAATACTAATCCAAAGATTTTGGTGGCCAGTAGAGTTTGCCAAAGGCAGAGGGAGGATACAGACAGAAGAGGAAAATACTTTGAGGCATTTAAAAGAAAAAAATTTAACTTTAACTGTAAATATTTATTTCATACTGTTTGTTTCTTTACATTCTTGGGAATACAAAAATGTGTGTTAATTTGGTGATTTCAATTTATAGCTGAAATTAGCCACATTTTAAAAAGAATAAAGAGAAGTTAGGAAGAGAAAGTGTAAAAATTATGTGATTAAGAACTTAAAAATTAGAGCCTGTGAGGAAAAATTAAAAGAGTTTAGAGTGGGAGGCCAAATAGAACACTTGATAACTATTTTCTCGTATGTGAAAGATCACTTTGTTGACCAGACTCTACAGTACAGAACTGGAAGAACTGAGAAAAATTTTATAATATTAATAGTTTCAACAGCAAAATTTCATATAATGCTACAATAAGGAAGGCTTTCAAATGTGTTTTCGTGGTAATATTTAAGTATATTTCAGTAATATTGGTCTTCTATTACTGTTTGAAAGACATTGCTCTCATACATAAATTACCATAGTGTGCAAAAGGCGTGATCGTTTAGTCCTTAGATCTTGACAATCATGGTTTTATTAGACAACATGAAAGTCTAAAAAGTCTTTTAATGAATTGATAATAGAACCACATTATAGAAGTGCCAGAATATGAGTAATAATATAATCTACTCTCAGTGTATTTTTCTTGTTTAATTGCAGTAATTTGAAGATAAGAGACTCGTTTTCTGATACTGATCATTTCTTTTAGTTTCCTTTTCATATTATGGTATAATAGTAAACAAAATTATGATCTAATCATTAGGAACAAAAGTGATATTTTATGTCACAATTGACAATGGTTTCTTAATGGTCATACTGTTAGAATTCTGTGTTTTCTTATCCAGTGGAGCATGTTGAAGGATGCATGACAGCCTTCATTTTATGAAATAAACATTTACTGCATACTGTGTTTCCAGGCATAATGCTAAATGCTGAGAATATAGTCCCTGTATACATGGAACTTAAAATTTGTGGGGCTAATTTTTAAAAATTAATAACTCCTTTTAATTTGTGTTTTTTCCTAGCCTAATTCTGGTGAACTGGATCCTTTATATGTAGTAGAAGTACTTCTGCGCTGTAGCAAAGAGAGCTTGAAGAATTCAGCTACTGAGGCTGCAAAACCAGCTAAACCTGATGAGAAAGGAGAGATGCAGGTTTGTACTTTAATTTTCACCTTCATATTTCAGATATTTTTTGAATTATTTGCAGTCACTAGACTTCCTGAGTATAGTCATAATGATCATATTTGCATCATTTCTAAATTGGAAGTTTTCAAGCTATTTTGATGTATATTAAGAGCAGTTATGGATTGAATCACACCCCCCTAAAATACGTGTTGAAAACTTAACCCCTGGAACTATAAATGTAACCCTGTTTGAAAATAAAGGGGTTTCTTTTATTATGTTGTTAGGTTATTGAGGTCATACCAGTGTAGGGTAGTTTCGAACCTAATCACTTCTGAGTTATAAAAAGGCCAGAATACACGCAGAGACACACACGGGGAGAAGACAGATGCCAAGGAATGCCAAGGAATTCCTGGTCCTACTGACAAGGAAGGGCCTCCTCCTAGAGCCGTGCCCTCAATTCAGACCTCTAGTCTCCTGAACTGTGAGAAAATAAAATCCTGTTCTTTGAAGCCACTCACTTGTATTTTTTGTTACAGCAGCACTAGGTAACTGAGACAAGAGCCATCTGAAATATCAGTAGATGACTAATAACATTTTAATTTTCCTTTATCCAATTATGAAAAGGTAAAATGATGACAAGTGAAGGAGAAAGAACTTAGTTAATTTTCAGGAACTGTAAAGATGTTTTGTTATTATTTTTATGATAAATAATTTTATTGTTTGAATCCATCCATGTGGTTTATTTCATTCCCATGTAAATAATGATTGAAGCATTATTTGAATAATGAAAATTCTCTACTCTAGCTTCTTTAGTTAAAATAATTTATATGTGCCTTTTAATAAATGCAAAGCATTTGCTGCATGAGATATCTGTATTTCTTGAACTTCTATTTTTATAGTTGTTGTTAGTTGCTATCGAGTCAGCTCCAACCCATGGTGACCTTATGTGTAACAGAACAAAACGTTGCCCAGTCTTGTACCACCTTCACGGTCGTTGTTATGTTTGAGTCTGTTGTTGTGGCTATTGTGTCAGTCCTTGTCATTGAGTATTTTCCTCATTTTCGCTCAACTTTCCCTATGACACGTCCAGAGTAGGGAGACGAAGTCTCACCATCCTTACTTTTAAGTAGCATTTCTATTTGTATTTATTCTAAGATTGATTTATTCATTCTTCTGGCAGTCCACGATATATTCAATATTCTTCACCAATACCACAATTTGAATGCATCAGTTCTGCTGTCTTTTTCATTGTCCAGCTTTTGCATGCATATGAGGTGACTAAAAAAATCATGCCTTGGGTCAGGTACACCTTAGTCAGTACACGGTTTGCTTTTGAAAACTTCAGAGAGGTCTTTTGTAGCAGATTTTCCTAATGAAATATGGCATTTGATTTCTTGACTGCTGCTTCCATGGATATTGATTGTTGATCCAAGTAGAATGAAATTGTTGACAGCTTCAGTTTTTTTTCCTCCATTTTTCATGATGTTTGATTTTTATAGTAGTATAAATAAAATAGTTGTAGGAAAAACCTTATTGCAGAGATTCTAATTATTTATTGAAAGTCTTATACTTAAATTTTAAAATTTTATATTTTATAAAATCTTACTCTGAAGTTTTAAAACATTGTTTAAATATATGGCCTGTTGGCTAGGTCTTCTAAGAAATGTCACTGTAATATTTGTTATAGTAAGTTTTGGTATATAGAAAGAAAAATCGGCTGCAGAACCATCATAGACTGCTTCTTTGGGTCAATAAGTAACTGAGGAATTAGGAATTTGCAGTATTTAAAAGGACTGTTCATTATTAATCATTTGAAAATAACTGTTTAAAAGTATAAGTACTTAGAATTTTCAGTACTTCCTAGCTTTTGGTTTCTGTTCCTCAGTCTTTAATTTCTTAGCCTCAAGAATTCTACACCAGGTGAAACTTGTCTGATTTTTTTTTTTCTAACATTTATTTTACAGATTGATTGTCTAACTATAAATGAGGCTAAAACTCCTACAATTTGGCCTATAGTCATTGTACTCAAATGGACTTTAGAAATT
>NW_004444010.1:7817387-7821216 GCF_000243295.1 Trichechus manatus latirostris
CAAACTTGTAGAAATATTAGAGCTTTTTCAGATAGCACTGGCATTCCCAGCAAAGGAAGTGGCATAGAGAGAGAGCATGAAACACTCTTTGAAAAACTCCAAGTTCTATTCTATATGGCAAAATCATATAACAGAGAGGAAGACTTACCTTAAGAAAAAGAATATGTATGTTACATTGTTTGTAATAGGAGTCCTGCACATAGGGAAGTTTCATGGGAAATTTATAAGGAAGTTTCAGCTCTCAACGGTAGTGATTGTATAGCACTATTCATTTTGTGGGTTGAACCAGACTTGCTTTGTATGGGATGTGAGATGGAAGTGGGATTTCCATAGCCACTTTTCCCACCCTCTGAGTGTATATGACTCCAAATTTACCTTTTTCAAATGTGTCTAACTTTGTCCCTTTTAACTGCTAGTTCATAACCATTGAATGAAATGATGTTGTCAGTAAGTGAAGACTGTAATTCAAATACTGTCAGGGAATTAAGACCATAATTGCAGAGTCTAGATAAGTAATAAATGATTTCTCTTTTGTTTGTCTAGGCAAGCAAGTGGCATTCAACATTAGATTTAAAAAAAAAAAAAAACTATAAAAGGACATGGACTAGAATATAAAAGGTCATAACTGTACCCATTCTTGACTTATCAGCTATCTTATTATCTGACATTTTGCATTTACAATAATAGTAAAACTACTATCCGACTGTTTCGTGCTTTAGTGACGTACATCTGGCAATAACAAATGCCGAGGTGTGAGGCGAGAGTAACGCTGGCTGTGATGGTTAAGGTTATTTGTCATCTTGGGTGGACCATGATTCTCAGTGGTTTGACAGTTATGTAATGATGTAGTCATCCACCATTTTGTAATCTGATGTCGTCTTCCTCCGTTTTCGTGTAACAACGATTTTCCTGTAACGACTTGGTCTTTGGAACTTCACCATGTTGATAAGTGAGGAGTGGGTGTATACACTTAAGATATATAAGAACTGTTTAAGAATAGAGATACCCTATGGTAGTTGTGACAAAGTGAGATTTGGCAGTTAATGACTTTTTTTTTGTCCTTTAGGTGAAAGTCTACAGCACAAATCAGTTTCTCAGTCAAAAATTTATACACAAATTGTTTTGTATCATTGATTGCAGTCCCCACAGTGTGTCAGCACTCTTCCTCTTTCCACCGCAGGTTCCCTGTGTCCATTCATCCAGTTTTTCTGTCCCTTCCTGCCTTCTCATCTTTGCTTTTGGGCAGGTGTTGTTGTCCATTTGGTCTCATGTATTTGAGTGAGCTAAGAAGCATGTTCCCCAAGCGTGTTATTGTTTGTTTTATCGGCTTGTCTAATCTTTGACTGAAAGGTGGACTTTAGAAGTGACTTCAGTTCTGAGTTAGTAGGGTGTTCAGGGGCCATAGTCTTGGGTGTTCCTCCAGTCTGTATCAGACCAGTAAGTCTGGTCTTTTCTTCTGTGAATTTGAATTTTGTTCTGTATTTTTTTCCTGCTCTGTCCAGGACCCTCTACTGTGTTCCCTGTCAGAGCAGTTCGTGGTGGCAGCCAGGCACCATCTAGTTCTTGTGGGCTCAGGCTGGTGGAGGCTGTGGTTCATGTGGTCCATTAGTCCTTTGGACTAGTATTTTCCTTGAGTCTTTGGTTTTCTTCATTCTCCTTTGCTCCAGACGGGATGGGACTAATAGATGTATCTTAGATGGCCACTCCCAAGCTTTTAAGACCCCAGATGCTACTCACAGAAAGTATACTTTTATAAATTGAAATCAGAAATCCTTTTGGATGAAAACTTTGAAAATATTTAAAATAGCTAATTTAAAGTCTTTGTCTCGTAAGTACGAGGTCTAGACTTCCTCAGGAACAGTTTCTGTTGACAGCTTTTTCCCTGTATAGGGGTAGTACTTTCTTGTTTCTTTATGTCTAGTAATTTCTATTGAAAATCAGGTATTTAAAGTAATATAATGTGGCAACTCTTGAAATAAGATTCACTCAACCCTAGGATTTGTTGTTTGTTTGTTTAGTGACGTTTCTGAAATACTTTTGTAAAATCTTTGTTATGTGTGGCCACTGAAGTTTTTGTTTGGTTTGCTTAGTAGTCAGCTGATGATTGGACATACCAGTGGCCATCATGTAGATTCAGACTTAGCAGCCCCATGTGTGTCAGAGTAATAACTGTGCTCTATAGGGTTTTCGATGCCTGATTTTTAGAAATAGATTGCCAGGCCTTTTTTCTGAGGCACTTCTGAGTGAACTCAAACCTCCAACTTTTTGATTAGCAGCCGAGAGCACGTTAACTGTATGTACCACCTAGGGACTCCAATGATTGGACATAGATTTCCTTATATGTCTGGAACCCAGTCTTGCCTGAGCTTCTCTGTTTGCGTGCTGGGATATGCCTTCAACACTTAGCCAGGCAATTGACAACTTCCCCTTAGCCTTCACTTCCTGCTTGCGCAGTCTCAAGTTGAGCCAGGGGTGTTTAGGGCCTTCTCACATGTTTCCTGCAAACGCACACAGCCCTGTATATGTGCGTGTCCTTGTAGATTCCCAGAAATATGTTGGAGCTTTTCAAAGCTCCCTGTTATTGTTAGTTGCCGTCAGCTCAGCTCTGACTCATGGCACCCCGTGTGTAACAGAACAGAATGTTGCCTGGTCCTGTGCCATTTTCATGATCGTTTTTATGTTGAGTCCAATGTTGTGGCCGTTGTGTTAATCCATCTCGTTGAGGGTTTCCCTCACATTTGCTGGCCCTCTACTTTATCAAATATGATGTCCTTCTCCAGCAGTCAGTCCTTTCTGATGACACGTCCAAAGTTAGCCAATTGAAGTCTTGGACAGTAATCTGTGATCCATAGAGTTTTCATTGGCTAATTTTGTGAAGTGGATTGCCAGGTCTTTCTTCCTAGTCTGGCATAGCTGGAAACTCTCTAAAACCTGTCTACCACAGGTGACCCTACTGGTATTTGAAATACCGGTGGCATAGCTTCCAGCATCATAGCAACATGCAAGCCACCACAGCACAACATATTGTCACATATTATAAATGCAACTTCCTTTTAAGGATCCAAGTTAAATTTAGAAATGGCAGAGTTTGAAAATGTGTACTTTTAATTGTAATAGTATGTAACTTTTTGTTCATAGGTTGTTCCAGTTTTGGTGCATCTCCTGACTGCTATCAGCAGTGTTAGGCTTTACATTCCTAAAGACCTTCGACCAGTGGACAATAGGCAGAGTGTTTTAAAATCAATACAGGTATGTGTGTTAATTTTATAAATCACATATAAATAGTAGAGTTTATAATGAGACAACTGAAATGCTTTTAAATATATTACTTTCTTTTAGCAGTGCTTAACGTTATTTATAAACACCAATAGTGGCGGTCCTTTTTAATAAAAATAGTGGTAGTGGATCTACATGTTAATTGCCCCCTCTTTGAATCCACCAATAAAGTAAGTTACTAAAGGGGGACTCACAAAGGAAACCATGAAACTATTCATTTTCACTATTATATGTTAAATATGTTTGTTTTATTCATTACAAGTGAAGATAGGTATAGGTTATATTAAAAGTTTTGTATGTAAAATCGTTTATGAACCGTTGACATTCACATTATTTTATTCTTAACATGCTTCTCTCCTCCGCACCCAACTACCTGTAGTCTCTCCTACTTTAAGGCCAGTCTAAGATCCGAAAATCTCCCAAGATACCAGCCTATAGCAAGCTGAACTCACGTGCTCATTATATTCAACAGTTACTCATGTTAAAAAAAAAAAGATTGATAGGGATCAGGACCCTTAAAGAAGTTTGTATTTTTTGATTCAGTAGTGCCGTC
>NW_004444010.1:7822187-7823680 GCF_000243295.1 Trichechus manatus latirostris
TCATTATTTCCATTCTGTTTGTTCTATTTCCATTGACCTAGCTTCCCTTCCCCTCCTTGCCCTCTTGTCTTTGCTTTTGGGCAAATGTTGACTGTTTGGTCTCTTATAGGTAATTGTTTAAGGGAGCACATTACTCACAGGTAATATTGTTTATTTTATAAGCCAATCTGTTATTTGGCTGAAAGATGACCTGTAGGAATAGCTTCAAAGCCAAGTTCAGAGGTTATCTTAGGGTGGTAGTCTTGGGCTTCCTTTGGTCTCTATTGGTCCAGTAGGTCTGGCCTATTTTAGGGATTTGAGTTTTGTTCTACAGTTTTTCCCCAATTTGTCTGGGACTTTCTATTATATCCCTCATCAGAAGGGTTAGTAATGGTAGCCAGACACCATCTAGTTCCTTCTGGCCTCAGTTCAGAGGAGGCTGTGGTTCATGTGGGCTCTTAGTCTCATGGACTAGTTTCTTATTTGAGCCTTTGATTTCCTTCATTCTCTTTAGCTCCATACGAGTGCAGACAAATAATTAGATGGCCACTTGCAAGCTTTTAAGACCCCAGATACTACTCATCAGACTAGGATAATAGAACATTATCTTTGTGAACTGTGTTATGCCGGTTGACTAAGTTGTCCCTTGAGACCGTGGTCCCAAGCCTGCTAACCCAGTAAACTAATCCTGCAGGTTGTTTGGATATGTCTAGGAAGCCTCTGTAACTGTACCCCCTATGTGGTTTATTTATGTGGGTATATACGCAGCACACACAAAACATGTAAATACATATGCCTGCAGATATACCTGTACATGCACGTGCATTTACTCATGTGCCTTTCTATACACGTATATGCGTCCATATCTACCTACGTAACTGTACGCATATTTTTTGGTTGTTTTCACTGTTGTTACAAAATTGTATCTGTTACAGCATTTACTGAAATTGTCCCTTTTTCTTGTGTACTTGTTAGTGTCTTTATTTACCTTGGTCAGGTTGGGCTGACTTCACCCATATTTGGTCTTGTCTTGCCCATCACCAAAAGTATCAAATGTCTGTTATCTAGAAAGCGATTCCCGCTTCCTCTCTCTCCCATCCTTATAACCATCAGAGAACTTTGCTTTCTGTGTCTGTATCTATTCTTGATATTTTATAATAGTGGGAACATAAAATATTTGTCTTTTGGTGATTAACTTATTTCACTCAGCATAATGTCTTCCACATTCATCCATGTGAAAAGATTTTTAGCAGACTCTCCACTATTCTTTATAGTTGCATAGTATTCTGTTGTATGTATGTACCACAGTTTGCTGACCCATTCATCTGTTGATGGGCACTTAGGTTGTTTCCATCTTTTTGCTATTGTGAATAGTACTGCTATGAACATAGGTGTGCATATGTTTATTCGTAACACTGCTCTTAGATCTCTAGAATATATACCTAGGAGTGAGATTGCTGGATCATAAGGTATTTCTGTTTCTAGTTTTTTGAGGAAGTGCCAGACTATTTTCA
>NW_004444010.1:7835108-7837392 GCF_000243295.1 Trichechus manatus latirostris
CTTTTGATTAAAGCAAAATGAAGCTCATTTTACTAAACTTTGATGTATGTTCTTAAATGCAGTATTTTTTTTCTGTCTTTTCATTGAGATATAATTCACATAACATAGACTTTACCCTTTGAAAGTATGCATTTCAGTGATTTTTAGTATATTCACAGATTTGTATGACCGTCACTACTATCTATTCTGGACATTTCACATAAATGGAATCATACAGTATGTGGCCTTTTTTGTGTGACTTCTTTCATTTAGCACAAGGATCATGTTGTAGCATGAATCAGTACTTCATTCCTTTTTATGGCCACATAATAATCCATTGGAGCCCTGGTGGCACAGAGCTTCAGAACTCATCTCCTAACTGAAAGGTCAGCAGTTCCAGTCCACAAGTCACTCCTTGGAAACCCTATGGGGCAGTTCTACTCTGTCGCTATGAGTTGGAATCGACTCAGTGGCAACGGGTTTTGTTTTGTTTTAATAATCCATTATGTGGCTATACCACATTTTATTTATTCAATTAAAGGGCATATGATAGGGTGAAGTTGGATTGCTTCGTACCCTCATAGTATTATGACAACACGTGTTCAGAGCAATATAAATAGTTGCTAAGAGCTTGGATTCCAGAATCTGATAACTTGGCTTTGAACCCCATCTTTATCCCTCACTAGCTCCCTGATCTTGGCCAGTTTACTGTGCCTCAGTTTTCTCATCTTTAAAATGCAGATTTAATACCTTACACACAGGATTGCTATAAGAATGGACTGAAATAATGTAAAGCATTAGAAATAGGGTGCATAGTAAGCTCTAAATAAATAATCAGTTGCCATTATGATAATGACCACCGTCGTTGACTTTATCATTTCTCTTCCTCAGTTGAAGCTTAATGAACCCTCTGCCAAATTCTAAAGTCTTTGAATTTCATCATTTGAAAACCCAAACTTTTCTTTCTTTCTGTTGGTTTTTTCTGAATTTGAAACCTCCACTTCAGGATTCCAGTGTATTCTTGTTCTTCTACTACTGTACTCTTGTCAGTTAAGAAGTGTATAATGTTTACTGATTAAGTGCATTTTAAAACTCACCTATTCTAAACTATGACTTCAGGATATATTTGCATTTTAAGCTTTCAGCTCTGTCAATAGAGTAAAGACCTATTGTATTTGCTAAAAACATTTCCAATTTTGGAAATTTTTGATATAACTTTGAAGACAAAAAAAGGAAGACTTTTCAGGGCATCATGAGGGAAATATAGGTAGTTGAGATATAAGATTTATATACTCTTATCCTTCCTTTACCTGTTCTCTAAGCTACCTCCTGATTTCCTCAGGATGAAAAAGCTGGAGCTGATGGGACTTACACTTTAGGAGCATGATTAATTGTCCATTGAATGGTGTCTTGGGAGAGCCCATTCTAATTCATGACTGACTTTTTCTACCCTCTGCAGCCTACCTCATCTAGCTCAGGACTTCGCAACTCTGCTTCTCCTGGACCTCCCTCCCCTCCCTCCTCATTTAAGCAAAGGTCATTCTGTATTCCCAAACTTTTAAGTTTTTGACAACTCCTGATATCTCCCTGCATTGCCTTAAAATTTTGAAGGAACATTTTCTATTTTCCATATTTTTAACTCTTTAGCTAATATTTGATAACTTTTTAGATACATCATTCCTCTTGAGTAATATCCTGGGAAGGCATCTAAGAAACTCCTACATTTTCCCTCTTCTGGCATTTAAGTGTATACAGACAAGTATGTTGAAAGATGTCCTTATAAAATAGTTGTTGTTTTATGAGTAAATACCATTTTACATTGTTCACTTTATTATTGAACTTCCTTTATGCTTTTATATGCCTTAGATTGAAACAGATATTAAATCCGCAAAGCGAGAACTGAAGAAAGCAAGAACTGTCCTACAAATGGATGAACTCAAATGCCGCAAACGAGTTTTAAGAAGGCTGGGATTTGCTACTTCTTCTGATGTCATAGAGATGAAAGGAAGAGTGGCTTGTGAGATAAGCAGGTAAAACCTGATTGTTCCTATAGAAAGTTGATTTTAATATGGAATGCTGTTTTAAAATCAAGAGCTATTAATCTTCGGGGAGAAAAAGAGTTGCCTTAAAAATATAAAGTCTGTATAATACCTTCCATATTAAATCAGATTTGAACCATGAAACTGATAAATAAGAAAAAGAGAGTAAAAAAAGTCTCTTGAATCCCACTACTTATTACAAGTACAGTTAGTATTTTGATGTATTTCCTTTCAGTCTTTTTTAATGCATTGTGGGATATTTATGT
>NW_004444010.1:7838851-7852440 GCF_000243295.1 Trichechus manatus latirostris
TTTGAAGGTATGTCTTGTTTTGCTCATACAGCAATGACCATCATTCTCAGTGGAATGTAATGAAAAAAAGACATTCTGCAACAGTTTTTTATGTCATCAGCATAACACTGAATAGAGGGAGCCTGAGAATTAGACTTTGTGAATGGTTTTGGATGTTCCCGGTGAAAACTTATTCATATAGTTCTTATTGATCATCACATCCAGATGTGATGAAATCAGATATCTGCAGGGGCCAGGAAGAAACTGGTGAAGTGGACAACTCATGGCTACCAGTAGGGGGCAGGCACTACCCAGCCCCAATTAGTTGTCATCATAGGGTAATGCAGTATCAGACTTCGCAGTGTAGGGAACCCTAAAATCTAGAACTTCATATGAAATCTCTTAATTTTTAAATGGGCACAAAGTAATTCAGAATTAGTATTTGAATCACTGTGCGGGCCAAAGAAGACATTTCTTCAAGCTAGATTTGGCATAGGGGCTTCTAGTTTTCCTTCAACCTGTAACACAACTCAGTTTCCTACTTTGTAATTAAAGAAACCCGGGCACTATAAGGTCAATAATTTACCCAGGATTAAATCTAGACTAGAATACTGATCTCCTGATTCATGTGCCAAAATTAACGTTATTGGAATTATTACCTATTGTCTAATAATAATAGAAATTACTTTCTCTTAGATATCTACACCTAGACTAGCCTTGGAAAAATGGGTATTGATTTTATTCTAAGACACTTTTTTTGTTTATAGAGATAACAGTGTCACATATCAAAGTACATTAGTTTACCCCCAAAATTTGCTTATCCCTCTGATCCTTATCTTAGCGAATAAGACCTAACCCTTAAAGTTAAAACCCTGGGAGTCAGAATACTGTCTCCTTCTTTATGTTCTCCCACATATTCCTCTATACCCATCCATGCCCTTTAACTCCCACTGACTAATGTGCATTCCTCATAATTTCTTGCCTAAGTGACTTGCATTAGCCCTCCTAAATGTTCATTGCCTCCTGTGTCAAATCTCTGCCACTTATCCTTCATACTGCTTTCAGAGTCTTTCAGAGTAATCTTTCCAAAGTAGAAACCCTATCATGCCATTCGTCTGATTAAAATCCGTCAATGATTTCCTATTTCTTTTAGAATAAATTCCATAATTTAGTATGTTCTTGCCCTTACTTGCCTCTGTAGTCGGTCCTGCATGTTTTGTTTTTCCCCAAGATTCTCTGGAAAGCTATCCCTGACTTTCTCTAATCTGACTTTAGTTTCCTCAACTGTTTTTGCATAACAGCGTGTACAAACCTATGTCAGATCACTCTGTTAGATCGCTGTCCTGATTATTAGTTTACCTGTTAGCCTCCTGCATTAGACTACAGCTCATTAAAATAGTTTTGCTTTATTATTATTGTTATCCTCTTTGTTTGACTTAACTCTCAGTTTAATATCAGGGACTCAAATTTAGTTTTTGATTTATGTTTGTGAAGATTGATAGTTGGACACTTCTGGCTCAGAACAGTCAGAGGTTTTCCATGTTTCAGAGAAAAAAAAAAATTTTTTTTAAACAGAGTAACACTCTCCTAAAATTACTGTAACTTAGACTCTTTTATAAATCTACCTTTATTGGGACCGTAATGTTAGAAGTATAGAGACACAATCTTTGCAGTCTGGTTTAGTTTTCACTGAACACATTTGAGAATCTAGAATTTTTCATTTTCTACCCATGATGGCAAAGAGAATAATAACAGAGGAAGATGTTCTGCAATTGTTATACAAATCAGAAGATGAATGCAAAGCAGCACTCGACTCAATAATGATGGTGAACCTGATCATATAAGCCAAATCTCAGACTATAGGTAATTTCTCAAACTCAAGAATCAATGAGTGAACAATATATTTGTAAGGACAAAAAGGAAATACGATACTCTCATTCATTTAGCTGTTCAATAGGAAGGACTTGTTCTGTGGTAAAAACCTGGGCCATCCCATTTTGCTAAAAGAGCTTGTGACAGTAGTCTTTCATCTTTTATGATTTTGTGCATCAAATTGACCTTGAATTTAGGGTTCATAAATGGTCAAATACTGAAGGTAAGTATGTATACAAGGAAATTAGAAAGAAACATGATGAAGAAATGAAAAAAAATTTGTTGGATCATTCTAATCTTCAGAATATAAATCTAAAAATAATGTTTTACAGTTATGGAGCAGAAAAGATGGCCTCTTCAACAGAATCGTGAGCTTTCAGAGTCTTTTAAAATATTGGATCTTTTTGATGCAAGAAGAGGACCTGAAAGTAATAAGCTAGAACCTAATAAAGATATATTTGAAATCTGGAATTGATAATGTGTTTTGACAATGCAAGTACAATAAAAAACGGAAGTAATGATGAACCTATTAGAGATGTAGTTGAAATCTGGAATTGATGGAGGTATTGATTTTCATAGATGACAATTTATGAGTACCAGTTAGTTGCATTCAAAGGACATTAGGCATTTTGGTTATATATACCTTCAAAACTAGAAAAATATTGAAAACAATGTGAGCTTCCTATGTGTACATTCAAATTAAGATTTGTAATTAAGTGTGTCCACTATCCCTTTATTTTTCTATAAATATGACTTAAAAGGATCCTTTGAACCCAGGTAATAAATGCTGATGACTATTTTACCTTGTATACCAAGAGGTGAGAAAGGGCTCTTTGTTTTGATGAATATGTGCATTTTGGTATTTGTTGTAATGGGATCTTTATATGAAATGCTCATTTCATATTTATTATTTATATGTTGATAGATATGAAACCTGCGAGTCCCTTAGTTGAATAATCCTTCATCACACACATACCCCTCTCACTTCTCATCAGTTACTCCTCATGGTCAAATAATACCTTTTATTAAAAATTACATTTTAAGGATATATGTGGTCATATGTGTGTCTTCATATTCTAACATTTAAAATTTATTCTTTTTCTGTGGCTGTATAGTGCTGATGAGCTGCTTCTAACCGAGATGATGTTTAATGGCCTTTTCAATGATCTATCTGCAGAACAGGCAACAGCGTTACTAAGCTGCTTTGTGTTTCAAGAGAATGTGAGTTAATAGATTTGGCACGTCTTATTTATTAATTTACACATCATATAATTTAATAGCATTGTGAATGTTTATAATCATAAAAAACATGTCACATTTACATATTATGAGTAATGTTAATTGGAAATTAAGAAGATTAAATAATTAAATGCATATTACCAGGAAAGGGAGTGAAATAGTAATTTTTTTATCAGTGCATACCACAGTACCCAATGCTGTTGAGTCGATTCCGACTCATAGTGACCCTATAGGTTAGAGTAGAACTGCCCCATAGGGCTTTGGTTTCTTATGAATAGCTACCATTAATTGGACTCCAGATTTAAAATTTGTTGTATAACTCTGTACAGTATTAGAAGGCCTGGCTTAGTCAGACAGTTCTAGAAAGAAAAAGATGAGTTTAGGTAAAATTGGCAAAACTAATAAAAATGAATGGAATAGTGAGGTTGAATTACCCCCCGATACTTGAAAATAACTCTGAAGCAACTGATCCTACTAGAGACTGAAATCTTCCTTTTCATGGAAAAAGTTTGAAGTAGTGGCCATAAATAAAATTCTCATTGTTGGAACAGTATTAATTTTTTCATATGAGTAGTTGGTTCACTTCCAACAGTTTAAGAAACCAGAAAATAAAGGGCTGGATGGTACACCACAAGAATACTAATCATCCTTTTACTTTATTCCAAAAGCCAGTATGATTTGTTTTTAAAAAGTAAAATGCATTGTCTTGCATTCCAAATTTAAGATTTTATTCATTGTGGATGAATAAAGAAAAGTTGCCCTCTCAAAATAATTTCATATTGCTATCTGAATTTTTAGAGGATCATCATTTAATGTATATTCTTAGTTTAACTTTTAAGTATAGTTAAGACTTTTGTTGTTGTTGTTGTGCCATGGATCTGTTAACCTGTTTATTACTATTTGCCCGTTTATTGTCTTATTTGAAATTAGGGGCTTATAGAATTACATAAATTAATTATTGGAATTATGTAGGTCAAAGGTAGCATCAAAGGATGTTAATGAAATCAAATATATTACTTCTTGGAGTAGGCGGGTACTTTTCTCCCAGGTTCCTGATTACTGATTAGAATTACAGCTGTAGTGGCAATGATAACAAATAGAACAGTGTTTGTGCTCCTGAGAATGCCTGCAGTATACCTATGAAGTAATTTGCATATGAGAAGGGTGTATTACTTTACAAAATAATTGTTTGGGTACTGTTTTTCTTAGTTTCAAAAATTTATTACATCAATTTCCAGGATAATAGTTAAGGACATTTGTCCAGTTTTCTTTGAACACAGATCTAAGGCTTAGATTTTGTTTGGGGCTTGGTGGTCTTCCACCTGTGTCAGACTTTGTCTTGTGGCTTATTTCTTGTATTATGTTTTGGTTTTTTAAATGTGGCACTATAAAAATCCTCTCTTCTGAGAGGCAAGGTATGTTACTTCTTCAAAAGAGTTGGGCTTAGCCAAACCACAACTCTTAAATTTTGGGGCAAGATTCACTATACCCAATTAAGATTTGTTAAGTGAAACCACACTGTGTTATGTGTACTGTCATCGATTCCTGTGGTGGTGCCTTTCAACATCAAGATGGAAAATTTCCCTAAAAGTCAAATGGAATTTTGTTGATACTTTTAACAGAATGTTTTCTTGCCAGAAAGAATAAACACAATAAGGTACTTGTTATAAATATGATGAAATTGCTTGGTATACTAACTTCAGTTTAAAAATCTGTTCTTTCTAAAAGATTATGTACAGTGTTTATAATATAGATATCAGGTGTCTGCAAATATTAAGTACCCACTGTGCAATGCATAAGATCTAGACACTAGAGATACAGCAGAAAATTTTTGCTTTCATGATATTTTTATGCTAGTGGACAAAAATAAACAAGAAATAAAGTACATACATACTATGAAGAACAGTGATGAGGGTTATGGAGAAAAGGGAAGCAGAGAAGTCAGATAGAGACCATTGAGGGAACAAGATTACTATTTTAAGTAAGAAGATTAGGGAAGGCTTCACTCATAGAGTGAAATTTGATTTGAGACTTGGAGGAAAGATGAGGGAACAAACTGTGCACATGCCTGGTGGGTGAGCACTGGAAAATCACAGTTAGTTGACTTATGTCACAGTGCCTTTTACTGGAGTGCTTCTGGTGACCAGCAGAGAGGAAGTGATCAGTTAACTGTTGACCATGAATGAACACAATATCAAAGACATTTAGCAGTCTTACCTTCTTTTTTCTATTAAACAGATGTTGAATTCAGTCTGGTGATTTTACTGTTTTATCATTCATCATGATTTTTGGTTTTAACAGGAATAATAATATAGAACTTGATTCAGTATTTATTACATAATATATAAATGATTGCTGATTAAAGTCAAATCTTACAGAACTGCTGATGCTTAAAATAAAGGCAGATCTGTTGGAACTAACCTATCATTGCTTTTTAAAAAATTCAGCTATAATTACTGAAAATCCTATTCCGCACATGCATATATACCACTCTTGTAATAATTTTACTTTTGTATAGTAAAAATTTCTTCACAAACAATGTGTTTTTTATTCACATCAAAAGCTTTTGGGTTTGGAGATCTGGCTTTATTATTTGACTTTGACATTGTTAGAAACCAGTACACAGAAATTTCAAGCAACTTGTCCAAGTTCATTTGCTAGAACTGAAACTTCCATTATCTAATTGAGAAAATTGGCAAACTTTTCACTAGTAGGAAGGCAATATTAAGAATACTGAAATCTTAATGGACCACAACTACCATGGCCTCTACCAGACTGAGTCCAGTGCAACTTGATGATGTCCGGCTACCACCACTGACTGCTCTGGCAGGGATCACAATAGATGGTTCCGGGCAGAGCTGGAGAAAAATGTAGAACAAAATTCTAACTCAAAAAAAGACCAGGCTTACTGGCCTGACAGAGACTGGAGAAACCCGGAGAGTATGGCCCCCAGACACACTTTTAGCTCAGTAGTGAAATCACTCCTGAGGTTCATCCTTCAGCCAAAGATTAGACAGGCCCGTAAAACAAAACGAGACTAAAGGGGCACACCAGGACTAGGAGGCAGGAAGGGACAGGAAAGCTGGTAGTAGGGAAACCCAGGGTCAAGAAGGGAGACTGTTGACATGTCGTGGGGTTGTTAATGTCATAAAACAATATATGTAGTAACTGTTTAATGAGAAGCCAGTTTGTCTTGTAAACCTTCATCTAAAGTACAATTAAAAAAAAATACTGAAACTCAGATTAAACTTTTAGCTATCTTATACTTGGTTAGAAAGCTAGCTGGGTAAAGTAAAATTTGGAACCATTACTTTTAATGTTCTTTACTCCAAATTTTCAGTTTCCCTAGATGGAGAGTTGCCTAGAAGCTAAAACTGTTTCAAAATCAAACTATGATAAGACAGTTTATGATAATGTTGATGTAATTAGACAGCTATGCATGTTTACAGTATTTGCTCTCCCTCAATTCCATTTATGGTCACAGAATAGCTAGTTAGTACACTTTTCAAATTTAGCAGTGTTTTCCTCTGAAATATAATAAAAGAATATTTAGAATGAGCGGAATGGTGAGTTTGCTTATGTAAATTAAGAGTTGATTAGAAACTAAATGCTAATGACCAAAGTCTTATAATTTGATATTAATGGTTACCATGGAAGCTTTTTGTTGGTTGGTTGGTTAGTTAGTTAAAAGTTATACTGCAGTTTAAACTTACAGTTTTATGTCTAATTTTCCTTTGCTTTTACAGTCTAGTGAGATGCCCAAATTAACAGAGCAGTTAGCAGGACCACTTCGTCAAATGCAGGTAAGATTTTTTTTGAACTACATATTTCATGAGTAGTAGATTCTAAAGTAAACATTTGGACAGGCGGATCATAGTAGTTTGTAATTCCACAGAGACAGCTCCCTTCAGGATTAAATATGTCATTTGATGTCAGTCATGTCATTTAATGCTATTTTGATTAATATCATTTGTGATTTCATTTTAGCAATTAACCTCCCCCCCCCCACCATTGTAACAAATTGTATAGGGTTGCTGTGATTGCAGACTTAAAACTGCATCATGTAGATAGGCTATACCAGCCATTTAGTGCCTACATTATTTTCCTCCTCAGTATTAAGAATGGCATCTTGATGGACTAGGATTTAATTAGCTTAAGTTTTAGTACATTTTTCTATTCTAGTTTACAACAAAGTTTTAAAATCTTTTATCATTAAGATATGAAACTTCTCTGGGTCCCTCCTCAAAGCCATCATAGCTCATATTTTTTATTGTTTTCTTAGGATAAACTGATTTTTTGTTGTTGTTATGCCTTTTTTCAGCATTAGACAGAAAGATAAGGAAAGAGAAGCTAAGGCATTACAAGAGAGGAATGAAAAGTGGATCATAAAAAAGGCCCCTTCCGTGGAACATTTAGCATCCCCTAACGTTACTAAGAAATTTTAAACTTCCAGAACCAGGGAAATCTTTACAAGTCTAGGAGTTTTGATATTCTAAGTTACCAAGAAAAGAAGAGTCGAAATCTGTTAGTATTTAGTATTTCTCTAAGTATGTTTTGAAGGGGCCTGGTGGCGCAATGTTTAAACGCTTGGCTGCTAACCAAAAGGCTGGTGGTTTCCAACCCACGCAACACCTCCGTGGGAGAAAGACCTGGCAATCTGCTTCCATAAAGATTACAGCCAAGAATACCCTGTGGGACAGTTCTACTCCATCACATGAGGTCAATGTGAGTCTGACTCGACCCCATGTTTTGTTATCTGTTTTTGTTTTCTTAATGAAATAGAGGTTAGTTAAATGTTACTCTTGAATAACTTTAATGAAGAACTCGGTTTTTGGTAGAAAAGGTATAAAACCAAAAAAAAAATACCAAACCCATTGCCGTCAAGTCGATTCCGATTCATAGTGACCCCATAGGACAGAGTAGAACTGCCCCACAGGGTTTCTGAGATGTGCCTGGTGGATTCGAGCTGCAGACCTTTTGGTTACCAGCCAAGTTCTTAACCACTGTGCCACAGGGCTCCATATATATACTTAACACAACTGGAAAAAAAAAAAAAAAATGAACAAGTAAATTCAAAACAGAATTGTGAAGCAACAACATACCCTGGAGGTATAAGTGGGTGAAAATCACGATCCTGATATATTTTTCTTAGTTAACCACTTCAACTTAATGGGAAAAGTTGGCATTAGATCACTTAGCAATAGAACTGGCACTCTGCCCACTTAGAAACAGACCATCCACATTGCAGGCATATTACCTAGGAAGAAAAAGGAGCCTTGTGGAATGGTGACTTTGGAAACCTGAAGAAAAAAGTGATATGGGGTGTCATAAGTAAGGAATTTTTAATTTATCTTTTCTCTTTAAAGGAATGTGCTAAAAGAATTGCAAAAGTTTCAGCAGAGGCCAAATTAGAAATCGATGAAGAAACTTATCTAAGCTCATTCAAACCTCACCTAATGGATGTAGTATATACCTGGGCTACTGGAGCTACATTTGCCCATATCTGCAAAATGACAGATGTCTTTGAAGGTATGGTTAAATTTCATAAACATACTTTTTTCTGATATAAGAAGTACACTTACAATGACATTGTTTTAACTAAGCAGAAATTTTATATATATATATATATTTGGTAATAATAAATGAAATCTTCCTAACTAGATCAAAATGATTCTCCACAAATACTTTGTTTTTATATTTTTTGATAAGCATAGTCTGATCATTATAAATTCCTTAGGAAACTATTTTAACAGTTCATAATTCTGTGCCAGGGACTCTGTAATCACAGATTAACAGATGATTCTAATAAGTCATATTTATATGGGTATTTTTGCTTTTTTGTTTTTGTTGTCTTGGTAAGGACTTAATGGCTTGCTATATTATTCTACTAAAAAATAGCAGAACTGAAAATACTGCCGTCACTATTTTTAATGACAAACTTGGCTTCAGCCAGACTGTTGCTTCAGCATTAATCAGATTAAATTTAATGAGCAGATTTTTGAGACTGAAAAATAGCTGTTACCCAACTGAAGAGAAATTTTAAATGAAAAAATAAAAGGAGACATAAGGAGTAATTTGTTACTGAATTCCAGGAAACAAAAATGCAGAGTATGTAAAGAAGACCATATTTGGAAATGCTGTTTTAGTTGGAAGAGGGTTGGCTATAATTATATAGATATTTATAGTGGTAAATTATATTTACTAAATTAGATATTTACATTGAAGTTTTTAAATAAAAGAAAAAAAATGACTTAGTAGAGATTAGAGACTCATAGAATTCACAGAGATTATTGTTGTTAGGTACCTTCAGGTCAGTTCCAACTGATAGCAACCCTGTGTACAACAGAACAAAACACTGCCCAGTCCTGTGTCATCTTCACAATTGTTGCTATTATTTGAGCCCATTGTTGCAGCCCCTGTCAGTCTATCTCGTTGAGGGTCTTTCTCGTTTTCGCTGAGCCTCTACTTTATCAAGCATGATGTCCTTCTCCAGGGATTGGTCCCTCCTGATAACATGTTCAAAGTACATGAGATGAAGTCTCATCATCCTTGCTTTTAAGGAGCATTCTGGCTGTACTTCTTCCAAGACAGATTTGTTGGTTCTTCTGGCAGTCCATGGTATATACGATGTTCTTTGCCATCACCAGTAATTCAGAGGCATCAATTCTTCTTCGGTCTTCCTTATTCATTGTATTTGAGGCAATTGAAAATACCATAGCTTGGGTCTCAGGTGCACCTTAGTCCTCAGAGTGACATCTTCACTTTTTAATACTTTAAAGAGGTCTTTTGCTGCAGATTTGTCCAGTGTAATACGTCGTTTGATTTCTTGACTGCTGCTTCCATCAGTGTTGATTGTGGATCCAAGTAAAATGAAATCCTTGACAACTTTAATATTTTCTCCATTTATCATGACGTTGCTTATTGGTCCACTTG
The DNA here is from genome assembly GCF_000243295.1 of Trichechus manatus latirostris. Lineage (NCBI taxonomy): Eukaryota > Metazoa > Chordata > Mammalia > Sirenia > Trichechidae > Trichechus > Trichechus manatus. The sequence continues at coordinate 7,848,875 of NW_004444010.1, forward strand.
TTAAGGTTTTTATTTTGAAGTGCAGTCCATACTGAAGGCTGTAGTCTTTGATCATCAGTAAGTGCTTCAAGTCCTCTTGCTTTCAGCAAGCAGGGTTGTGTCATCTGCATTTCGCAAGTTGTTAATGAGTCTTCCTCCAATCCTGATGCCATGTTCTTCTTCATACAATCCAGCTACTTGGATTATTTGCTCAGCATACAGATTGAACAAGTATGGTGAAAGGATACAACCCTGACACACACCTTTCCTCATGTTAAACCACAGAGTATCTCCTTGTTCTGTTTGAATGACTGCCTCTTCTTGGTCTATCTGTGTGCAGGCTCTGCATGCGCCTATGAGATTATAAGAGTATTGAAAATACTATTTATCGTTTATATGTCTATTTTGAGAAAAATCATTTTAACACAACCAATATTAGATGCTTTTCAAATATTATTAAAGACTAATAGATTACTGAATTTATAAATCAGATATTTTTATGATGCCCGGGTTAAGCTTCTGTGCAACGGAATATTGAAATATTAAACTCTGAACCTTCACTATATTGAACTTTATGGGTTTTAAGGTTTTTAACTTTATAGTTCATAGTATTTTTTTTATTATTATGGTGTGCTATTTTAGTCCTTTCCCTAAAATTTGTACATTTCTGAATCTTCACTGCAATTATCATTTAGTAAAATGTTCCCCAAATCCTCCTCTTAATATTGTATTCAGTTACTGGGAAGGTTACTATTTACTAACTACTACCTATCAAGCACTGTGCTAAGCACTTTTTATGACTGAGAACTAATCACCAAAATATTAATACAAGTCAGATATTATCTTCACTTTGCACAAGGAGACTGAAGTTCAGAAAGGTAAATAATTTGGCCAAGATCATGTAGGTAGTCTTGATGTTACCATGATATGAACTCTGCTGTCTGTGACTTCAAGTCATATAGTAGTAGATAACTTCATCTAAACACCCTAATACCTTATTTTTGAATTTTGGACTACCTAGAGACTTGACTTAGACTCTACTATCTCCATCCACAGAAAATTAGTGCTTGTAGGAATGTATTAAGAAGGTCTGTTTTAATTCATGGTGAATAACAGTTGAATCTATGAAAAGAGGGAAGCATGACATTCTCATCTCACTTGTGAACATTGCTGAACACATAGGAACCCAGGTAGATGTATACAATATGTATGTATGCAGTATGTCTCTTTTATGTTTCAGAGGCACAGAGGCAATAAAATGCAGCAACATCACTCTTTAGCCTGACCTCTTTTTGGAACATAAGGAGGAACCTAACAGTTTTGTACTTAAGTGATTCCAAGACTTGTTAATATAATAGCTCATATCAATACAATATCTGCTTCACTGAGAAGCCGAAGATAGTAACATAAAACGTGTTATTGTGCGTAGCAGGGTCTGACTTCTTTTAAATAGGAAAAATCAAGGGATGATAGATTTGGCCTGTTAGATGAGTAAGTTAAAAAAAAATCTAGGGAGGCCTTTGTGGATTAGTTTTCTGTATTTTGTACTTAAATGGAAAAGTTATCACAATATGGAAGTTGAATCTTAAGCTTCTAAAATTGAAGACAGTTTGTAGTTCTACCCAAGTACCAGATAAACAACCTATAGGTTGACCTTTTCCACAGCATACTAGCATTCCTGAAATTTATTCTGTCCCCTTTCAATTCCTCAGCATTATTTCTCCATTACAGTTTGCTTGAGAAATCCAAATTTAAGAATTTGAGAAATTTGGTTTGTAGCCATAGCTTGAAATAGGGCCTAAGATCAGCACAACTTGATGTTTGTACTTTATGAATGTTTTCATGTTTTTCTGGTCTGGGTGCCATTATATCACCTAAACCTTTTCTTTCTAAAATTAGGATAGGCTACATATTAGCCCTTAAAATTAAACAGCAGAAAAAAAAACCTGAAACCTTGAACTACTTAGGATACCAAAACCAAACCTGTTGCTGTCGAGTTGATTCCAACTCATAGCAACCCTATAGGACAGAGTAGAATCACCCCCTAGGGTTTCCGAAGAGTAGCTGGTGGATTCAAACTGCTAACGTTTTGGTTAACAACCAAGCTCTTAACCGCTTTGCCACCAGGGCTCCACTATATATATGTTTAATATGTATTTTGAAGACTTTATATAAATTATTACATAAATTATTTTTGATGGCTTTATATAAATAATTATGTACTTATTTATATAAAGCCTTCAAAAATTCCTTAAGAGTTAAGAGTTAAGCTCTTCTCTTGCATTTGGCATCCCCCAAACATGATTATAGTATAGTATTAATTAGCCCCAGTTAATGTTTGAAAAATACTTAAAACTACTTCTAGGGCTTGGAACATGAAATGATAAGATGCTTTTATTTTCATATAAAGAAGAAAAGTAAGAATCTTATTAGAAACAAATATGGCTTCAGCACAGTATCTAAAACGTTCCAATGTAGTCATTTTCTGCCTGTAAAAATAAAGACACTGTGCTGTGGGCTAGAGCTTCGATTACAGTATTTTTCCACTCTTGTAAAGCATGTACAGTGACAAGATGAGGAAAGAATGACTATTCTGAAATGAAAGAAAGAAATAACAACATGGTTATAAAAGGAGAGAAAGTATATTGGAAAAAAGAAATACTATGTATATATGTATATTGTACAAATAATTATTTACTCTGTATTCAATCTGAAAACACCTCAAATGGCAGTGTTTAAGAAGTATTTGTATGGACTGAAGCTAGGGTCTCAGTCTACCAATTCATGTAGTGGCCTCTAGACAGAGGCTGTTACTATTTATTTCTGTCTATGTGGAAACAACATTGTTAACTCTTAATTCTGCCTGCATGAATAAGGATAAAGGAGTTGATTTCCTCTGAGTATATGTCATCAGGAAAGCTTCTATAACAAATTATCACTTGAAACTGCTTACTGTACTTCTGTCTGCCATAGATTTTTAAAGTGAAGGCAATGAAGAGCCATTCCCTCACTCTTCCCCTCACCACATGCTCTTCTCAAGTGCTTTCTAATGGCATGGTTTTACCTTTCCCTAGGACAGAGTATAGTAATGTTGTGAGGGATTTTCCAGTGGAATTTGTTTATTATAATATTTTTGCTAGTAATAATAACGTAACATTTTATTAATATATATTTCTGTGTTTAAATCTTGGCACAATTTTAGTGCTAAATGGCTTAGTAATTAATACCTAATACTTGTTCTTTTGATGAATAATTAACTGAGGCCATAGTGGGAATCAGGCACTGTGCTGGGTGCAGTATGAGGAACAGCTTTCTGCCAGGGCTTCAGAGTCATTTGTTCTGGTTTGAACCCTTTCTGAGAATTTGCATTTCCACCCCCCAGCTATACTGAAAGAGAATCTACATTTTAACAAGATCCTCCAGGTGATTCTTATGTACAGTAAATTTTGAGACCCACTGCTCTACTAGTGGTTCTCAGAATTGGTACCCAGCCAACAGCAGCACCATCACCTGGGAAGTTGTTAGAAATGCAAATTCTCCGCAGGGTTTCAAACCCAGTTGAAGAGGTTAAAAACCCCGGGTGCAGC
>NW_004444010.1:7855113-7858966 GCF_000243295.1 Trichechus manatus latirostris
TGTCTGAGGAGGCTGGCTGTGCGTTGTTTTTTGGTCATCTGTGGACACAATGCTTTTTGCCTCCTTGTCCAAAGGGCAAGTTGCTCAGCTGTGGTGCAGTATGGCAGGTCCAGCTGAAGGGGAGTTGCTGGGATGGGTTGTTTGTGGCATGTACTAGGGCTGACAGGGCAGGCTGGGAACCTGTGCAGGGCAGGTTCTGGTAGGCCGTGCCTGTGCTGCTCGGGGGTGTGATGTTCAGAGCATGGTGCAGGTAGGCAGGAAGGAGGGGGTAGATTGTGATGTGTGGAGCTAAGATGGGTATGGGAAACAGGAGAGAGAGGAGAGAGAAACAGAGGCCAAAAACAAACAAAAAAGAGTGCTAAGGGAGCTTGCCATTGGAGTGGAGAAATGAGAGACCGAGAAATGGAGAAAAACAAAAAGAGAAAGGGTAAAAGAAAAATAAATAAAAGTTAAGAGGAAAGAAAAGAAAGCCCCCAGGGATCTCACTCGTGCCGCTGTGAAAACTGGGAAAGTGGCTCCCAGGCCACAAAGTACATCCTGGCTAGGAGTAGAGGTGTCACACAGCACCACATTATTCAGGAGATAGGAAGAGAAGGTAAGTATAGATAGATGAGAAACTGAGAAATAAAGAAAAAAAGGGAAAAAGAGAAAAGAAAAAAATGCTCCCAGGGATCCCACAGCATGGCTTCACAGACTGAGGAAGTAGCTCCCATGTGGTGCAGTACAGCCTGGCTAGAAGGGGTTCCCAAGCCAAGAAAAAAAAAAAGAGAACAAATCAAAACAAAAAGAAAGCCCTGGCAATCCCACCAGCATGGCGGCGCGGGCAGGGAAGCAGTTCCACAGTCAAGTGGTGTTTCACAGCCTATCAAAAGAAGCAAAGATGGCATATGGAGCCAGGTATTTGAGAGAAACGAGGGAGAGGTGGGGAGAGGTATGGAAGAAACCAAAAGAAGTGGAAAAAAGCAACGCTAGCAAGAAACAAATGGCACTTAGGGAGCCACTGGCCAGTGTGGACGGGTGGAATCCCAGCAGCACAAGGCTGAAGCTGGTGCCTTCCGACCAAGAGACTGTGGCTGTAGGAAGCAGAGGAGGCCAGGTGGGGGGTGGGAAGGCGTATATCGCTGGTTACCAGTTGTTCTATCTCCTGCTGGGAACTCTGTGAAGCTGCGTTCCCGTACTCCCTGTTTGCCAATCTCCGACAGGAGTCCAAGATGGCGAATCCGTGCTGCGTTAGCTGATAGGGGACCTCTGTCCATCTCTCTCCTCACTCTCTGTTCTCTGTCAGTTTCTTACTCCATTCAGTGCTTGGCTCAGTTCTTTATCTCTTCATTTGATGCTTAAGGTTTCAGGGTTGATGTTTGTCTCTGTTTGACTTAGTTTTTTGGGTCTTTGCTGTGGAGGGACAGCATGGTGCTTCTGTCTATAGTGCCATGTTGGCCAGCTGTTTTTAACACTTTTGAAAGGTCTTTTGCAGCAGATCTGCCCAGTGCAACATATCGTTTGATTTCTTGACTGCTGCTTCCATGGGTGTTGATTGTGGATCCAAGTGTAATGAAATCCTTGACAAGTTCAGTCTTTTCTCCATTTATCATGATGTTGCTTATTGGTCTAGTTGTGAGGATTTTTGTTTTCTTTATGTTGAGTTGTAATCCATACTGAAGGCTGTTGTCTTTGATCTTCATCAGTAAGTTACTGCAAGTCCCCTTCACTTTCAGCAAGCAAGGTTGTGTCATCTGCATAACACAGGTTGTTAATGAGTTCTCCAATCCTGATGCCATTATTCTTCATATTGTCCAGCTTCTGGGATTATTTGCTCAGCATACAGATTAAGTAGGTATGGTGAGAGGACATGGATCCAGGGATATGATAGCTCATGTCAGGTAGATACTGGCTGAAAGCAGAGAATACCAGAAGGATGTTTACCTGTGTTTTATTGACTATGCAAAGGCATTCAACTGTGTGGATCATAAAAAATTATGGATAACATTGCAAAGAATGGGAATTCCAGAACACTTAATCGTGCTCATGAGTCATAAGTAGCTGCTGGGAAGTAAATGTGTGGTCCTTACCTCAGGCCAAACTCATTGAAATCACCTAGGTAGGAGGATTAATTTAGAGTCATGGCATTAACTGTGGGGAACCACTTTGGAGGATGCCAGAAAGCTGGAGGCAGAAAGACTCTTCAGGGAAATCTGCTTCTTTGCATATTAATGAGAATGATGCTGTTTTGTTCAAGAACCAGGTGAGCCTCATGTTTATAAAATGTCCTTAAATAAAACCACATGGGCCCAAATGTCCATCAGCTGACGGATAAGCAAAATGTGGCATATCCCTACAATGGAATATTATCCAGTCATAAAGAGAAATGAGATGCTGATTCATGGATGGGTAAACCTTGAACACTTTATGCTAAGTGAAAGTAGCCAGACATAAAAGGCCACATAGTGTATGAGTCCATTTATAAAAAAATGTCCAGAATGGGCAAATGCGTAAAGACAAGGTAGATTCGTATGGAGCATAAAATGACGACTAATGGGTATGGGGTTTCTTTTCAAAGTGATGAAAATGTTCTAAAATTAGATCATGATGATCTGGTAGCACAACTTTGAATATACTAAAAACACTGAATTGTATATACTTTAAAAGGTGAAATTTACGCTATATGAATTATCTGAATGTGAGTTCTTCCAGAATGGTGATGTAAGCCTGAGTGTAAAAAAGGGCACAGTGACACCAAATTGTGCAAGTTAAAATGGTGAATTTTATGTGTATTTTACCGCACACACGAGGACGGAGTACCCAGTAAGCAAGGTGTGCACAGCTTGTGTTCACTAATCTGTAGTGCAGTTTCACCTGTTTTCACCACATCAAAGATGTAGTGAAACCCACGTGTAATTGTGCAGTACAGATTAGTAAGTAAACACAAGTTAGCCTCTGCATACCTTGCTTACTGCTTAATGTGCCCCCGCAAGCACGTGCATGCATACAAAGCCGTGACTAGCAAGAATTCAGTTTCTCTTTCTAATCCAGCAGGATCAAAAGAGATTTGTAGCAAACCAGTAGGTTCGTGTGTTTCTGTTTCTGGTCAGCTTCTGATAGCCTGAGATGGGTCATGGCTTTGAAACTTTTGTCTAGCACTTAGTCCAGCTGGTCCTAACTGATGAGGCAGAGTGACTTGCAAAGCTGGAGTAGTGAGAGTCCCTTGACTACAGAGAAGAGCATCCTCAGTAGTAAGTAGGATAGTTGCTAGATAATTCACTGCTAAACATTCATCCATTAATCCCTGTGTAGAGTGGCCTGTATGCTGCAGGCAGCTGTGGACACTGTTTGTGCTCATACAGGATACTTTGTTGATGAGACTCTGGGCAACAACCACAGCCATTGTATGTGCAACCCTATACTTACTGGCCTCATTTTCTTGATTATTCTCTTGTCATCTGAGACTGGGTCAGAACTAAGTTTCCCCAAATTGAGTTGAAATGTTTGCAAAACTGTGTGGCATGGCAATGCTCTCTGGCTTGAGTGTGCATTCATTTGCTTTAGTTTGCACTTTATCTTAGTAATTTACTTCATATGCTTCGGACTTTGATAGCTTTTGCAGATTCTGGTTATTCACAAGAGTTACTCAATTTGTAGAAATAATTAAAACCATATCAGGTTGCCTGTGTTTCCTGGTACACATTTAAAAGCAGTCAAAACAAAGTCTATTTGTGAGAAAGGTTACCTGGCTCTGATGCCATACATAGCAAAAGACTTTGTAAAAAATCTCATTTTAATCCTTAATGGCCTGTGAGAATTTAGTCTGTTCCTTTTTTAAAGTGCTATGTGTTTATATTTTAAGCCATTACCTAAG
>NW_004444010.1:7860047-7866382 GCF_000243295.1 Trichechus manatus latirostris
ACTCCATCCCCTTCAGTCTTGAATCATCTCCTTTCTGTTGCCTCTTTAGCATATAAATGTGCTTAAATTTCTCATCCACAACTTCTTAGCTGTCAACATAACATAGTAGCTAAGAGCACAAATCCTGGATTCAAATCCCACTCACTCATTAGATCTGTGATCCTGGGCAAGTAAATGGGCTTCAGTTTCTTTGGCTATAAAATGGGGAGGATACAATAGTTCCTACCTCCCCCATCTTGTGAGGCTAACATAATGCTTGGAGAGCCATTAGCACAGTGCCTGGCACATAGCATTCAATAAATATTAGCTGCTGCTGTCCTTCTTTTAGTGTTGTCATCATCACCTTAACCTCCTGCTGCCTTACAGCCAGACTTACAGAAAGAGTATTCAAAAATAGATCTTCAGTTCCCTAATTCCCATTTCCTTCTTGATCCACACTAATCTGGTGCCCTGACTATTTCACTGAAATTACTCAACAGAGTCACCCAAACCCATTGCCAGTGAGTCGATTCCAACTCATAGTGACCCTACAGGACAAAATAGAACTGCCCCATAGGGTTTGCAAGGAGCAGCTGGTGGATTTGAGCTGTCAACCACTGGGTTAGCAGCTGAGCTCTTAACCACTGCACCACCAGGGCTCCAAAGTCACCAGTGACTACCTAATTGCCAAATTTGGCAAACAGACCTTTTTATCTGACTTGATCTTGTCATTTTTTACTACTTTTGTTTCTTGAAACTCATTAATGTAAATTCTTTGGCATTACCTGGCAATGAAGATTTCTACAGAAGTTTAGATTAAGGACTAAATCTTACTATTAGAAATTAAATTTTTTTCTTAATTATTTTAAACGTATAAGCTGAATTTACTTATAACAAGTTTACAACAATATTAAACATTTATTACAGAAAGTTTAGAAAATACAGATAGATCATTTTTATTGTATTGCAGTATAATGTAATTAAGGGCTTGGTCTCTAGAATCTTACTGTGTGGATTTAAGTCCTGACTCCATCATTTATTTACTCCTGGCTCCGACACTGGCCAAGTTACGTATGTAACCTCTCTGAGCTTCTCCTTTTCCCTCTTTGTAAAATGAGTATAACAACAGTATACTGTCTCGTGGAATTGTGAGGACCAAACAAGAAAATGCACATACAACACAGACTACAGACCAGGCACAAAGTAAGTGCTCTGAAAATGCCAAACATTACTCTTCTGTCTCAAAAGTATTCAGCCTAATTTTAACCCATTCTTGATATCTAGGTATCATTATAAACATCAATTATATAATACAGGAAAGCCCTCAGGGTTATTTCAAGATGTGAGTATATGTGGGAGGAAAAGGTTAAGGTCATTCTTGCCCCTAGTGTTTGATGGTTGAATTTTGAGGAATTTGTCTCTATTTTGGCTGTCATGTTTTACTGTTGATTGTCATCAAATAAACTTTTCTGGGAGCCAAATAATGTTGACAGAATTGTATTTAAAATAGTGGAAATAGGCTGTAATTGAGGGCTGGGGATTTTCTCTAAGAACTGTATGGACCTTTTGATAGGACGAGAGGAAGGACAAAAAAAGCTGTGGGCTTTGAATATTTTGGCTAAAGGGCTATATTATAACCCGAATTACTTCAGGGCTTTGCCCTTTTCGAAAAACTTGTGCCTCTCTTATCTCTTATGCAGATTAAGTAGCATAATCTTTTTTTTTTCTTTTTTCTTTTTTTAATTTATTAAGCTTAACAGGTAAGAAGGGAAAGTAAGAGTGGATTAAGGGCTTAGATCTCAGAGCTAGTTTACCTAGAGACAGAATCTGGACTATAACGCCGGTGTCCATCTTGTCTTTTCTTCTAACTCCTGATGTCTCATCTCACTAGATGAACATCCTATATATAGAAGATACATCATCCTTTTAAGTAGGGTATTTCCATATGTCTGAGGTGGCATGTGTGCTAGTAGTGGTCCTCTCCCTGTTGGACAATCTTACCCCAGAAACCTACCTGAAACAGTAACACCTTTTTGTTCTCATTGCTCTGGCCCATAGGCTTGTTCAGAAACCTCATCGACCCAGACCCCTTGTGGGGTCACCTCCCTGGAAGAGATGCTCTGCATGTGCATAGGCACTTCTTGTTGGATTCTGCTACCCTGTTAGATTAAAGGCTTGCACTTTTGCCTTTGTCCAAGCTAAAATTCCCTTCTGCTTTGTGAGTTAAATTCTCAGCTGTTTTCCTTCCTTGGGCACTCTGAAGCATAATGTGGAGGGCATAAAAAGGTAAAAAGGAACCTTCAGCATTGGGCATTATTAGAAAACTCTAAATGATTATGCATTGTTTCAGTGTTGCAAGGAGTCAGCGAAGACCTAGTTAAAGAGCGTATTGCTCCTCTTGGATGCCTTTTAAGAGAGAACTGATATTCCTCAATAAAGTTCATTTCAGACAGTAGAAATTTAGTCTCAAGAGTTTTACTCAGTCACGTAGCACTTAGAGGAAAGGATCCCAGGTGCCTTACTGCACAGGTCTGACAGAAGTTAAACTGTGTTTATAGCTTCAGCTTTAATAACAAACACTTGTCTCAAACAGGGAGTCAAGTTCCATGGGAAAAAGCTTGTCTACTCTTCTGTGCTTCTTTGAGTATACAATGTGTAAAGAAAACTGATTTAAGAGTCTGTTTAAGGTCAAGAAGAATGATTGATGATACCTTTTAAGTCACAGATCTAATCCTATTACTCCCCTTCGTAAAAAGGTCCTCTTAACATTCTCTTCTTCACAGGATGCTGTCCAGACACCTCAGTAGTCTACCCTCAGCGGTCCTTGAAAATAGCTTCAGTTTATCAGGCGTCTCTGCCTCAAATCAGTGGCCTTCCCTTGTCACTGCCTGACAAAGACCTCCTCATTCTCATAGATCCAGATTACTTGTCATCTTTGCCAGCCTTCACCCACAATTGTTCTCTGTTGCCAGGGCATTTTGTTCACCTACCTCTGTGATAGCAGGTGTCAAAACATAATAATAAATCTAATCTTTCTCTGTATTTCCTTAGAAGTGGGAAGTAAACCTTTCACCTTTGTAGCTTTCCAAGTGCCTAGCATAGTGCTAAGTGCCTAGCAGGCAGCCAAGTTTGCTGGCTGATTTACTGCATGGGAAGTCCCTCAAAGTTCTGTTAATCATCCCATGTTCTCTTGCCTTGCCTCTTAATTAAAATTCTCCTGTTCCTGATTATTTCTGTTTTACAAATGATTTGTTTCCATTTCTATGCAGGCAGCATAATCCGTTGTATGAGGCGCCTGGAAGAATTGCTTCGTCAGATGTGTCAAGCAGCAAAAGCCATTGGAAACACTGAGCTGGAGAATAAATTTGCAGAAGGTTAGTATCCAATCCATAAGCTTTTCCTGATGATGCAGGTCAATCTTGTGAGACTCAAGCCCTTCACCATAACCTAGGAGGACACTGTCAGATGCTCGGTCAGATTACCATAAAGGGACATCTAACAGTGTTTATGTAAACTTGTAGAGCATTTGTGTGGGAAAAAGTTTTGAGATCATATATACACACATTGATTTACAAATATTTATTGTAGTTTACAATGCCAGGCATTGTTTTAAGCACTAGGGGATACAGCAGTGAACAAAAAGACACAAATTCCTGCCTTCATGGAGCTTACATTCTAGTGAAAGAGAAGAACAGTCAACAAGTCAATAATTAAAATATATCAGATGGTGGTAAGTACTACAAGAAAAAAACAAAGCAGGTAAAAAGAATAGGGGGTTGGGGATGGATGAGAGAGAGTCTCAGAAGGTGACATTTTAAGGCTCTGAGGTGGGGAATATGCTTGGTTTTTTGTTCAACAGCAAGAGGCCAGCGTGGCTGGAGCACAGTGAGCAGTGAGTAGAATAGTAGTAGCGGCTGGAGGAAGAAAGGAAATGATCATATAGCTCCCAGCCCCCGTTTTTTATTTACTCTGAAATGACTGGAGGATTTGGTGTGCTCTGACTTGCTCTTACAAGGATAATTGTTGCTGTTGCATTGTAGGCAGTAGGCAGACTATAGAATATTAAGGTGGGAGACCAGATCAAGAAAGGATGGCTAGACCAAAGTGGTAGTAATTGGGGGAGGGGCACTTAAGCATGCTTTTAAGTAGTTTTGTTCTTTTCACCTGAATCTCAGCCAAGAGAACTATCGAGTTGTAAAGCATCAAAGAACAGTACATCCACGCTGTAATCAGGCAATCAATCCTAGTGATTACTGCTAACAAGTTCGTGTCCTGAGGAGAAAGGGTTTGCAGAAAATTGGCTTATGTTTCCAAATTGTTGATAGAAGCAGGCTTACTTCATCACTCAGGGTTTAAGTCCAAAAAACCCAAACCTATTGCCGTCAAGTCAATTCCGACTCATAGTGACCCTGCAGGACAGAAAAGAACTGTCCCATAGGGTTTCCAAGGAGCAGATGGTGGACTCCAACTGCTTACCTTTTGGTTAGCAGCCAATCTCTTAACCACTGTACCACCAGTGCTCCAGGGTTTAAGTCCAGGTATGAATATTTTAAAAACAAAATTTATACGTGTCCTGCATAGTCCAGAATGAATCTCACATAGTAACTGAAAATAGATTGCTTTCTGATATAGGTTGAAAAATCTATGCTTTTGGATCAACTAACTGCTTTTGACAGCTTAGTCCTTTGGATAATTTTACACACAAACACAGATGATGGGGTGCTTTAGAGTCAGTGGTCATAACGGGTTTGGTTTCTGAGCTTTCCACCTCTGAAAGGTAGCTCTGAACTTGTGTAGGTGTCTTTCACACAGCAGGATTTTTTTTTTTCTTTCACCAGTTTAATTATTTAATCAGGATTGTAGCGCTGTTTTTAAAACCCCAGTTGAGTGGGGTATTTGTGATCTTGAAGTTTAAACCGTATTTTCTTTTCTCTTAGGAATCACCAAAATCAAGAGAGATATTGTGTTTGCTGCAAGCCTCTACTTATAGAGTCAGCTAAAGGAATGTGGCAATTTCAAGTTGTTCACCACCTGTCTGGTTACAGTTGACTACAAATGCTTACAAGTATTGATTTGGTTCTCCCATCTCAAGATATTTTGTCCTCAAACATTTTAATCTGTATTATATTTAAGTCAAGCATCATTCTTACAAGGCATGTTACATACAGATTTGTACATAAGCATTACATTTTCTAATAAAAAAATGTATAAGTGGGGCACTGTTTTAGTGAAAGGCTTGGTATTTTTTTAAGGAACTCAGAGCTATTAGATAACCATTGTGTTAAATGTGACTATATACACACAGGTAAAGTGGGCATCCAAGAGGAATAGCAGCAGCAGTCCCTTTAAAGGCCTGTACACCAGGAAGAAAGGTGCATCCTCTGGTGCGATCCTTCTCCTTTATAGAAAGCAGGCCAGCTTCATCTGGGCTCCGTGCCACCCTTCAAGGTTGGTGATTGTTCCGGTAGTGATTCCCCACTGTTGCTGTTTCATGCAGAGTTGTATGCGAGTCCTCCTCTTTTCTTTCTTTAAAAGGAGAGTCTTTCTCCTTGAAGAAATCTGATACATATACAGCCTATATAGAACAGACAATACTTACAATGAGGCAAAGCACTTAATATAATGTACTTAAGTTCAAAATCATACAGAAAGTTGCATAATCATTTTATAAAAATGTATAAACAAAAGGATATACATTGGGAAGTACAGATTAAGAGGATAAAAAATTAATAGCTAAAATGAAGTTTTATTAAAGGAGAGTCTTCAAAATTGAGAGTTGCTTTGTTATGTTTTGGGCAAATAGCTTCATTCTGCAGGCACTTAATAAAAAAATCCTTCCCCCCTCCCCACTTCTTACCAAAGTGAATAATGGCTAAAATATTTTTACAGCTGGAACCTTTTGCAATAAAAATATACAGTAGGATTTTTCTAAGTTTTGCAATGAGTAATCGCTTTTACCTGCTGCATATCCGAAAATGACTTCTAATGACATTAGGATTCTTACCCACCACCAATTATTGAACCACATTCTCTGCCTTTGTATAGTTTTCTCACTGGGGATTTTTCTACCTATATCTCCAAATGTTTACCAATATCAAGATGTAGGCTGCTGCCCTGTATACTTACAACTAATACTGCAACCAGAGCCCCTTGAATGAGTCCAGTCAACACATCGCTCCAGTGGTGTTTGTAATCAGAAACTCGAGAAAGGCCTACGTAGATGGATACAGCAACAAGACCAAATTGCAGTGTCGGGCGTAAGAGTCTTGCCCAGTCTCCCTTCATCCTGGCTTGAAGATACAGCTAAAAGAAAAGATAAGAATAAAATTTAAAGTACCAACTGAAAACTGTATCTT
>NW_004444010.1:7867415-7876053 GCF_000243295.1 Trichechus manatus latirostris
CTTATTAGCTAGTTTTAAGTGCTACTGTTCATCTGTGGCTCCAGCTCCCCCCTTTTTTTCCCAGGCTGTTACAAAAGTAAATAGCAAGAGGTTTGTCTCAAGATTCTGGAGTGGGGAAGTAATTGGTTCTGGTGGAAGCAAAGCAGGCATCTGGCATTTCTTTAAGAAAAAATTTAGGTTGAACTGGGATGAACCACACTGATTGTTTCATTACGTAGTTATAATGGTATTCACACTCGTTAATGTATTCAAATATTTATCAGGTACCTACCCTGTGCCAGGCATAAACATATTTACATAGGCACTCCTTTACTAAGCCAAGTTATAGCTGAATGGGTCAAACCATGAATGAGGTGGGAAATCCCTTAAATACAAAGATAGTGATCATGCGACACAACTAGCCTAATGGCTCTGCAAGTCATTTTAGCCGCCAGGTTATCCCTGTCCCCATTCTTCACAGAAGCATAAAGTTAAAGCTAATATTTAGCTATGAACAGTAAAGTCCCTGATCAGCCCTGATTTCAAAAGTACTCAAAAAGAACAGAAAAAAACAGCAGGGAACACATGTAGAAACACTGAAGGGTTAGCAAAATCTCCAGGCACAGGTTATTCAGACTATAAAAATATATTCCTAGGAATAACAAATAGGACTGTACCCATCTCTGCTAGGGACATAATCGAGAAAAAGCAGTTAACAACTCTAAAGTAGACTTAAGCCACTCATTTTGTACTCCCAACCTCAAGGTCAGAGAACTTTCAAGATCTTTTCTGACTTATGATTCTAAAATCTGTCTGACAACTTGACATTTTCCTTCCAAAGAGCCCCGACTTTGACTCTAGGTAGTCTTCAGACATACGCCAAGTATTACTTTGCCCAGTTTACCTCCCCAGCATATCCTGCAAGATTAACATTCACACTGTGGATCAGTAATCAAAAAAGTGCCAACACATTTCAGCTGAAACCTTTATCCCTCTAAGTAGCTGGTTTTCTTCTTAGATATCTACCCAAGTTTATGTTTCCCCTACCTATGAAACAGCAACTGTTGACCCAGCGATTATTTCACTCTGAATGACTTGGGATGCCCAGATGTGATTATACACCCAACCTTATGCCCCAGGGTCTGGCTCCTCTGGTGACTAATGGCCGTGTTGTCACCACCATCCGTGCTCACAGAACAATCCTTTGCTCTGGATGTGGTTGGTTAATTGAGTAGGCTTCCTATTTGTCTGCACTGTGTCTCCCTGGGACCCAGGTGCCCAGTGTGCCTCTGTGAAGGCCCTGCCCTCCCCTATGAAGACTATTCTGTTTCAGTAGAGCCCATGAAGGTAACACTGTTTCTTGGACCCTGGGTCACCTGAGTTCCACAGCTGGCATACCTAGAACTCCAGACTTTGGTTTCTCTCCTACCCATGTTGCTAGCCAAGTCTTTCCTACATAAGCAAGTTCAGCAAAGCACACAATGATGTCTCTGGTCCTCCAACTTATAGGCCTTTCTCTGTCTAAGTTCCAGTTCCACCGTCTGCAGGCACTTAGAATTTGGCTTCCTCTACCACTCATTTAATGCTTTCTAAAATCATTACCTCTTGACTATCTCCTCTCCCATTCCTTGACTTGTGGGTTTTTAACTTTTTTATCGTGTTCCTTATCCTTTTAGGTTTCTTGAGAGGGGAGGTAATAAAGAAAGTGTACATTCAGTCTGCTTACTATGTTTATCCTGAAGTTCCCATACTCTCCATGACACCAGACTGCCTCCTCCCCAAGAAGAAAGAAAAAAAAAACGACATTACTATGGAGCGGCAAGATTGAAGTGTGCTTTGGATGCTAGGGAGTACCACTTCTAGTCCCAGCTTTCTCACTGGACATTACCCATGATTTTGTTCAAAAGAAAGTACTCAGCTCAGTTCCTTCATCTTTCCCTAACTGCCTCACAGAGAAACTGAATGTCTGAAACTTATCAGCACTGTTCTATTAGAACTAGATAAAGGGACAGAGCTAATGCTTTACTGCTTTATAAACTCCCCTCTCCCCACCCCAATTATATATACACTAACCACATTCTAGGTAAGGCATTCAGTTGCTCACTTTTTAAGAGTTGGAGGAGCTTAAAGAGCTCCATGTCTAACACTATGTGTGGTACCAGACAGGCTCAGTGGCAGTGTCTACTTTCAAATTCCCCTGCAGGGGGAAACTGCCTATCCACAGACATCGTTGAAGAGGCAGCCCTACTTGGACTGTGTAGCCCTGCCTTCTCTCGGGGGGCGGGGGGAACCCCTGACTGGATGACCTACGCCAGGCCTGACCCAGAGATCTGAGGGACTGTATTCTCTCTCTCTCGAGTTAATACGAGTAGTATGAAGGAGTTCTGTATTTTCAGAAGTTGCAAAAAGGGCACCTAAGGGGTACATGATAGGTTGTTTGCACACACAAGTTATGAAACAAAAGGTATGGTTAAGCATTTAGTAGAGAGAAAAGAGTGGCAGCCCCACTGTGAGAACTCAAGTGGCTCATGAGACACATGGACAAAGTAGGTTCAGTTCCTGATGGCGTGCTAGTTCCAATCCTGCATATCTTTACTATAAGCTATCTTTTCCTTTAGGATGGTTGAGTCTGCCACATACAACCAAAAGATTAAAAAGCCAGTTAACAGCTCTCCTGTGTGTTTAACCAAAATTCTAAGTTTTGGGTGGTTTTCTTTTTTTAATTTGGGTTTCTGTAACTTAAATGATACAGGAGATTTACTTTTTAAGACTGATACGTTTTAACTGAGAAGGAAATTATTTATACACCTAGATTCAAGCAAGGAGAGAATTTTAGAAAAATAAAATCCCATCAGAGTGAACATTACTGAGTGAACACTGAAGGCAGCTTTACAAGAGAACTGTAGCACTGGGCACAAGACTTGCTTCTCTGACTTTTCTACCAGCAGTACAAGGGTGTGAGCACCAAGCCAAACTGCTCACACACTTCTCTTTTCTCTCCCTCGACAGTCACATTCTGAAATTCTTCTCTGAACATTCTTCAGTCTGGCCTATCGGATTCACTTGTTCTGTGGGTTTCAGTCCACTGAGGAGGGTACTGCTGGGTGAGAGATTCTAGCCTCTGGATCCCTCCCACTTCTAACATCCAACTTTCTGCTGAAGGGGGCTCTAGAGTAGGAAACCAGAAATATGAGGACGTAAGAGGACAGAACAGAAGCAATAACCTGCAGCTCTGCACTGAGGTGCTCCCCAGAGGTAGATGTTCCAACTTCCCACTGTGATACTACAGGCTCCGTGAAGCCCCACTGCCAGACAAGAAGGGGAACGAGGAGGAAAGCAGAAATGCAGCTGGCAGGACTCCAATCATGGCACAGAGGGGATAACTAGGGCAAGCTACAAAACTCAAGTCAGCAGAGGAAGCCTCCCTAGCTGAGATAAAGAGGTAGAAAAGAGAGCCTAATACAAAGAAAAGGAGCCCTGCTGGCGCAGTGGTTCAACACTGGCTGCTAAACAAAAAGTCAGAAGTTTGAACCCACCAGCTGCTCCACAGAAGAAAAGACCTGGCAATCTGCTTCCGTAGAGATTATAGCCTAGGAAATCCTATGGGGCAGTTCTACTCTGTCCTATAGAGTCACTATGAGTCAGAATCAACTGGAGGGCACACAATAACACGAGGGACTGCATGGGGGATTTGTGGTGGTAACTGAATTTTTTAAAGGGGAAGCAAAGGGAATTTACACTAAGGTTAGTCTGAGGCAGGGAGGATAGGGAAGGCATCTGCAGTTAGCTGTCCAGACCAAAAGCTCTTTCTTACTTGCTGAGGACTAACCCCCACCATACTACCCACCCCTGCCTCACAATTTGAACACTGTCCTCAGATACTTTCACAAGTAACAGTCATGTTTATAAAAGGAATCACATGACCCTGCCACTAGGGTCGTTCCTGCTATGACATACAGGAAAATAACTCCAGAACAAATGGAAAGACAGGAGACTTACAGGTTTCCAGGAAACACAATTTTAGAAAGTAAAAGTTAACAGGAAGAACAAGGATGTACCACATAGTTCACTAACCCTCATCCTCCCCAAGCCCCCAGTTATCATCTACTAAAGGGAGCTGCTTATACCAAGGAGTTTCATTGGTTGGACTGGTGCCAACCTCTTGAGCACAAGGAATTTGACCAGAACCAGAACTGACCTAGTCTATCTCACTGTAGTTGACCGACACGTGTTTCCAGAGAAGGTATATAAAAAAATGTGAGAAGACTAAGGCAAACCTAGTTCTAGTTCTAGAAAGGAAACTTTTTTTTCTCACCTATAGTCTGTATTTTTCAGAGAAAATAGCTTGCCTCTTAATCCAAATAGAACCCAACACTTATGGATTCCCTTTATGAAGAGCCTCACAATAGTTTTATGGTGTAGACATAGAAGACCTGGTCAAAATAAACAGTGGGGAACTCTTCACTGCACAGGGCCAAATCGTAAAAAAGTTAAAAGGTGTACAAATTTTTTCTTTTCTTTAAAAAAAAAAAAAAATTATGTATACGTTTTTTAAAAGCAGGAAATGCAACATCTACGATATTGCTTAAGCATTCTTTCGTTATTTCACTATCAGTGAAGGGTAGTATATAACATTTTTGGCTAAAATTTCAGTATCAATGTTTAGTATGCATTCAAGGATCCAATTGTAATATCTCACCTTTAAAGTAAATTTGATTGTTGAACAAGATGTTTTTTTGAAGCTGGTTTATTTTTGTTTAGCCTTTCTTTGACCTTGTAACATTTCTTAACTGCAAAATGCTATTGTCTCAGTGTTTTTCAAGACTGTATTAAAATGAGAGGTTTTAGTGTATGTGTTTCCCCTTTTAAAACTAGAATTGAGGGGTCAGCTTGCGAGCTAAAAACTGTTTTCACATTTTTAAAGGTTTATTACAAAAAAGAATATGCAACAGACTGCATGTGACCTGCAAAGCCTAAAATAGTTATTATCTGACCTTTAACTGAAAAAAACATGCCAACCCTTGTAACTAGACTAACAACAGCTTGCTCAATACAAACTAATATATCTTGGTTTACTTACTTTGAAACACTGCTTCTAAGACCAAACCAGGCAAACCAAAGTGAATGTTCTACCTTCACGCTATGACAGATCTGGCCAGGAGAGCACCATAGGGCAGGCCTCAGTATGGTCTTCTCTGGAATTCAGTTTCCCTACCTTTAGTGTTTCAGGAGTTCTTAAATTTAGATCTCGAATCCCACCTTAAAATAAGGCAAGATTCATGTAGTCTATGGGCCATGAGTTTTTCACCATTTACCCAATACTCAGCATTTATCCACAGTTTGGGAAACTCATACTTATGAAATACAAGCGTACCTTGGAGATACTGCAAGTTCAGTTCCAGGCCACAGCAATAAAGCAAGTATCACAACAAAGCGAGTCACATGAATTTTTTGGTTTCCCAGTGCATACAAAAGTTATATTTAGCATTATGTCTAAAAAAAATGTAAATACCTTAATTAAAAAATACTTCACTGCTAAAAAATGTTATCATCTAGGCCCTCAGTGAGTCGTAATCTTTTTGCTGGTAGAGGGTCTTGCCTCGATGTTGATGGCTGCTGACTGATCGGGGTGGTGGTTGCTGAAGGCTGGGGTAGTGGTGGCAATTTCTTAAAATAAGACAACAATGAAGTTTGCTGCCTCTATTGACTCTTCCTTTCACAAAAGATTTTCTGTAGCATGCGATGCTGTTTGATAGCATTTTACCCACAGTAGAACTTCTTTCAAAATTGGAGGCAATCCTCTCAAACCCTGCTGCTGCTTCACCAACTAAGTTTATATAATATTCTAAATCCTTTGTTGCATTTCAACAATGTTCACAGCGTCTTCACCAGGCGTAGATTCCATCTCAAGAAACTACTTTGCTCATCCATAAGAAGCGACTCCTTATCTGTTAAAGTTTTACCATGAGACTGCAGCAATTCAGTCACATCTTCAGGCTCCACTTCTAATTCTAGTACTCCTGCAATTTCTACCACATCTGCAGTTACTGCCTCTACTGAAGTCTTGAACCCGTCAAAGTCATTCATGAGGGTTAGAATCAACTTCTTCCAAACTCGTGTTAATGTTGGTATTCTGACCTCCTCCTATGAATCACAAATGTTATTGATGGCATCTAGAATGGTGAATCCTTTCCAGAAGGTTTTCAATTTCTATTGCCCAGATCCATCAGAGGAATCGCTATCTATGACAGCTATAGACTTACAAAATGTATTTCGTAAATAGTAAGACTTGAAAATCAAAATTACTCCTTCATCCATGGGCTGCAGAATGGATGTTGTGTTAGCAGGCATGAAAACAACATTAATCTCTTTGTATGTTTCCATCAGAGCTCCTGGGTGACCAAGTACACTGCCAATGAGCAGTAATACTTTGAAAGGAATCTTTTCTTCAGAGGAGTACGTCTCAACAGTGGGCTTAAAATATTCAGTAAACCATGTTGTAAACAGATGTGCTGTCATCCAGGCTTTGTTGTTCCATTTATACACCATGGGCAAAGTAGATTTAACATAATTCTTAAGGACCCTAGAATTTTCAGAATGGTAAATGAGCACTGGCTTCAACTTAAAGTTACCAGCTGCATTAGCCCCTAACAAGACAGTCAGCCTGTCCTTTGAAGCTCTGAAGCCAAGCATTGACTTCTCTTCTCTAGCTATGAAAGTCCTAGATGGCATCTTCTTCTAATATAAGGCTGTTTCGTTTACAATGAAAATCTGTTGTGTAGTCACCTTCATCAATTATCTTAGCTAGATCTTCTGGATAACTTGCTACAGCTTCTACATCAGCACTTGCTGCTGCTTCACTTTGCACTTTTATGTTATGGAGATGGCTTCTTTCCTCAAACCTCATAAACCAATCTATGCTAGCTTCAAACTTTTCTTCTGCAGCTTCCTCACCTCTGTGAGCCTTCACAGAATACAAGAGAGTTAGGGCCTTGCTCTGGATTAGGCTTTGGCTTAAGAGAATGTTGTGGCTAGTTTAATCTTCTACCCAGACCACTAAAACTTTGTCCATATCAGCAATAAAGCTGTTTCACTTTCTTATCATTCATGTACTCACTGAAGTAGCACTTTGAATTTCCTTCAAGAATTTTTCCTTTGCATTCACAGCTTAGCTAACTGTTTGGCACAAGATGCCTAGCTCTTGGCCTATCTTGGCTTTAGCATGCCTTCTTCAATAAGCTTCATCATTTCAAGCTTTTGATTTAAAGTGAGAGACATATGACACTTCTTTTCACCTGAATGCTTAGAAGCCATTGTAGGGTTATTAACTGGCATAATTTCAATATTGTCCTATCTCAGGGAATAGAGAGGCCCCAAGAGAAGGAGAAAGACTGGGGAACAGCCAGTCAGTGGAACAGTCAGAATACAACATTTATTAAGTTCACCATCTTTGCAGTTTGTGGTGCCCCAAAACAATTACAATAGTAACATCAAAGATCACAGATCACCATAACAGATATAATAATAAAGTCTGAAATATTGCAAGAATTACCAAAATGTGGCACAGAGACACAAAGTGAGCACACGCTGTTGGAAAAATGGCGCTGACAGACTTGCTTGACACAAGGTTGCCACAAACCTTCAATTTGTAAAAAATACAGTATCTGCGAAGTACAATAAAACAAGGTATGCCTGTAGTCAACAATGCCATGTAGTATATGATCAATGCCAAATGGGGGATTATATGAATCTTGAGGAAAGTGAAATCACTGACTTTAGTAGGTGGTGTGGAGGAGTATAGGCGAGTGGCTCTGTCCAAACAAGGAGAGGGGGCAAGGTCCGGAAAGGAGGCATTTTGTAGCAGGAAGGCACAGATACCAAAAGGTACTCAGGTCCCCACAGCAGTGATCTACAAAGGAAATTCATAACATATGGTGATATAAACAATCTGGAGTTTCAGCCTCAATAGGATGGTCTGACAAAAGGTTTTAATGCATTCCTCACTGTATCGAAAAGGACAGTCTCATACCATGGCACTTCTCTCGAACATTCACATAAATTTGATATCTTTGGCTCTCACCAAAGTTCAAGGGGAGACACTGAGCACATAAAGTGGCTATGTGCAAAGAAGCCCTACCCTGTGCTCCAGCCAGCCAGGGTGGTTTTCCCTGATGCTGATTCTCTTGGCACCGTGAAGAGAGTGCAGGGCTCAGCAGTCTGCCAGAGAGAACAACAATGGTAAGGGTATTTTCTTTTTTTTTGACTAAAAGTTAATTTCTGGGTACCAGAAATTCTTGTCAGGGAAGTTCCGGCTCTCTCAGCTCTGGGACTGACCCGCGATGCCAAGATGCCAGGGAAACAAGATGCGTCACTTGTGCCCGGGTCTGTAACAAATCTATTTACCTGGATTTCCCTTTTCATTATTTACATCTAAATGACACACTCTCAATTACCAAACTATGTCATTAGGTGCTGTCAAGTCAGCTCCGACTCATAGTGACCTTGATGTCCAACAGAACAAAACACTGCCCAGTCCTGTGCCATCCTCGCAATCGTTATGCTTGAGCCCATTGTTGTAGCCACTGTGTCAATCCATCTCATTGAGGGTCTTCCTCTTTTTTGCTGACCCTCTACTCTACCAAGCATGATGTCCTTCTCC
>NW_004444010.1:7877826-7885030 GCF_000243295.1 Trichechus manatus latirostris
TTCTTAAGATGGTCTCTAAATTCAGGTGGGATATACTCAAGGTCATACTCGGGCTCTCATGGACTTGATCTAATTTTCTTAAGTTTCAACTTGAACTTGCATATGAGCAATTGATGGTCTGTTCCACAGTCGGCCCCTGGCCTTGTTCTGACTGATGATACTGAGCTTTTCCATCACCTCTTTCCAAAGATGTACCAAACTATAGTCGAGGCAGTTTTCCTTCTGCTTATATCCCTAATTTGCTTCCCCATATGCTCCCAGTGTCCACAGAGGTGGCTGCCACTGAGGCATTCAGTCCTCTATACTGAAGCCTTTGTACATTAACTTCATATTTCACAAGAGTCCTCAGTACAAGTTTCTATTTGACTGAATATCCAGAACTGAGGGGGTGGGAGAGAAGGGAATAGTTCAAGTTTGGTTAACTCTGGATGTAGTAAGTGTTTTGAGAAGGGTCAAGGGAGCGAGGAAGAAGAGCAGAAAATATTAACATATGAAATGAATATGTGCATCCAAATATATTCTTTAAAATTAAAAACAGTGGGTCATGAAGAAAACCAAAGACAGAAGGAAAATATTAGCCTAAGAGATAGAAAGGGCCATATAAACCAGAGACTCCATCAGCCTGAGACCAGAATAACTAGATGGTGCCCAGCTACCACCAATGACCGCCCCGACAACAGGGAACACAACAGAGTCCCTGACACAGCAGGAGAAAAGTACGGTGCGGAACTCGAATTCTAGTAGATAGTCTGAGACTGGAGCGACCCCAGAAGCCATGGCCCCCCGACTTTGTTAGCCCGAAACTATAACTATTCCCGAAGTCAACTCTTCAGACAAAGATTAGATTGGACTACAAGACATAAAATGATAGTTGTGAAGAGTATGCTTCTCAGCTCAAGTAGATACATGAGACTAAATGGGCAGCTCCTGTCTAGAGGCGAGATGAGAAGACAGAAAGGGATAGGAGCTGGCTGAATGGACACGGGAAACCTGAAGTGGAAAGGAGCAGTGTGCTGTCACATTACAGGGAGAGCAACTAGCATCACACAACAATGTGTGTATAAATTTTTGTATGAGAAACTAACTTGAACTGTAAACTTTCACTTAAAGCACAATTTAAAAAAAACTGTGGATCAAAGTTATGTGTCAATCACTATCTTTCTTCCAGAGATATTCATCACCTCACCTTCACCAAGATAACTGGACTGCAGTTTCAGAGCAAGTGATCAATCAATCAAAGGAAAAGAGCTTAATTATCAAGGACCCCTAGAGGGCTCACAGACCTCTCTCTCCACTGTGTCCTACCAAGGCTCCTATTCCCCCATCAGTAAAACTGACAATCAACTCTCATCTCTCATTTCAGGGGGGCTAACAACCTGCAATCAGTCTGTTCTCATAAACATTCACAGCCTTGGAAACTCTACAGGGCGGTTCTACTCTGTCCTGTAGGGTCGCTATGAGTCAGAATCGACTTGATGGCAGTTGGTTTTGAGGTTAACAACCTGCGATATGCAGATGACAAAACCTTGCTTGCTGAAAGTAAGACAACTTGAAGCATTTACTGATGAAGGTCAAAGACTACAGCCTTCAGTATGGATTACACCTGAACATAATGAAAACAAAAATACTCACAACTGGACCAATAAGCAACATCACGATAAACGGAGAAAACACTGAAGTTGTCAAGGATTTCATTACACTTGGATCCACAATCAACACCTATGGAAGCAGCAGTCAAGAAATCAAACAATGTGTTCCACTGGGCAGATCTGCTTGCAAGAGACCTCTTTACTGTGTTAAATGCAAAGATGTCACCTTGAGGACTAAGGCGCATCTCAAGCCATGATATTTTCAATTGCCTCATATGCATATGGAAGTTGGACAATGAATAAGGAAGACCGAAGAAGAATTGATGCCTCTGAATTATGTTGTTGGCAAAGAATATTGCCAGAAGAATGAACAAATTTGTCTTGGAAGAAGTACAGCCAGAATGCTCCTTAGAAGCAAGTATGGTGAGACTTTGTCTTAGGTCCTTTCCACATATTATCAGGCGGGGCCAGTCCCTGGAGAAGGACATCATGCCTGGTAAAGTAGAGGGTCAGCAAAAAAGAGAAAGACCCTCAATGAGGTGGACTGGCACAGTGGCTGCAACAATGGGCTCAAACATCGCAAAGACTGGCACTGCACCGGGCAGTGTTTCCTTCTGTTGTATACAGGGTCACTATGAGTTGGAACTGACTTGATGGCACTTAACAACAACATTGGGAAGAGTCAAAAATAAGAGTAGTGATCACCATCAATATTAACCAAAGCTCAGATTCCTCGTTCTCTCTCATAAAGACAAACTGAGGTACTAACAGAGACAGGAGAGTGAATAACCAACCACAAAAAATGCCCCGATGAGGTCAGGCTCTGTGGCATGCAAAACATGTCCAAACATTCAAAAGCGATTCAGTGTAGTCACAGACTCATGTGCTTTGGGAAAAATTCTCAGGATCTTAATGGCTCTAGGTATTGCCCAGCCTTCCCCTTCTCCCCCAGTCCCCATGCCTTATTTATAAAGAAGAAAAAAGTATTAGCAAGTTGACTCCCTTTAGTAAGAATGCTAACTCCTCCTAGTAAGATAAATGGAAGAGGATGTTAGGACAATATTACTACCTTCATGGCGCAAATAAGGTACACTTCCCACAACACATTTACAGAATCATCGGGTATGTGTTTTAAAAACCCATCACAGTCAAGTCGATTCCGACTCATAGCGACCCTACGGACAGAGCAGAACTGCCCCATAGGGTTTCCAAGGAGACCCTGGTGGATTCGAACTGCCGACCTTCTGGTTAGCAGCCGTAGCTCTTAACCACTATGGCACCAGGGTTTCCTGTTTTAAAAAGGAAGCCCTAAATTCTAACATATGATGAAAGCCTTGCAATTTCTAGAAATATTGGAGAAGCTAAAAAATTAGCTCTAATGTAATAGTTTTGAAGTTGTGAATCTGAATTTTATATAATGTATCTGCAATTTTAACTTTTAACTTTTGGAATTTGGTTTTTCAACTAACAGCAAAATGCTAGTACATTAAAATTGATTTTAAATTCTAAATGAGAACAAATAATTTAATTCCTTGCAGTCTTCCCTTAATATTACAGATGACGAGTTTTTAACATAAGCATTAAATACTCATACAGCACTTAATGTGATCAAAGGAAAAAACAAGACACGACGAAGCACAACTATATAAAAATCCACTTACGAAGGAAATTAAGACAAAAATTATAGCTGATCTGGGAAGCTGAAGTCTTTCAAATCTTATCTGGGAGATCTCCACCTCTTTTTCCCCCTCAAAATTTTGATAATGCAATATATATAATACCCCAAAAAACTAAATCAAATCCACTGCCGTTAAAGTCGATTCCAACTCATAGCGACCCTACAGGACAGAGCAGAACTGCCCCGTAGGGTTTCCAAGGAATGGCTGGTGGATTTGATCTGCTGACCTTTTGGTTAGCAGCTGAGCTCTTAACAACTGTGCCACCAGGGCTCCATATATATACAATAGACATTATAAAAAATAAACGTCAAAAATAAATTGATCTTTAAAGACTCCTTGTACATGTCCTAAAGCCTGGTCTTCTATTAGTTACTCTAAGAAAACTACACATTCATCTCTCATTTGATATGCAAAACGTGGGTGAAATCTTCTTACTCTTCACTGCCAACTCTGTGTGAGGCAAATGCAGGTTAGCAATGACAGCTGTACAGATACAAGCTCCTACAGCACCAACTGGCTCTCCTAGATGTTGAAACCTTTCTAATCCCAAAGAAAGCAGTCTGGGAAATACATCAGAAAGTGGAAAGAGGACCAAAAACCTGCTCAAGGAGGAACAACACAGCTGCCTTCCCTTCTAATAATCAAAATCCACTCCTCACCACAGCAGATCCTGGGAGGAAAAAAGCCAGGCTGCTTGGTGCCCACACACTGAGAAGATGAGGATAAAAGCTCCCAACTAGGGACGAGGTTATCACATAACAGCTGTCCCCGTGGCCCAGTACTTCAGATCAATGACCTGCTGTGATTACACAGAAGCTGTTTGTAAGTTCAGAAAATCTCTTCAGAAAATATTTCCCAAGTAAGGGCACATCAACTAATTCTTAGCACCAAGATTTACAGACTTGCTGATTATCTATTAGGCTCTTACTGCTGTCAAAGAAAAGCTGTTTCAAAGGTAAACAGTCTCTATCACCCTAAAGGTTCCCAATTTGCAGCTTGCTATACAATGTGCCTGTTTGCCATCTCTAAGTGAAGGACAGAGACACTTTAAAAGAACTGTCACTGTCTTTGACCCAAGCACAGATATCCACTCCTCCTGTCAACTTAATGCAGCCAAGATGGAGTCCAGTTCATTGAGAAGTTAACCAGATGAGATTTGCAGTGGCGGCCAGCTTGCTTAGCACAGCAAAGGGCACCCATACTGAACACATTAAATCCGTGCAGCACACAACTCAACCATCAGTAGACAGAAAGTACTTACTGCCACGAACAGCATGCAGTACATGGAGAATGAAGAGTGGCCCGAGTAGAATGACAACCTAGAAGAGAAAGGAAAAGATGACAAACGTTCACTTTCTTTCCTAGAGGCCAAGAATATTCTTGATTTCATAAATCTCCTCCTTAGCTCCTCTGTGCACACACCTCCCTCCTCTATGTTCAGATATGGGGGTGGGGGGTGGGGGAGGGTATTAGTTAAGACCAGGAACAATTAAAAGATCCAGGGAGAATCTGAGATTAGATGTCTACATAGTATCTTTTTGTTGAAACTTTTTCAAGATGGGTAATGAATCACTAAGAACACACCTGCCCAGCAAAAGATGTGAGAGGAATAAATACTTGATAAGCGAACTGGCATAAAGGTCCTTGCCTTTATGACATGTAAATGCATGTGACCATGATTTAAGTTTTATTTTCCACTTGCCGAGTGTGCCACTGAATAATAATGAAAAATACTTCCATTGGAACACTCAAAAATTGATTACTTTTTTCCATCCATGGTTTTTTTTTTTTTTTTTTTTACTGTATTTTAGGTGAAGGTTTAAAAAAAAATAGTTTCTCATTAAACAGTCAGTACACATATTGTTTTATGACATTGGTTAACAAACCCACTACATGTCAACACTGTCCTTACTCAACCTTGGGTTCCCTATTGCCAGCTTTCCTGTTCCCTTCTGCCTTCTAGTCCTTGTCCCTGGACTGCTATGCCTCATCGTTTTATGGGGCTGTCCAATCCCCAGTTGAACGGTGAACCTCCTAAGTGACTTCACCACTGAGCTAAAAGGGTATCCGGGGGCCATACTCTCAGGGTTTCACCAGTCTCTGTCACGCCAGTAAATCTGGTCTTACTTGTGTGTTAGAATTTGTTCTACGTCCTTCTCCAGCTCTGTCCAGAACCCTCTGTTGTGATCCTGGTCATAGTCAGTGGTGGTAGCCAGGCACCATCTAGCTGTACTGGACTCAGTCTGGTGGAGGCTTTGGTAGCTGTGGTCCATTAGTCCTTTGGATTAATCTTTCCTTGTATCCTGTTCTCTTCATTCTCCCTTGCTCCCGAAGGGGTGAGACCAGTAGAGTATCTTAGATGGCTGCTCACAGGCTTTTAAGACCCCAGACGCTACTCACCAAGGTAGAATGTAGAACACTGTCTTTATAAACTGTGTTATGCCAATTGAGCTAGATGTTCCCCGAGACCATGGTCCCTACAGCCCTCCGCCCAGCAATTCAGTCCCTCAGGGAGTCTGGATGTGCCTATTGAGCTTCCATGACCTTTCCTTGTACAAGCTGTGCTGGCTTCCCCAGTATTGTGTACTGTCGTACCCTTCACCATGGTTATATTTTAGTGTTTTAAATGGGCACAATTCTCCCCTCAGACTTTCCCACTAGATTAAGTGCTTTTGTTTGACATTCATTTTTAAATTGTGTTCTGACAATCCTGTACAAGATGAATCATCTCTTTCAATATCATAGTCTATAAACATCTGAATACCAGCTTCCCCACCTAAAAATGATGGAATGCTTGGAACACTTAATTTTATAGCACTTCTGCAAAAGAAAAATAAAGCTCACTGACATTCACGTTTTAAATTCTTACAGAGAATCAGCCAGAAAATGCAAGCACATTTGGTACAGTTAAAGAATGCCCAGATGTACAATGCAAATAATGACAATACTTCTCCTGACTGCTGTCCTCAAATAAAGAATAAGAGGGACAGTCTTCGAAGTGTTTCACTTACGAAACCTAGCCTTGTTCAGAAAGAATTCAATAAAACCCAAAGGAGCCGACATGTAGATTTTTTTTCATCATCATGACCTCAATGGAAATGTTTAAGATTTTTGCCCTGGCCTAAGAACCCTACCCTGTTCTTAGATTTTAGCCAACTCTAAATACCATCTCACTCCATTACAGTCCCCTCATCAAGGCTGATGCAGCAACAATGTAAGCTCGTTTTCCATCAAAATTTAGGAAAATCTTTTCAGAAAGCAAAGTTTACATAGATAAAAATATATTCTGAGGACTTCCGGGCAACATGGCACTACAGTCAGAAGCACCACGCCATCCCTCCATAGCAAAGATCAGAAAAACTAAGGCAAACAGAGTCACAAGTCAATCCTGAAATCCTAAGCATCAAATGAAGAGATGAAGAACTCAGCCAAGCACCAAATTTAATAAGAAACTGACCAAAAAGAGACAGCGAAGAGAGATACGTGCAGAGGTCCCCTATCAGCTACCACAGCACGGATCTGCCATCTTGGACTCCAATCACAGATCAGCGAACAGGGGATATGAGAAAGCAGCTTCCTGGAGCTTCCAGCAGGAGACAGAACAACTGCTAACCAGTGATATAGGCTTTCCCACTCCCCACCCTTCTTTACCCCCACAAGCCACAGTCTCCTGGCCGGGAAGCACCAGCTTCACCCTGGTGTCACTTGGATTCCACCCGCCCACACTGGCCAGCTCCCTGACTGCCTTCTGTTGGTTGCTGGTGTTGCTTTTTTCCACTTCTTTAGATTTCTTACCTCTCACCACCTCCCCCTCCTTTCTCTCAAATACCTGGCTCTGTGCGCCATCTTTGCTTCTTCCTGAAAGGCTGCGAAACACCGCTTGACTGTGAAACTGTTTGCCGGCCTGTGCCGCCACGCTGGTGGGACCCTCAGGGC
>NW_004444010.1:7888494-7897718 GCF_000243295.1 Trichechus manatus latirostris
TGATGGAATAATTTGGAAAAGGATAGTGAGAATAGCAGCACAACTGGAAGAATGTAATCAATGTCACTGAATTGTACATGTAGAAACTTTTGAAATGGTTTAACTTTGGCTATGTACATTTTCACCAAAAAAAAAAGGTCCTCCAAGGTCGAGAAGGGAGAGTGTTGACATGTTGTGGGGTTGTTAACCAATGTCATAAAACAGTATGTGTACTGTTTAATGAGAAACTATTTGTTCTGTAAGCCTTCATCTAAAGTACAATAAAAAAAAAATCTATATTCTGAAATGCAGCTGTTTTAACTAACTCTAGGGAACTGTCTAACAACAAGTGGCCTTCAATCAATTAGTAAGCTGTCTGGTCTTAACTAGTAAATCATGCCTGCCTTGAGCATTACACTCTTTTAAGAACTACCTATATGGGATCAAATTGACAACAGCAACTTGAAGGATTACATAGGAACCTTAAGGTCAGTGAGTTTATGTTAATGGGAGAGGAACAACTCAGAAAAGGAGGGTAAGAATGAATGGATGCACACTTGAAGAATGTAATCAGTCTCACTGAATTGTACACGGAGAAACTGCTGAATCGGTGTATGTTTTGCAGTGTTGTATTTTCAATAACAACAAAATCAGTAAAATTGGAAAAAAAAAGTGAAGCTATTGATAGTGGTCTTCATGCTGAAAAACTCAAAAAGTAGCTAGCAAGCCGAAATTTAAGAAGTACTGTACTTAACTAACTTGACTGATTTATGAAACCTTTAACTCTGAAAGTCACAAGATTTAATAAAAATTTAATAAAATTTTAGATCTGGAAGAATCTTATTTTCACCAATTAGATGGGAAAAAAAAGCACATGTTATATGTTTGTATTAAGCAGAAAAGAGGAATTCTTAAATTCAGTTTTATGGAACAGTTTCAAAAGCTTAATAGCTACTTAGTTCACTATCAGAAGCTAACATTCAGTT
Source organism: Trichechus manatus latirostris (assembly GCF_000243295.1). NCBI lineage: Eukaryota > Metazoa > Chordata > Mammalia > Sirenia > Trichechidae > Trichechus > Trichechus manatus. The sequence continues at coordinate 7,889,460 of NW_004444010.1, forward strand.
CTTACATGCTCTCTCTTCTCCTGCTTGAGATGTGATTTTACTGACTGGTTTGAAAATCATAATGGAATCATATCCTATGTGTTCTTCTTTGACTTGCTTTTAACTTGAGTACATTTTTCATTGATACTTTCATTATCTTATCCATGTTGATACGTGTATTCATTTTCATTGCTATATTATATTCCACTGTGTGATTATACCATAATTTTATCATTCTACTGTTAAGCATTTGGATTGTTTGCAGTTATTTTTGAAGCTATTGTGAACGGAGCTAAAAATGAACATTCCTGTATGCTTCTCCTGGTACAGCATCCAAGACTTTTTCAGGGTATATATCTAAAAGAAGAATTAAGTCATAAGCTCAAGTTTTACTAGGTAATACTATTTTGTTTTCCATAAGTGACTGCACCAATTTACATTCTTATTAATAGTATGTAAGCATGCCACATCCGTGCTAATCCTTGACAAAAATTAAGTCCATCTGATGAGTATGAAATGGTATTTCATTGTAGTTTAATTTTGCATTTCCTGATTACTAGTGAGGCTGAAGACCTTTTCACTTTCCTAAATTTTCTAAGTCTATTAAATTTTTGGAGTTTCCTTTGGGGTTTTCTATGTAGACATTCATATCATCAACAATTAATGACAACTTGTGTATACTTAAACCTTTCATTTCTTATTCTTGCCTGATAATGCTAGTTAGAAGTTCCAGTAAAATGATAAACAGAAGTGGTGACAGGAGGCACTGATTTTAAAGGTAACATTTTAACATTTCACCAGTTAGTCTGATGCTTGCTGTAGATTTTTGTCAGCTATCCTTCACCACACTAGGCAAATACCCTTTTCTTCTAAGGTGCATAAGATTTATCATGAACATTGAATTTTGTATTCATTTCTTGAGATAATCAAGGTTTTTCTCCTTTGAGTTGTTAATGTGGTGAGTAACAACAGTTTTCACATATTGAGCTAATCTTACCTTCTTAGAATAAACTCAACATGGTCATCACATATTTTCTTAATACACTGCTAGATACAATTGCTAATTTTGTTTAGCATTCATACATCTATGTTCATGAGTGAAACAGACGTAACATTTTCCTTTCTCATAGTATCCTTTTGGTATCCAGAATACACTAGCCTCAAATGCTGTGTTCACTCTTTTCATATTCTTTTAAAGATCATGATTATTGATTCCTTGAATATTTTGTAGAACATATCTGAAAAATTATCGTTAGGTGCCATTGAGTCGGTTCCAATTCACAACGACCCTATGTACAACAGAACAAAACACTGCCCAATCCTCTTTGCTTCTCAACACTTTAAAGAGAGGTCTTTTTCAGTAGATTTGCCCAATGCAATATGTCGTTTGATTTCTTGACTGCTGCTGCCATGGGCATTGATTGTGGATCCAAGTAAAATGAAATCCTTGGCAACTTCGATCTTTTCTCCATTTATCATGATGTTGCTTACTGGTCCAGTTATGAGGATTTTTGTTTTATGTTCAGGTATAATCCATACTGAAGGCTGTAGTCTTTGATCTTCATCAGTAAGTGCTTCAAGTCTTCGCTTTTAGCAACAATTATCTAGGCCTGATAACTGTGAGATTATTTTTAACTGCTAACTCAATTTCTTTAAAGGTTAGAGAAACATTTAAATTTTTTCTGTCTTAAAAAAGTAATTTTGGTGATACTTTCACAGAAATTTGTCCACTTCACACAAGTTTTCAAACCTGGAGTAAAATTGTTTAAAAAAAATTTTTATTAAAGCTGCTGCATCTGGGGCTGTAACTTTTTTCATTCTCAAATGGTTTATTTATGTCTTTCTTTTTTCCTTGAACAATTATGCTAGAGGTTTGTTGACATTATTATTTTTTCGCCAAATAACCAATCTTACTTTCTTGATCCTCTCTACCGCATCTTTATTTTCTATTTCACTGATACCTGTTCTTTCGTTTCTTCTCCTTTTTTGGTGAGTCTATTCTATTTTTCAGGAGCCCTGGTGGTGCAGTGGTTAAAGTGCTCAGCTGCTAACCAAAAGGTCAGCGGTTCGAACCCCTAAGCCTCTCCCTGGGAGAAAGATGTGACGGTCTGCTTCTGTAAAGATTACAGCCTTGGAAACCCTATGGGCAGTTCTGCTCTACCCTATAGGATCATTATGAGTTGGAATCGATTTGACAACAAGTGGTTTGATTTTTTTGGTACCCTCCCAAGAAGTTTTAGCTGCATGCTACAAATTCTGATGTTGTATTTGTTATCATTCAATTCCACTTATTTTCTGGTAGCCATATATTTCTTCTTTAATCCATGAGTTACTCAGAAGGTTTTTTAATTTAAAAACATGGTTTTCTGTTGATTTCTTACCAATTGTGATGCAAAAAAAAATGTGACAGGATACGTATACTTTGAAATGTGCTGAGGCTTGCTTTATAGCCTAACGTGGTTAATTTTTATAAGTGATCCGTGTGTTCTTAAAAAAAATGTGTGAGCACCAGTGTTTCTACCATGTATAATGGCCTATATAGGCCCATTAGATAAGGTTTCATAATTTTGTTGTTCAAATCATCTATATCTGTTCAGATTTTGTCTGCCTGACTTATCAATTACTGAGATGTGTATTAAATTCTCCTACTATGATGCTGGTTTTATCTGATTATCCCCATTCTATCTATTCTGCTTTCTATATTTTGAAGCTAAATTATCAGGTACATATAAGAATGGAATTGCTCTATCTTACAGGTAATTTGAAACTTTTATCAGTCATGTTTATCTCTAGTAATGCTTTTTGATGTGAGGGTTATTTCCTCTAATAATAGAGGTATACCAGCTTTCACTTGGTTTCTATTTGCCTAATGTATCTTTTTCCATCATTTGACTTTCAACCTTCTGTGTCCTTAATACTGTAAATACATTTACAGTAAACCACACGTGCTGTATTTTTAATTCCGTCTGATAAACGAAAAACCTACTACCGATATCTGAATTCATTTTTCAAATCCACCAGCTGATCCCTGGAAACCCTACGGGGCAGTTCTACTCCATCCTATAAGATTGCTATGAGTCAGAATCAACTTGACAGCAACAGGTTATTTAAGCCTACTCTTTTTTAGGTTATTTCCTTCTCCTGAACTGCACTGATCAAAATTCCCACTGCTACTTCCCCATTTCTTTTTCTTCCCACTGTAATTTGGAAATTTTACTCTTTTTACTGTTTTCGTGTTTGCTCTGGAAATTTTAACATGCATAGTTATCTCAAATATATTTACCCACCTCCCAGACCACATCATAACACAATGCTGTAACTACAATCACTATCATCCCACCTTGTATGGTATTTTTATGCTTTTAATTCTGTCTTGATATTTCTTACCATACAAATAAGACATTGTTATTGAAACAGTCAGTTTGTTGAGATTTTCCCATATTAACCATTTCATCAATCACCGTTGCTTCTTGAACCTCAAACCTTCCTGATATTTTCCTTCCACTTGATATATATCCTTCAGCTGTTCTTTTAGTTTGAAAATGTCTTTATTTTGCATTCATTCTTGAATATAATTACATTCATTCTTGAATGTATAGAATTCTAGACTGGCAATTTTTTCTCCTCATCACTTGGAGAATATTATTACACTTCTTCGGCCACCTTCTTTTGCTGATGAAATATAAGCCATGCGTCTACCATTCCTTTCTGCGTAATCTGTCTGTTGTATGGCTGCTGCCCTTCCCCCACCCCCACTATAGCCTCCATCCTGCAAACTAGTCAGTGTTCTGAAGTTTCACTATTCTGTATCTAGTATGGATGTTGCTGTTGTTGTTAGGTGTCATCCAGTTGGTTCGAACTCACAGCGACCCTATGTACAACGAAATGTTGCCCGGCCCTGCGTCATCCTCACAATCGTCGCTATGTTTGAGGCTACTGTTGCAGCCACTGTGTTAATCCATCTCATCCAAGGTCTTCCTCCTTTTCACTGATCCTCTACCAAGCATGATGTCCTTCTCCAAGGACTGGTCCCTCCTGATAACATGTCCAAAGTACCTAAGACTAAGTCTCGCCAATCTCCCTTCTAAGGAGCATTCATTCTGGCTGTACTTCTTCCAAGAGAGATTTGTTCATTCTTCTGGCAGTCCATGGTATATTCAATACTCTTCACCAACACTGTAATTCAAAGGCATCAATTCTTCTTCAGTCTTCCTTATTCATTTTCCAGCTTTCACACACACGAGGCAACTGAAAACACCATGGCTGGGGTCAGAAGCACCTTAGTGCCTAAAGTGACATCTTTGATTTTAACACTTTAAAGAGGTCTTTTGCAGTACATTAGCCTGATGCAATACGTCGTTTGGTTTCTTGGGTGGTGACTGTGGATCCAAGAAAAATGAAATCCTTGACAACGTCAATGTTTTCTCCATTTATTGTGATGTTGCTTATTCGTCCAGTTGTGAGGATTTTTGTTTTCTTTATGTTGAGGTATAATCCATACTGAAGGCTGTCTTTGATCTTCATCAATAAGTGCTTCAAGTCATCACCACCTTCAGCAAGTAAGGCTGTGTCATCTGCATTATCACAGGTTGCTAATGAGTCTTCCTCCAATCCTGATGTCATGTTCGTCTTCATATAGTCCAGCTTCTCAGATTATTTGCTCAGCATACAGACTGAATAAGTATGGTGAAAGGATACAACCATGACGCACAGCCTTCCTGATTTTAAACAATGTAGTATCTCCTTGTGCTACTGGAACGGCTGCCTCTTGATCTACGTACAGGTTCCAAGCATGAGCATAGTAAAGTGTTCTGGAATTCCCATTCTTCACAATACTATTCATAATTTGTTATGATCCACATAATCGAATGCCTTTGCAAAGTAACTAAAACATAGGCAAATGTCTTTCTGGTATTCTCTGATTTCAGTCAAGGTTCATCTGACATCAGCAATGATATCCCTCGTTCCACGTCCTCTTCTGAATCCAGCTTGAATTTCTGGCAGTTCCCTTTCGATGTACTGCTACAACCGTTTGTAAATTATCTTCAGCAAAATTTTACTCATGTCTGATATTAATGATAGTGTTCAGTAATTTCCGCATTCTGTTGGATCACTTTTCTTTGGAATGGGCACAAATACAGATCTCTCCCATTGGCTGGCCAAGTAGCTGTCTTCCGAATTTCTTGGCATAGACAAGTGAGCACCCACAGCACTGCATTCATTTGCTGAAACATCTGGATTGATAATTCTGTCAATTCCTAGAGCCTTGTTTTTCTCCAATGTCTTCAGTGCATCTTGGAATTCTTCCTTCAATACCATTGGTTCTTGATCATATACTATCTCCTGAAATGGATGAACGGCAACCAGTTCTTTTGGTATAGTGACTCTGTGTATTCCTTCTATCTTCTTTTGATGCTTCCTGTGTCATTCAATGTTTTGCCCATAGAATCCTTCAAAATTGCAACTTGAGGTCTGAATTTTTCTTCAGTTCTTTCAGTCTGAGAAATGCCAAGCATGTCCTTCCCTTTTGGTTTTCTAACTCCAGCTCTTTGCATGTTTCATTTTAATAGTTTACTTGGTCTTCTTGAGTTACCCTTTGAAATCTTTTGTTCAGGTCTTTTAGTTCCATCATTTCTTCCATTTGCTTTAGCTCTCTATGTTCAATAGCAAGTTTCAGAGTCTCTTCTGACATCCATTTTGGTCTTTTCTTTCTGTCCTGTGTTTTTAATGACCTTTTGCTTTCTTCATGTATGATGTCCTTAATGTCCTCCTACAACTCGTCTGGTATTCAGTCATTAGTTTTCACTGCGTCAAATCTCCTCTTGAGATGGTTTCTAAATTCAAGTGGGATGTACTCAAGGCTGTACTTTGGCTCTCATGGACTTGTTTTAATTTTCTTTAGCTTCAACTTGAACTAGCATATGAGCAATTGATGGTATATTCTATAGTCGGTCCTGGTCTTGTTCTGACTGAGATATTTAGCTCCTCCATCGTCTCTTTCCACATATGCAGTTGATTTGATTCCTGTCTGTTCCATCTGGTGAGGTCCATGTGTAAAGTCGCCATTCATGTCACTGATAAAAATGCATTTCCAATGAATAGGTCGTTGGTCTTCCAAAATTCTATCATGCGACCTCTGGCATTGTTTCTATCACAAAGCCTGTATTTTGCAACTACTGATCCTTCTTCTTTGTTTCCAACTTTCCCATTCCATTCACCAGTAATTATCAATGCATCTTGACTGCATGTTTGATCAATCTCAAACTGTAGAATTTGGTAAAAATCTTCAATTTCTTCATCTTTGGCACTAATGGTTGCTACGTCAATTTGAATAATAGTCATATTAACTGGTACGGATACGACCCTGTCACTGATAGCGCTGTACTTCACGACAGATCTTGAAATGTTCTTTTTGACAACAAATGTGACGCCGTTCCTCTTCAATTTGTCATTCCCAGCATAGTACACAACATGACTGTCCTATTCAAAATGGTCAATACCAGTCCATTTCCACTCACTAATGCCTATGATATCGATCTTTATGCACTTTGTTTCATTGTGACGACTTTCAATTTTTCTAGATTCATACTTCGTACATTTACATTATTTATTTTATACTCTATCAATGCTAACTCTAATATTTGCAATATTTAACAGTTAATGTAGTTTGCTGTATGTGCCACCTCTGACTTAAGGTAGCTTGTTTCTATGTTTGTTCATTTATATTAGAATGTAAGTTCATGTTCCTTAGAATTTAAATCTATGGGAAATCTTAGTGGACTTGGCTTAAAGAGAGCTCTTCCAGAGAAGACTTGTATTTCCTTCTGCTAAGTATAAGTACTAAGACCCTCAACAAGATGGACTGACACAGTGGCTTCAACAATGGGCTCAAACACAACAGCGATTCTGAGGATGGCACAGGACCAGGAGGTGTTCCATTCTGTTGTACAGAGGGTTACTATGAGTCAGAACCAACTCAACAGCACCTAACAACGACAACAAGGTAGTGAGTTCACTATTAACCCATTTAAACTTCTGTCTGAGAATTTTTTTTAAAGCCACATAGTGTAAATTCTGACTCCAGAATAGTGTGTGTTGTCTTGTGGCTAAGCATTCTGTTTGACAGTTTCCCCTGGGAAGATGCTGCCCTTTGAGGATCATTACACATATCATGGGCTGTCTTAGTTAACTAGTGCTGCTTTAACAGAAATACCATAAGTAGGTGGCTTTAACAAATAGAAATTTATTTTCCCACAGTTTAGGAGGCCAGAAGTCCGAATTCAGGGTGCCAGCTCTAGGGGAAGGCTTTCTCTCCCTGCTGGATCTGGGGGGAAGATCCTTGTCTCTTTTAAGCCTCTGCTCCTGGACGATCTTCATGTGGCTTGGCCTCTCTCTTTCCCTATCTCTGCTTCTAGCTTGCATTTAATCTCTTTCATATCTCAAATGTATCTCATGATACATTCTACACTAATCCTAGCTCATTAATATAACAATGACAACGCATTCCCAAATGGGATTATAACCACAGGAATAGAGGCAGGGATTTACAATCTATATTTTTGGGGGACACAATTCAATACATGACATGGGCCTCCCCTACGTTTTTCTACCCTGCTCAGGCTTTATCTCCTGGGTCCTAGATTAATTCCTTTACTTTCCCACCAACTCAGCTATTTATTAAGAGGACAGGTATGTGTTTCAAGATTTATATATATTTTAAGATATAATACATATGAACATGTACAAGTGTATGTGACATATTATCTAGCATTTTTAGTTGTGTCATATCAAAAGGCATTTCTAATCATCCGTTTGCCAGAAACAGAAGTAGGGTTTTTTAAAACAAGACGAGGACTAATATTTTCTAGAATCAATCACTTTACTAAGAAAAGCAATAGTCTGGCAAAAGCAGAATTTTTTTTTTAATTATAGTGGCCAATGCTCACAAATGTTTCCAGTGATTACTATATCACCAATTCACTGAGTATGCCAAAGTTGGCTCTGCTATACATTGGGAGAACTTCCTTTTTTCCACTAAAAATCATCCTGAAATTGATTGCTGAAGTAGTCTGAGGCAGAAAACGTCATCAAAAGACTGTTAATTGTCACAAGTTACTGAGTACCTTCCAGGTGTAAGTACCTGATGTACGGTATTTCTGCTCCTCACAAAAGCCCTCATGGTAAAGACTATCAGTCCTATTTAACAGATAAAGAAACTAAGCCTCAGAAAAGTTCAGTAACTTATTCAAAAGACAAATATCTTTGAAGTTCAAATCTGAA
>NW_004444010.1:7898541-7900870 GCF_000243295.1 Trichechus manatus latirostris
AGTAATCACAAAGTAATTTACAATATAAACTTTTTACTTGTAAAATGTGTCACTAAACTTGAGAATAGAAAACTGACAAGATTTCATGTGACATATATGAAGAAGAAATCAGATTTAATCTGTGAAAATAGATGTTGACAATGTGTACATAATCATTTTAAGAGAATACTAATTGTGCTTCGTACACTCTGAAGATAAAGTCAAATTGCAACATAAGGCACTTTCTTCAAATGTTATTTCCTGACTATAAAGTTCACATAACAGCAGATTAACTCGAAGGTCATGATAAATTTCCCTTCTGTGATAACCTTTAAACATGGACTAATCCTGTAAAGCCATTAAATTATGTCTCATACAAAGGGACATAGGAGTAATGTCCTCTCGGTTTTTATAGTTCTGCGAGTCCATGAATAATAAACTTTATCCAAGTACTAGCCCTGTTTATTTCAAAAGGGTTTTTATAATCAGTAACTATACTAAATGCTTTAGAAATGAGATATCAGGTTATTATATTAAAAATCTCACATCTAAGATATTTGAAGAATCAAGTTAAGTGACGTATGGAGAAAATGGGTACTCTCATACTGCACTGATGTGGGCCCACACTGTTTAGAATAGGGTTTGGTAATATCTATCCATATACAAAGGAACCCTGATGGGAATGGTTAAGTACTGGGCTGCTAACCAATAGGTAGACGGTTCAAACCCACTCAGCAGTTCCACAGGAAAAGACCTGGTGATCTGCTCCTGTAAAGATTACAGCCTAAGAAACCCTATGGGGCAGTTCTACTCTGCCAGGGTAGCTATGAGTCAGAACCTACTCAACGGCACACAACAACATCTATATGCAAAACCTACACATATTTTTGACTAGTAAATCCACTTCTTAGAGAAGCCCACACATGTGCACAAGGATGTGTGCTACAACACTGCTGGCAACTTAAGGACCTGAGATGATGTTATTTCACTGCTCTTCTGAATACTCTATGTTAGCTAAAAAATGAATTAAACAGCTATATATGAACTGACACAAAATTATCCCCGACATATTTTTTAAAATATGTCATTTATTTAAACCACATAAAACTATATAATTTCACATTTAATGTAAAAATACATAGAAAAATGAAAGAATGCACAAATTGTAACCACAGCTTTGGGGGAGGATATGGAATGGAGGTTAAAAAAACCTTTTATGTTATACAGGGATAATTACATTTATAGGGATAATATAAATTATCGCTAAAGTAATGGTTAATGTAAATTATCTACTAAACTAAATTATCCGTAAAGTAATGGTTATCAAAAGTCTTTGATAGGCCTGTTACAAATTTCCCACAAATCTCTTCCCCACCAAACACACACACACAACAAGCTCCTCTTCCTGACCAACAGTTTCCCAAGCATTTCTCAGCTGACAGCGCCACCAGTCATGAGTACAAATGCAGCCCCCTAGGAAAGAACTCATGCCTAGAACCCAGTGGTGACTCAGGCCCTACAAACCTGTTCTCACATCTCTCAATGACAGTCCCATGTATTTTTAAACATCATAAGTTGTGTTTTCAATAAAAACAGATACACATAACTTAATATCATTGCAATTCAGTATTTTAACTCTGCAGTTGTTGTAAGTAACAGAACTGATAAACAAGTCATTTTAATTATGAGTGTTTTGGGGAGAGGGAATTTAAAGAATCTGATTTCTAAAATGTCTAGAAATACAAGAACTACAAGGCCTCTCTCCTCCCAAAAGGTATAGAAACAAAGTTAAAGGCAATAAATGGAAAAGGAATCTAAGATAGTCCCAACCAAAATTAGCAAGTATAATACAACAAAAAATAACATAAATTCATCTTATTTCCTTGAGCCACCCATTACTAACTGAAATATTATTTCAGTAGCAGCAAAATCCCTGCCATATATTCCTTTAACTGTTTTTAAAATGATCTTCATATATTCCCATTTAAAGCTACACTGGGTCAACTTTAACCAAACCACTTATATGCAGAAAGTGACAGGCCCATCTGAAATAAGATAGATATAACTATCCTACTTTTTTCATTAATATTAATTCAAACATCATAGCCACAAACATCAGTGAATTATATACCAAACAATTTAATCTCTACAGACATTGGATCGTGGACCCTAAAGGACACCACAGAAAGGGAAAAAAATAGAGAAAACAAAGTAGGACACAGTATGTGTGTAGGGTATTTCAAACTCTTGAAATTAATGAACAATTTGAAGACAAAAAAATAAATGACCCATCAACAGATGAATGGATAAACAAACTATGGTACATACACACAATGGAGTACTATGCAAC
>NW_004444010.1:7902668-7911519 GCF_000243295.1 Trichechus manatus latirostris
AAAGGAAAAAGGGCAAGGGTAGAAAAAACAAAGGCAGCAGTAAACTGAAGGTTCAAAGGGCATACTATAAAGTATTCCTATGCAGGCAACCAATAATACCTCGCTTACCACACATACCATTTTTTTTTTTTTTTTTAACATGGAGCAAGATTACCTCTGCTAAAAGGTAAAACATTTAAGAGTAAGGCAGACAGAAGTTCTAAACTGCTTTCTAAAGTTTATTTTTATAAGAGGCAGGACTGATATCTAGAGGCAAGCCTGCGAGGTTTCTATTTTAAGCCCTCCACCAAAAAGATTCGACACCAAGGCCAGAAAGCCATTTACCACTTGGCCAGCACACTCCACTTCCACCTCTGCTGCAGATTATGAAACACCACTAACTCTCGGACACTAACATCAAGCATGATATTCAAGACATCAATGAAAGTCTCTTTAGTATTACACCAATACAGAAATTTATATCTGCGTTGAAAGCACACATCATGAATGGCAAAAGCCAACAAACATGTAGAATTATCAGAGACCAACAGGAAGGTGGCCAAACAGGTCACTCTCGGTTCCGTTTAGATTAGGCTGGATGATAGCATTACAGCTCATGTTACCACAAAGACTAGAAGCGTGCCACAGTACTTCACTTAGCAAAATCTTTTCTACCCACTGGAGAATAGCGAAAAGTCATTTCCTTCAGTATCTCAAGTCCTTTGGCTGTTAAGAGAAATAAAGCAGTCCCTATCATACAACATTTCAGTGCCAATTTTAGTATATTTAGAGAATAATTTAAGTGGCAGAAAGCTGAATGTTTTCTACAAGTATAAAAACAAAAACAAGACTATGTTATTCTCCTGCTTCAAGTCCTTCACTAGCACAAACTGCTGAACAGAGTAATAGGCCCTTCATAAGCCTCACCAACCTCTCCAGAACCACCATCTGCCACTGTCTAGTACTTCATGCTCTAACACTACTGTTACGGATTGAATTGTATCCCCCAAAAAATATGTGTATCAATTTGGCTAGGCCACGAGTCCCAGTATTGTGTGATTATCCACCATCTAGTCATCTGATATGATTTTCCTATGTGTTGTAAATCCTATCTCTGTGATGTTGAGGAGATGGGATTACCAGCAGTTATATTAATGAGGCAGGACTCAATCTACAAAATTGGACTGTGTCTTGAGCCAATCTCTTTTGAGATATAAAAGAGAGAAGTAAGCAGAGAGACTCGGGGACCTCATACCACCAAGAAAAAAGCACAGTGCGTCCTTTGGACCTGGGGTCCCTGGGCTGAGAAGCTCCTCGACCAGCAGAAGATTGATGACAAAGACCTTCCTCCAGAGCCCACAGAGAGAGAAAGCCTTCCCCCAGAGCTGACGCCCTGAATTCAGACTTCTATCCTCCTAGACTGTGAGAGAATAAATTTCTCTTTGTTAAAGCCATCTACTTTTGGTATTTCTGTTACAGCAGCACTAGATAACTAAGGCAACTACCAAATTGCTTATAGTTCCCAACACACCATGTTTCATGCTCTTTGCATTAATCTGTCCTTCTGGCTGAAGTGAGCTTCCCACTTTCTTTGACAATTATTACTCAAGAGTCAATTCAGACACCTTTTCCTCCAAAAAATCTTTCCTAAACATCTAGGTTGAAACTACTGTCCTTTCTCCATAGGGGAAAGAGAACTATAGCACTCAGAGAACACATCTATCTTAGCACCACCTCCTTATGTTAAAATCATCTGTTACTGGGTCTTCTTCATCTGTTACATTAAAAGCTGGACAGGGGTAGAATAAGTCTTTTTAAATAGGATTTTCTGTATTATTTCTAATTACATAAAATATGTTCCTTATAGAAAAATCAGAAGGGACAGAGGAACAAAAAAAATTACTGGGAAACTTCCATCCTCCCTGACAGATATTATATCTGTCATGGATTGAATTATGTACCCCTAAAAATCTGTGTATCAATTTGGCTGGGCCATGATTCCCAGTATTGTGTGGTTGTCCTCCATTTTGTGATTGTCATTTTATGTTAAAGAGGATTAGGGTGGGACTGTAACACCCTTACTAAGGTCACATCCCTGATCCAATGTAAAGGGCGTTTCCCTGGGGTGTGGCCTACACCACCTTTTATCTTACAAGAGATAAAAGGAAAGGGAAGCAAGTAGAGAAGGCGGACCTCTTACCACCAAGAAAGCAGTGCTGGGAGCACAGCGCATCCTTTGGACCTGGGGTCCCTGCACGGAGAAGCTCCTAGTCCAGGGGAAGATTGATGAGAAGGCCAACAGACAGAGAAAGCGTTCCCCTGGAGCTGATGCCCTGAATTTGGACTTTTAGCCTACTTTACTGTGAAGAAATAAATTTCTCTTTGTTAAAGCCATCCACTAGTATTTCTGTTACAGCAGCACTAGATGACTAAGACATCTTAATTCATCTTGTACCCCTAATATCCAAAACCATTATCAAGCATTTAGTAAGTGGTCAATATATTTTTTTAGCTAAAGTAAAATCCAATCTCTTGAATGATAAATGCATTTTTATTTATCTCAGAAAATATTAAATTATTACAATTTCATATTTTAAATTTCACAAACAAACCCAACACTCCCCCCATGTGCACCAAGAGTAAGTTCTCACTTTAGTGGCTCCATGAGAAGTCTACCTTAACTACCTTGTGTTTTGGCAGTTGTAAAATACGTCAAATAAAACTAAGAACATATGTTATCCTTGCATAATAATTTTAACATGTAATTAAATACTATACTTACGTTAGTCTATCCCAATGAATTACAGCAAGCCTCATAAGTTATCTGATTTTAACATCATGCCCTCTGACATGTTTTCCCCTTATCTGTTGCTGTGTGCCGTTGAGTTGGTTCCAAACACCGACCTTTTGTTTAGCAGCCAAGCACTTAACCACTGCACCACCAGGGCTCCTTTTTCTCCTTATAAAAACCAAACCAAACCCGTTGCCATCGAGTCAATTCCGACTCATGGTGACCCTACAGGACAGAGTAGAACTGCCCCATAGGGTTTCCAAGGAGTGGCTGGTGGATTCAAACTGCTGACCTTCTAGTTAGCAGCCAAGCTCTTAACCATTGCACCACCAGGGCTCCTAACCACTTACAGTAGTTAGAAGCTGACTTTATCATCCAAGCCCAGGAGAAATAGGAGGTCCAGTCTAACATCCTGATCTTTTCACACTTCTGTCAGAAACCGTGGGCAGAGTGTCAATGTGTGTTAGCTTAAGCAAGCAGCACCTACTGCATCTTCCCAACAGGTCTGGCAAGTATTTTAATGTGTGTAAAACATCCAAAAATCTTTTATACATTATGATCAAAGACAGGCAGATCAGCTGCACAAATAATATCTATAGTGATGAAGGGGCAGATGTGCCCTGTTGTAAAGAAAAAGCAATTTAAATTTTGAAAGCATTCTCAAAGCGAAAGTAAGTGACTAAAAAACAACAAAGGATGACAAATTAGATAGTTTAGATACTGTCTGAATCCTAGTTTCTATTGCCTATATGAAGATTTTCTCAATTTTTAAAGGACTAATTTCTGTCCTTCAGTATACCAAAAATCTTGTAAATAGCCTGTCTTGTTCACAATTTCCAAGCACCACCTCAGAAGTAAAACATTGCCATTATAATAGACTACATAAGAAAAAAATAACAGTTAACATAACACAAACATAAGGTTAACCAATCCTGTATTATCTTTCTCAACTACATATATGCTAAGTAAGCTCATTTAGTATATAAGCAAACAGCAATGTTATTAGATGTTGTCTAATATCTTCCCCAACCTTGCTCTCCCAAAAGAGAAGTACTAACAATCCTATAGCAACAAAAGCTTCTTCTTTCTGCTTGTTCAATAAAGAACAGCATTACAAGAAAAGTTGAGTCATGATCCAGGCACCCAGTTAGGGAACCTTGTCAGTATATTAACTGGTCTAGGCTAGGCTGGTGCCATTTGGTGGTACAGCAGTCACAGAACAGAGCAGGGATCCTCAGACATTAATATAAGGAGGAGTCACCTAAGAATCTTGTTTAAAAAATGAAGATTTTTTTTCAGTAGGCCAGGGGTGGGGGTCCAAGATTCTGCATGTCTAGCAATGGTTAAGTGCTCGGCTGCTAACCAAAAGGTTGGCATTTCAAACCCACCCAGGTGCTCCGAGGGGGAAAGACCTGGCGACCTGCTTCCATAAAGATTACAACCACGAAAACTCTATGGGGCAGTTCTACTCTGTCACATGGGGTCGCTATGAATTGATAATTGACTCGACTGCATCCAACAACTGGTTTCCAGGTGATGCCTGTCCTGCTGGTCAGAGTGAAGGTCCATACTTTGAATGACAAGAGGAGAGAATTGAGAAAAGTAATATTGAGTTCATTTAAGATTCCATTTATGATTAAGTCAACAGCAGGGCACTTTTGGTGACAGTCACATCCAAGTGAATGCTGATGCTTTTCCTGTTTCCCTATCCTCTCTTAAGACAGAAAAAGACTGTGTTTTCTTTGTTTAAGAATCACACTAATTGAGATTTCAATTATCTTTGAATGTCTAGCCAAAAAACCCAGCTAACAAAGTCAACACACTTGTTTCCCTGCTCACAAAGTCAACACACTTCGACTTCTCAGTATTTTCTAATTAAACTAAAATGTCTAATAATTGTTCACACTAATTCTGAATGAAAACTTATGCTTCACCACTTCATCCACAGGATTTATCATTATATTTTAATTTGGAAAAAGCAGTCACTACTATAATCCGTGAGACTGTTTTTCATATTTCAGAGCTGGCAATTTGAAATTCAAGAGTTCTAAGGAGTAGCAACAATAAGAAATAAATCAGCTGAAGACACATTAATATGATTTAGTCTCTTTTAACATTTAAGATGCAGCATTAATTGATACATCAAAACTTAAAGATTTCTTTCCTCTTATATATCCATTATACAGACTTACATTTTAACTCAAAACTGACCAAGGAGTAAGAAAATCCAAGAAGAAATTCAAGAAGCACCAAAGGCTGATTTAAAAGGAGGGAAGAGGAGGGTGGCATTCAATGCCAAACACCTAAAACTTACAGTATTGCTAGTTTGATGGGGTTTTTTGTTTTTAAAATAAATTATGGTATACAAATATTTACCAAGGATAAGTACTGGCAGGAAGTCATTGTAAGAAATCAATAATTACACTTCCAAGGATACAGAAAAAATTCAATTATATTACCAGACTCCATTTAGGCTCAAGAGCTGCTTTTTGTTTGTTACTAAATATATTCAGTGTCGAGGAATAATAATAGATTATGGAAGCCTGAATTTAAAAAAAGAAAAGAAAGAAAAGTGTTCGAACTGATGAAATGTTTCAGAACTCTTTAAAACTGAAGATCTAATAATACAGTATGGGAACCTGAAATATTCTAGTAACACAAAGAGAAATATTTACACATGTGAACAACATAATCAGCCAGAACTTATCTTCATTATGACTAAAAGCCTGAGTCTGCTTGAAAATTATAAGCTAAATATTAGTTGTTGTTAGCTGCCATCAGGTTGGTCCTCAGTTCATGGCAACCCCAATCACAATGCAACAAAACACAGCCCAGTCCTGGGTCATCCCCAGGATTGGTGGCAGATCAGACCCTTGTGATCCACAGGGTTTTCACTGGCTGATTTTTAGAAGCAGATAGCCAGGCCTTTCTTCCAAGTTTGTCCTATGTGGAAGCTCTGCTTAAACCTGTTGAGCATCATAGCAATATGCACGCTTCCACTGACAGATGGTTGGTGGCTGCACATTAGGTGCATTCACTAGGAACTGAACTCAGGTTTCCCCCACAGAAGTTGAGAATTCTACTACTGAACCACAATGTCCCCACACAAGCTAAATATAAAGTGTCTCAGTTTGACTATAAGTCAGGAAAAGGCCAAACAATGTAAAACCTAAGGCATTGTTTAAAACAACAAATAGTAAGTCTTAGGCTGGCTTCTCTACAGAAGCAAAGCCAGTAAAGCATATAAATATATAGAGAGAGGGAGAGAGAGATTTATATCAAGGAAATGGGTCACGCAGTTGTAGAGGCTGGAACATCCCAAGTCCGGGGCAGGAAGAGGCTTTTCCTGATTGATGTAGCTGCAGGGGCTGGCGAACCCAAGACCAGCAGGCCAGAGAGCAGGGCTGTTGCTCACAAGCTGTGAAGATCACGAATCTCAAGAATGACAGGCAAGACCACAGGTAAGCTGCTAGCTCAAGTCCCAGGAACCAGAGGTCAGACAAACAGGAGCCAGCTGCAGGATTCAGAACAAGCTAAAGCCCTCGCAAGGAGAGCAGGAAGGACTCAGCAGCAGAGGGCAGAGAGATGAAGGCTGACGGGGCAATGAGCTGACATCATGGGGGTGATCATGTATCAAATCTCAACAGGGAAGTGATCACAACATTACGCGACTGTCAAAACACTGAGAATCATGGCCCAGCCAAGTTGACACACAATCTTAACCATCACACAGTAACTGTCACTTTACAATAAAGTAAAAAGGAAGTCCAACAAAGTCAAACAACTTTCACGAATAATTCTGAGCTTTCTCATGAAGTTTTGGAAAGTGTGAAGAAGGGTGCTAGTCTTTGCAAGTCTGCACCTCAGTCAAAATAGAGCTAGACCTAGACTCAATTTATTCAGCCTCTCAGTAAAACACTGGGCACCAAGTTAAATCCAAGGGGGAAAAAAACCTTTGCTTTTGTTGTCACAGTAAAACAAATAAAATTATATGACATGTATTAATGCAACAAACATTAAACCAAAAGTCTACATGAGAAAGCTTTCAATAACTTTGTGTAACTTCACTTTCTAAACAAAAATGAAAAGTTGCCTTAGTTTTAAGCACCCCAAATTACTTTTTTAAATAAATAAAACAAAAGCAGGTTATACTGAAACTAAGTCTAACAGAACATTACTTTCTCACTGATGGAAATCAAGGGTGGAAAAGAAGAACTGCATTTGAAGTTACATTGTGTTTAACTGTACATGTACCCATCAATGGTTCTGAACACTTGAGAATCCAACTGATCAATACACTAATACTGGGAGATACCTTGAGTTCATTTCCATCTACTGAGACTGATCATAAACCAAAAAAACCAAATCTACTGCCATCGAGTTGATTCTGACTCACAGCGACTCTGTAGGACAGAGAAGAACTACCCCATAGGGTTTCCAGGCTGTAAATCTTTATGGAAGCCTACTTCCTCCCTAGGAGGGGCTTGTGGGTTTGAACCGCTGACCTTTGAGTTAGCAGCCCAGCTCTTAACCACTGTACCACCAGGGTTCCTTTGACTGATCATATCAACATTAAAATACACAGGCATTTGACAAGGAGTGACTGTGTGATAAATGGAAAACCAATCCCAATAACCCAGTCTCCATATCTAAATAACACCTTTTACTCCAGTGCTTCGCAAACAATTTACAGAGAAGGACCAGTTTTGTTTTTAATTTTAAGTGTGCTGTGGGATGGTACATTTTAAAAATACGATAAAAATGTCTCAACAATGTCAAAAGTTTCTAAAAGCTTATTTTCAGTTTTATACTATTCACAGGCTGTTAACAGTTTCCTTCCTGACATGTTCCCTGCACTGCTTTTTTCCTTTCTTGCCCCTGAGCTTCAACTCCAGCCACCCCCACCACCACCAGCATCCCACCACCACTTTCCAGGCAAAATCAAGTTGCCAAATCCTAAATTCTACATATGCTTCATTTTGATATTCTGTGCCCTGGTTCAGCCCTTCATTACCTTGCACCTAGATTAGTGCCACACAGTCCCAACCAGTCTCTACACATTCTGTTTTTCCACTCATTTCCTACATCAGGTAGTTGAAACCAAGCCCTCTAATATCTGACCCCAAACTTGTATACCCTAAGCCTGCCTGCCTCTGACCAAGCTGCTCCCTGAACCTAAGACATGTCCCACTTTGAGTCTACATATTCAGACCTTGCACATCCTCCAAAATGCCTCCTCTAATTTCATGTAGCCTCCTCCGATTTCACATAGCATTTTATCTTCACTCCTTTAAGGATATGTCACTTTCTATCAGGCACTCAGTCTCCAAACACACCTCATCTCCTATATAGTGAGCACCATACAATCAATACACATACCCTGGTAGCTCCCACACTGCCTAGGACATAAAAGCACTAGATGTTACTGGGAGTTAGTTAAGTTTATGGAATAGGCTGAAACAGATCAGCAGTGTCAGCACCACATGGAAAAGGTTTAGAAATGCAAATTCTTGGGCCTCATCCAAGACCCAAAGAATAAGAAACTCTGGGGGTGGGACTCAGCAATCTACATGTTACCAAAGCCTCCAGGTGAGGCCAGTGCAGCTCAAATGTAAGAGCCACTAAGCGCTAAAATATCAGGGTGCTGCAGGGGTGAGGAAATAGTCACCTGTTAAATGCACTAATGACTAATGTCCTTTTATAAAGTGAAGTATCTTTTGAAATCATCCCCTACTTCATTCTATACTCTGATATTTCCATATACATACATGATTAAAAAGAAGGCTGTCTAGTTTACATATACACGTGCACAAGAAACATAAAGTCTGAACAAATGAATCTTTTTGGAGGCATAAAGGCTTCTTCACTAATGTCTACCATCAGAACATATAGAAGAGGCCATTCTGACTCCCCGGCAAGATGGCGCTCTAGGCAGAAACACCACGCCGTCCCTCCACAACAAAGATCCGAAAAACTAAGCCAAACAGAATCAACAATCCTGAAACCCTAGAACATCAAATGAAGAGATAAAGAACTCAGCCGAACACCAAATGGAGTAAGAATACTGAAAGAGAACAGAGA
>NW_004444010.1:7920480-7925500 GCF_000243295.1 Trichechus manatus latirostris
AAGGCTGTAAATCTTTATGGAAGCAGACAGCCACATCTTTCTCCTGCGGAGCAGCTGGTGGGTTCAAACCACCAACTTTTAGGTTAGCAGCTGAGCGCTTTAACCATAGCACCACTAGTGCCCCTAATTTGTGCTTCAACATACATATCCAAATAAAAAGAAAACAATGAGTCTCTTAAAGCAGCCAATAGTTACTATAATGGACTATACAAACAGACCAGCCAGCTGTGCTGTCTGAAATATTAGCCTCTGCATCCTGAGAAAGCAGACATCATGCAAAGTCAGGTTCCCATAAACCAGGACAGTGTGCTGCAAAGTGCAGTCCCCAGACCAAGAGTAGCAGCAGCAGGAAGGTAAATGTTAGAAATACAAATTCTCAGGCCCCATCCCAACCCTTCCAAATCAGACACTTGGGGGTGTGGCCCAGAAATATGCATTTTAAAAAACCCTCCAGGTGATTCTAAAGAACTACTAAAGTTTGACAGTACTGGCCTAGAGAAAATCTTGACCTAGGAAAAGAGTTACAGTTAGAACTAACTGGGCTCATTAGTAATTTTTTTCTCCAAAAACTGAGGGCCATGCAATTCTCACTGGCATAAGCAATGGCAGTTGGATGTCCTAACGCTGCAAGCAGAGCCCTTATTAATTCATAGCAGTTTAATTTTAAACAATGAATAAAAACACCCTGGAAATTAAAATTAATAAGTACTCCATTAAAGTTCATCTATGTTCTCATTTCTATATTTAGGACCTAAAGGGCACCACAAAAGGAACCCAGTAAAAGTACTGTGACATCGCACAAAGCACGAGAGTGTGTACATGTGCAGGACAGAAAGGGGGGAGGGAGGGAAGTGAGAGAAAGAAAGAAAATAAGAGAACAAAGGGGGAAAAAAATCAAGACCAAAACCCAAAATTGCAGGAGGATAATCTCATCCTAAGATGTAACTCTGACTCATTTATACAGTCAACAAAAATGACTCATTCTGGGTGCTTACCTTCCCTTTCTCTCTAATGTCAAGCATTATAATTTTATAATTAAAAATTTACAGGGGGCAGGCTGTGGAGATAAATAAATTAAAAGAGCAGATTACACTATAATCCTATGAAATGTTTTCTCATTTTTGGCTTCCTGACTTTTAAAATTCAAGAGAAAAGAAATAGGAAAAGTCTGTCCAGCCAAACTACACTCCACCAGAGAAGAGTAAATGCAAAGCCACAGCTATGTACCAACATTACACAGCTCTGAGACTGGCAACAACTAACTCGTTCTGGAAACATTGACGAAAAGCACATTTTTCTAGGAAGATACAAAGTCTTCCTAAAATTTCATTTCTATATTTGATTTTCCTTTCTCCTTGTTCCAAAACCGCAAAGCTTACTAAGGGATCTTCTCACTGAAAACTATAAACAATAATTATTTTTAATGCAATTAAATTATCCAGATAATTTGAATTATCCAGATATTCATACTATGTTTAAAAAGGTTGTTTTCCAGAACCATACATAGGACTTCAAGTGGACAACTGCATAGGCATTACTGTGGAAACTTTAAAGGGTGATGGGTAAAAAAGCTAGTGTACTAAAATCAAAACTGTAATCAGAGTAACAGTATATGCCAGCCAATTTACACTCACTAGGAAGAGAGAGACAAAAAGATTTTATGCAGAAAAGGGAACAATACATCAGAGAAAACCACTTATACATGTTATACACTGAATAGCAGTGCCACAAAATATATGAAACAGAAACTGACAGAACCGAAAGGATAAAAAAAAAAAAGTCAACAAATTAGAGATTTCAAACTCCTGTAAGAGTGACTGATGAAACATACTGGCAGAAAATCAGAACTCCAAGAAACAGGGCTACAGAAGTTGAAAGAGACAAGGATCTTACCCTAGAGAACCAACGTCCTGAATTCAGACTTCTAGCCTCCTAAACTATGAGAAAATAAATGTCTGTTCTTTAAAGTACTCACTTACGATATTTGTGTTATACTAGCAGTAGGAAACTAAGACAGAAAGAAGTACAACTGCCTTTATTCACAGACAGAATGAACAGGAATACAGAAAACCTTAAGAAATCTATAAAAAGTTATTCCAACTAATAAATGAGTTTAGCAAGGTTGCAGGATACAGGGTCAATATAAAAGCCAACTGTATTTCTACACATTAGCAACAAACAATTGGAAACTGACATATTTTTAAAACCTCCTGACAATGGCACCTAGAAACATTAAAAACTTAGTGATGACTGAAAACTAAAAAAATATTGTTAAGAAAAATTGAAGGAAATTTAAATAAATAGAGAGATATACCATGTTCACGAATTGGAATACTTAAGATCAAGATGGCAATTCATCACATACTGATCTATAATTTCGAAGCAATCCCAATCAAAATTCTAGCAAAGGAAACACCAAAAGACCTAGAATAGACAAACCCGTTGCCATCAAGTCAATTCTGACTCAGAATGACCCTATAGGACAGGGTGGAATTGCCCTATAGGGTTTCCAAGGCTGTAAATCTTTATGGAAGCAGATTGTCACATCTTCCTCCTGCACAGCAGCTGGTGAGTTTGAATTGCTGACCTTTTGGTTAGCAGCCCAGTGCTTCACCACTGTGCCAACAAGGCTCTCATATTGGTCATCAGAGAAATGCAAATTAAAACCACACTGAGATACTACAACACACCCTCAAGAATGACTAAAATCACAGACTGACCAATACCAAATGATGGCAAGAATACAGAGTCACCAGGACTCTCATACACTGCTGGGAAGAGTGCAAAATGGTCCAATTACTTTGGAGAATAGTTTGGCAGCTTCTTAGAAAGGTAACTACATACATGCCTTATAGCAACTGCACTCCTAGATATTCACCCAAGAGAAATGAAAGCATATTTCTCATACACAAATGATCATAACAGCTTTATTTTTAATAGCCAAAGAATTGGAAACAACTCAAATGTGCATTAACAGGTTAATGGATAAGCAAACTGTGGTACAGCCATGCAATGGAATAGTCCTCAGCAAAAAAAAGAAAAGAAACAACAACATGGGTGAATCACAAAACCATCATGTTAAGTGAAAGAAAGCAGACACAAAGAAGTGCTTACTGTATTATTTCTTTTATATGATATTCTAGAAAACACAAAAGTATAAGGACAGAAAGTACATCCTGGGGCTAGGGATGAGGGTTGGAATTGACTACCAAGGCTCAGGAGCAAAACCACTGGTGTAATGGAATTATTCAAAAACTTAATTGTGGTAGTTAACAACTTTATACCTAAAATTTATCCAATTGTACACTTAAAATGGGTAAATTTTATGGTACATGAATTATACCTCACAAAGCTATTTTAAAAAGTACCTAGCCTATTCTTTTTTCTTTTTCTTTGTGATTTAAATTCTTACAGGTGGTTTTCATAACTGCACTCAGAAATACATACGGTATTTTTTTAAAGCTATATGCTGAGTCTTTGATCAAAGAGGAAATCATGATAATTTTACTCAGGTAGATTTTGTTTCTCATGATTTCATCCATCCATTTGCTCTTCTTTATAATTCATACTAAATTTCAATCTCACTTCGAATAAGCTTCCTCTTCTACAATCAAGTCACTTGTTTGTCCCCTCCATCCCAACTCCTCCACTGTACACTCTGGAACTCCAGTTCTATTGTTAAAGTCCCCTATATTTCCCTGCATCTTCAAACTCTTCACTGAAGATTCATGACACCTCCTAGACATTAGGGAAAGTGCCTTTCCCTAGGACACTGCCTGACCCTGTAGCCCTCTCAAAGTAGACAATGAGATCTCCTTGTCTCATACACTGTAACAGTCCAGTGTTGGGGTTGGTATCTTCGTCACTCCCCAAAGTCATTTCTACACTATTCTTTCTCTACTCTTTTTATGGGCTCAAGCATAACAGCAACTGTGAGGATGGCACAGGACTGGGCACTGTTTCATTGTTGTAACATGGGGTTGCTATGAGTCGCAACAAACTTGACGGCACCTAACAACAACCCTTATTATAAAGATGCTTGCTCTTCTGGGGCTCAAATCAACAATACCACCTTCTGCCATCTGTTTCTCACTGCCTACCTCTCCAGTTAATGAGTGAAAGAGGGAAAAGTACTTTACACCCACAGATCCTTCTCATCACCTCAAAGCTTACCATTCAACAGCCTGACGTCTTCTACTCTTTGGCCTCATTATCACTAGGGAGGGTTCTCTTCCATTCTCATTATTTGTTTAACGTCTTTCCTGCTAGATTAAGTTCCATGAAGTTGAGGTGACAGCTGTCTTATTCACTGCTAAATCCCCAGCACATAGTACACTGTATATTCCTACTTAAATTGGGTTTATTTTTTCATTCCTACTAAATGCAAAAAATGGGTGCTACTAGCAGGCCTGTGTTCCATTATGAACCAACCAAATGTTGGTTCTCTTGGAACCAACAAAGACAGTAAGGTGTCTGGAAATTATATATTTAAAAAAAAAAAAAAAAAGACAAAGAATGCTTTACCCAGAGAAAGTATTTGTTGGATGATGAATAACTAAGGGAAATTGATACCCATTAAAACTTGGCCTAATCCTAGAACTGAAATGAGTGTGTTACTTTATGTACATAGATCCTAAGGATATACTAAATTAATAGAGAACTAAAGAGAACATTTGGGGGAATAAAACAGAATACTTATGAAGATCCAAAGCTAATAATCATCTAAATCAGTATAGTTCAACATTTTTAAACCTGTGCCTCTGTAATATTCTCACTATCTCCTTTACATCTCCACCAGCCAAGATGGTTTCGTAAGTCTCCTCACTGTCCCATAGTTACATGTCCTCCACTCAGAGACCATCTTCCCCTCAAAAATACTTTCAAATCACTGCTGCATTTCCACATCATTCACTTCCTCCTAAATATCTCGAATAAACTCCATTCCCTTTATTCTACTGAAATCTTTCTCAAAAATCAAAACTATCACATCAAATCCAACAGATTATCAACCATCATTTAC
>NW_004444010.1:7925710-7942687 GCF_000243295.1 Trichechus manatus latirostris
CATCTTTCTCCCACAGAGGAGCTGGTGGGTTCAAATTGCCAATCTTTTGGTTAGCAGCCAAAGGCTTAACCACTGTGCCACCACGGCTCCTTGGGAAATTGATAACTATCTTTAAATACACAGACATTAATCACATAGAAAAAGTAAGACTAACAATTCTGAGATTGAGATGAGGAATCAGCTCTGCTACTAATTTAGTGGCTTTACTTAATGTTACTGGGCCTCTGTTTCCTTGTCCATAAATTATAGGAGATGGACTAGATAACCTCCTTTTGGGTTCTAAACATTCTATTTCATGTGTAATAGTGCCCCAAAATGCAGACAGTAGCCCAGGGAGGTTGCTATAAGAAGGCAACCTGAGGACCTAGAGCTGCCAAGATATGAACGAAGTTATCTTACAAAAAATATACTCTAAGAATACTAAAGGGTCCAGCATGGTTGGACTAGATCAGCAGTCAGCAAACTATGACAACTGGGGCAGCTGTTTGCTGAAATAAAGTTTTACTGGAACATAGCCACACCCATTCATTTAAGTATTCTCTACGGCTGCTTTTCTGCTACGAGTGCAGAGTTGAATAGGTGTGAAAAAGACCATATGCTTCACAAAGCCTAAAATATTTACTATCTAAGCCCTTAAGAAAAAGTTTGCTGACCCCTGGGCTAAACGATCTGTAAGATCCATTTTAATTTTTTATTATACATGGGGATGACAAGAACTGCATTATAATTGTCTTAAACAGAGGGTAAGGATAAAATGGGAAAAAAAGAATGAGGAGAGAGAACAGGTCAAAATACATATTCTCAATTCACCTCTCTTACACTAGCTTCTCTAAGCTAGCAGGTGGCTTATCTTCTAGTCACCGAAACCTTCTATTACAAGAACACGCAAGATAAAAAAAGCATTAGCGATTTAACACTCACCTGCCTTCCTTAACTTTCTCTGCATTCCCTCTACATGTGTAGGTTTCAATGTAACCAGCACTGCAGTTGATTTTTAACCAATCTGGGTCACAAACATCCAAGAAGTGAGGCCGCAGTCTGCCTATTGAATATTTGGCAATGTCAGTCAGGGACTGACTAGCAGCTGCACCAAATAAAAAAGTTCCAATGGATTTGTAAATAGTGGCTATGTAGTTATTCCTGATAAAGGAACTGGAGTGCAAAAGGTTAAAGTAAACAGACAAGGTTTCTCCAAGAATCATCTGAAAAAGAAACAGAAATATAATTTGTTAAAGAAGGAACCAAGCACTTTAAACAAAGCAAAATAAAAGAGAAAAAGTAAATCACACACACAAAAAAAAGCTTGTCTTAAAATACCCTTTTTCCCCCCCTTTACAAACGGAGGGTCAACTTGAGATATTCTATTCTAAACCACAAAAAAAAAAGTGTCAGATCAACTGTGGATGCTGCTTATAGAACATGTAACATACAGCAGTTGGCTGAACCAAAATAATTTCAAAGTCTACCTGAAATAACAAGAATTTATTTCTTTTCTTGTATTCAAATAAACTGAGCCTTAGTAAGTGGACAGTGATATATTCTGGAGAACAAAAACACAAACATCCCCAATGAGAATATCCCTTATATAAGTACGTTTATCTGACAGTCTTCATTTTTTTCTCAAACATTCCTTTGAATCAAAGACATCCGTTGTGACAAAAAGGATAAAATCGTTTCAGGAAGTAAAAAATCTAATACAAATGCAGAGATCTAACGCTGATGCCAAAGGGTACAGAAGGCAGAGATGGGCTGACAGTGCCTACCAGTTCTGCCTTTCCAAGAGACCTTAAACCAGGGGTCCTTTGGCAAGTCTCATTAAAAGATCTGGTGCCTCCCCTTCCCCAAAAAAATGTTTCAAGGACTCTTTCCTCTTCATTTTTCACTGGCTTTTGCAAAACTGAAGTTAAATAAAGCCTTCTCATAAACAACTGTTTTGTGAACTTTCCCAGATTCTAGTTGTGTGTGTGTGTGTGTGTGTGTGTGTGTGTGCGCGCGCGCGCCTACGCTCTGGAGGAAGGGGATGGAAAGTAGTTTTTTAATTGCAATGTCACTAATAATACAAAGATCTTTCAAGAGGAAAAAGGAATTTAAGGATCTTTTCAAAGAAATGGTTACAAACAATAAATTAATTTATCTAGACCACACTAGTGTAATGAGTTTAAAGGCATAAAAAGTTTCCAAATGCTTTTTAAGTTCACAGACCAATATCCTGAGAAATTCAAAGAATACTGAACTGTAAAAAAATTACATTTGATAATAATAAATAAGCAATACTCTAGCTACTTGAGACCAAAATAAATAAAGAATGGTCTGCTTGTTAATTTGTGTTGGGGAGGGGAGAGAAGATACATAAGCAATGAGCTTTCACTTAGATACATACTAGTTTCTCTGTTTCCTCTTAAATTTACATAAACAATTTTACAAAGCATTTAAACATTTCCATTTAGTGAGCATTAACTGTGAAATAAATTAAAGGTGAAATAAATGGTTGCCTCCTAAAATGGATTTCAACAAGAACCTGATACCATAAATTCTTTCCCCATCTGGCTAAATGGCTCCTAGAATTCCATAATTAGAATGTTACAACTTTGACAACTAGACTGTGAACTCTACAAAAGTGAAGATGATTTCTTAATTGTTGAACAGAAAGCTGATCAATCACACTGACCTAAAATAGAACAGGTGGTCAATAAATTTTAATTGAAGGTGTTCCCTTTGGGTAAGAGGCAAATACCTTTACACATATTAAGACTCATGGAAATATAGTCCTCAATGTAATCCTTAATATAAATGAATTAACCAGATCCTTTTCTGGGGATAGGTCTTACAGAAGGGGAAAATCATATGTATTTCTAGGGATGCCAATCTTCTGCAATTTGCATATGGCTAGTGTACCCTTTCCCATGGCCTCAAATGACCTTGTATTGAAGTATACATTGACTCAAGCCGTTAAAGTGGTCCAGTAACTTCCTTGATAGACTGGTAGCCAGAGATGATTTCTCTAATATTTCATTATGGAGGTGACCTTTGATAATTAAAAACCACGCATATTAATCAACCACAATTTTAGCAGTTGAAACTTCCACATCTCAGGTGTTCTTGTTTAACCACTCTACCACTTTCCAGAAACAGCTACTGATCTTTGTGATTATTCCTAGTCATAATCATCATTGTTTAGAGCCACCTAAACACTGGTTCTTGCCACTGATGGCAGGAAGTCAGCAGGACAGGTACATTCAGAGCATTGGGCACAAGTTAAAGGCTGATCCACAGAAGTAGTGTAAGGCAGAAACCTAGCCTTCAATACTTGGGGGAGGGAGGGTTATCTAAAGCTGACAAGTGCCAGATCAATTTATGACATTTTTTTAATTATGTGCTCCCTCTTTATTCAGACTAATTGACAATAAGGAAGTTCTAAATCATTTCTTCCATATTAAATGTAAAGATGTGTCTGTGCATTTGACTTTATGAGACAACCATATCCTTTTGTTACATTTTAATACCTTATCCTGCCCTTTGGGCCATTTATGCCAATTCTCAGCTTTTGGTGAAGTCCACATCTAAGCCAACTTGGCCTAATCCTAGAACTGAAATGAGTGTGTTACTTTATGTACATAGATCCTAAGGATATACTAAATTAATAGAGAACTAAAGAGAACATTTGGGGGAATAAAACAGAATACTTATGAAGATCCAAAGCTAATAATCATCTAAATCAGTATAGTTCAACATTTTTAAACCTGTGCCTCTGTAATATTCTCACTATCTCCTTTACATCTCCACCAGCCAAGATGGTTTCGTAAGTCTCCTCACTGTCCCATAGTTACATGTCCTCCACTCAGAGACCATCTTCCCCTCAAAAATACTTTCAAATCACTGCTGCATTTCCACATCATTCACTTCCTCCTAAATATCTCGAATAAACTCCATTCCCTTTATTCTACTGAAATCTTTCTCAAAAATCAAAACTATCACATCAAATCCAACAGATTATCAACCATCATTTACTTTAACTTTTTGGTCGTGGTTGACATCAATGAGCATTTTCTCTTTACTAAAATTCTCCCCTGGCTTCTGAGAAATTTTATTAATCCAGGTTCTCTACCAGTCTCCCTCAATCAAGCGTATTTTGTGGATCATTAGCATGACATGTCAAAGGCCTGGTGTGAAGTTTGATTTTTTAAGAAATAATTTTCTTTCTAGTAAATAAAATTAAATGTACACAAGTCTAACCGAGTACTGCCTAAAATAAGCCAAATTAATGAATAAACTGGAATTATTTTAAATTAGTACATAAAATCACTTCCCTAAGCAGGGTTTGTTAATACTGTTGATACAAAAATACTACTTTTACAGCACCTTTTAACAGTTCTTTTTTAGGAAACCTACACTCTTTTTATTTTCCCTTTTATTAAAT
The DNA here is from genome assembly GCF_000243295.1 of Trichechus manatus latirostris. NCBI lineage: Eukaryota > Metazoa > Chordata > Mammalia > Sirenia > Trichechidae > Trichechus > Trichechus manatus. Next base: position 7,930,128 of record NW_004444010.1, read on the forward strand.
GTAAAGATAACCTCTCTCACAGACTATGTTTAAATAGTCAAAAATTCCAAACAAATGAAATCTAATTAATGAGTCTTAGTAAATATGTCTTTCGTCAGGCCCCCTTTGTCTGGCTGTGTAAGCTGTGCACACCCACACTGTGCCCAGCCATCACACCCCGCTCTGCTGCAGCCCTGCCTTCCGAAGGGGGTTTCTGTAGTTACGTTTGTGCAGCATCCTTTTTACCAGACACAAAGAAAAGCAGAACTGAAAGACAAGTGTATTCTAGCAGTGTTTACTTCAGCACTTAAATCTTGTCTGAAATCAGCCACTATTTGCAACTAAGAGTCCTAATAAAAATTTTACATTTAAATAGTTGGCAATCCCTCAGAAACACATATACTTAAAAAAAAAAAAAAAAAAAAAAAAAACTCTCTCCTTAATCAAAGAACCACGGACTTGGCTTTCTTTCTTTTAGTAGTAAAAATTCAGTGTGAAGATATGTCTAAATTAAAGGGATCCATTGTTTTTTAAAAACCTCACCATACTGTAGGCCAATCACCAACTTCACTGTGTAATTACATACTACCTAGTTTCACTCATGCAAACACATACCGAGCACCCTATGACATGCCAGCCTCCATTCCCGGCAGTGAGGATACCAAGATGAACCAGACACCCTGTCTGCCTTCAAGAAGCTCACAATTTTGTGAAACAAGCATCTGTATAGCGGTGGGTTTCTTTTATTAATTATGCACCCTGAATTATGAGTTGATTTTCCCTGCTAATGAGACACTGTGATTATTCTTGAGTAAGACATTAAATTTTCTAAATTAGGAAGTTTTTTTTTTTTTTAAATAAACTCCAAAAGTAGACAAGATATATATACTGTTACCTTGTTGGCCTATCTCCTGGATAGAACCATATTTTCTACTTTTAACTAACATAAATCTTGTTTCTAAAGTTACCAATCACAGAGCACAAAACTGTTGAATTAAATCGTAGAATTTCTGGGCCAAGAGATTATAAAGATAATCCATCTAGTCCAACCACTGAAGTCTTCACCCTAAAGCCACGTCCTCTAAACATTCCCACCTGAAATACTGAAAACACCAGTTATTATTGTGGTTCAAGACTCAGTCTTAACTTCAATATTAGTAAAAATTCTTTTGTGTTCACTGCTAATTATGTATAGGACTGTGGCTTTTCCCTCCTGTTTATGGCATTAACTGTAAATACTTTAAAGTAACCATGGATTAAATGAAGTTTTAACATTAGTTAGCAATTTTTTATTTTCTAGAATCCAGTGACTAAAAAGACCTGGCCCATACACACAGATACAATGAATTCTTATAAAATAACATCCTAGGTATAAAGTATGCTACAAAATAAACTGATATAATATTCACCTATCTATTGCACAACTACTGAAACAATAGTATTAGAGCTCTAAAAGTCACAGTGACATAGAAAATTTAGCATAAAACCTACATGTATTCAATAAAGTTCTTCTGATATACATTGTTATTCGTTTGGCCACACTTAAAATAGCTGAGATTATCTTGATCAAATTAACACCTTTAATAAAAGGCTTAAAAAAAACTACATACTGTTTTGCAAGGTTATACATTTAATCATTAGCAGCGTAACAAAAAATGAAACCAATTGCCCAAAATTGATAAACTTGGAAAAGTGGATTTAACTTACAACAATAATACTGAATGGAATGATTATTCCACCTAATAACGCATAAGGTATGGTGTCTTCTTTGTAAGGGTACTTGATGGACTCATCATTACAGAATATTCCTCGATGGAAGGGGGTATGCCTTGAAGTAAGAATTGCAAAAGGCAATCCAGCTAGTAAAAGGAATAAATGAAAATATCATTAAAAAGAAATATCAAAACTAATTAATGGCAATAATTATCCCAGAGATGGTATTTAAAAATGCATTTGCCATGGAAATACCTGAGCACATGTAAAAAGGAAATGCAGCAATGCATGCAACAGTAAGTTAGAAAGATTTCAGTTTAGGGTAAAGATATTTTTTCTACAGGAAACAAAGCTTCCAAGTCTTCTATGAACCAATTTAACCAAGAGCATCCTCTTCTCTTTGTTTCTGTTCAAATACACTAAACAGATTTTGGAAAAAATCTCTTCTCTTGCTCTTATTGTTATTTAACCACAAGGTTTTTAACACTGTTTCCAAGACAATTTGTCACTGACTTTGTTTCCAAAAGAAAAATATTTTGACACTCCCCATTTTGTCTCTACATTACGACCACATTTGGACAGGTCATGGTCACTGGCTAAGCTATCAGAGTACGTAATACAGCTTTATCCACTAATTTCTGTACTGTCTACAGCAGCTTTAGAGCTGCTGGGAAAAGCAGTGTAAATTTAAAGGAAGTTTCTTAAGATGAACAACAGAGTCAAGCACAAGAGCTCTTAACAGACAGCTGGCTCTCTATGTTTTCATCTTTAACATTTCCCTAAAGATCATCTCTCACACTCACCTCCTAAAATGCCTAAATGTGCACTTTAAGAATTCAATTCTCCTTTACTTCAGTGAACTTGGTATGTTGCTTAATACTGTAGCATAATGACTAGTACCTCTTTTTAAAGAGATACAGATTAGCAGAAGCCCCCAACACAAAGTATGCTTTAAGACTTATCCAGAATGAAAGGCTCTCTCCCTAAGGGAGTCGTTCTCCTGGAAGCAACAATGCAACCAGTAAGCTAACATACTCACCATAAATTCCTGAGTTATCTTTCCTTGAAGCACCAACTCGTGATGACCATTTATAGTTCTCATTAACTCCACTAAAGCCCTAAAGGCTGACGAACAACCAAGCTTCTGACACTCTGCCTGAGTGTGTGTACAACAAACATTGAAAATTATTCAATCTACAAGTGCCAAATGAAAAGCACATGAAGTCACATTTCTTTCATTTCTAGTTCTTTCATTTGTCTTGCTGTTTTTCATTTAGATCCTGAATGCATGGGCCAAAGTTTATTTATGTGTTCTAGTCAATTTGCCAATAGCTGCCATTCCTTAAAAGTCTTTAAGACACTCACATGGTTCTCAAAGCCATACTTCCAGTGAATACTATACTTAAAAAAAAAAAAAAAAAAAATTGAACTAGAAATGTCCATCAACAGATGAATAAATAAACAAAATGTGGTATATCCATACAAGAAGCCCTGGTGGCGCAGTGGTTAAGCTCTTGGCTGCTAACCAAAAGGCTGGCGGTTCAAACCCACCAGCTGCTCCAAAGGAGAAAGATGTGGCAGTCTGCTTCTGTAAAGATTACAAGCCTTGGAACCCTATGGGGTAGTTCTAATCTGTATTATAGGGTTGCTATGAGTTGGAATTGACTCAATGGCAACAGGTTTTGGTTTATATCCATACAATGCAATATTATTTAGTGACAGAGAAGTTCTTATACATGTTACTTCATGGATGAATCTTGAAAACATTATGCTGAGTGAAGTAAGTCAGACACAAAAGGGCAAATATTGTATGATCCTACTTATATTAAATATCAAGGAGCCCTGGTGGCGCAATGGTGAACGCAGCTGGCTGCTAGCCAAAAGGTCAATAATTCAAATCCACCAGCGGCTCCTTCGGAGAAAGATGTGGCAGTCTACTTCCATCAAGATTTACAGCCTTGGAAACCCTATGGGACAGTTCTACTCTGTCTATAGGGTCGCTAATGAGTTGGAATCAACTCAACGGCAACAGGATATTAAATATCTAGAACAGGCAAATCACAGAGACCAAAGCTTATTAGTGATTACTGGGGGCAGGTGGGAGGGATAAGGGGAAGTTAACTGCTTAAGGGGCACTGAGTTTCTGTTAAGAGTGATGAAAAATTTTGAAATGGATAGTGGTGATGGTTGTACAACATGGTGAACGTCATTAATGTCACTGAATTGTACATGTAAAAATGGTTGAAATAGCAAATGTTTTGATACATACTTTTTATCACAATAAATAATAATAATAAAGAGAACTGTTTCATAAATAGCACTGCAAACAAGCTGTTACCTCCAGCTCATGCTTTCTGTACCCTTACGTTTAGATTACAGAGGGTCAGGGAAAAACACTATTTCCTTGAAGGGGGGACAGGGAGTGTTACGGATTGAACTGTGTTCCCCCCCAAAATATGTGTTGTAAATCCTAGCCTCTATGCCTGTGATTATAAGCCCATTCGGGAATGTGCTGTCTGTCATGTTAATGAGACAAGATTAGTGTAGGGTGCATCTTGAGTCAATCTCTTTTGAGATATGAGAGATTAAATGCAAGATGGCAAGCAGAGATGGGGAAAGACACATGCCAAGCCACATGAAGATCGTCCAGGAGCAGAAACTCAGAAGAAACAAGGACATTCCTCCAGAGCTGACAGAGACAAAAAGCCTTCCCCTAAAGCTGGCACCCTCAATTTGGACTTTTAGCCTCCTAAACTATGAGAAAATAAATTTCTGTTAAAGCCATCCACTTGTGGCATTTCTGTTACAGCAGCATTAGATAACTAAGACAGGGAGTATACACAAGTATAAAGAAGAATGAACAACAACAACAAAACTATACTACAGCTGACTTTGCTAACGGACATTTAAAAGCCAAATCAAACCTGCTGTCGTCAAGTCAATTCCAGTCACAGAGACGCTATAGTACCTCTTATATCTGAGTTCAGAATATCCTCTAATTCACCAAATTGTCTGCACTCAGAGGAATGGGGTAAGTACCTCAGCCTTCAATACAAATGCCACTATTGCAGCACAGTTTCAAAAGAATGGGCACAAGCCTTTTGCACTTAGCAGCACACACTGTGGCAGTAAATACTCAGAGCTATGATTTTATACTTGTTGCCTGCCCTGTACAATAACTAAATGCTTAACCTTCAGCCAATAACCACACTCTAACCCAATGACCAAATTTATTTTGTATTTACAAATAACCACTACTTCTAAAAGTCACTGTTTAGTAAGAATGCTATACAAAATAATAGAAATTTTCAGTGTCTGCATTGCTTATTTCTGAATTGGTTGAATATTTCAAAGAGCATTTACTTCTTTTGGAAAAAGATAATTTATTATTACAGAAATTAAATTCATATATAATACAACTAGTGTCCAAAACTCACTGGGCTTTGTGACCTTATCCTCAGGGAAGTGTATAATACTAGACCCAAATACATTGAAAAATGTTATAAACGTGCATATTCATTAAATTAATGTTTGCTTTTTGTTTCCTTTGACCACAAAAACCACGTTAAAAATTACTCTTAGATTTAGGGTGGAAAAAGTCGATGGGTACTTTTTAGGATTGACAGGAAGCAAAATAAAATCACATCTGAGTATAATTATTATTTTTTCATTAAAGTTATCTTTTCATTAAAAAAAAGGACTATTCAAGTTGGCAAATGTAAGTGATTCCGCTGTGCAATGAATTTCACCAGGTGCTATCTATCAGGAATTCAAAGTTGAATAAGGATCGGTACATAATTATATTATAGGAGAGAATAAACAGAAATACAAAGAGCTAGGAAGGTTTAAAAGAGAAGGAGAGCTCGTGAGGCTTTAAGTAGTGATAGCCAGTAAGCTGTGAGTTATCCACGTCAGAATCTCAAGGAGACCAGGTCTGGGACAGAGATAGAAGTTTGGGGCTCTAAAGAGTCTCTGAAGCCACAGAAATTAAGGAAAGTGTGCAAGATGGATATGAAGTGAAAAGAAGGTAGAGGGTGAGGCACAGAGGAACAACAATATTAAAGTGATGAAGAGAATGAAGACCTACTAAGGGTAAGAGGTCAGAAAGAGTAGTGTCACTGAAGCCAAGTGAGAAGAAGAGAGCATTTCTGGAGGTGGAGATTGTTGTGTCCAATGGGTTTTCAACTGTCACACTTGGTACAAGTGATTTTAATAGGGACAAAGAGGTAGAAGAGGTTTTAGTACGGAATAAGAAAATAAGCATGAATTTTCCACAAATGCATACTATTCTTTTAAGAAGCTTGAGTGAAAAAAGAAGAGACTGTGTCACAAAATGCCTTAGAAAAATGTTTCAAATAGTCAATATTCATGATCCCTCATTCAGGCCCATGAGATGTACTATATCAATGTCATTGCCCAATGCTATTTCATTTTCACTGATTATCTAGACCCTGAAGAGGACAGGATGGAAAGCAGACCATACTATGGGTTGTTCACTGACCTACTTGAGCCTCAAAAAGATGAGCTGGTCCAGATTCTTGTTCCGGAAATTTTGGAATTGGAACAAAGACTGAATCAGTCAGAGCTCCCAAACGGCACTGGGCCATGCACAAGAAAGACTGAAGAAACAGCTGAAAATGAAGCAGGCATACAGGGAAAGAAGTGACTAGTATGACCCCTGAGACAGACATGGAGAAGGCAGCCTTGGTTACCCTTTGTAGATCTTGCTGCTTTGGGGTTCTTAGAGTAGTTGTATACTTTCAACAAATTCCAATATTAAGCTAGTTAGAAACGGTTTCTACTCCTTGCAACCAAGAGAGCCATAACTGAAACATTCATAAGTTAACCATTCCTCATACAACAGAACACTATTCAGTAACAAAAACGGACAAAATAATCATGTAGATTATTTTTAATTTTCTGATTACCCTTACATACTGCTATAATGAACATATCTAAATATAAATCCTTATTTATACTCCTAATTATTTCCTTAGGATTTATTTCTTTATGTGGATTTACAGGCCAAAGGATAACAACTTTAAGGTCCTTCCCAAACTGCCTGAAAGGTTATTTTACACCACCGATTTACTCCACAAGCCGAAGTACAAAAGTGCAGAGAAATCCAAAAATTTAGGTAGAGATATTTGATGTACCTATAGATTTCAAGGCAAAAGTGAAAGGGTTCTATCTGCTCTTCTATGAATTCATATCACTCTTCTTTTTACCTGAAAGATTACATCTCTAAAATAATCCCCTTTCATCATTTGCCAAACGTTTAATATATAAACAATGTTTAACATTTCAGCTAACAAAACTAATTTTTATTCTTTTACAACATTATGAGGCATAATTTACATATCATAAAATTCATACACTCTAGGTATACAATTCAGTGATTTTCGAAAATTACAGAATTGTGCAACCATCACCACAAAGCAAGTTTTAGAGCATTTCTATCACTCCAAAAACTCCCTCGAGCCCACTTGCAGTCAATCCTTGCATCCATGCCAATCCCATACAACCACTGCTTTCTGTCTCTATAAAGATTTGCCTTTTCTATACATTTTATATAAGTGGAATCATACAATATGTAGTCTTTTGTACGTGGCTTTTCATTTAGGATAATGTTTCTGAGGTTCATCCATGTTGTAGCACACATTTTGTCCTTTTTCATAACTGAATAGTGTTCTATTGTATGTATGTATCACATTTTGTTTATCCATTAACCAGTCAATGAAAATTTGGATTGTTTCCAGTTTGGGGCTATTACGACTAATGCTAGTATGAATATTCATGTACAAGTCTTTGTGTAGACATATGTTTTCATTTCTGATGGGTAGATTCCTAGAAGTGGAACTGCTGGGTCATATGGTTAAGTTTATGTTTAACTTTTTAAGAAATTGCCAAACTGTTTTCCAAAGTGGCTGCACCATTTTACATTTCCAGACTCTCCCTTCTAATATGTCCATGTGGTTAAATCATAGTTAAGTGGTTTAAGAATCAGATTCTCTGCATAGTAAACTCATACTCACCCACATAAATGCAGCCTTCTATCTTCTATCACTGAATATTTATAATGGTTCAAAAGACAGCATGTGATATGGTAACTCATCACTTCCACAAACTAAATAACACAAGAACATTTCTCCATCCTTTACCAGAGATAGGAAAAGATAACATAAGAACATAGTCACACCACATCTTCCTTAACTTCCTTCCTCTTGCACAAATACTCAGAATCTTGGAACCATAATATAAATACTGACAAAACTGTTTTAGAAAGATTGGTGGCTGGGTGTCCAGCATAACTGACAAACTGTGCTTCAAAAAGTCTTTTACATGTGAAAAGAACTCTTCTAATAACAGTAAAAATTACCCGAATGTCTCTACAAAATAATGTTTTTAAGGTTTATCTGTGTTGTAACATCTGTCGATATTTTGTTCCTTTTTAATGCTGAATACAATTCCACTTATGAGAAAATATATTGTTTTGTTTACCTCATGACACCCAGTTCAGCTATCAGATGCCCAGGAGATAGTGGCATGGCAACTCCAGAGCCCACAGTAGCAAATCATTAAGGGTCACTTGTCTCAGGGATACCAGCAGCAGAAAATAGCCTGAGAAATCCTGACACACAGATACCAGACATCTCAAGATTTCTTGAGGTCAGGTACCACCTCCATAACCTGGAAGACAAAATGATCCCATCGGCTAACCGAAAGAACCCATCAAACAGAGGCTGATGCCCATGTGTGAAATACCTCAGGGATCACACTCTTCTCTTAATACTTGAACAAGAAGGACAGGAGTGTGGATAGAGGCTAAAAGCGCAAAGAACCCAAAGATACAGGCTGAACTATACAATAATGGATCTACTATTATTTTGCCACCTAGCCGTATCCCTAGGCTAAACAGATAGATACGTGAGGTGGCTGTGTATTTACTCTACCTTCTCTATTAGGTCAGTTGAAAATCTATCTTTGTTTATTTACCAGCGGAGAAAATTCCAAGTAGGGAAGAGTAAAGTTTAAAAACATAAGGTGTTGAAAGATGCTAGTGAGTACCTGAAATGTAATCACATATAACAATACTAAAAAGAATATGTCAATAACTTCTTTCTTTCTCTTCGGCTTATATTTAAAAGAATGAATATGTGGTGACTATCTGAGAGAATCTTCAAATTACTCTGCCTAGTTCTTACAAGAACTAAAGTGCACTGAGATACATGTAGGTACATGGTAAAATGTAGTTCAGGAAACAGAGAGATGAATCAGAAATGAAAATAATTACTGAACTACACTGAAACACAAGAGCCAAGAGGACACTCAGAAATAAGATCACAAGTACTGAATATATGAAGGAGAAACCCAGACTACCGTGCTCCTTTATTACTTAAAGCATGAGTTTATTTCTTTTGCTGTAAACAAAAGCAGTTACCTTATATACTCTCATGTTACACAGACTGCTTATCTAGAGTGTTACTCCATTAATATTAATCTTCACTGAAGGCAGGGTTTTAAACACTTGAAAAATAATTCTTTTCAGATCTACCCAGCAAATCATAACTAAAATAACATTTTTCTATTTGTAAACTCTGTGACCATATCTTAAAGGAAAACCTTTGAAATAGTTTAATATTAAGTATACATAGAACACAATTCGGTATACAGACCGAAAGATAGAAGAACTCTATCAATAATAGAAGACTTTAGAATTCACAAAACTTAAGGAAGATGTAAAAATAATTGTTATTTTTGTCAACGTTTACGAGCATTTCATTATGAAAGCTCATAGTAGAGAAAGTAGGATCTCAAAGTCCTGAGTGCCGTTTCTTTGATAAAGAAGCAATAGTTCAATCCAATCAACAACTGAGTTTCTACTCTACATAGGGCACTAGTGAGGGGAGTCGGGCAGGTACAGCACAGGTTTTACAGTGGTAAAATTCTGGATTTATTCTGAAAGTAGAATCAGCAAGATATGCTTAAGAACTGACTGGATATTAGCGTGAGAAGAGCCATCAACAATGACCCCAAGCTTTTATGCCACAGTAATGAGAAGTTTAAAGTTGCCATTAACTGAGATGGGGAAGACTGGAGATGGAGAAGACAAACTTAGTTGGGTAAAAGAAAAAAATACCTACCAACCTCAGAGAGTTGTTATGAGGATAAAGAGAATCTATAACACATCTAGCACAGTACTTCATACATAATACACAATAAATAACAACAAACACAGCCTTCTGCTCACCATATATACACAAAAATTCTAAACCGAACAATGAGCACCCATATCATAGTATTTTCAAGTGGCATAAAATCAGTGCCTTCCTAGCTGCTCTTTCCATCTCCTTGCCCAATGATTTTCTTATCGAGTCCCATGGAAAAGAGTTATTCTCCACACTGGAAAGAAGTATTCTCCTGACAAAATTAAACAAAGGTATATTCCACCAAGTTACAGAAAAATTAATTTGACAGAAATCTAATTTTTCTCTCAAATTTTGATAGCTTCTAAAAGGATGTTTTCAGGTATGTCAGACGATTAACACTCAAGTATAAGACTGTATCTGATTTAACATATGCATATATTTAACTAAACAAGTTACTTCATTGTGCTTCAAAACTCCCATACAGTCAGGTCTCTGTATCCACGAGTTCTGCATGAATTCAACCAACTGCAGATCAAAAATATATGGAAAAAAGAAAGTTCCACAAAGCAAAACAACACAGTGTAACAACTATTTACACATCATTTACATTAGGCATTGTAAGTAAAGCTAGAGATGATTTAAAGTATACAGGATGATGTGCATAGGTTAAATGCAAATACTATGCCATTTTATACACGGAACTTGAGCATTCGTGGATTTTGGTATCTACAAGGGGACGCTGGAACCGATCCTCCAGGAATACCGAGGGACGACTGTATAACCTTCTACTGAGAAAATCGCGTCATTCCTAGACACTCTCCCCATTCTTATTGTCCTAACAGTGACCTCCTGTTTATTCTCCCCACTCCTAAATATAACACAATCCAGAATTAGATGTTTCTTCTCCCATAAGGAGCCCTCTAAGCCAAGAAAGCTAATGCAAGGGCATCTGATTAAGAAGACTCCTCACAGATGCTGCCTACTCGTGGTGCCATAAAGGCAGCAAACTGAGAACTTCCTTCTGAAAGTAGGTTGCTTTAATACCATGCTCCCAGTTGGGGCTGACTATTCAGAGTCCAAACACAGATACACAAACAAAAAGTTTTCTTCCTACAAATAAGACGGAATTCCATTTTTTGTCACTTTGGAAAAATGAATTCAAGATACACCAGAAAACTGCAATTCATAAGACCCTATCTCATTATCATTATAAACATGAAAGCTTAAAGATAACTGACAAAAATGCTGATGAGTTTTTTTTTTTTTTTTAATATAAAGATGGAGCCCAGAGACTTCCGGCAAAATGGTGCTCTAGGCAGAAGCACCACACCATCCCTCCACAGCAAAGATAGGAAAAACTAAGCCAAACAGAGAAAACAACAATCCTGAAACCCTAAAACATCAAATGAAGAGATAATGAACTCAGCCAAGCACCAAATGGAGTGAGAAAACCGACACTGAATGGAGAGTGAGGAGAGATTCATGCAGAGGTCCCCTACCAGCTAACGCAGTGCGGATCTGCCATCTTGGACTCTTATCAGAGACCAGCAAACAGGGGGTACGAGAAAGCAGCTTCACGGAGCTTCCAGTGGGAGACAAAACAACAGGTAATTTGCAATATACGCTTTCCCACCCCCGACCCTTCTTCACCACCACTCGGCCTCCTCTGCTTCCCGCGGCCACAATCTCTTGTCCGGGAAACACCAGCTGCTTGGATTCCACACACCCAAACGGGCCGGCTCTCTGACTGCCATTTGTTGGCTGCTGGTGCTGCTTTCTTCCACTTCTTTTGATTTCTTCCTTACCTCTCACCACCTGCCCCCCACCTCCTTTCGCTCAAATACCTGGCTCTGTGAGCCATCTTTACTTCTTACTGAGGGGCTACAGAGCTCTGATAATTTGTGATATATGCTTTCCCACCCCCTACCCTTCTTCACCCACAATCGGCCCCCTTTGCTTCCTGCGGACACAGTCTCTTGTCCAATAAACACCGGCTGCTTGGATTCCACCAGCCCGCGCTATCTGGCTCTCTGAGTGCCATTTATTGGCTGCTGGTGTTGCTTTGTTTTTCTGCTTCTTGTGATTTCTTCCTTACCTCTCAGCACCTCCCCATCCTTTCGCTCAAATACCTGGCTCCGTGCGCCGTCTCTGCTTCTTCCTGGGGGGCTGTGGAGCTCCATTCGAGTGTGCAGCTGCTTCCCGGTCTGGGCTGCCATGCTGGTGGGATCCCGGGGCTTTTGTTCGTTTGTTTGTTTTGAGTTGTTTGTTTGTTTTCTTTTCCTTTTCTTGAGTTGGGAGCCCTTTCTGGCAAGGCAGTGCTACATGGCAAGGAGACTGCCTCCTCGGCTTGCACAGAAATGCAGAGCGAACCCTAAGGGCATTTCCTTTTTTGTTGTTTTTTTTTTTTTTTTCTTTTTTTCCTCTTTCTGTGGGGGCTTTTCTTGTTCTTTTTTGTTTTTTAATTTGTTTTGTTTATTTCTCCCTCTTTTTCCCTTTTTCTCTTTCATCATTACTCAGTTTCTCGTCTCCCTATATCTTCCTTCTCTTTCTCCTCCCTGAATACCTGGCGTTATATACCTCTATGCCTTCTAGCCAGGCTGTACTGTAACACCTGAGAGAGACTTCCCCAGACCTCATAGCTGCACCGGTGGGATCCCTGGGAACTTTGCGGTTCTTTAACCTTTCCAATTTTTATTCATTCATTCTTTTCTTTTCTTC
>NW_004444010.1:7960033-7961632 GCF_000243295.1 Trichechus manatus latirostris
GATAAATACTTACGTCTAGCCTATCGCACAGGTCAGTAACATACCCTTCGGGAAAAACCTCTCTCCCATTTATCTCCCTGCTCCCTGCTCTGCACTGGGTCGGGGACAGCTTCAGAGATTGCCAAGTCTGCTGGGCTGGAACTAGGACCTATCGGGCACTCTGAGCCATTCTCCTGGCATTGGAGACGGAACAAATTAAAAAATAGGAAAAAATAATCTGCCGGCTCCCCTAAGCTAGGACCTCAAGGTAGACACAGCTCCTTTGCCTTTGCACAGGCATAAGGGGTCCACAGACTTTGAGAACCTCTCCCCCTGCAGAGACTTGTACGGGCCAGTTTCAACAGCATAGGCCCTCATTACCACAGTACAACAGTATATGCCTGAAGTCAAACTTCAACCATTTCAGCTGTGAAGTGGTAGGTTCATGACATGTAACACTGCTCTGGCCATTAAGCAAGGTCTTCACCTACCCACATCAGGGGCCTAAGGAATGGTGGCTACACCTATGTCACCTAACCACCTGTGACAAGGGCCCAAGAATAAGTGGTGCTCCCCAGTCCATACAGCCAACAGCATTGGGTGCTCATGGTCCGGCTGCAAAACCCACCCACCTACATGATCTAGGGAACAGGGACATGCTTCCCTCCCAGACACTCGGGGACAGCTGTCGGCCCCCTGCCTTGCTCAGTGAGTGACCCTCTGCTGCAGATGGATGCTTCTGCCTACACCAATCACACATGCCTGTCTAGGACTGTAGGTGAGACCTGCACCACACACTTGGTAGCCAACTACCTGGATACCTGAGCTGAATCCATATAGAAGGAGTGGGCGGATTCCTGGGCTCACATACTTAGTGGTAGGTCTAGCCAGCTGGTGGCAGGACATTGGAGATTCAGGGGTGCCGGTGGTCAGGCTAGCTCACATGATCAGCATATTTGGGCAAATCAAAACAAGCTAGGACACACTAAGCAAACATAAAATGAACAAATATGATAACTTATTAATGGCTCAGAGACAACAGTCAATATCAAATAACATAAAGAAACAGAACATGATGGCCACAGCAAGTTCCCAACATAATCAAGAAATTTTCCGGAGGTAGAGAATTTCTTGGAATTACTGGAGGCAGAATACAAAAGATTAATATACACAACTCTTCAAGAGAACAGGAAGGAGATCCGGCAAAATGAGGACCACGCGATAGAGGAACTTAAGAAGATTAGAGAAGAGCATAATGACAAATTTAACTGGCTGCAAGAGAATCTATAGACAGACAGCAATCAGAAATCAAGAAGATTAACTAATAAAATTTCAGAATTAGACAACTCAATAGAAAGTCATTGGTGCAGAACTGACACAATGGAAGTCAGAATTAGACAGATTGAAGATAAAGCACTTGACGCCAACTTATTTGAGGAAAAATCAGATAAAAGGATTTAAAAAAATGAAGAAACCTTAAAAATTATGTGGGACTCTATCAAAAGGAATAACCTACAAGTGACTGGAGTACCAGAACAGGGGGGATAACAGAAAATACAGCAAACTGTTGAAGATTTGTTGGCAGAAAACTTTCCCCGATATCATGAAAGATGACAAGAT
>NW_004444010.1:7961823-7965511 GCF_000243295.1 Trichechus manatus latirostris
GAAACCATGCAGGCAAGAAGGCAATGGGATGACATATATAAAGCCTTAAAGGAAAAAAACTGCCAGCCAAGAATTATATATCCAGCAAAACTGTCTCTCAAATACGATGGTGAAATTAGGGCATTTCCAGATAAACAGAAGTTCAGAGATTTTGCAAAAACCAAACCAAAATTACCAGAAATGCTAAAGGGAGTCCTACAGTTAGAATACCAATAACATCAGATAGCAACCCAAGACTAAAACACAGGGCAGAGCAACCAGATATCAAACCAGATGGGGAAGTCACAAAAATCAATCAAAGCTAAAACACTAAACATGGAAACAGAGAAGTCTATATGTAAATGATGACAACATTAAAAAAAAAAAAGAAGAACTAAAAAATGTAGACATAGATTTTTCATATGGAGAGGAAATCAAGGAGATATAAAGAAATAAAAGACTACTTAAACTTAGAAAAATAGGAGTAAATATTAAGGTAACCACAAAGGAAACTAATAATCCTACATATCAAAATAAAAAATAAGAAAAATATAGAGATCAGCAAATACAAAATCAACAACAATGAAAAAGATGAAAAGAAAATACATAGAGAAAAATGACTCAGCACAGAAACTTAAGTGGAACAAAGACACTGTCACCAACACACACAAAAAGACTTCAAAATGACAGCACTAAACTCATACCTATCAATAATTACACTGAATATCAATGGACTAAATGCACCAATGAAGAGACAGAGAGTGGCAGATTGGATTAAAAAACACGATCCGTCTATATGCTGCCAACAAGAGATACACCTTAGACTTAAAAACACAAACAAACTAAAACTCAAAGGATGGAAAAAAATATATCAAGCAAACAACACTCAAAAAAGAGCAGGAGTGGCAATGTTAGTCTCTGACAAAATAGACTTTAAAGTAAAATCCACCACAAAGGATAAGGAAGGACACTATAAACTGATTAAAGGGTCAATACATCAGGCGGACATAACTATAATAAATATTTATGCACCCAATGACAGGGCTCCAAAATACGTAAAACAAACTCTAATAGCATGGAAAAGAGAAATAGACAGCTCCACAGTAACAGGAGGAGACTTCAACACACCACTTTTGGTGAAGGACAGAACATCCAGAAAGAGGCTCAACAAAGACACGGCAGATCTAAATGCTATGATTATGCAACTTGATCATATGGACATATCCCGAACACTCCACCCAACAGCAGCCAAGTATACTTTCTTTTCCAACACACACGGAACAGTCTCCAGAACAGACCACATATCAGGCCATAAAGAAAGCCTTAACGGAATCCAAAGCATTGAAATATTACAAAGCATCTTTTGTGATCATAAAGCCATAAAGGTAGAAATCAACAACAGAAAAAGTAAGGAAAAAAATCAAACATATGGAAACTGAACAATACCTTGCTTAAAAACTACTGGGTTTGGAAGAAATTAAGGATGGAATCAAGAAATTCATAGAATCAAACGAGAATGAAAACACATCCAACCAGAACCTTTGGGACACAGCAAAAGCAGTGCTCAGAGGTCAATTTATAGCAATAAATGCACACATCCAAAAAGAAGAAAGGGACAAAATCAAAACATTAGCCCTACAACTGCAACAAGTAGAAAGAGAGCAACAAAAGAACCCCTCGGGTGCCAGAAGAAAGGAAATAATAAGAACTAGGCAGAATTAAATGAAATACAGAAGAGAAAAACAACTGGAAGCGTTAACAAGGCCAAAAGCTAGTTCTTTGACTAGATCAACAAAATTTATAAACCACTGGCCAAACTTACAAAAGAAAAACACGAGAGGAAGCAAATAAGACATATAAGCAATGAGATGGGTGATATCACAATAGGCTCAACTGAAATTAGAATCATAACACAATACTATGTAAAATTGTACTCTAATGAATTTGAAAACCTAGAGGAAATGAACAAATTTCTAGAAACTCACTACTTAACTAAACTAACAAAAACAGAGGTAGAACAACCAAACAAACCTGTAACATAAGAAGAGATTGAAAAAGTAATTTTAAAACTCCCAACAAAAAAATGCCCTGGCCCAGACAGTTTGTTTCACTGGAGAATTCTACCAAGCTTTCAAAGAAGAGTTAACACCACTGCTACTAAAGGTATTTCAGAGCACAGAAACGGATGGAATACTCCCAAACTCATAGGAAGCCAGCATAACCCTGATACCAAAATCAGGTAAAGACAAAACAAAAATAGAAAATTACAGACCAATATCCCTTATGAACATTGATGCAAAACTCCTCAACAAAATCTAGCCCACAGGATTCAGCAACATATCAAAAAAATAATTCACCATGATCAAGGGGGATTTATACCAGGTATACAGGGACGGTTCAACACTAGAAAAACAATCAATGTAATCCATCACATAAACAAAAGACAAGAACCACATGATCTTATCAATTGATGCAGAAAAGGCATTTGACAAAGTCCAACACCCATTCATTATAAAAATTCTCAACAAAATAGGAATAAAAGGGACATTCCTCAATATAATTAAGGGCATTTATACAAAACCAAAAGCCAGCATCATCCTAACTGGAGAGAGTCTGAAAGCATTCCCCTCGAGAACGGGAACCAGACAACGATGCCCTGTATCACCACTGTTATTCAACATTGTGCTAGAGGTACTAGCCAGAGCAATTAGGCTAGAAAAAGAAATGAAGGGCATCCAAATTGGTAGGGAAGAAGAAAAAGTATCTCTATTTGCTGATGATATTATCTACACAGAAAACCCCAAAGAATCCACAAGAAAACTACTGGAACTAATAGAAGATTTCAGCAAAGTATTATGCTACAAGATAAACATATGAAAATCAATTGGATTCCTCTACACCAACAAAAAGAACTTCCAAGAAGAAATCACCAAATCAATACCATTTACAATAGCCCCCAAGAAGATAAAATATTTAGGAATAAATCTAACCAAAGACAGAAAAGACCTATACAAAGAAAACTACAAGACACTACTGCAAAAAATCAAGAGAGACCTGCATAAGTGGAAAAACATACCGTGCTCAAAGATAGGAAGATTCAACATTGTGAAAATGTCGATTCTACCCAAAACGATCTACAGACACGATGCAATCCTGATCCAAATTCCAACTGCATTTTTTAATAAGATGGAGAAACAAATCAGCAACTTCACATGGAAAGGGAAGAGGCCCCAGATAAGTAAAGCACTACTGAAGAAGAAGAACAGGGTGGGAGCCTCACACTACCTGATTTTAGAACCTATTACACGCCACGGTAGTCAAAACAGCTTGGTACTGGTACAACAACAGATACATACACCAATGGAACAGAACTGAGAATCCAGACATAAATTCATCCGCCTATGAGCAGCTGATATCTGACAAAGGCCCAAAGTCCGTTAATTAGGGAAAGACAGTCTCTTTAACAAACGGTGCTGGCATGACTGGATATCCATCTGCAAAAAACTGAAACAAGAAAACTCACACCATGCACAAAAACTAACTTAAAATGGATCAAAGACTTAAATATAAAATAAAAAACGATAAAGATCATGGAAGAAAAAATAGGGACAACACTAGGAGCCCTAATACATGGCATAAACACAACACAAACCATTAAGTAACAATGCACAAGCACCAGAAGAGAGACTAGACAAATGGGAGCGCCTAA
>NW_004444010.1:7968165-7978305 GCF_000243295.1 Trichechus manatus latirostris
AGCCAAGTTGACAGATATTTTTGGGGGACACAATTCAATCCATGACACTAGATATGCAACACAAGCTATTTGTAGCTGTAGGGAAAACACTGAAGTGTTTCATGAGTGGCTTCTTTCCAGGACACTATTTTTGCTCTCTGTAAATAAAATAGTATACAAAATCACTGTACTATCCAAAAGAAAAAAATTACATGATTGTCTCAACGCAGAAAAGGCATTTGGCAAAATCCAAAACCCTTTCATGATTAAAAACACTCAGAAAATTAAGAATAGAAGGGAAATTACTCAACATAATAAAGGGCATTTACGAAAAACCCACAGCTAAAATCATACATAACATCATGGTGAAAGACGGGGAGTTTTTCCCCTAAGATCTGGAACAAGACAAGGATGTCCACTTTCATCACTGCTATTCAACACTGTATTGGAAGTTCTAGCTAGAGTAATTAGGCAAGAAAAGAAATAAAAGGCACTCAAATTGGAAAGGAAGAGGTAAAACTATCTCTTTTTGCTGGTAATACAATTTTATATATAGAAAATTCCAAAGACTCCACAAAAAAAAACCACTAGAATGAATAAACAACTTCAGCAAAGTAGCAGGGCACAAGATTAACATACAAAAAAATCAGTTGTGTTTCTATACAACAGAAATGAAGAATCAAAAAAGGAAATTAATAATTGCAAATAACCAAATAACCAAAGCAAATAAAACAATGTTTAAAAAAGAACAAAGCAGAAGACTCACAAGGCTCGATTTCAAATCTTACTTACCGAGCTACTACAAAGTAATCAAATCAACGAGGTACTGGCATAAGGATAGACATATAAGCTAAAGAACAGAACTGAGAGTTCAGAAATGAACCTACACATCTGCAGCCAACTGATTTTCAAAAAGAGTGCAAAGACGACTCAATGGAAAAATAATCTCTCCAACAAATGATACTGAGACAACTAGATATCCACATGCAAAAGAATGAAGTTGGACTCGTACTTCAGACCATATATAAAAATTAACTCAAAATGGATCAACAAGTTAAATATAAGAGCTAAAACCATAAAACTCTATAAGAAAACATAGGAGTAAATCTTCATGCCTCCATGCATTTGTCAGTTTGTCATAGTGTGGGGGCTTCTGTGTTGCTGTGATGCTGGAAGCTACACCACAGGTATTCAAATACCAGCAGGGTCACCCATGGCGGACAGGTTTCAGCCGAGCTTCCAGACTAAGACAGACTAGGAAGAAGGACCCAGCAGTTTACTTCTGAAAAGAATTAGCCAGTGAAAACCTTATGAACAGCAGCAGAACACTGCCAAAAGATGAGCCCTTCAGGTTGGAAGGCACTCAAATGACTGGGGAAGAGATGCCTCCTCAAAGTAGATTCAACCTTAATGACATGGATGGAGTCAAGCTTTCGGGACCTTCATTTGCTGATGCAGCATGACTCAAAATGAGAAGAAACAGCTGCAAACATCCTTTAATAATTGGAACGTGGAGTGTACAAAGTATGAATCTAGGAGAATTGGAAATCACCAAAAATGAAATAGAACATATAAACATCTATATCCTAGGTATTAGTGAGCTGAAATGAACGGGTACTGGTCATTTTGAATCAGAAAATCATATAGTCTACTATGCCGGGAATGACAACCTGAAGAGGATCGGTGTGGCATTTATCTTCAAAAAGAACATTTCGAGATCTATCATGAAGTACAGTGCTGTCAGTGATAGGATAATATCCCTCTGCCTACAAGGAAGACCAGTTAATACAACTATTATTCAAATTTACACACCAACCACTAAGGCCAAAGATGAAAAACTAAAGATTTTTACCAACTTCTGCAGTCTGAAAATGATCAAATGTGCAATCAAGATGCATTGATAATTACTGGTGATTTGAACGCTAAAGTTGGAAACAAAGAACAAGGATTGGCATTTGGAAAATATGGCCTTGGTAACAGAAACGATGCCGGAGATCACATAATAGAATTTTGCAAGATCAACAACTTCCTCACTGCAAATACCTTTTTTCACCAACATAAAGGGCGACTATACACATGGACCTCACCAGATGGAATACACAGGTATCAAATCAATTACATCTGTGGAAAGAGACAATGGAAAAGCTCAATATCATCAGTCAGAACAAGGTCAGGAGCTTACTGTGGATCGGACCATCAATAGCTCATATGCAAGTTCAAGTTGAAACTGAAGAAAATTAAAACAAATCCACGAGAGCCAAAGTATGACCTTGAGTACATCCCACCTGAATTTAGAGACCATCTCAAGAATAGATTTGACGCATTGAACACTAATGACCAAAAACCAGATGAATGGTGGAATGATATCAAGGACATCATATATGAAGGAAGCATGAGATCATTAAAAAGACAGGAGAGAAAGAAAAGAACAAAATGGATGTCTGAAGAGACTCTGAAACTTGCTCTTGAACATCAAGTAGCTAAAGCAAAAGGAAAAAATGATGAAGTAAAAGAGGTAAACAGAAGATTTCAAAGGGCAGCTCAAGAAGACAAAGTAAAATATTATGATGACATATGCAAAGACCTGGAGATGGAAAACCAAAAGGAAAGAACACGATCAGATTTCTCAAGCTGAAAGAACTGAAGATGAAATTCAAGCCTCAAGTTGTGATACTGAAGGATTCTACAGGGAAAATATTACAACGCAGGAAGCATCAAGAGAAGATGGAAGGAATACACAAAGTCACTATACCAAAAAGAATTGGTGGACATTCAACCATTTCAGGAGGTAACATATGATCAGGAACCAACGATACTGAAGGAAGAAGTCTAAGCTGCACTGAAGGCATTGGCAAAAAATAAGGCTCCAGTAATTGATGGAATACTAATTGAGATGTTTTAACAAATGGATGCAGCGCTGGAAGTGCTCACTTGTCTATGCCAAGAAACTTGGAGGACAGCTACCTGGCCAACAGACTGGAAGAGATCATATATTTATGCCTATTCCCAAGAAAGGTGATCCAACTGAATGTGGAAATTATCGAACAATATCATTAATATCACACACAAGAAAAATTTGCTGAAGATCATTCAAAAGCAGCTGAAGCAGTCTAACAGGGAACTGCCAGAAATTCAAGCTGGATTTAGAAGAGGATGTGGAACCAGCAATACCACTGCTGATGTCATATGGAACCTGGCTGAAAGCAGAGAATACCAGAACAACGTTTACCTGTGGTTTTATTGACTATGCTAAGGCATTCAACTGTGTGGATCATAAACAAGTTATGGATAACATTGTGAAGAACAGAATTCCAGAACACTTAATTGCACTCATGAGGAACCTGTGCATGGATCAAGAAGCAGTCATTCGAAAAGAACAAAGAGATACTGCAAGGTGTTGTGTCTGGGTTGTATGCTTTCACCATACCTATCCAATCAGTTGCTGAGCAAATATTCCAAGAAGCTGGACTTTATGAAGAAGAATGGGGCATCAGGATTGGAGGAAGTCTCATTAACAACCTGTGTTATGCAGATGACACAACCCTGCTTGCTGAAAGTGAAGAGGACTTGAAGCACTTACTGATGAAGATCAAAGACCACAGCCTTCAGTATGGATTACACCTCAACATAAAGAAAACAAAAATCTTCACAACTGGACCAATAAGCAACATCATGATAAATGGAGAAAAGACTGAAGTTGTCAAGGATTTCATTTTACTTGGATCCAATCAACACCCATGGAAGCAGCAGTCAAGAAATCAAAAGATGCATTGCATTGGGCAAAACTGCTGCAAAAGACCTCTCTAAAGAGATGAGAAGGAAAAATGCCACTGTGAGGACTAACGTGCACTTGACCATCGTGTTTTCAATTGCCTCATATGCAAGTGAAAGCTGGACAATGAATAAGGAAGACCGAAGAAGAATTGATGCCTTTGAATTGTGGTGTCGGCAAAAAATACTGAACATTATCATGGACTGCCAAAAGAACTAACAAACCTGTCTTGGAAGAAGTACAACCAGAATGCTCCTTAGAAGCAAGGATGGCAAGACTTTCTCTCACATACTTTGGACATGTTATCAGGAGGGATCAGTCCCTGGAGAAGGACATCATGCTTTCTAAAATAGAGGGTCAGCCGAAAAGAGGAAGACCCTCAACAAGATGGACTGGCACAGTGGCTGCAACAATGGGCTCAAGCATAGCAACGATTGTGAGGATGGCCCAGGACCAGGCAGTGTTTCCTTCTGCTGTGCACAGGGTCGCTATGGGTCAGAGCCGACCTGACTGCACCTAACAACAACAAATCTTCATGTCTTTGGATCTGGGAATGAATTCTTAGACGTGTCACCAAAAGCACAAGCAACAAGAAATAAATTGGACTCCAGCAAATAAAAACTATTGTGCATCAAAGAATATTATCAAAAAAGTGAAAAGACAACATATAGAATGAAAGAAAATATTTGGGAATCATACACTTGCTAAGGGTTTGATATTCAGAATACATACAGAACTCCTACAACTCAACAACAAAAAGATAACCCAATTAAAAAACGGACAAAGGACTTGAATAGATACTTCTCCACAGAAAATATAGAAATGGCCAATAAGCACATGAAAAAGATTCTCAGTATCATTAGTCATTAGGGAACCGCAAATCAAAATCACAATGAGGTACTACACTTCACCGCCACTAAGATGGAAAAAAAAAAAACGGAAAATAACAAGGGTTGGTAAGGAACCCTCATATGTTGCTGGTGAGAGTGCAAAATTGTTCAGAGACTGTGGAAAACAGTTTGGCAGTTCCTCAAAAAGTTAAACACAGAATTACCACACCTGTTGCCATCTAGTCAATTCCGACTCATAGCGACCCTACAGGACAGAGTAGAAAAGCCCCAGAGGGTTTCCAAGGCTGTAATCTTTAGGGAATCAGACTGCCACATCTTTCTCCTGCAGAGCAGCTTGTGGCTTTGAACCACTGACCTTTCACTAAGCAGCTGAGCACTTACTCACTGCACCACCAGTGCTCCTTAGAATTCCATACAACCCTGCAATTCCACTCTCAGGTACATATCCCACAGAATTGAAAATGGGTACTCAAGCAAGCACACGGACATGCCTGGTCATAGCAGCACTATTTATAACAGCCAAAAGGTGGAAACAACTCAAATATCCATCAACAGATAAATGGATAAACAAATTGTGGCATGCATGGACAATGGAATAATATTCAGCCACAAAAAGGAAAGAAGTACTGATACATGCTACAATGCGGATAAACCTCCAAAACACTATGCTAAGTGAAAGAACCAGACAGAAAAGGTCATATATTACATGATTCCATTTATATGAAATATTCAGAATAGACACAAAGAATGTAGATTGGTGGCTAGTGGGGGTAGGGAAAATGGGGAGAAACTGCTTACTGGATAAGGGGTTTTAGATGGAGCGATGGTAATGTTTTAGAACTAGACAGTGGTGGTAACTGCACAAAATTGTGAATGTACTAAATGCCACTGAATTACTCACTTTAAAATGGTTAATTTTACCATATGACCCAACAATCCCACTCCTAGATATGTACCCAAAAGAACTGAAAGCACAGACTCAGATACTTGTACATCAACGTTCACTGCAGCATTACTCACAACAGCCAAAAGGTGGAAACAACCCAAGTGTTCTTCAACAGATAAATGGATAAACAAAATGTAAAGACCCTACAGGACAAAGTCGAACTGCCCCACAGGGTTTCCAAGGAGTGGCTGGTGGATTCGAACTACTGACCAGCAGCCATAGCGCTTAACCACTGCGCCACCAGGGCTCCTCACGGTGGATACATAAAATGGAATATTACTGAGCCATAAAGATAAATGAAGTTCTGATACATGCTATGATATAGATGAACCTTGAAAATATTTCACAGCATGAATTTGTAACAAGTTTTCTAAAGTTAAGTCTTCCCTAGACTTCACTAAAAGATTATTATAATTTATTAAACTCCGGCCAATTTTGTACTCTTACCTCTTCCCTTTTCATTGGTAAGAACCAATGATCTCAGTCAAAACAAATCATCTTATGAGTTAACAAACATAAACTGCAGCCCTGAAATTTTCCTTTTTATACCTTATCAGGTAATCCTACTGCTAAGCAATTAAGATATTAATTAACTAAGAAGATAACCATTTAGAGCAATCATTACTAAAATTTAGTAAAAGAACACTGACATTTCACCAGACTATATGAGTAAATTTATTTGTAATTGCAAAATATTTTTTCAAATAATGTCATTAGTTCAGCTAATTTCTTAGGGTCTAAAAAAGGTTTAATTACCTAACACCCCTAGCTGGAGTTTTCAAAATAGCATTTAAGAAAGAAGAGATAATAAATTTATAAACTATTAACACAAATGCCTTCACTTTTATCTAAATTATGGCAGAGAGCAATGACATTCCCAAGTCATACAGAGATATTCTCCCTCTGTCAAAAAGAAAAATTAATAACAGACATCTTGTATTGATTTTAAGGTTTTTCTTACTCATGAAACCAAATATTAACCATAAAAATTCCTGACCCAAAATTAATCCTGCCATGGCTTTTTCATCCAAAGTTGCTAATCTTTTCTTTCCAGTTCAAAGCCAGACTTATTTAAATTTCAGAAAGTATCATGGCTGCAGATGGGTAGAGGGCCAGAAATCACCTTGTGACCTGATATCAGTTGATCTTAGCAAAAGCGGGAGAGCAGGGTTCAATCAATCATGTTAAGATTGGTCAATGCTTGATCTTCTATTCTTCTCTCTCCTCTCCTCTTTATGAGCTTTACTATAACTAGCTTACTTTGAGTCATGTGCTTTTTCTTTTTGGAATCAGAATGATCTCCCTATATGCATTAGAGTAACTACTCAGAATAAATCTTAGGTTTCAACTTCTTTGAGTTTTGATTATTTTTAACACCTCTAAACTCTTTAGCCCAGAACAGAAAAATATATACATCACTGTGCTAATATTTCCATATATTCAGAGATGAAAGGTTTTTGTGTCCAAAAGTTAGGAATTAATGGAAAGGAGATACATTTGACTTTTCTCACATATTTTAAAATAAGTGCATATTAATCCCCTTATACCCATTGTCATCGAGTCAATTCCAACTCATAGTGACCCTACAGGACAGAGCAGAACTGCCCCATGGGGTTTCCAAATCTGTAATCTTCATGGAAGCAGACTGCCACATCTTGCTCTTGCGGAGCAGCTAGTGGGTTTGAACCTCCAACCTTCTGGTTAGCAGCCAAGCGCTTAACCACTATAACACCAGTGCACCAATCTCCTTATACCCATCAAAAATATATTTATATCTGCTCATTTTACCAACTCAGTGTTTAACAAATCAGGTAAATATGTCCCTTTGGCTTGAAAAAGCGGGAGAAGAAAGATGTAATTCTAATTTCAAGTGAAGATAGAATTAATTCCTGGTGGCAGCAAAATGAATATTTAAATTTCAAATGTCTTATTATCACATATAATTCAATAATGAAGCTCATTTAGGAGAAAAAGTTTTCAAGGCTTCTCAAAAATCAGAGTTCATATCTAGGAATAACATTTAAACAACTCAAATCCTGCATATTTGTCAAAAAAAATATTCAAGCAGAAAAGTTAAGTCATAACATCTACTAATATAATGGAGCTCAACTTAGCACATAAAGCAACAGGGTTTAACCACTTAACCCTTGCAGAAGCATTTTATAACATGCCCTAAAAACTAGTGTTTAACACAGAAGACTTCTTAAGAACAAAATTTTATGAGCAGATATTTTTTCCCAGTAAGTCCCTTAAAAAGCCATAGCACTTGAGAAAACCACAGTAGAATTCAATAAGCTTGGCTAACGAGAAAGTAACTGAGCTTCAGTTTTCATTAGTAGCAGTATACACTCAATATTTATGTGACTTTTCTTTCTCTTAAGTTCATCCAATATAAATTAAAATTCATCAAAATACTTTCAAGTGTCCTACAAAATGGATGTAAAACAAATAATATACTGAATCTAAGCACTCAATACATTTTTATGATAAAGAGGATATTCAGTCCTACACATTACTCTTCCGAAGGAGCCACAAAATAAGCAGTTTTAAACCAAGAAAACTTCTGTGATTATAGAAAAATCACTGAGGATGCATCTGGTATTGCTTCATTTTATTACTCCCTTATATAAAGGGAGTTGGGACAACTGCTCTTAAGAACTGATTGAATCAGTACTTTCCATAACAATGTACTTAGCCAATGCAGCTCTCCACATGAGAATAACTAAACAAAAAAATAAAAATGTTTTTCAACATACGAAACCAAACTCCATAACAGTGTATTTCTTCAATTCTAACAGACATTGCCTCCACATTTTAAAATATCTCTAATCACAATATACATTCAATTTAACAGTGTCCCATTTTTTCCCAAAGAGTTAAGCTGAATTTGCATGGTAGTAATTATTATCAAACACAAGCAACAATCTTATTCCATTTCACAGTTAGTAGTTTTTCATTAAATTTTTCTACCTATATTGATTAAACACCTATTACATGTCAAGCACTATGCTTGGCACTAAGGATACAATGGTGAGCAAAACACACCATCCCTAACCTAGTGAAATCTTGTTGCTATTGGGGTGAAACTGGGAAAAGGCAGTACAGCACCCATATCAACATCGAAGCAAGAGAGTTATAACATCTAGTGTGGAAAATAAGTCATTTTGATATCAGCTTCCTGGACTAGTATAGGGAAAGGGTGACAAGAGACTTGTCAAATGGTAGCAAATGAAGAAATGGTATGGAATGCATAAGAAAAAAATTGTGGACATCAGGTAGTTAGGAAAAAAAGTCACTGCTCTAAAATGTAGACTTTCTGTCATCTAAAATCATTTTACTCATCATCAAATTATGAAGTGTGTCTAAAGTTACATCAGACAAATAATTCACTTTATAAAAGATAGTCTTCTCCATCTGATGTTATATATAAGCTATTAAAATAAATAAATCTACCTGAGGAATTTACAACAATCTCATCAGTCCACAAATCATCAGCACTGTTAAGGCCCAGGAACTGGCCAAATATAAATATCTCTTCTTTTAATATAAATAAGTTAACATTAAAATGTCCTTCCAGGTTTCCAACAGTAACATCACAGGATTTGACACCCACGAACCCCAGAATTCACACCAGGTCTTTTTCCACTACGTTTTTTAAGATTTAGTTTTGTTGTCATTGTGTGCCATCATACTGACTCTACAGGACAGAGTAGAACTGCCCCAGCTTTAGCCTTAATTGCCCTTAATTTAAATTGCTTGATATTTATAATAACTTAAGAATATCTGTTATAAGTAAAATACATGGCACAAAAGTGAATTTACAGTGTGTTCAAAATAATCTAAAAAATTGTCAAACTATAGGAAATAACATCAAAATGTTAACAGTAGTTGTCTACATGTAATGGAACTAAGGATGATTATTTTTCCCTTTTACTTTATAATAATTTTTTTAATTCATAAATGAGTATGCATTACTTTTATAATTAAACTTTTTACAGAAAAAAACGACATATACCAAATCAAATAATTAAAAGTAACTTCCTGATCCTCAAGCAATTATCTACTAAAATACAGGGGCAGTTTTTGAAAAGAAACAAAAAAACTTTATCTGGCAACAGATGTTCAAAATACTGGCAACAACAAATACCTTGTACTTCATACTAGTACAGTAACATTGTCTATTATCATCTCAGAGGCAGTACTGTATGTATTTCTGCACACCTTCTTAAGTCTGATGGCTAAAAGAGAAGTTACCAGTCACGGTGGAATTTACTTTTTAGTAAAAAACTAAGTAGCTCCCCTTACACTAAATCCTAGATTTTTCTCCCCATTTACTCCTGTAAAAGTAGTTATAATCAAATGAGAATGGGCAGACTATATACAAATAACTAATCATCTTGGAACATAGTGAAAACAAAATTCCCTACACCTTCAGAATACTGTATTGAAGATAATCAGAAATAGAAAGCTATAGACCCACATCTTAGGCCACAGAGCAATCCTCAACAAGATCCAAAAGGTGTTGAGATAATACAAAGTATCTTCCCTGACCACAATGCCATAAAGGAAGAAATTAACAATAGAAAGAGCAA
>NW_004444010.1:7982402-8009267 GCF_000243295.1 Trichechus manatus latirostris
TACTGTGTAATGAGAAAGTATTTGTTCTGTAAACCTTCACCTAAAGTATAAAATAATAAAAATAAAAATAGAAAGCTCCTAGCCAAAATGACAAACTGAAGTCAAGAACTAGAAAACCAAAGAACTAGGTTATTATTCTTAGCCAATTTGGCGGCAGAATAAGGAAAGAAAGGCGGAACAAAGCTGCTGAGACACAAAAATTTTTTAAGTCACGTGGATAAGGTTGGGTGTTAACTTGGCTGGGCCATGATTCTCAGTGGTTTGGCAGCTATGATGTAGTTTGGCAGTCATATGATCTGATGATCACTTCCATAATGAGATTTGATATAAACGTGATCACCTCCATGATGGAATCTGCTGCGAGTAGCCAATCAGCTGAAAGGGAATTCTTGGGCATGTGGCCTGTATTGAATATAAGTGGACACTCCGGCAAGGCTCATGGGATTTTGCTCTCTCTGGATCCTGCAGCTGGCTCCTGTTTGTCTAATCTCTATTTCTTGGGACTTGAGCTAGCAGTTTACCTGCAGTCTTACCTGCTGATCTTGGGATTCATCCAACTTCACAGCTTATGAGCAAGAGCCCTGCTCTCTGACCTGCAGATCTTGGGTTTGCCAGCCTCTGCAGCTATGTGAATCAGAAGTTTCTATCCTGACCCACAGACTTGGGACGTTCCAGCCTCTACAACCACGTGACCCATTTCCTTGATATAAATCTCTCTGTATATATATGTTTATACGCTTTACTGGTTTTGCTTCTCTAGAGAACCCAGCCTAAGACATTAAGTATCTGAGAAAGCGAAGTCACAGGAAACAGGTGATTAAAGGAGAAATACAGTATAGCCTGCTGCATTCCCAAGCCACTCATGGAGGTAAATCTTTGATCTGCTCCTCCCTTTCTATGTCCAGTAAGTCAAGACACATAAAAAAACAACAGGCAGGGTACAGGAATCGGAGCTCAGAATAAAGAATATCCCAGGTGCTAATCTTAACCTACTTCATGAATCTTAACCTACAAGGAACGTTTCCAGTTATCTGAAATAGTAAAAACCAATATTATCCTACAAACTAATTATCTATCTAGAGGACTATACAACTTAAAAAATGATACATACAATAAAATACTACTCAGCCATAAAGAAAAATGAAGTCCTAATGCATGCCACAACATGGAGGAACCTTGAAAACATTATGCTGAATAAATCAGTGGCAAAAGGTCAAATACTATATGATCTCACTTACATGAAATAAGCAAATATACAGAAACCAGGAAGTATTAGCGGTTACCAGAGGTGGAAGGGAGGGGGCAAGGGAGAGTGTTTGCTTAGGGGGCAATGAGTATGTTAATGGTGGTAGAATGATTTGGAATAGGATTGAGAGAATGGTTGCACAACCTAAAGAATATTATCAATGTCACTGAATTATACTAGCAGAAATTGTTGAACTGGTGTATGTTTTGCTGTTTAACTTTCACAATTAAAAAAAGATACCATTTTGATGTACTCTGTTGAGTTTTTTGTTTTCTCAAATTTAATAAATAAACCTATCTCCTTTTTTTATGGCCTCCAGCAAGAATTTACTTTCCTTTTAATAATCTGAAAAAACAAACATAATCTTAGCTCAGCTCTGCCATAGAATAGCTAATTTGGCTTCAGCAAGTATGTGGGACTAACTTTCTTCACTTGCACACTGAGAGGAACTGATCCAAATGACTTACATGAACTCTTCCATTCTAAAGAAATTATTCTATAATTTTTTACGATGACATCAAGTTATTTTGGCTAACATCCCCCTTTCAATGAGGAAACACTGTCCCTGGATTAAAACAGTGGGTATATTTCTCAAGCAATCATTCACCACATCAACATTGGTGAAGACAGTACTGTGGACTTATTCCCACCCAACTCCATCACTTCATCCAACCTCCAGCACAACAAACCCATCACTACCTATTGATTAATTTACTTACAGAGGAAATGGGTAAGCCAACCCCCACTATGGTGAGGACAGTGGATGTGACGGTACTGTCATGGTACGGATACTTGATGCTGTTGTCATTACAGAAAATGCCTCTCTGAAATGGATATATTTGGCCCAAATTTAGAACAGCCATAGGCATGGAAGCTGTTGGGGAAGGGAAAAAAAAGACACATATGGTTAAATTCAATTCACTTCATGAGGAAGTAATGTCTACTGAATGGGATGCAAATCTTAACCTTACTTTGCCCTTTCTGAAAAAGGTTCAATACCCCCTAATATCTACAGTGATATCTACAGTGAAGACTAAGGAAACCATGCAACATTCACTTGGCCATATCACTCCCGTGTTTCTCAACTATAAATTATCTTATTTGCGTTGACCTCTGATTTTAGAGACAATCTACACAAGAAACACCCAGGGAAGAGAACAAAATTGGCCAATGGAAAAATAAAGTTGAGAAGATAGGAAGGTTTTATATTTTACATTTTGTAACTAATTCATTTTTAATTGAATTGATCAACATAGTAAGTATGTTTAGGAAAAAAAGGCAAAAGAGTAAATAAATTTAAGATCATAACATCGTAACAGCTAAACATAATGGAGGGGAAACGTACTAAATGCATTTCTCGTAAGATTTTATATTAATAGGGTAAAAAATAATAGAAACCATAAGTGTATTTGATATTAAGACCAGAAAGAAAAGAACAAACCCTCTGTTTTCCAAATATAAATATAGTTTTTATTAGCCCTGGCAGAGCTCCAAAATCACTGAAACAAATTATAAAGGAATAATTTTCAGCTGAAATTTTTCACCTAAGTGAAATG
The DNA here is from genome assembly GCF_000243295.1 of Trichechus manatus latirostris. NCBI lineage: Eukaryota > Metazoa > Chordata > Mammalia > Sirenia > Trichechidae > Trichechus > Trichechus manatus. Next base: position 7,985,205 of record NW_004444010.1, read on the forward strand.
ACCCTAAAAGACCAAACAGAAGTTAAAAAACTTAAATAGTACCTTCTTAATATGTCCAAATTTTACCATACTTTTTAGGATGTGTTTTATACAATTCAAACTTTCAAGTATCTACTCACTATACTAGATTAGGACACACATAAGAAATACAAATTAGACACTAGTTTCAAGAGCCTAAATTGTACATGTAAAAATAGAACACATACTCAGGAAATTGTTTAAAAAGCAATGCCAAGATAGACAGTGATGAAACTGTTCTGTATTTTGATTTTGATAGTAGTTCCATGACTATGAAAGTATCAAAACTCACAGAACTCTACATCAAAAAGAGGGAATTTTACTGTATATAAATTTAAAAATAAATATCATAAAAGGCAGAAAATATGACTAATTACTAAAATGTTATAAAAAGGGCTGTAGGAATTAAGAGGTCAACGTGAACCGTAGCAGTTAGAAAAACACTATTAAAGCAGAGGCAACTGAATTGAACTTGACAGGGCAGACAAAATCACAGGCAACAGGGGCACAAGGAGAGCATTTAGTGGTAGAGGGATGCAAGGAAGGGCAGCATGAGGATCACATCAAGAGCAAAGAGGGAATGAGCAAGGACATTTTAAGGTACATTTTATAGCCAACATGTACTGCAAGCTCACACATGCCAAGCACTAGGCTACACAGATTAATTCAATACTTATCTTAACCCAGAATCCTGGTGGTGCAGTGATTAAGAGCTCGGCTGCTAACCAAAAGGTCAGCAGTTCGAATCCACCAGCCACTCTCTGGAAACCCTATGGGGCAGTTCCACTCTGTCCTATACAGTTGCTATCAGTCGGAATCGACTCAACAGCAACGGGTTTGGTGTTTGTTTGTTTTTTCATCTTAACTCTGTGAAGCATATATTATCACTACCCCTATTTTTCACATAAAGTTATTGAGGCTTAGAAGAATGAAGAACCTAGCTGAAACTAGTAAGTGGTGGAACCAGGATTACAACACAGGCTGTTTGTTTCCAGAATCAGTGTACATGTGGTCTCCCATGGAGCCAAGTAATCTGGTTACATTAATAGGTTAGAACTATGGCAAGGAAGATATGATTGGGGCAGATGGAGAGAGGGCACAAAAGAGAGGGAACCTGTCCTTTAAAAAAGTTCATTCTAAAATATACGTTGCATTCAGAATAAAATCTCAGTTAATGGAATAAAATCTTATTTGCTGCAGACTGTCTCTGAATTCTGCAGTTTTGTAGTTTTTCATGGGAGTATGAGCATTTGGTATTTTCGTGTTTATTTAAAAAGATCATGGGTTTAAAATACTGGTCTAAGAAAATGGACTTATCCTATAGGAAATAATACATCACTGCCCTCTTTTGCTCAGGGTCAGCAACATGGTAAAATGAAGGGTTTTAGAAATAATTTACTAAAAAGAGAGAAGAAATGGGAGCATTTAATAGAGCTTTGAAATAATCTAGTAACTAAGTGAATAAGTGGTGTTTTGATAGTGAAAACAAAAAAGGATGCATGGAAGAACGTTTTGAATATAGAAATGACACAACTTGATGATTCAGCACAATTTCTGGGGCAGACATGAAGTAGGGTGAATGATGGTCTCACTGCCAGAAATGTGAAGTTGGAAAGGGTAGCTGATTTATGGTGGAGAAAATTAGTTTAGTATGGAGAATATTGCCTTTCAGGTGATCTGGCACCTTCCTAAATGTTCAGCCTCATCTTCCACATTCCCCCAAGCAACCAAGATTCCAATCACGCTGAACCATTTGCTATTGCCCGAACACACTATGCTTTCAAAATCCCTAGGGGCCTTCATACGTGCTCAGCCTTCTATTGGGGATACTTGCCCTCTTACTTCCCCTTCAAGTCTGAATCAGGCACACCTTTCTTATCTGTTCCATGCCACCTTATACACACATCTATTACAAGGCATTTTAAACTGCTTTTTGCATGTCTGTCAGCAACTTGAGGGCAAAGACAATCTTTATCATTTTTGTATCCTTAGCCCCAGGCACACAGTTGGCTCTGAATAAAAGTTTATTGAATGGTTAAATGAATAAAATTCAGGGTAAAGATCAGAAATAAAGAGATATGTTTAAGTTGCTGGCATCAGAGGTGGTAACTTAAGCCAAGAAAATGAAAGCTTCGAAGACTGGCAGAGCTACAGCAATCAGCTAAGGCCTGAGGTCCATGGCTAAGTCATGAAAAGAGACTGAAGGAGAGGGTTGAAGAAAGGATGAGTACCCGCTCCAAGAGGGCAGACAGGGGCTGTGTCTGTCTCATTCACTACCACGTCTCCTGCATCTAGCAAACTGAGGAGCAGGTATTGGCCTTCTTCAAACAAAAGAATGAACAATACAGAAGTAAGGACAATGTTGTTATACACAAGCCAAAGGAAATAGCTTAGAGTATCAAATATAAACCTAGGTAAATGTAGGCTGCCAAATGCAATGACATCAAGAAGAATGAGAACTGAGTAAAGACTCTGAGGTCTGAGGAAAAATGTCATCATTGGTAACCTCTGAGAGAGGACATTACACCATCTCCACTGACACAAATGAAGAAACATCAATATTGAGCTTCAACACTGGGTTTTCATTGTCTAAGCATGAATCCTCTTCTTAAGTTAAACATGTCACAATGATTCCCTCTATCGCTCATATGTATTTAAATACACACACACACACTCAATCACATACACAGGTATATTCATTCCCCAAAAGTGAGCAGACACCTCTACTCCAAAAAGCAATGGAATATTCTTTGTCTGCTATATAGCTTATTTTCAATGGCAATTTTTTAGGATAGTGATCGAAAATTCTGTGTTAAAGTTAGTATTATATCTTCCTCAAAAAGTTAAACATAGAATTACCATATGACTCAGTGACACCACTCCTAGGTACATACACAAAAGAACTGAAAGCAAGGACTCAAACAGATACTTGTACACCAATGTTCACTGCAGCATTATTCACAGTAGCCAAAAGGTGGAACCAACCTAAATGTCCATCAACAGATGAATGGATAAACAAAATGTGGTACAGCCATACAATGGAATATTACTCTGCCATAAAGAGAAATGAAGTTCTGATATATACTTCAACATGGATGAATCTTGAAAACATACTGATAACTTAGTCAGACAAAGAAAGACAAATATGGTATTATCCCACTTACATGAAATGTCTAGAATAGGCAAAGTATAGAGGCAAAAGTTTATTAGTGGCTAGCGAAGCCTGGGGGAGAGGGGAAAATGGAGAGGTATTGCTTAAGGGGTACTGAGTTTCTGCTTAGGGTAATAAAAAAAAACATTTGGAACTAGATAATGGTGATGTTTACACAACATGGTGAATATAATTAACGTCACTAAATAGTACACTTAAAAATGGTTAAAATGGCAAATGTTTTGTTATATATATTTTACCAGAATAAACTTTTTAAAGTTAGTATCACAGGAAAATTCTTCTCAAACTAAGTCCTTTCATAGGGCAGTTACATTCTTTCCTTAATATCTAAAGGACTTGGACACCATTTTTGACCCTTAATCGAATTTCTAGTATATTTTTATCTTAATTAAAATTTCCTTCTTAAGGGAAGTCACGTTTACAATAACTCGACAATGAGTTTTCATCTGTTACAATACCAGATTCACAACAGTTCAACTATGTATGTTACTACCTGAAAACAAAATGTTTTAACTCTCTTCTGGATCTTACCAATGCACCCTCTCCAATGCACTCAGAACTGTGACCCTGGAAGCCAACTCACAGACTGCATCAATGGGCTCTCTCACCCTCTATCTTCCAGGTTCAGTCAATGGTGGGGATGCAAGCTTTGGCAGGAGTATGGGGACAGGACATTTATTGCCCTGGCTTCCCTTCTGCAGGGTTTTGACCCTCTACCTGGGGCTACAGCTCCTGTCAAATGGCTTTCTCCACACAGCTCCCTTTGCCTCTCAGGTCTAAGGGGCAATATCCCATCCTCTCTGTTGCTAGCCCAGGGTATATCCTTTGTTCTAATTTCTGCTCACATATCTGTGAATAGTCTCTTCATTTAATCCTCTCAAATTATCCAGTTTGAATGCGCCATCTTTTTCCTAACAGGACTAGGGCCGATAGTGCTACATTCTCATTTTAATATTGCAAAACATGTTAGTTGCCGTGGATAGTGCAAACAGTTAACATGCTTGGCTGCTAACTGAAAGATTGGAGGTTCAAGTCTACCCAGAGGTACCTCAGAAGAAAAGCCTCTACTTCTGAAACACCAGCCACTGAAAGCACAGATCTACTCTGACATACATGGGGTTACCAAGAGTCGGAACCAACTCGAGGGCAACTGATGTTTGTTTTTTTAAACACATTGGTTAGCTACAATATGTCTGTTCTTAGTGTATCTAAATAAATATGCTATGCCACAGGGAAACGTGGATGTCCACCCTTTTGCCTACTATACGGCAGCCACAGTGCCAGGAAAAGAAAAAGAAAGAAAAAGACTTTAAAAAAGGAGGAAAAAGACCTCACCAAAAATATTTTAATAAAGGGGAGGAGGATAAATGCTATAAGAAAATAACAACAACTGTAACAGCAAGCATGACTGAAGCTTAGAGGAGTTGGGGAATGTAGCAGTCAGGATCCCAGCAGAAAACAGATAACATCCTCAAACCAGGTAATTTGAGGAGAGTTTAATAAGGAGACTATTATAAGGTGTAGAAGGTGTGGGCAGGGTCAAGAGATAGTACAGTCTCCCAAAACTGCTACCATCCCTAGGCCTAAAACATACAAAAAGGTCACTTGATAGGACTGCTGACTTCCACGAGAGCCAACATGACATGATTTGGCAGGAGGGAGCCAGGAAAATAAATACTGCAACCTCACTCTCCTCCTGCCAGTGCTTCCCACTGTCCAAAGCCAACTAGAAGCCAAAGGACAAGGTCAACCTCCTGGCACAGAGGCAGGGTGGAGAATGATGTAGGGCAGGTCTGCAGGGGCAAAAAGAAGATATTCAGAACCACAAGGCAGAGAAGGTAAGATGAGTCAGGGTCTCAGCAGGAACAAACGGTACCTTTAAAGTAAGTAACTTTAATAGAGAGACTATTTATACAGTCTGTATTAAGACAATACACTAAGGAGCTTAAAGTTTATTCTGTGGGTAAAAAGGAGACACATACTCCAATCTGTGCTTTAGGGAAGACAATAACTTAGTGAGAAGAGCTATGTAAAGGAAAAGGCAATATAAAGGTAGAAAAGAGGGAATGGCCAGAGGCAAGAAATACTAGCATATATAGAAAATGTTGAGGGCCTAAAATAAAGAAGTAACAGTGGGAACAGGAAGAAAAGATTCTAAAGATGTTTAAGAGGCAGTTCCTATAGAGCTGTGCACCATATCTCTGTGTATATGTGCATGCAGATGTGTGTCTGTCTCTCTTGTAAATGCACACACACTACCCTTCAGCCGTTGGTGCTCTAGCAGAACACACTTTCCTTTTTCTTTTACTCTGAGTAGATTACCATCTGACTGCATTCCCTCTACAATCTTGCTCACAATCAGCACTTTAAGGAATACTTTTTAAATGATAAATGAACAAACGAATAAACAAACAAGTAAGCAAAAGCCTCTGAGGCACATAAAGAATAATTTTGTGTAATCATAAACTTAGATTCTGGGAAGTTGTAAGTGATTTTTCTCTCAAAAAGGCTTGCGTTCAAATAAACAAAAAGAACTCCCCTAAAAAAGGTGAACAACTTGAAGTACAAGGGAAGCACTTCCAATTCTATATCCTAACAATTATTTTTAAGTTTGTTTTCCACTGGAAATAGAAAGTGAAAACAAGCAAAGACACACTGAATATACTCATGTTAAATGCTAAAACAAATTTATAATTCACAAACTCCTAGAATCGTGAAGGTAATTTTTGTACAGTCCCACATTACCTGCAAGCAAAGCTCAAGCATGGCTATTACTGTAGAAGCACTCCTCTCAGAAGCACCCCTCATTCTTTCCACAATGACTCACCCAAAACAGAGGTCCACAACCTCCCTAAAGAAAAGCAGAAGGACCAGAATTCCAAATAGACGCTGAAGAGTATACAGCGATAATATTTCAAAATAGGGCTTTATAAATAATTAACAATCAGATCCGGATCCATCATTTCCTACTTTCTTCTCTAGAACCACTAGAAACAATCAGATCTGAAACTGTACCACAAAGCACATCCCACTCCATAACAGAGGTGCTGGATCTCTGATCTCGGCATCCATTCTACACATCTTCAAAGTCAGTAAAGGACTTTGATATCTATGACTGTTCCAATATTCACATGTAAAAAGTTTCACATTGTACAACTTCACAGTATATAATATGATGGGTACTCTCAGTAACAAGAATAAATCATAATGTGCTCTCTTACTCACCAGTAAAAACATCTGCTTTTACTGAAAGCCCCTAAAATAATCGGGGCAGCCTAGCTTACAAGATACTTAAATACCAATACTGCTAGTCTTGGAGTAATTTATAAACCTGAGTCAGAAAACACAAACATGCTTCAGAGAAAGGTTTGCTTTGCAGTACAAAGATTTATACCAAGGTTGTTTGTGGTTTTTTACTGTGGGTCCACAGAGTTTCACTACTCTAAAGAAACAGTCAATCATCTTACATGGTCCTTCTCTATATGTCCAAGAAGAAAAATGGAAAGTAACATTTACTGAACACCTATTACAGGTCACCACCACGCTAACCAAAAACCAAACTCGTTGCCATCCAGTCAATTCCAACTTGTAGCAAACCTATAGGACAGAGTAGAACGGCCCCATAAGGATTCCAAGGAATGGCTGGTGGATTTGAACTACCAACCTTTTGGTTAGCAGCTGTAGCTCTTGACCACTGGAGCCCTGGTGGCCCAGTGGTTAACAGCCTGGCTGCTAACCAGAAGGTCAGCAGTTCAAATCAACAAGCGACTCCTTGGAAACCCTATGGAGCAGTTCTACTGTGTCTTACAGTCACTACGATTCAGAATCGACTCGACAACAATGGGTTTACCATACTAAGGCACTTGCACATACATTACAACTGTATATTATCTTCATATAAGAACATACTTATATTTCAGATTTCCTTCCATAAAATCTGGAAAAAAATTTTTTTTAAATTTCCAACCTAATCAAGAGTATGAGTACAGATTATATACATAGAATGATACCCATTATATTGTTAAGTGGGCAAAATACTCTATGAAAACCATATACAGCTTGCAATAAGCCATCCAAGGCACAACAATTGGTCTCTATTCACTGGAACAACAGAGGGAGAAGGAAAGTCAGGAATAGGAGAAGGAAATGGATTCGTGGCTAACTGCCTTCATGAACAACTGCCTCCTTTGCTATGAGACCAGACGAACTGGATGGTGTCTAGCTACCATTACTGAACATGAGGAATCCTGATCAAAAGGAAGAAAATGCAGAATTGAATTTCAAATTCTCATGGACTCCAGACGTTCTGGAGCCATGGAGGCTAGATGAACCCCTGAAACTATTGCTCTGAGATAATCTTTAATCTTAAAACCAAAAATATCCCCTGAAGTCTCCTTAAAACCAAACAATAGCTTAACTAGTAAAAAATACGTGCCTTGAGCATTATGCTCTTTTAAGACCTATCTATATGGGATCAAACTAACCTCAATAGAGGCCAAGAACCCTTGGCTTAACTGCATAAAAATAATACTAATCAAAAGCATTACAGATATCTGTAACTCATACCAGGTATCTCAACATTTTGTTGTTGTTAGCTGTCATCAAGTGGATCCTGACTCATGGCAACCCTAGGTGTGCAGAGTAGAACTGTTTCATAGGGTTTCGAGGCTGTGACCTTTTAGAAGCAGATCACCAGGTCTGTCTCCCGAAGTGCCTCTGGGTGAGTCTGAACCACCAACCTTTCAACATACAAAATATCATGTAGTTTTAAGTTTCACTTTAGTAAAAGCTAAATTCTAAGCTTTTAACTAGGTACTAAGAAGCCCAATCATCTGCTTCTAACCTGAGAAATTATAAAACCAAAAGACACCAAACCTGTTGCCGTGGAGTCAATTCCGACTCATGGCAACCCTCTAGGACAGAGTAGAACTGCCCCACAGGCTTTCCAAGGAGTGGCTGGTGGGTTCGAACTGCTGACCTTTTGGTTGGCAGCCGAGCTCTTAACCACTGCACCATCAGGGCTCCAAGGAACATTAAATCTGTCTCAAGTGGAAAGCAGTCATTTCGGTTAAAGCAGGGAAAAAAAGAATTCTTTCCAGTTAGGCTTCTCAAGCTATCCCATGTGGTGAAATCTCTGAAGTAGTGGTTCTTGACTTCTTGAGGATCATGAACTCCTACAGTTTTACAACCTGTATCCCACTCGACAAAAAAAAAAAAAATCTTATCTACAGACACTTCCATTATAAAGGTATAAGAAAAAATGACAATAATATCCTGAAGTCCACAGACTAAAGTAGCCAATAGAATATGATCTCAAAGAAAACTATAATTAACTGAACTTGATCATCCTACTTCTTTCCCTAACCCTTCTTTTTCCCTCCCTTTCTCACTCCAAATTTTACCCTCTTCTCATCATTCCCCTTTACTCTCTGTCCTTCATCTCCTATTTGTCTGTATTACAGAAATAAAGTCATTTTTAATATTACATACACCTATTACAATTTTGTTTCCTGTTCTAATTTCAGAAGTAGAAGTTTATCTCTTTAAGGTAAAGTGAAAACATTTAATGACTATTTACTACTTGCCAGGTATTTGCTGATAGATTATTTCTAATTTAACAATTCCATGACAGAGAAAAAAAGACAGTTGCCCAAAAAAATCTGTATGTCTGAAATCTTAGAAGTCAGTAAGCCATAGGCCAAGAAAAGTCAAAACAGAAATTAACAAAACAGAAAGGAACAATGAAAATACTACAAATCAAAATTTGATATATACCGCTAAAATAGTACGCATGAAAATGTAGAGCCTTAAATGCATACATTAGATTTTAATGAAACAAACATTCAACACAATAACTTATTTTCTAAAAGCCCAAGAAAGTGAAAGGAATATAGAACAGCAAACAATGAAACAGAAAACAAACAGATCAACAAAACCAGATGAGGTTTGGTTTTTGCTTTTTTTTAAGGTTAATGAAATAAATCAGTCTTGCTAAAAGTGTAAGAAAATAAAAGAAAAACACAAATACAGGAAATTATTAAAACATTTTAATGGGCACTAACCACAACTCTGGGCTAAATTTTATCTGAATTCAGAGACACTAATTAACTTACCCAACAGTACACAGCTCTGAAGTGTATACTACGGCAGATAACCCATACTACACGGTGGTAAGTAGGACAGTCAGGATTTAAACAAAAATTTTCTTTCCTTGTCACCACATCATACCAACTCTCTATTAGGAAAGTAGCCTAAGCATCAGGGGTCTCAGTTTCCTTATCTATAAATGAGGAAGATAAATGCACATTTTTCTCTGAGGTCCCTTTCAGACCATGATTCTATGAGCCTAAGCTGCTCTATATATAAAACTTCTTCTGTTGGTTAGATTAGGGGATAAGGTATATACTTGCTCTGTCATCTGGGACACATTTCACTCTACCACACTTGAGCTGACTAGCCATCCTAATGTTCAAGTACACTTTGCTGCAAACTATAGAAAATGTGAAACCTCAGAGAAACTTACAATAAAAAAAAAACAGTGAAGAACTGCTTCTAGAAGCTGTTTTATCAAAAAGGTAATGGCTATTACCCTTACTTGAGAAACACCCAAACCCACTGCCGTCAAGTTGATTCCAAGTCACAGCGACCCTACAGGACAGAGTAGAATTGACCCACAGAGTTTCCAAAGCTGCAAATCTTTACGGGAGCAAACTGCTACATTTTTCTCCAACAGAGCTACTGCGGGGTTCAAACCACAGATCTTTCAGTTAGCAGTCGAGCACTTTAACCACTGAGCAACGAGGGGTCCTTAAGTAAGAAACAATCCCCCCTCAAAAAAAATCCAGCATATGAAGTTTAACCATGTTTATGCATTTTTGTACGTATATATTTAGTGCTGACAAGTAAGACTACAGCAACTTCCGTGAAATCTGCTTGTACAAATGCTTTCATTTTCTCCTTCAGCAGTCTAAGGTTAAAAGGAAACAAAAATTTTCAGCTCTTTACTACTATGTGTTACACCTGGGCAGTTTTTAGAACATTCTATTCATTCTGAACTACAGGAATCTTCTTTATTTGTGTCCAATTCAGTTTGGACAAAATACATTCTGGGGAGAAAAACATGCAGTATTTTTCTTGCTTTCTTTGGAAACAGGTGTTGTAAATTCTTTCCAAAACCACGCGAAAAACTGTCCTGCTAATCAACAGTTATGTGTTGTTTCTAAACAGAATGACTTTTCTTCCCCTTCTTTACAAAGGATAATTACATGTCAAAAAGTAAATAAAGTCACTCAAAAATTTACCAACTTAACAAGTAAACTAGTAAGTTCGCCGGTAAGACAGCTTGTTTTCTCAACATATCAAATGCAGAAACTCCTTCTTAATTATTATTCCTGATAATTTGACAAAGGTTTCATGTCTAGCAGACAGCTAGACATTCATATTTAATACTCGAGAGAGATGAGAGATTAAAAATAAATATCAGCAACGATCCATCATAAAAGGGATAGCTGAGTACTATGAAAAACTGTACTCGAACAAATTTGAAAATCTAGAGGAAATGGACAAATTTCTAGAAACATACTAACATACACGAACTGAGGTAAAAATCTGAACAGATCTATAACAAGAGGAGACTGAAAAGGTTATTTAAAAACTCTCAACAACAACAAAAAAAAGTCCTGGCCCAGATGGTGTCACTGGAGAACTCTATCAAACATTCAGAGAAGAGCTCACACCAGTACTACTCAAACTATTTCAGAACATAGAAAAGGAATGGATATTTCCGAAATCATTCTATGAAGCCAGCATAACACTGATACCAAAACCAGGCAAAGACACCACAAAAAAAGAAAATTACAGATCAATATCCCCCATGAATATAGATACAAAAATCCTCAACAAAATTCTAGATAACAGAATTCAGCGTCATATACAAAAAAATAATACACACGACCAAGTGGGATTCATACCAGGTATACAAGGATGGTTCAACATTAGAAAATCAATCAACATAATCCACCACATAAATGAAACGAAAAGAGTCACGTGATTATCTCAATTAATGCAGAAAAGGCATTCAATAAAGTACAAGAACGATTCTGGATAAAAACTGTCAATAAAATAGGAATACAAGGGAAATTCCTCAACATAATAAAGGGCATCTATACAAAACCAATAGCCAACATCATTCTCAACAGAGACAGCCTGAAAACATTCTTCCTGAGAACAGGAACAAGACAAGGATACTCTTTACCACCACTCCTATTTAACATTGTGCTGGAAGTCCTAGCTAGAGCAATAAGGCAAGAAAAAGAAATAAAGGGCATTCAAATTGGTAAAGAGGAAGTGAAACTATCTCTATTCGAGGATAATATGATACTGTACATAGAGAACCCAAAAGACTCCACAAGAAAACCACTGAAACTAATAGATTCAGAAGAGTAGCTGGATACAAGATAAACATACAAAAACCAGTTGGATACCTATACACCAATAAAAACAACTATGAAAAGGAAACCACGAAAGCAATACCACTTATAACAGTCACTAACAAAATAAAATACTTAGGAATAAATTTAGCCAGAGATGTAAAAGACCTATACAAAGAAAACTACAAAATGCAACTGCAAGAAACCAAAAGACATCTACATAAATGGCAAAATATACCATGCTCATGGACAGGTAGACTCAACACTGTGAAAATGTCAATTCTATCCAAAGCAATCTACAAATATAACGCAATCCCAACCCAAATACCAAAGGCATTCTTTAACAAGATGGAAAAACTAATCATCAACTTTATACGGAAAGGAAAGAGGCCCCGGATAAGTACAGCACTATTGAAGAAAAAGAATAAAGTAGGAGAACTAGCACTACCTGACCTCAGAACCTACTAGATAGCTACGGTAGTCAAAAGAGCCTGGTATTGGTACAACGACAGACATATTGACCAATGGAACAGAATCGAGAACCCAGAAGTAAATCCATCCACCTACAGTCACCTATCTGTGACAAACACCCAAAGTCCATTAAATGGGAAAAAAGTCTTTTTAACAAATGATGCTGGCAAAATTGGATGTACATCTGTAAAAAAATGAAACAAGACCTATACCCCACACCATACACAAAAACTAATTCAAAATGATCAAAGACCTAAATACAAAGCCAAAAGCTATAAAGATCATGGAAGAAAAAATAGGGTCAACAGTAGGGGTCCTAATGTACGGCATAAACAGGATACAAACCATAACTACAAATACACAAATACCAGAAGATAAGCTAGATAACTGAGATCTTCTAAAAATTAAACACTTCTGCTCATCAAAAGATTTCACCAAAAGAGTAAAAACAGAATGTACAGACTGGGTAAAAAATGTATGGCTATGACATATATGACAAAGGTCTAATTTCTGAAATCTATAGGAAAATCCAATATCTTCACAACAAAAAGACAAAGAATCCAATTGACAATGGGCAAAGGATATGAACAGACACTTCACCAAAGAAGACATTCAGGTGGCTAACAGACACATGAGGAAATGTTCGCGATCATTAGCCATTAGAGAAATGCAAATCAAAACTACAGTGAGATACCATTTCACCCTGACATTACTGGCACTAACCAAAAAAATATAAAATAACAAATGTTGGAGAGGCTACAGGGAGACTGGAGCTCTTATGTAGTGCTGGTAGGAATGCAAAATGGTACAACCATTTTGGAAAATGATACGTGGGTTCCTTAAAAAGCTAGAAATAGAAATACCATACAATTCATCAAACCTACTCCTAGAAATATATCCTAGAGAAAGAAGAGCCGTCATAGGAGTAGATATATGATCACCCATGTTTACTGCAGCATTATTTACAATAGCAAAAAAGATGGAAACAACATGAATCTGTGAAACATCTCACAACATGGATGAATCTGGAGAGCATTATGCTAAGTGAAATAAGTCAGTCACAAAAGAACTAATACTGTATGAGACAACTATTATAAAAATTCATGAAAAAGTTTACACACAGAAAAAAACAATCTTTGATGGTTACGAGGGAGGAGAGGTGTAGGGAGGGAAAAACACTAACTAGACAATATATAAGTGGTAACTCTGGTGAAGGGTAAGACAGTACACAGTACTGGGGAACTCAGTACAATTTGACCAAGGTTAAATCAGAGAAGCTTCACAGACACATTCAATCTCCCTGAGAACTAAGTTACTAGGCTGAGGGGTGTGGATCACGGTCTCAGGGGGCGGCTAGCTCAATTGGCAAGAAAATGTTCTACATCCTAATTGGTGAGTAGCGTCTGGGGTATTAAAAGCCTGTGAGCAGCCACCTAAGATACATCTACTAGTTCCACCCTGTCTGGAACAAAGAATAACGAAGAAAGCCAAAGACACAAGGGAAAGATTAGTCCAAAGGCCTAATGGACCACAACTACCACAGCTTCACCACACTGAGTCCAGAAGAACTAGATGGCACCCAGCTACCACCAACCAACTCCTCTGACAGGGACAACAATGGAGGGTCCTGGACAGAGCAGGAGAAAAATGTAGAACGAAATTAAAACTCACAAAAAAAGACCAGACTTACTGGTCTGACAGACACTGGAGAATCCCCGAGAGCATGGCCCCCAGACACCCTTATAACTCAATACCAAAGTCACTTCTGAAGTACACCCTTCAGCCAAAAATTAGACAGGCCTATAAAACAAAGAATAACACATGTAGTTAAACCATGTATATGAAACTAAATGGGCACACCAGCCTAAAAGCAAAGACGAGAAGGCAGAAAGGGACAGGAAAACTGGACAAGTGGAAATAGGGAACCAGAGGTCGAGAAGGGGAAAGTGTTGACACATCACAGGACTGGCAACCAATGTTACAAAACAATTTGTGTATTAACTGTTTAATGAGAACCTAATTTGCTTTGTAAACTTTCACTTAAAGCACAATTAAAAAAAGGGGGGATATCTGAAGCCATGAGATTTTACTAAAATCACCCAATGCAAGTGACAAGAACCATAAATCTTGGAAAGAAAACAGAAAGTCACAACAAAGTGCCAATTGATACAATAATGGATAAACAAATTACGGTACATACATACAATGGAATACTACGCAATGATAAAGAACAATGATGAATCCAGGAAACTCTCACAATATGGATGAATCCAGAGGTCATTATGCTAAGCGAAATAAGTCAATCACGATAGGACAAATATTCTATGAGACCACTACCATAAAAACTCAAGAAAAGGTTTAAATACAGAAAAAAAATTTTGATAGTTATTGGGGGTGGGGAGGAAAAATCATTAACTAGATAGTAGACAAATGTTAACTTCGGTTAAGGGAAACATTAACCCACGATATAGGGGAAGTCAGCACAAGTTGACTAAGGCAAAGTCATAGAAGCTTCCTAGACACATCCAAACACCTTGAGGAACTGAGTTACTGGGGCTGAGGGCTGGAGACCATGGTCTTGGGAGACATCTAGGTCAATTGGCATAACACAGTTCATTAAAAAATGCTCTACATTGTACTTTGGTGAGTAGGTCTAGGTCTTAAAAGCTTGCAGCGGCCATCTAAGATACAATCATTGGTCCCATTCTATCCAGAGCAAAGGAGAATGAAGAAAATCAAAGACATAAGAAAAATACTAGCCCAAAGGACTAAAGGACCACATGAACCACAGCCTCCACCAGCCTCAGCCCAGAAGAATTAGATAGTACCCAGCTAACACCACTGACCACTCTGACAGGGATCACAATAGAGAGCCCCAGACAGAGAGGGAGAAAAATGTAGAACAAAATTCAAATTCACAAAAAAAAAAAAAAACAAAAAACAGACTTACTGATCTGACAGAGACTGGAGGAACCTCCAAGACTATGGCCTCTGCACATCCTGCTAACTTAGAACTGAAGCCATTCCCGAAGCCCACTTTTCAAACAAAGATTAGATAAGCCTATAAAACAAACAATAACACATGTGAGGAACATGCTTCTTAGTTAAATCAAATCTATGAGACCAAATGGGCAACTCCTGCCCAAATGGAAGGCGGCAGGAAGGGACAGGAAAACTGGACGAACGGATACAGGGAACCAGGGGTGGAAAGGGGAAGAGTGTTGTTACATTGTGGGGATTGCAACCAATGTCACAAAATAATTTGTGTATAAATTTCTGATTGAGAAACTAATTTGCATTGCAAACTTTCACCTAAAGCACAATAAAATTTAAAAATAAAGTTAAAACAGCAAAAACAAAGAGTAAAATGGAAGTTCTCAATCCAATCACATCAATAATTACATAAAATATAAATGTACAAAACACTCCACTTGAATGGCGGGATTATCAGGCTGGATAAAAGAGCAAGACCCAACCAAGTGCTGTCTATAAAAGGTGCACTTTAAATATAAGATGAAATACAGATAAGATGAAAAAGATATATCATGTGAACAGTACATATAAGAAGGCTGAACTGGGTTATATTAATATCAGATAAAGGAGACTTCAAAATAAAGGTTATTATTATAGGAAAGATAATGATAAAACAGATAACACATAAGGAAGGCTAACCATCATAAAGGTGTAGGTACCTAAAAACAGCACTTGAAAATACATGAGGTAAAAATTTACAACTAACAGAATTAAAGGGAAAAATAGAAAATTAAAAAAAAAACAAAAACAGAAAGTCAGCATGGCCAACTAAGAAGGAATGAATCACCAAAAAGTAGGATGAAGAACATAAAAGAAGTGTCAAGAAAAATGAAGGAGCACTTCTGAAAATGTCAATAACAACAGCTATGTTTTACTTAACCCCCACCATCTATCGTAACAGTGTGTCAGGTGTTGTAACTTTCTAATCCTTCAATAACTTTTAAAGGTAAATATTACACTTCATTTTTAAAGATGAGAAAATCTGCTCAAGGCCATACGGCTAACTTAGGTTGCAGAATTAGGATTCACATCCCAGTCAATGAGGCCGTGAACCCAATGAGTTCACGTGGTCTTAACGACAGCATATGCCACTTACAAAGAGGCTAAGTAGAAAGAGAATGAACAAGAGGTCACTGTTGATCCTTGACAGAATGACTGCAGCACTGGGAGAAAAGACAGACTGAAAAGAATTAATGAGTGAATAAGTGGGTAGGGACAACTTTAAAATATCTTCTAGTGAAGGAAGCTTGGTCCATACCTTGAAGAATAAATAGGGCAGAAGAAGGGGAAAGATTTTTTTTTGCTTTTGTCTACAGTGCAAGAGGGATGGTGGAATGGAGATGGTGGAACGGAGATGGAGGAAGGACTTGAGAAAGAGGATAAATGGATGGAGACAGACCCAAGGGAGATGGGATGAAATGTAAGCGTAGACAGACAAACCAAGGCCATCAAGAGTACGGTCTGCTAAGATTTCTTCTGTTTTGATTTTTTTTTTTTTTAAGCTTCATATTTTGTTTTGCTATGCAATACAGGCAGGCCCTGGGTCCTCTCTGGGGAGACCAGCCCCTAGTTATTTATATTGGCTTCCACCTTCCCCCCTCCTCCACTCTCTTTGGCCCTAGTGGAAACAGTGTGGCGAAGGGGAAGAAAAGGGACGAAAAAATTGTGAGCACTTCTATGTGTCTGGCACCATATTAAACATTTAACATTAATTTTTATCTAATCCCCACAATGCTAGAACACAAGTTCGAAAAAGGCATAGATATTTTTGTCTCTTTTGCTCACTGATATATCCCAAGTACCTAAGTCAGTGCCAAGAAAAAGGGAGGCCCTCAACAAATATTTGTTGAATAAACAAAGCGTCACCGTGTAAAACAGGTATTATTATCCCCATTTTAAAGATGAGGGAATGACTCAAAGTATAAGTAACTTAAATAAATTTATGTATATAATAAGCAAGGGTGAAATTAAAAATATTTAGCAACTTGTACTACACCAGCACTGGCCACTCAGAACAGACACCAGCTGGCGCCAGAAGAGGTGGGTTCTACTTCAACCTTTAATGCTGGATCATGTGGAGGTCCAGGGGAGGGGCCAACACAGCAGGGTTCATGGGTGGGCAAAGGGAAGACTCAGGTGTGCACTGGCTATCAATCTTGACAGTAAGTGGCTCATCCTGGATTCAAGCCTGTATTTTTCAGACCCTAAAGTCTTCTAAACGAAGCTGGAAACACTACCATCTGCTAAAAAATGAGGAGAGCATGGGACAACTGGAGGTTTTACTAGAGCAGGGAAAAAAAACATTCAAAACAAATGCAATGGGAAATGGAACTGGAAATCAACTAAAGATTGATAACTGAACTCAATGTGTTGCCAGACAATAAAAAAAAAAAAAAGGATGATCCTACTAACAAGAGAAATATAAATGGGCAAAGCAAAACTGCAGTATGAGGGCTTTCAATTCCAGGTAAATCATCTGGATATGTTTCAATAGGAAATGAAAAAAATCTACTGCTCAACGATAAACAACAATGATGAATCCAAGAAACATCTCACAACATGGATGAATCTGGAGGGCATTATGCTGAGTAAAATAAGTCAATCACAAAAGGACAAATATTCTATGAGACCACTACCATAAAAACTCAAGAAAAGGTTTATACATAAAGAAAAACAATCTTTGATGGTTACAAGGAAGGGGAGGGGTGGGGACAGAAAATCACTAACTAGATAGTAGACAAGTGTTAACTTTGGTGAGGGAGACAACAGACAATATAAGGGAAGTCAGCACAAGTTGACTAAGACAAAGTCATAGAAGCTTCCTAGACACATCCAAACACCTTGAGGAACTGAGTTACTGAGGCTGACGGCTGGGGACCACAGTCTTGGGGGACATCCAGGTCAACTGGCATAACGTAGTTCGTAAAGAAAATGCTCTACATCCTACTTTGATGAGCAGGGTCTGGGGTCTTAAAAACTTACAAGCAGCCATCTAAGATTCATCTATTGGTCTCATGCTGTCCAGAGCAAAGGAGAATGAAGAAAACCAAAGACATAAGTAAAATATTAGCCCAAAAGGCTAAAAGACCACATAAACGACAGCCTCCACCAGCCTCAGCCCAGAAGAACTAGATGGTACCTGGCTATCACCACCAACCACGCTGACAGGGATCATTACTATAGAGTCCCAGACACAGCAGGAGAAAAATGAAGAAGAAAATTCAAATTCACACAAAAAGACCAGACTTACCGGTCTGACAGAGACTGGAGGAACCCTCAAGGCTATGGCCTCCAGACACCCTGCTAACTCAGAACTGAAGCCATTCCTGAAGTCCACTTTTCAAACTAAGATTAGAGAGGCCTCGAAAACAAACAATAACACGTGGGAGGAACATGCTTCTTAGTGCAATCAAATATACGAGACCAAATGGGCAATTCCTGTCAAAAGCAAGACGAAAAGGCAAGAAGGGACAGGAAAACTGAATGGATAGACACAGGAAACCTAGGGTAGAAAGGGGGAGAGTTCTGACACATTACAGGGATTGCAACTGATGTCACAAAACAATATGTGTATAAATTTTTGGGTGAGAACCTAACTTGAGCTGTAAACTTTCACCTAAAGCACAATAAAATTTTTAAAAAAGAAATGAAAAAATCAAAACAGCCTCTTGAGTAAGGAAGGATCTGGTGAAAGCTGTATTTCAGGAAAATAAGTTTGTGTAAGGTAGACGTGGAGAAGGGGTAGAGCCTGGAGCCAGATGGGAGGAGTCAGTGGTAAAGAGCACTGTATATCTGGGTATGATTCACAGAGATGGTACAAGAAGTATCAATGGGCAAGAGTGCAAAGAACAGTACACCCTCAGCTTTTAGAGACACCTATATTCTGGTCACTGGCTTACAGTCACCACCTCTCTGCGGCTGACATGGTTTTACTATAAAAAGTACTTAGCCATCTTTTTTTTTTTTTTTTTTAATTTAGGACAAAAGAGAGAAAAAGGTAGTTTGGATATAAGTGACATTTACCAAAGAAGTTGTTTTTTTTTGTTTTTTTTACTTCCTGTGGTTTTGAGTCAATAGTCACCTACAATATCCTCAATCCTGGAGTATCTTACTTCGTTAAAACAGTTAAAATAAATCTGTGTATATATTTAAACAGCTTTAAAAAAAAAAAAAAGCCAGAACAACTGTAAGGACAGATTATTTTACTAAGGACTCTGAGCTTTCAGCATAAACAAAAAACAAGTTAACCTATTTATTTATACTAACAAAAATAAAAAGCAAGAAGTCGGTCACCTGTTGTTCCCTCCCCAGAAAGGCACACTAACACAGTGCCAACTGGCCAGAAGCAATACTTCACCCCCTCATGGTAACAGCTGTTCCCTTTCTTTTTCAAGCTGGCAAAGGTCACAATCAATAGCAAAGTTTGCATGCTCATTTCTACACGCTGATTTCTACATGCAAAAGATGAGAAGATGGCTGGACTAAGAGGGTTTAGGAAAAAACAGCTTTTTTTTTTTTTCTATTTTACTTTTTCCAGGCACTTATCAGAAATCTGTTTGGGGCTTCTTTGACATTTGAAGCTATAAATATAATCATTTTTCAGCCAAAAAACATTCTGTTCTGGAACTGGAGTTGGGGATGCATATTTTAAAAGGAGCAAAAAAATACAGCAAAACTGTACAGTAACATTTACATCATAAATGGTTGGCCTAATCATAAACGTTCCACTGCTATTCATAAGGTTTTCACCGGCCGATTTTTCGCCAGGTCCTTTTCCCTAGTCTGTCTCAGTCTTGAAGCGCCTCTGAAACCTGTCCACCATGGCTGACCTTGCAGGTATTTGAAATACCTGCATAGCTTCCAGTATCACAGCAACATGCAAGCCACCACATTATGACAAACTGACAGACGAGTGGTCCTCACAACTGAACCAATAAGCAACATCATGATAGATGGAGAAAAGACTGAAGTTGTCAAGGATTTCATTTTACTTGGACCCACAATCAACGCCCATGGAAGCAGCAGTCAAGAAATCTAACAATGTATTGCACTGGGCAAATCTGCTACAAAAGACCTGTTCAAGGGCCGAAAAGCAAAGATGGCACCTTGAGGACTAAGGTGTGCCTGACCCAAGCCATGATATTTTCAACTGCCTCATATGCATACAAAAGCTGGATGATGAATAAGGAAGACCGAAGAAGAACTGACGCCTTTGAATTATGGTGTTGGCGAAGAATATTGAATATACCACAGACTGCCAGAAGAATGAACAAGTTTGTCTTGGAAGAAGTACAGCCAGAAAGCTCCTTGGAAGCAAGGATGGCAAGACTTCATCTTAGGTACTTTGGGCATGTTAGCGGGAGGGTCCAGTCCCTGGAGAAGGACATCATGCTTGGCAAAGCAGAAGGTCAGCGAAGAGGAAGACCCTCAACAAGACGGACTGACACAGTGGCTGCAACAATGGGCTCAAACATAGCAACAACTGTGAGGATGGCGCAGTGTTTTGTTCTGTTGTACACAGTGTCACTATGAGTCAGAACTGATTTGACGGCACCTAACAACAACAATACCAATCACAAATATATTATGCTAAATAAAAGAGGCCAGACTCAAAGGACTACATACTGCATGATTCCATTTATATGATGTTATATGACATTCCATTTTTTTGACACTATAGCAGGGAGAACAGCGGTGGAAGGTAGAAGAAGGGAATGACTACAAAAGGGCAGCGTGACGGAACATTTTAGGGTGATAGAACTGTTCTGTATCTTGATTGTGGTAGTGATTATATAACTCTATGCTTTTGTCTAAATTGATTCACATCTACCAAAAAATAAAATTCACTGTATGTTAATTTTTTAAAAGCACTAAATGTTGACTTTAAAGTCTCATCTCTGCTCCCTACACCCCCTCACCTGTTTCAAACCTCCTGGCATGCTCTATTCAATCACCCCATCTCCTTCACCTAACTCCTATCTGCCATTCTAGCTTCTATTCAGCTACTTCAAGACTTCCTTTGGTATGAAAGGGTGGGGTCCTGGACAGAGCTGAGGCTTTGTAGTCAAACATAGCTGGTTGGGCTCACTTCTGGCATTCCCTCAGTTACTACTTGAGTGAGCTTGAGCAAATTACTTACCTCTCTGAGCTCAATTTTCTCATCACCCAACAACAAGTGGAAATAAATACTATTTACCTACCTCCCTGAGTTGTTGTAAAGAGCCCAGTAATGTGTCTGGCACATTAAAAACCAAAACAGATGCTGTCAAGTCAGTTCCAACTCACGGCAACCCCATGCGTGTCAGAGTAGAACTGTGCTCCACAGGGTTTTCGATAGTCAATTTTTTGGAAATAGACTGCAAGGCCTTTATTCCTAGACACTTCTGGGTGAACTCAAACCATCAACCTTTTGGTGAGCAATAAGCACATTAACCATTTGCACCACTCAGGAACTCTGCTGGCACACTGCTGTTGTTAGTTGCCTTTGAGTCGATTCCGACTCATGGTGACCCCATGTGTGCAGAGTAGAACCGTGCTCCATAGCGTTTTCAAGGTTGTGACCTTTTGGAAGCAGACTGCCAGACCTGTCTTCCGAGGTGCCTCTGGGTGGGTTCAAACAACCAACCTTTTGGCTGAGTGCTTAGCCATCTGTGCCACCCGGGGCAACCAGCGGGCACATTAATGGTAGTTTCTATTATTTCCTCATCTTTCTCCTATGCCTACTGCCCTCACAATCGCTGCTTTCTTTTTGTGCTCCCAGGTGCCCCTATACATACATAATCTATCACAACACTTAATTAATGCATGGTAACGCTTATCTCCACAAATAAAATGTGTCTATGTCTCTCTTCAATCCCTAAAGTCACAGAAGCTAGCATGTCCACTGCTCAACAGTCAATAAATCAAAGAATAATTTGTCCACCTGATCTGATTTTGTGCTTAAAGAAGGAGACACCGGAAGAGAAGCAGAAGCAGGCAGGAAAAGCCAGAGTACAATGAGATGTCTGGAATGGACCGCCCAGTAAGTTTTCCAAAGTTTCTATAAGAATGTTGTATACAGCATAACAGCACAAATGTTGGAAATAACCTAAATATTAAAAAATATAAGCTAAGTGGATTATGCCAAATCCATACAATGAAATAGCATGTACTTTAAATATCATTAAAAATAATTTGTAGAAGTCTAAGTTTAAACAGGAGCCTTGGTAGCAAAGTGGTTAAGAGCTCAGGCTGTAAACCAAAAGGTTGGCAGTCGAATCCATCAGCCACTCCTTGGAAACCCTATGGGGCAGTTCTACTCTGTCCTACAGGGTCACTATGAGTCAGAATCGACTCAATGGCACACAAGTTTAAAATATTACTAAGAATAAATACAGTAATATTCCAATTTTTTTAAAGCATGGGTTAAAAAAAAAAGCATGGGTATATGGATACAAAAAAAAGTACTAGATGATATACAACCAAAATATTAAAAGGGATCATCTCTCTAGGTGATGGTGAGTTACTAATAATATTTATTTTCTTTTTGCAGAAGAAAGGCCTGTGAACTGCTTCTGTAAAGATTACAGCCAGAAAACCCTATGCAGCAGTTCTACTCTGTAACACATTGGGTCACCATGAGTCGGAATCAACTTGACAGCAGCAACAAGGTCTGGGTTTGTTTTTTTGTAGGCCTTCTGGAGTTTACCAATTTAATATATGTTAATTTTAGAAAATTTGGGGATCACAGAATAATTATTTTTAAAGAAAAAAATTAACCTAGAATTTACTAATGATGGTATTGCATATCATCCAAGACTCAAATGTTCAAAACTAGGGGTTAAGAGGATTATATAAAATCCATATGTTGAAATGCTACATAATTCCAAAGTCAAAATAGTAAAATACATTATAATCAATAAACCTTTGGGAAAAAAACAAGATATGGGAAGCTCTTCTAGGGGAAAATTAATTTTTAACTTGCCAAATCTGTAACAGATCAAATATTAACTACATGTATTTTAATTGTCTTTCTCTTTCTTCAAAGGCTTGTCAATAGCCAATAAATTTCAGAAGACAATGTAGGATAGTGAATCAAGCGGATGGTTTCTCTTTGAAGTAGCGTTTCTACAGATTTTATTTAGTCTTTAGTTGAAAGAAGTTGTGATCTATAGCATTTTGTTCCAGATATTGTTTAAGCTTGTAAAACAAAGCATCCTGTTTTCTGGTGAGAACATTTGGTTAAGTTCTTCTATCTCTGAACCAACAATGAGACTTCCAGTCTCAGCAATCCCTCCCAAAACTTCCCTTAACCAATGAAGTCTCTCTTTCATTAGCTGCTGAGAGCAAGAGATAACTTCTCCCACTCAGCAGTCACGCCTATATTCCAAAGAGTAACAAGTACGTGTTTACTGTTGTACTGATTCTTGAATAAAGCTGGTAAACTATAATACCCTTATAAAAAATTCTAGAGAGACTTCTGGGCAACGTGGCGCTACAGTCACAAGCACCACGCCGTCCCTCTGCAGCAAAGATCAGAAAAACTAAGTCAATCCTGAAACACCAAGCATCAAATGAAGAGATAAAGAATTCAGCCAAGCACCGAATGGAATAAGAAACTGACAGAGAACAGACAGTGAAGAGTGATATGTGCAGAGGTCCCCTATCAGCTACCGCAGCACGGATCCACCATCTTGGACACTTACTGGAGATCAGCTAACAGGGAGTATGAGAAAGCAGCTTCACGGAGCTTCCAGCAGAAGACAGAACAACTGGTAACCAGCAATATACGCTTTCCCACTCCCCACTCTTCTTCACCCCCACTTAGCCTCCTCTGCTTCCTGCAGCCACAGTCCCTTGGCCAGGAAGCAACAGCTTCACCCCGGTGTCGCTTGGATTCCACCCGCCCACACTGGCTGGCTCCCTGAGTGCCTTCTGTTGGCTGCTGGTGTTGCTTTTTTC
>NW_004444010.1:8012448-8062044 GCF_000243295.1 Trichechus manatus latirostris
GACATTTCGTGGGGTTGTTAACCAATGTCATAAAACAATATGTGTACTGACTGTTTAATGAGAAACTATTTGTTCTGTAAACCTTCGTCTAAAGTACAATTAAAAAAAAAAGCATGATATTAAAAAAAAATTCTAGAGAAGTCATCTTCTAGAAACATAAATATATAAATGTCTCTTAAGACATTATGCAGGGTGGTGGATGATAGCACACTTTAAAACCTTTAAGGAAATGGCTTTTGCAACAAAACTTCAGGAAAAAAATCAGACTGATTTCACTATTTGGGTAATAAACTAGCTATCTCAGTGCTCAAAATATGCATAGAAGAATTCAAGAATGAAAACTACAAATAAAAACTTTAAACAACCAACCAAATAAAATCCAGACATGAGACTTGAACTGCTTTTAACAGTTCATAAAAAATGTATTTTAAATCTTAGAAGTATTTATGTGAATCTATTATGACCAGTCTGAAATTATGCCAAATGGCAATGGTCCAGAAACTAAAATAAAGTTATACTAAGCTAAGGTGTGTCTCAGAAGAGAAATAAAAAAACCCTTACTCTGGCAGGAAGTCACCAAATTGGCATATCTAAATTAGTAAGCTTTGTTTAAAACACACAGCACACAATTTTTTTTTTTAAGGCACACAAGCCAAAAATGTTTGGTAAAATTCTTTTTTTAATGGAAATGATTATTGCAGTACTAAATCATACCTCCATTTTCCCACAAACATATATTTGTACCACTACTCAAGTTATTTTATACAGATGCTAAGTTGAAGAAAGGAGGACTCCAACAAATTATTCCTCTAAGGCTAAATGCAAACACACAATGCTGCAGCTACCATAGGAAGCAAGAAAACAAGACAGGCAGACATTAGTTTGTTGAGTGCCTACTAAGTACCAGGTGCTTTACTTTCATAAATCCTCATTTAATGCTAACAAACCTGTAAAGTAGACAGTATTCTCTCCAGTATGCAAATGAAGACAATTGAAGCTCTGAGGGACTGAACAGCCAGTTGTGTGATCTGAAGCAAGAAAACAGCAAAGCCTAGTTTTGAACCAAGTCTACCAAGCTCCAAGTCCAAATTCTTTCCACCACACTTGGTAACAGTTACTGTGGAAAACAATGATATCAAATACTCTATTGGTTCTCAGTAACGAGTGTTCTGTCAGGGGAATTCAACTATTTCTATACCATTGATTTAAAACTGATAATCCCCTCTCTGGCAAGACCATTCATCCTCCATCCAGCACATCACAGGAAACCATGACAACCTATTATTCCAGTTATTAGTGCTTTAGCTGATCTTCCTCCCATCCTCCTTAGAAATGATGTTGCTGGCCTGTTCTTGGGATCTTCTCAATAAGTCCCATGATACACATTTATTCAACCATCCTCCACTTAAGTGTCTCCCTTCTGAAGCTATCACACTCTTCTCAGTTCAACTTTTCAAAAGAATTGCCTATACCCATGATTTCCATTTCTTCACCAACTGCCCACTTCTCAACCCACTCCAATTTGGCCTCCCTCCACCACTGAAATGGCTCTACAGAAGCTTATCTTTGTATAACTAAGGTGACCTTTGTGTAACTAAATTCAACAGACACTTTCCAGTCATCATCTGACTAGACCTTTCAGGAGAATGTAGATATTGCTACCACTCTCTCCTTAAGACACTCTCTCCACTTGGCTTTCCAGAAATATTCTCCTGGTTTTTAACGTATTCTTCTCAGTCCCAGTGGTCTTAGCTTCCTCCAACCAATCTGAAATGTTGGTGTTTCTCAAACTCAGTCCTAAGTCTTCTTCCCTTCTCACTCTCTTCCTGAGATCCCAACAATGCTCATAACTTCAATTACCATTAATATATCAATGACTTCCAAAAATCAGACCACTCCTCTGAGCTCTAGACCCATTTATCCAACTGAGGGCTTGATACTTCCACATGGATATTTCAAATGCATCTCAAACACAACATGCTGAAAATCAAACTCACTATCTCCTCCACAACTTCATCCTACCCCAAATCAGGTTCTCCCTTGGTGCTCGCTTGCTCAGTGATTGGCAGGAATCATCATCTATCCAATTACACAGGCAGACACTTAAGAACAATCCTTGACAAGTCTATCTCCCCTACTTACCACATTCAACGTGTTACCAAGACCTGTTCATTTTACCTCCTGAATCTCTCTCAAACCCACCCACTTTTCTTCTAATCACCATCTCTGTAGTCTCACATCATTACCTCGCTTGGACTGTTTCAACAGCCTCCTAAATGATCTCTCTAAATCCATTCTTTCCCAGCTCTAACCTATATTCTATCCTGCAGCCAAAGTAATCATTTTTAAAAGCTACCCACATTCTCCTATTTAAGACTCCCTATTATAAACTTCATAGAAACTCTGGTGGCATAGTGGTTAAGAGCTACAGCTGCTAACCAAAAGGTCAGCAGTTCAAATCTACCAGGCGCTCCTTGGAAACCCTATGGGGCAGCTCTACTCTGTCCTGTAGGGTCACTATGAGTCAGAATCTACTCAACAACAAGGGGTTTGGTTTTTTTTATTATCTTATTTTATTATAAACTTCATAGCACCTGCACCTCTCCTTCATACCACTTACTGGTTTGTTTCTGTATTTATTTGTGTGATTATCTGCCTCTCCAGTGCCTAAGACACTGTCTTGCACTGGCAAATAGTATGTGATCAACTAATATCTGTGGAATAAATGGCATATATGGCTAAGTGCTCAGCTGGTAACCTAAAGGTTGGCAGTTTGAACCTACACAGTGGCAATCTACTTCCATAAAGATCACAGTCAAGACAACCCTTTAGGGCAGTTCTACTCTGTCACAATGGCGTTGCTATGAGTCAAAAAATTACTCCATAGCATCTAACAAAAACTATGCAGTGGACACTGGGCCATATACCAAGGAGAACATATAGATGGATAAAAAAACTGAAGTTGCAAGGTTAGGTGACTTACTTGTCTAAGTGGTAGGTGATAAAACTGGGATTTAAACTCAGCCCCGTATGTTTCCAAAGTCCATATTCTTAACATTTATGCATTCCATGACTATCAAAGAAATTTGAAAAACTTTGTTTGGAGGGGGGAAAAAAAAAGCTACGATGGAGTAGACTCCAACTTATGGCAACCCCATGTGTTACACAGTAGAACTGTGCTCCATAGGGTTTTCAAGGCTGTAACGTTTGGGAAGCAGATCACCACGTGTTTCTTCTGCAATGCCTTTAGGTGAACTCAAACCACCAACCTTTCAGTTAGCAGCCGAATACTTAACTGTGCCACCCGGGGACTTTCCTACATTCAAAGCTCATTGCCATCAAGTACATTCTGACTCACAGCAACCCTACAAGACAGAGTACAACTGCCCCATAGGGTTTCCAAGGCTGTATCTTTATGGACGCAGAGTGTCACATCTTTCTTCCATACAGCCTTTGGCTGGTGGGTTTGAACTGCCGACCTTTTCGTTATCAGCCAAGCACTTAACCACTGCACCACCAGGGCTCCTTTTCCTACATTACTACCTTCTAAATAATCAGTCTTCAGCTGTTTTCTATTTTCTGCTGATAGTAATATTCACCCCATTCTTAGCCAAACAGGGTGTATAATTGCTCTCCTACAGATCTGCTGCAGTTACTCAAAGTATCCCCTCATACACTACCTGCTGTTTGTCTTCCTACCCTGGATCTCGTGTCAAATGCTACAATATATTCTGCAGCAACTGACTCTCTTTAACAGGTGACGTTCACATCCCACTATAACTCTGAAACATGGGCAGGGCAGATACTATTCTCATTGTAATTTATGAGTGAATGAAGCAGCCCAGTTAAAAGGCTTGCCCGCGTGATCACAGGGAACAGCTGGGGCAAGACCAGAATTCAACTCTTAATCGAACTGCTCTTACCACTAGATTATACTTTGAACCTTTTTAAATAAAGTTACATAAACAAACTGCCACTCACTAGAAAATCATCCACAATGTCACATCCTAAATAAAAGGGAAAAAAGTCTAAGAAAAAATTTGTATTCATAAAAGGTAATTACTCATTTATAATCAGATTTGGTTAATTAGACTACATTCAATGGCAGCATTTGGAATCTCACTCATATTGTGGGACATAAACTATGAGTACAGATATCCAACCCTACCTATAAAGTTGAGTATTACCCATAACCTGCCTAACAAGTTTTGATAACATTACAATTTAAGAAACTTTTTTTTTCCAACTGGGCTATTGGGTCAGGCAGAGACAATATTTATTTAGAAAGGCGCACATTTAAAATTCTTCTGTCTTATCTATGTCCTTTGGAAAAAAGTAAAATACAACAAATGTCATTTGCCTCTGCTACACTGCATAACTATGCTAGGTATATTTTCCAAAATAAATTGGGATATTACTTGAAAACATTTTTTAAATAATTTTTAAGGAAAAATATCACAAAAATAAAAAGTTTAACTACATTTAGTCATATATTTAACAAACTGCCTCTAAAAAAAGAATACTACTACCCTAGATTAGGACAATCCCAGAACACTGAAGATAGATATGATCACTATTTACATCTATTCCTTAAGCTCTAGGGAAAGAAGAAAGGACAAATTCTTATTAACCAAAAGAAGTTATGACGAGAACTGGTATGCCTGGCTCCTTCAGCTTGTACTTTAACTCTTGACCAGTTAATATTCATAAAATCTTGCATGTTTTAGAAGGTGAATACTAAGAGAAGTTATAACTATCTGAACCATGCCATTTTCACCTCACACAATCCTTTGTTTATTCCTATTTCAAGTTTGCTGTTCTCTCCCCAACTATGAATATTCATTTGGGCATCTGGCCTATGAGCTATGGGAATATTGCTCACCTAGCAGAATAATCAGAAGATCTAAGGTATCTGATTACAGAAAGAAACAGGACAGAAATAATCAAAACATTTCCCATAGTGATCTGGGCACCAGAAACTGAAATACAAACCAGGTTCTGGTTCCAGTGTTGTTTAAACTGGCTTGGACTACACTAATGTTCCAAAAGAAAAAGTCACCAGCACATAAAATCAAATTTAAATAACAGACTGTTTGATGGTGGTACCAAATGGGTTTATTAGCTTGATAATGATGACAACAACAGCACCAACATCTGAGTGCCTACTAAAGGCCAGGACTGTGCTAAACATTATCTCACCTAATTTCACAGCAGTATGAGAAAGGCACTATTAGCATCACCTTTTTTCTCACTCATGAGAAAATCTACAGAGATTTCAAGTGACCTTCCCAAAGGCACACAGTAATAGGTGGAGCTAGAATTCAAACTCCAGAAGAGTGACTGACTCACATAACAAATACTAGAATGACTACCAGGTACCCCAATCTTTCTAAACACCCACATTACAGTGTTTTCACCTAGTACTGTAGATGGACTGATATCCTTCTGAATAATTTACATTGATTATTTCCATAATTTAGCACTAGAAAACCAAACCCACTGCCGCTGAATCAATTCCAACTCATAGCGACCCAACAGGGCACAGCAGAACTGCCCCACAGGGTTTCCAAGCAGCGGATGGTGGACTGGAACAGCCGAACCTTTTGCTTAGCAGCTGAGCTTTTAACCACTGTGCCACCAGGGCTCCAATTTAGCACTAGACAAAAGTAAAGTTCCCAACAGTTTATATCATCTCTCCTGAAAAGTAACAGCAATGATCTCAGGGCAGACTATTTTGAAATAAAGATAGACTTCGTTAAAATACTTGCCTATCTCCCCTTGCAAGGCTCTGTGTACCTCTTAAGGTACCTGTGTCACTCACTCTCGGCAGTCTCAGTGCTAGGACATAACAGGCACTCAATAACTTATACAGTGTTACCATTATTTCTTATGAGTCTGTCTTCCACATTAAGCAAGAGGCTATTTGAGATTCATGGGTTTTATTTTCCATCCGTTTTTGTGTCTCCAGTGCTAGAACATAAAATGAGGCTAAAACTATATACCTCATAGGATTTTGTGATGGTTACATGAGTTTATATAAAACATTTGCCAAAGGCATATTCTAGGCATTCAAAAATAATGTTTTCTGTTTTTTGGGATTTTTTTTGTCCTTGTTGTTTGTTTTCTCTTCTCCTCATTGTATCTCTCTAGCGACTGCACAGTCAACCCACCTCTTAACTGCTGACGCAAACGGGCCAAAAGGCAAGACAGAACCTGGCTTAACAAGCTGCCAATTAACTGACAAGCTCATCCGCTACATATTTCCTATATGTCATTTTCCTGGACACCCCACCCTGAAAAAGACTGAGGGAACATTTCCAAGGAGTGACAACTGACAACGAAACACGAGGTTCTAACTCTATCTGCTGGGGTGAGCTTACCAAAGGTGACTCTGAATCTGCACACATGACTCACTTGATACACAGGGAAGGACAAAGGTCTTCCTTTCCTGTGACGATTTGGAAGGAATGCCTAAAACAATGCTATTTAAAGAAAAGGTCTGTGGGCATGTTACTGGAGAGGGCAAATTAATAACATCCTTCATTATGATATACACTCACTGCAAACTCTTACTAGTTATTAGGAGTTTGATTTATGAAAAATTAAAGTGCCTCCTTTAGACATCAGACACATGCTCAAAATATGGTAAGCAGAAACTAACTCTGAAGCCCAATCATAATTAAACAGGATTATGACAGTCATAAAATATATGACCTATTGCCCCGTTGAGTTGATTCTGACTCATAGTGACCCTACAGGACAGAGCAGAACTGCCCCACAGGGTTTCCAAAACTGTAAATATTTACAGAAGCAGACTGCCACATTTTTCTCCCATGGAACAGCTGGTAGGTTCAAACCGCCAACCTTTCGATTACCAGCCAAGCGCTTAACCACTGTGCCACCAGGGCTCCTAAAACACAATTCCTCCAATCTCTCCTTCCTCACTCTCTCCATTATTACAACCTTGCTGGACAGGTTAATCTGCATTCAAAAGTTATAATCCTCAAAAATGCAGTTCCCAACTCCTGACCATCCACTTCTTTGCTGCATGACCCTGGGTGAGTCTCCCAACTACTTTAAGCCTCAGTTCCATCATCTACAGAATGGAGATGAGCAAGCTACCCTCTCTGAGCAAACTGTATAGAGACCTCGCAGGCCGCACAGGGTGTCAGTAAACACTAAATCAGTGCCCTCTAACACTAAATAAATTATCCACTCTGACACTTAGAAATAAACATTACAAAATTCACTAATAAGAATAGCATAAGTGAAACGGCAAACATTTTGTTATATATATTTTACCACAAAAAAAAAAAATTAAAAGTTAAAAACAAAAAACCATAGATGTATACTATATTCCAAGCCATGCTGGCGTTTTTTCTGTTATTCCAACACAAATGTCCCTTTCCCCTTTCGGCCCTCTACACTTGCTCTTTCCTATGCCTGGAATACTCCCACGCCAGCTCCTCCACAGCCAACTCATTTCCAACCTTATAATCTCAATTCAAATATTTCCTCCCTCAGAGAAACCTTCCTTGAGATTGCCCCCACCACCAAAATGTCTTCCTCCCTTATTACCCTGTTTTAGTTCTTTCATGGTATTTATTAACATCTGTAATTATCTAATCATATTAGTATATCTACCTTTTTCACACTGTTATTTCCAGCTCCTAGCATTGTACTGAGCACATAATGGGTGCTCAATAAATAAATGAAACATGACGCAAAGTTAAAGAATTAAAAACAACGTTGTGCTCACACAATATTAAAAAAAAAAATTTCAGGTTAACATACGTCAAAATAAATATATGACTGAGAAAACCAAGGGTAAGAGGGAGAGGGCATGTGGAAAGGTATTACACAACAGTTTTTCTTTGCTGCCCACATAACTGCAGAGAGGAATTCAAATCATAGAACTTACAAAATGAGGTTGGGCAATAAAGATCATTCAAAAGTACTATTAACTCTACTTTTTACATGAGTGACCATTCCCAAGGCCTGGGCAATAAAAATAGCAAAAGTAACTAGAGGGCAGCTAACTCATTTTCTGGATTAAGCTGTTCTTAGGATTCATCACTGTATGAAGTGACAGTTTTTCCATTTGTTTAATTACACTCTATCACAGATCTACCCAGATCAATTTCCACTATGGCTGGTATTACTACCACTTGGAGATCATGCATGTGGTTTTTACACATGACTGATAAAACACTACTATTTCAAGGTGTTCTGTAAACTTCAAAGACATTCTATGAATACTCATGGAAAACATTTTAGAGTTTGTCCCTAAACAAAATTAGTTGATGTTATTTCTAACAATATAATTATTATGTTAGAGATGGTGGGTTTACAGATTATTTTATCTGACAAACACATATTGTACATATCATGTGCAAGGCACTGTTCTAAGTATTTTACATACACTGACTCACTTAAGCTCACAGTAACCACACAAGGTAGGTACTTTTATCATCATACAGTTGAGGAAATAAGAGGCACAAACAAGAAATTTCCCCAAGGTCACACAGCTAGTATACTGAGGAGCTGGAATTTGAACCTAGACAGTCTAGCTCTAGAGTCTATCACTAGACTATGCTGTTTCTCTAATGTTTTAAAGAAAAATCCACTGATTATAAAAGAACAAATCGTTCCCAATTTCAGACCATTTTCAGTTAAGCAAAATAACTGCCTGAGCCACCCAAATTTTAAACCTTCACAGCAGAAGGTTCAAGAGGGAGGAAGGAAAGCAGAAAGAGGAAAAAAAGAAAGGAGAATGAAAAAGAAGGTTAAAAAAAAGAAGAGGCATGGAGGGAAAGACAAGAAAGTTACTTGTAACCACCATTCACAATATCTGGATGGTGACTGCTTTTTTGAAAAGAAAATGAGAATAAAAGATGGAGTGTCTATATAAACCCTAATTAGCTCATTGTACAGACTATATATTTCCATCCCAATATGCTGAACTGAGCCACCTATATTAGGAGGAAGCAGACAATGAACATTCCAAGTTCTTTTCCATAAAAATTGAAGCTACATGCTAACGGGTTCACTTAAAATCCAGGAGTGTAGTGATTTCTGCCAATCTCTCTCCTTTTTTATAGGGTAAACATTAACAATTTCAACTTCAATCTCTTATCTAAAAGAATCTGAATAATCTCCTCAAGCTAAGTAACACAGAGAAAACGTTGGTAGAGCTCAGCCAAAAATGACTAAAAGCGGAAGGGCTTAATAAAGATTCATGGCATGTCTGTGAATTTCCAAAAGGATGTAATTCAAAAAGAATATAAAGGAAGAATTTACATTTCATAAAATCTACAGAGGGAAAGTTCTCTGAACATTTCCATACTCTATTCCAAGCAAGGTATTTAAGTTAAAATTCAATTGTATAAAACCAACTACAGCCAAATGGTAGCAATTTCCCCTAGGCCCCTCTCTGCTTTTGTTCCAAGCTGCCCATTTAAAGGAAGAAAAAGCCTTACAACAGGACTCCAGTTTCCTCCAAGAATATGCCAGTTTGACAAATTTTTGTTCATTTTTTGAGGCTCCTTCCTGCTCTCCACAGCTGGGAGGAAAGAGAAAAGGTATATAAATCAGAGAAACAAACCCAATAAACTTTGAACAG
Source organism: Trichechus manatus latirostris (assembly GCF_000243295.1). Taxonomy (NCBI): domain Eukaryota; kingdom Metazoa; phylum Chordata; class Mammalia; order Sirenia; family Trichechidae; genus Trichechus; species Trichechus manatus. Next base: position 8,022,071 of record NW_004444010.1, read on the forward strand.
AAACAAAATAAGTTTAGAAATTATTTTTAACTTCTAAAATAGAAGTTAATAGAATCTAAAATGGCAAGCAGTCAAGACAGGGGCTGTCTTACTCGTTTGTTTATTTTTATCTTCAATACCTAACATAATCTCCAGCATCTACTAGGTATTCAACAAATATCTGTTGAATGAGTGATGAATAAACAAATGTTGGGAGGAAAAGGCATGAAATGCAGGAGGCTACTTAGCCAGTGAGAATCCTTCATATAATACTTGTTTTTTTCCCCCCCCTTGTGAAAGAGGCATAGGTTGGGGTCAGGAAAGGGACCAGTCCTCTAGGGTAATACTCTAAAGGGATAGAATGATGTCAGCATTATGGTCATGACATATGGCATCAGTATTTGAGATAATTATTGGGGTAGTCAGAGATTCCACAACCACCTAGTATTTGCTGCCAATGTTTTTTGCTGTCAGATTTCATGCAAAACCTACTGACTTTGATTTAGCATAATGGTGACACCACATAGGCAGCATGCTGAGGGAACCATGACCCCCCTCTCCCCTGGAAAGCCAATGTTGGGGCCCATGGGCTCCTGCTGCATCTGCTATTAAGGGCAGCTATACTAACATCTACTGCAGAAAAGGAAGCTACCTCAAATGTATTTTGGACATAGATGGGTATGCGTCAGTCAGGGTCCTAGCAATAAACAGATGCACACTGAAATGAAGTACTGAAGACAATTTAATGAAGGAGACATTTTCAAAGGTATGGGCAGAGTATACAGAAAGCAGCAAGAGATGGTGAAATACCACAAGGCTAGCAGTATCAGGAAGCTGTTACCACCTCAAGGAGCCCTGATGGCACAGTGGTTAAAGTGCTCAGCTGCAAATTGAAAAGTCGGTGGTTGGAACCCACCAGCTGCTCTGCGGGAGAAAGATGTAGCAGTCTGCTTCCGTAAAGATTTACAGCCTTGGAAACACTATGGGGCAGTTCTACTCTGTCTCTGTGAGTAGAAATTGACTCTACAGCATTGGGGTTTGGTTTTTGGTTACCACCTCTACACCTAAAGGGGCAAGGGAAGGGTTACCAGACACAGCACCTGGCAACACAGAGGCCAGCAGGAGGGAACTGACTCTTCCAGGCCTCCTGCTGGTATCCCATTAGCCAAAGCCAAACCGAAACCAGAGAGCAAGGGTTCAGTTGAAGCAGTGGCTTCTCAGAGCACAGAACAGGGTGGAGAAGGGTGGTGAGAAAATCTGGAGGGACAGAGAATATGCAGCACAGAAAGGTATTCTAAATGATTGCCACACAACAAAACACAAGCCATGAAAAGAAGGTTTTGGCAGTTCCATCTAATCTACTAGACATCATGCGGCTCCCTGCAAAAGAGTCATAAACATAGGTACTCATTTGGGTTCCTACTGCCCTATAACAAATTAAAAAAAAAAAAAAATCATCTAAGAGTAATTCCAGATAACTTTCAACATTTCTGCATCTCTCAGAGTAGACTGACAACCTATCTTTATGTATAATGGATCAGATCTAAGATAAAACCCCTCTCTGAGCTCACAGGGCAGCTATTCCATGTCTCCATTATTGTACTTATCACGGTGTATTGTAATTGCTTATTTGCCTATCCTTCATTAGACTCTGAGCACCTAACATGCTACCCAGCACAGTCGGCCTTCAATCAACGTGAACTGAATCAATTAAATTGACTCAGTGTCCATCAACTGGCAGCCTAATGCCACAAAACCTGGAATGACTCTCAGTGACTAAACACTAAAAAGTTTTATTCAGGACATGGCTGAACATATTAAGCAAATACATAGCCACTTTCAACCAGGATTAAAAAAACCAGTCCACTGTCATTCTCTGTTGAGCAGCTTCTCGTGTGCGCTCAGAAGATGCTTATGGTCTTTTCTACAATCATAGAATCCATCACACCAAAAGAACTAAAGATGGCAGGGGTATGTTCCATTTTAGAAAGAAATCAAATATACTGATCTCTCAAAATTATCTGTCCTTCCTAGACACATCCAAACTGGGGCTAAGGGATGGGGACCATGGTCTCAGGGGACATCTAGGCCAACTGGCACAACATAGTTCATAAAGAAAATGTTCTGCATCCTCCTTGATGAGTAGCATCTGGCATCTTAAAAGCTTGCAAGCAGCCACCTAAGATACATCTATTGGGCCCATCCCATCCAGAGCAAAGAAGAGTGAAGAAAATCAAAGACATAAGGAAAATACTAGTCCAAAGGACTAACGGATCACATGAACCACAGCCTCTACCAGCCTGAGCCCAGAAGAACTAGATGGTGCCCAGCTACCACCACCCACCACTCTGACAGGGATTACAGTAGAGGGTCCTGGACAGAGCAGGATAAAAATATAGAACAAAATTCAAATTCACAAAAAAAAAAAAGACCAGACTTACTGGTCTGACAGAGACTGGAGGAACCCCCGAGAGTATGGCCTCTGAACACCCTGCTAACTCAGAACTGAAGACACTCCCCAAGTCCATCTTTCAGCCAAAGATCAGACAGGCCTATAAAACAAACGACAGCACACATAAGGAAGGTGCTTCTCAGTTCAATCAAGTATAGGAGAGCAAACGGGCAACTCCTGCCCAAAAGCAAAGACAAGAAGGCAGGAAGGGGCAGGAAAACTGGACAAATGGACACAGGGAACCCAAGGTGTAAAGGAAAAGGGGGAGAGCGCTGACACATTGCAGGGATTGCAACCAATGTCACACAACGATTTGTGTATGAATTTTTGAATAAGAAACTAATTTGCACTGTAAACTTTCACCTAAAGCACAATAAAATTTAAAATATATATGTTCATCTAAGAAATGTACTGGAAATTGTGAGGAAAAAAAGGATTCTTCTTTCAAGAATTTATCAGCTCCAGTGAAGGAACTAATCATTTGAGCATATTACATAAATAGAGAAATTCCTGCTTAAAATGATGATAAAGATAACTTGGGGTAGAAACACACACACACACACAGAATGTTTAATGATCACACCAACCTTCAAACATTACCCTCTGTAAAATTATAAAGTAGCTGTGTAGCACAATCATGTAACATAGTCATATTAAAATGGATACACTGTATGATGCTGGGGTGGTCATTAACAAAACCTGGAGCATATTCACACTATAATTATGAAACATTTTCACATAACCCTGTACTTATGAAGTGCTTAATCATCTTTTTGTTAGTACAGTCAACTCTTACCTGTAGATTCTCCATAGCAAAAGAAAACACTTAATGCCTAGGTGATATCTCTCTTTGAGCTACCATGATTTTAGGCTGCCAATCTCAGGCTGTCAGTATGGAAAATAAAAACGAAGTTTAATATGACCCTTAGAAAGACCCCACTAGAAAAATAACTTCACTATAAAAACATGTATCTTCCAAAACCCAACATGAAAAACTTTCATGTATCACCTGCACCACTGTTCTCCTCCATCGTGCTGTTTGTAATGGAGAGCTGAATGCAGTTAAATCTAATGTCATCTTACATATCTAATCAAAATAAGTCAGTGCTTCACTTTCTATTTATGGAAAAGGGAATATTGAGCTTATACTTTAAATACAGTGAATTATTTTAAAAGAAACTCCAGTAATATGAAAACAGATAAACTATGTTTTTCAAATGAATCAAACATCATTTTCACTTCTCTAAAACATATTTAAAGCAAAAGTGCCCAAAGCAAGCTTTTTCCAAAACCATAAAAGACATTTAAAATCTTCAGCACAATTCTATCTTTTTAAAAGCCATCATATTATCCTGCAACTGTCAGGTCAATGCAGTACTAAAGTTACCCTTCTATAGGGCAATTACGTGATGTTCCTGCCTTACTTACACAGTGTTTGCACCATGTTGAAAATAAAAGGCTACAACAACCCATAATTTATAAAAATTGTACTGCATATAGATGCCTCCATTACTCATGAATTGAAACAAACAAACCTCACAGATCTAACATATGGCGTTATGTTTAACAATATTAGCTTCAGCTACCTCACAGCAGTATTATGTTTCATCCCTCCTATTATAGTGCTTGGCCCATAGAAAGAACACGATGTTTGTTGTATAAATTAGTAACTCCCAGAGGGTAGAAAAGACAGAAGTTGATATATAATTCTGGAAAGAGGGAAGCTGATATATAATTCTGATAGTATGCAAAATGTGGCAATGACAGGACAATGTACAACATATCAGAATTACCAAAATTACTTCTGATCAAATATTTTCCTTTCCCTTCATGAAATATAAATGAAGTTTAACAAGGCTCCACTGACACTGAGCACAAGTTAAAATACACTTTAAAACTTAACATCATTCCCTACAGTAAATGTTTCATCACAAGTAAATCTGAGTATATTTTAATATAATTATTAATATGTCCTGCCATCTAAAAGATTGTTTGTGTTCCTATACAATTAAGCCTTCTAAAATAGTTTTCCCCTTTCCTAAACTGAATTCCTAAAATCCACTGTGCAGTTACACAGGAAGTGTCTTGGTAGACAATAAAGACGTTTCACAGATAAAAGGAATTTTTCCTTAAAAAAAAAAAACAGGTAACAGAATTTATGAGAACTCACCAAGACTGCAAGCATCTAAATGGTCAGGCTGAAGGCAGGAGAGTGGAATATTAAGGACCCATTATGAGTGATTCCAACTCATAGTGACCCTACAGGACAGAGCAGAACTGCCCCATAGTTTCCAAGGCTGCAAATCTTTACAGAAGACTGCTGCATCTTTCTCCTGCAGAGGGGCTGGTGCGTTTGAACCGCTAACCTTTTTGGTTAGCAGCCAAGCACTTAATGCCACCAAGCCTCCCTGGAATATTCAGGAACTACTCATTAAAACTCGGGAAATTTCCTATCACTGAGAAGCCAACATGTAAACTTGAATCTAGGATGCTAAAGTCACAGATATCCAAACTTGAGAACTTGCCAATACTAGTACCTCAATTACTTAAACATGATTGTTGTTCTTATTGTCCAGTCGATTTCGAGTCATGGCAACCCCATGTGTGCAGAGCAGAACTGCTCCATAGGGTTTTCAAGGCTGTGACCTTCTTCAGAGGCAGACTGCCAGGCCTGTCTTCCAAGGAACCTCTAGGTGGATTTGAACCGCCAACCTTTCAGTTAGTAGCCCAGCGCTTAACCATTTGCACCACCCAGGGACTCCTAAACATAAGTAGAACTACATAAACCTGGAGCAAATCTTGTTTTTGTTTTTCCCACAGTGCATAAATAATTCACAATATAATTGCCTTACAGAAGACATATAAAAAGGTGAAACCTACCCCTTCCAACAGCTTTCCCTTATCCAGATGATTTCAACTCTTTCTCGTCAAAAGAAAGGAGTAACTGCTAACCAGAAGCCCCAGAATTGAAATCTTCCATTGGGAAGACAACGCCAAATTTGCTGCAGCCGAAGAACGTCTAGTGCTCCTTGCAAGCTGTCACAGAAGATGGAAAGCTACACGGCAAGGTCTGTGCAGAAGAGATAGCAGGCCTAGGGCATCCCTTCCCCTCAAAACAAAATCAAGCTTCTTCAGACCTATAGGCAGGAACTTGGCATCCTCACCCCCACTTGCAACCTGACAATTTATAACCTGGCAACACCTTCTAATGAGGAGCGCTCTACCCTTTTATGGCCGAAAAATTAAACTGTTACCCACAAATAAGATAAAACGTGCACTGGCGCCTGTTACTGAGAACCCCCAGTGCATCAAGCCTCCAATTTTACTACTGAACCTGATGAGCCAGTGACCAGGCTTCTCTACAGCAGAGACGAGCAGCCCACGCTACTCTGCCAGGAGTGGAACGGAACAGAGAACAAGAGCGAGCGGTTGAGCGCAGAGGCGTGAGCAGAGTCCAAGCAGGGCTAGGCTCAGCGCACCGGCGGGCGACAGACAGACAGCGGCGGCCACGCGGGAGCCGGGGAGCAGCCTGCAAAGCGGGGTCCCCCCGGCTGCGGAAGCTGCCACCCGCGTCTAGCCCAGCAGAGGCGCGCGCGTCAGGCAGGCACACACACACACACACACACACACACACACACACACCCCACGCCGGTACGCGGTTCTTCGCGAGTCTTCTCCCAGAGACACACCCGCAGGATGCGCACCCCAAGCAGGCTCCCGCGCACACGCCCCTCGGGCCAGGCGGCGCGTACGTACCCAGCAACACGCAGAGCACATCGAGGGCCACGTACGGCAGCCGCGTCTTGTCAAACATGGTCTCGGTCGAGGCGGGCCGGGGAGGCACCCGATTCTCGAGCTCGGGGCAGGGGTTGGCGAGGGACCCGAGCTACAGCTCCTCCCAGCCAAGGGAGAGCAGCCGAGGGGCGGACTAGGACCGGGCGGCGCTCCGACCGCCAGCAATGGCGCCCGGGACCCCTCCCCTCGCAACTCCCGCAACCACTCGGTCGGGGCCGACACGCTCGCGCGCCAGTCGCAGCCGCTCCGTCGCCACAGGCCCTCCTCGGTCAGCGTCGCCTGTCTGGGCTGTTCGCTGTCCGGATCCCGGCGCCCTCTCCAACAGGCGGGGCGACCGGGCTCGTGCTTTAAGGATGGAGACCGGTAGGGAGGAGGAATGCGGGTCCGACCCCTCCTGCCGGCAGTGCGGGACCGGCCAGCGCGCGGCCTTGCGGACTGAAGGAGCGCGGCAGGGGCGGGGCGGCCGGCAAAGGAGCGGCGGGGCGGGGCCAATCAGCGCCGTCGACCCCGCCCGGTCCGACCTTCGGCGCCTGCCCCTGCAGTTGGACGCCGGGCGGTCGGGCGGGGCTTGCCGGCGCCTCTGGTGCGGTGTCTGGGAGGGGGCGTTCCTCTGACCCCGCGTTCCTCTGGTGATGGCCAAGCGAGGTCCCGTGAACCTGAGGCGCCGAGCAGCGGGGGAGACCTAGGCTCCCAAACGTAGGATCTTGCAGGCCGGGCCGCTGGCAACCCCACCCCCCCTCTGCTTCCATGGAGATCTTGTAATAAAGGGCACCCTCCATCCGTGATTGCCGGGAGAGCCTTGGAGAAGATACGGTCATTTTTCAATTTCCTGATCTGTAAAATCAGGGTGCTGATGACCCCTGCGTTGTGTTTCAGTCGATGGGAAGTGGTGAAGCCCGGAAAAGATAATATGAAAGTGCTTTACGGAGGGTAAACCCAGCTACAGATGTTAACTATTGATATTTTTCCTCCTTATTCATATCTTAACCACATTATAAAAAAAGTAAGATGCAGACTTTTCCTGTGAAGCACCCCTAAAACCAAAGGAGAGATAACATTACCCTCAGGGAGTCTAAAGATATAGCCTCAAATGATCCTCCACAAAAAAAATGTTTTGGAAGAAGCATGTTTTTCATAAAAGAAATGTGTATTTTGGACTTTATTTTAATATTTTAAAAGTTATTTTAAAATTTTTATACTTTTAATATTTTGTTTTAATATTTTTAAATAACTTTTTTATTTTAATTTTTTTTAAAGCTTTCAACAATTTACTCGTGAGAAAAATGTGTCATTGTTCATTCTGAGGCTTTCCTTACTTCCTGAGTTATAAAGGCCCAAGATTGCAAGGACACAATAAATTGAAAGTACTGAGAGGACATTGTGATACCTAAGTATCAGGAATTCATGTGAAACACATTGATTGAGCATCTACTGTGTGTGGGCACAGCCTGGACACAGGTTTTATTAAACAGCTTTAGAAATAAACATTTATTTTTTAAGTGCTTTTTCAAAAAACCTTGTTGATTACTGGGTACCCTATATATACCAAGTGGCGTGGTGGTTAAGCATTTCAGCTGCTAACCAAAAACGTTGGCAGTTCGAATGCAGCAGTTGCTCCTTGGAAACCCTATGGAGCAGTTCTATTCTGTTCTATAAAATTGCTATGAGTCAGAATCGACTGGAGGGCAATGGGTTTGGTGGATTTTTACAAATACCAGAGCCAGTGCACAGCTGTGGAGAGACTGTGATGAACAAGAGAAGGCCTCTTCCCTCAAGGAAGCTGCCTACCAGTTAGGAAAAACGGCATGTAAATAAAGGAAAACTGTGATAGAAATGTGTTGATTGATATACAGTGGGCACACAAAGCAACAAGTGGACTTTTACCTGGAAGATCTAGAAAGGCTCCACAGAGAGCCTCTCCCACACCAACGGATATTTTCTTAGGTGAGAAAGGAAGTAAAGAAAACAATTGATATATTAACAGGGTTTGTTTTTGTTTTTTGCTTAACCACTGCGTCACCAGAGCACCCGTAACTTGACCGAAAGGCTTCCCAATTTCTGCCTTGAGCTCTTGGTTTCTTGGTATAGGGCATGTTTTTAGACCAGGCTTGACATCTGCTGGAGGAGTCCTAGTGCCGCAGTGGTTAAGCTCTCAGCTGCTAACAGAAAAGAAAGATGTGGCAATGTGCTCCCATAAAGATTTCCAGCCCTGAAAACCCTAAGGGGCAGTTCTACTCTGTCCTATAGGGTCACTGTAAGTTCGAATTGATTCGTCAGCAATGGGTTTGGTGTTTTTTTGTTTTTGTTTTTTAATAATAAAGTATATTTACCTTCAAGAGTACTTTTCAAGCTTTGATTTTGTCATGCTGTTTGACATTTTTTATAAATCTCCCTCTCTCTGCTCTAATAGTGCTTTTCTCTTGTCTCAACTACTTATTTCGTAAAGTGTCTGCAAAATAGTAAGAATCAATTCCCTTAGAGTATTTGAATTTGTATGTGCATAGGTCCTTAGGTGGCATAAATGGTTTGTGCTGTGCTGCTAACCTAAAAGTTCATGGTTCAAACCCACCGGCAGTACCACAGAAGAAAAGGCCTGTGAATCTCCTTCCATTAAGATTATAGCCGAGAAAACTCTATGGAGCAGTTCTACTCTGTAACTCATAGGGTCGCCATGGGTTGGAATCATCTTGAGGGCAACTAACAACAACAACGTTCTTTTCCCCATCTGGATTGAAACAAATACAGTTTTTATTATACAGGTAGTCCCTGACTTACAAAAGGGATCTGTTCCCATGGCTCCGTCATAAGCTGACTCTGCTGTAAGTGAAATACCTAATTTTTTTTTAGTTTTCATTATTATTACCTTTTATTATCAGTATCTTTATAAATCATAACATTAAACATCTGCAAGTGAACATCTGAGAATGATAACAGCAAATCATGCACTGCAATACTATATAGTACATATTATGATAAGATGTACAAAAAAAATCAGTTTTAAGTGCAGTTCATTACAACTACAACTCAAATAGGTTGTAAATCAGGGACTACTTGTGCTCTGACAGCATTGTAAAACTAAAACAATTAAAAATGCAAATGTCTCCTTCTCTAGTGCTTGTGCCCTGACAAGAAAATTTCACAATATGAGATATTATACTCCTTTTTACACTTATTGTCAAAGCTGTTTTTTCTTACTTCATTGATATTTTTTTAATGTAATGTTTGTTACATATATATATAGGCATAACATATAAGTAAGTTATAAAGCATAATAATAAAATGAGCAACTATGAATCCACTACTCAACTTAAGACCCAGGTCATTACAGTATCATCGAATCTACTTGTGTGTTCTATCTCTTTTTCATTCCCTGCTTCAGGAGAGGTAACCACTACCCTGAATTTTCTGTTTATCTTTTGTTTGCTTTTTTCCCCTGTATGGTTTAACCACATGTTTATGTATCTCTAAAATAAATACATTGTTTAGCTTTGCTTGTTTTTTAGCTTTAAAAAAATGATATATATGTAGTCTTCTGCCCTTGATTTTTTTTCAGTCAAAATTGTATTTCTTACATTCAGTCATGTTGTTGCAATAGCTGTAGTTCTATCATATGAATATATCAGAGTTTATTCCCTCTTCTGACAATGGTCATCTGGGTTATTTCCATTTTTTACTGTTACAAGTAACACTGCTGTGTGAAGCTCTTGTTCCTCTCTCTTATGTAGAATTACTAGCTTTGGAACTGTTGCATCATGGGGTATGCCCACATTAAACTTTACTAGATAATCCCAGATTGTATTCCTAAGTGGTTCTACCATTTTACCCTTCTTCCGGCAGTGCAAGAGTCCCTAGGTGGTTGTCTTAGTTATCTAATGCTGCTATAACAGAAATACCACAGGTGGATGGCTTTAACAATTTTATCTTCTCACAGTTTAGGAGGCGAGTCTCAATTCAGGGTGCCAAATCTAGGGGTAGGCTTTCTCTCTTTGCTCTGGGGGAAGGTTCTTATCTCTCAGCTCCTGTCTCCTGGTTCATTGGAGATTTCCCTGTGGCTTGGCATTTATCTTCTCCCATCTCTGCTTGCTTAATATCCTTTTATATTTTGTAGGAGATTGACTCAAGACATACCCTACACTAATCCTGCCTTGTTAACATAACAAAGACAAATGGGATTATAACCACAAGCACAGAGGTTAGGATTTACAACACATATTCTAGGGGGACACAATTCCATCCATAACAGTGATGCAAACGGTTTGTGCTCAACTGCTAACCTAAAGGTTGGCGGTTCAAACCCACCTAGTGGTACCATGGAAGAAAAGGCCTGGCGACCTGTTTCCATTAAAATTACAGCCAAGAAAACCCTATGGAGCAGTTCTACTCTGTAACACAGGGAATTGCCATGAATTGGAATTGACTTGACAGCAACTAAAAACAATAACCAGCAGTGGATAAAAGCTCTACATTCTCATCAACACTTGATATTTTCAGATTTCTTAAATTTTGCTAATTTAGTGAGTATAATGTGTCTCTCGGTGTAGTCTTAAATTTGCATTTTCCTGATCACTATGTGATTGGGCATCTTTTCCTAAGTTTGTTTACAAAAAAAAATGTTTTCTGCCAATTGCTTGTTCATGTCTTTTGCCTATTTTTCATTGGGTTGATTGCTGAACCCCACTGCTGTTGAGTCAGTCACTACCATAGCAACCCTACAGGACAAAATAGAACTGCCCCCATAGAGTTTCCAAGGAGTGGCTTGTGGATTAAAACTACCAACCTTTTGGTTAGCACCTGTAGCTCACTGTGGCTCTTAACCACTGCGCCACCAAGGCTCCATTGAGTTGGTTGCCTTATTCTTATTAATTTATAGGAGTTCTTTGTATATTCTAAATAGTAATCCTTTGTGTTATATTCCCCCCCTCCCAGTAAGTAGCTTGTTATTTCATTTCTTTTATAGTGCGGCTATATGAATGAAATATAAAGCAGAAGTCTACTGGCAGGTTTCTGGGAAAGTTTTAGTTTTCCTTACCAAAGGAAAAGACTGGCTTCCCTTCTCTTCCCTTCCTTCCTTCCTTGAATATGAATATGGTATCTAGAACTATAGCAGCCATCTTGTGATCATTAGGGAGAAGCCAAAAAGAGCAGTGTCACTGATCTTTACTGTGTTGAACTACTAAATCAACTAGCAATTGGCTACCTCCAGATTTCTTCCAATGTTAAAAAGTAATTGTTTAAGCCTAAAATATTCACAACTAATACAAGGCTCAAGAGCATTTTGATTCCTATTTCTGAAAAATCACATTACATTATTCTAAGAAAGCTTTTACTTGAGCTAACTTAATTGAATTTCCAGTCCTTACAACCACAAACCCCTGAATAAAACAATTTGGGTAGATAGAAAAGAGTGCTGAGGGAGAAAGAACTTTGAAGATAGAGAAATGGTTTCAGCATAGAGGAGGTAAAACAAATGGCACTTTCTAAAGTCTTTGTGTAAGCAAGGCTGTGAAACAAGAAGCTCGCATCGGGGATTAATGGAAGATAAGGCTCTCGAAAGAAGATTACAGCAGTTTGTAGCTAAAAGGTGTGTTTAGAGCCAGAAAACGAGGGAAACCCTCAATGAGATGGATTGACACAATAGCCATAGCAATGCACTCAAAACAGCAATCATAAAAGTGGCACAGTACATAAGGTCACCATGAGTCAGAGCCATCTCAAAGGCAAATAACAGTAATAACTGAGGTGAAGAAAAATCACTGAAAATGGGTAATGGCTGTGCTAAAATCAGTAATTTAAAACAAGTAATCTAGTAGTAAACGAGCGCTGGTGGCACAATGGTTAAGTGCTCAACTGCTAACTGAAAGGTTGGCAGTTCGAACTCACCCAGTAGCTCTGTGGGGGGAAGATCTCGCAATCTGCTCCTGTAGAGATTACAGCCAAGAAAACTGTACGGGCCAGTTCTACTGTCACGTGAGGTTGCTATGTGTCAGAATCAATTCTATGGCATCTAACAACAACAATCTAGTAGTAAGAAGAAGCCATAATCCATGTAATGAGCTGTAAACTAAAGAGGTGTAAACCTTATCTTATAAACCAAATTGTCTAGATTCATGTCCTTATCTGTGTTTATTTCCATTTTACCATCTTGTATCTTTGGTAAAATCATGTGTGTGAGCATGCAGGTGAGGCCTCCAGCTCTTTTACAGCTTCGCTAAAACCTGTTGTCTTCGAGTCAATTACAACACATGGCGAGTCCAGGTGTTATAGAGTACAACTGTCCCATAGGGCTTTCTTGGCTGCAACCGTTTTTTCTTCCAAAGCACTGCTGTGTGGATTTGAACCACCAACTTTGGGTTAATAGTCAAGTGCAAACCGTTTGTGCCATCCATGTACCTCTCAGCTCAAGTGTTAATAATTGATCCCTTCTACAAATGTGAGAAATGTGAGTATGGTGGTAGTCACAATAGTTAGTGAAGTACCATGAAACACCATAAAAAGGAGGTGAATCTATAGGATCAGAATTGGGGCCATGTGGTTGGGCAACCCATCTCCTCCAAAATATTCTCATTCCACCAAGACACTCTCCTCCAGTGTCAAGCTTAACACCAAAACTTAGTTGTCATACAGTCGATTCTGACTCATGGTGACCCCATGTATGTCAAGGTTGGAGGGCCCGAATTTCATGAAGTATTTTTTTGATTGTGTTTTAGGTGAAAATTTACAGTGCAAATTAGTTTCTCATTCAAAAATTTATATACAAATTGTTTTACGGGATTGGTTGTAATCCTTGCAATGTGTCAACACTCTTCCCCTTTCCCTTTCCATCCCAGGTCAATTCATCCAGGTTTCCAGGAAGACAGTATTTTCTTACTAAATTTATTGTGATGATCAAATATGAAAGTGCAAGTGAAACTGCCCAGCAAACTGTAACATATGCAGACATATAATACACATTTTTTCAAAAACAAACTTTCTGTGACTCTGCACTCATCATTTCTGCTGCCGTACCACCCACACAATCCAAAATCTAACATGTTCCCTAATCTACCAATGAAATGGGGTTTGTTTGACCTGACTTGTTCTTAGTAAATCCACGCCTGGCCCTGGTAATGATCACTTCCTTTCTTTAGGATGCTCACAGATTATTTCATTATTAATCTGTTAAAAAATATATCACCGGAAATATATAAGTTATATACCTATAAAATATACATAGCCTTAATAATACCACATATACTTTTCTTTAAAAAAAAAAATCTTGGGCACGCTCCTCTGCGCCTTCGCTCTGGGAGGGAGAGGAGTGGCCGATATCACAGGACATAGCAGTAGGGTGGTTCAAATGTACTAAATGCCGGAGTATATGGTGAGCAAGTCAGAAGAGGCCTTTCCCTCATAGACCTTTGAGGCTAGCAGAAAAAGTTTGCCACCTATGGCCGAGAACCATTCCTGACACATAGCAGGGATTCAGTATATGCTGGTATTTTATTAAAAGGTGCTTGCTGAAGACTACTTACCCAGATCACTACTACCTAGAAGTGATTGAGGGATCCTGGTGCAAGATATTCAAGGAGGAATCGGGCAGAACAACATGGACCAGCAACTAAAGAAAAGACCAAGGAGAAGTTGCCATAAAGACCTGGGTGGAAAGGCCCTCACTGAGGCTAAGCCAAGCCAAGAACCTCAGGCAGAAAAAGAACCTGCTAACATGATGTGGGCCTTATATGATGAAGGTGTATACTGTGAGACTAACCCTCAGGTTGTTGAAGAGGAGTCTTTCCTTGACTGTTACTTAGAATACATAATAAGAGGTGAGTTTTCCGAACCCATCTGGGAAGAGGACTTACTTCTTACGTTCTTGGAATGCCTGAAAGAAAAGTCAGAACAAGAGCTTGCGCAACAGGTTTTTGGAGACAACTCCCTTCTTGAATGTTCTCTGGAATACACACAAAAAAGGGGCAAAATGAGAGCTTCCTTGACAAATTGTTGAAGATAATTCACCTGAGTATTCTGAGTACATGACCGACAAGAAGCTTCCTTCTGGAGGACTACCTGGTGTTGACCTATCAGATCCTAAACAACTGGCAGAATTTGCTAGAAAGAAGCCAAGAAAAAATACAGAGTACAGTGATCCAGAAGCAACTGCTTATCCTCACAGTAGATGCACAAGAAAGTTGAGGGATAAAACCTCCCTGAAGAAGCATCTCCTGGCTCATGGTCCCTGAGCTACATTTGTGCAGAAAGTGGGAAAGCTTTCAATGAGGGTGCCAAGCTAAAACAACATTTTCTGGTTCACACCAGAGAGAAGCCCTTCCAGTGCACTTTTGAAGGGTGTGGAAAGCTCTTTTCTCTGGACTTCAATATGCACACACGTATGAATCCATACTGGGGAGAAACGCTTTTCGTGCCCCTTTCGAATCTGTAACAGGAGGTTCCTTCAGTCGAGCAACCTGAAAGCCCACTTCTTAACTCACACGAAGCCCAAAAACGACTAGTGAAAAAGAAGGTGAGAAATGGCCCTCAAACAGGATAAACATCTTGAGAGAAGAGTGATTGAGGGTAAACATGACTCTTGATTACTGTGTCTAGGAATGATTTTTAAGTCAAATATGCCTAAAGGGCATAATTTTATGTTACTAAGATACTCTTACACATTGTCATACCATTTTGAAAATATGTGTGTATTCTAAAGTGTGTTTACAACAGTAAGATCAGTAATGAACTTAACTGCAAAAGGATAATACTTCATATAACATTATTGGGAATTGGATTTATTTTCACATATTACAAATACAACAGTAAGTTTGATTTTTAAACTTTTAGTTTCTGTCTGTTTAGCTTGTACCTTTTAGGAATACACTTAATGCTACATTTGATAAGACTAGAGATTGAAGATTTTGCGGTAGATTGTCAATAAATGAATAGATAGTTATACACTTCAAAAAGTAGATATGACTTTTATGATTCTTTTTATTTTTATGATTGTATCGAACCCATATTGAAATCAGATTTAGATGTGAGTGGGTATTTGATGGTGTTAATACAGTTCAATCCATCTTAGATATTTGAAAATAATACCCTAAAAAAGCTAAATCTGGACCAAAAAAATTAATTTTAAGATGTGTCTTGATTTTAGAAATGCCAAAATATGAAAAGTTTATGTCTTAAGATCAAGGGAAAAAAACAAGGGTGACTTGCTTACATTTTGACTTTAGTGTGAGCAAACAGTTACTGTGGACTGTTCTGGAAATTTAAATTTTTACTTATATTTAATAATGACATTTATACCATCATTTCTGTATGAATGTGAGTCCTGAGTCTCAAACCTAACTTAAAAGAAACTTCGGGTACAGAGCCCATTTGAAAGTTTGGAATTTCCTTTAAATGAAACATTCGAGTATAGAATTTAGGATGCAATTTAGTATTTGATGAGGATGATGGAAACTAGGTTTGTCCAGTTTTTGCTTTTGCAGCAGTGTGTTTGATTTGGTGCCCTACAGATTTCTCCTTTGGAGATGAGTTGGGACAGCATCTCTGAAGATGAAGATGTTATCTTCATTCAATGGGGAGCAGTCGAGACTACGAAAAGTCAATGGCAGAGTTGCTGTGGCTGCAAGCTCTTGAGATGCCCTGGAATCAAGATTGGCCGCCCTGAGTGGCGGCTGGTCTACTTTTTTAGGCTACTCTTTCTGGAGCTCAAAAGCTCAGTTTTTAGAATTTCAAAGCTTATATTTACAAGCAACATTAATCTTATCAAAAAGCATACCGCTTGCTGTCGAGTGGATTCCGACTCATAGAAATCCTATAGGAGAGAGTAGAACTGCCCCCATAGGGTTTCCAAGGCCGTAATCTTTAGGGAAGCAGAGTACCACATCTTCCGCAGAGCAGCTGGTGAGTTCAAACCACTGACTTTTCAGTTAGCAGCTGAGTACTTAACTACTGCGCTACCAGGGCTCCCCTAACATTAATCTTAGAAAGTGGTTATACATCTGGAGTCCCAGTCTTAGTTAAATTCCTACTTAGGGAATAGGATGCTACTTGGCTAGCCTCTGTCTACCTGTTTTTTTTTTCCAAAGACCAAAAAACCAAACCCGTTGCCATTGAGTGGATTCGACTCATAGCGAAGACCTTATAGGACAGAGTAGAACTGCCCCACAGGGTTTCCAAGAAGTGCCTGGTGGGTTCAAACTGCTGACTTTTTGGTTAGCAGTTGTGGCTCTTGACCCCTATGCCACCAGGGTTTCCTTTTCCCAAAGAGAAACCAAAAATCTGGTAAGAATGTGAGAGGAAGAAGGCCTGTGAATGTAATAAAAGAAAAGAAGAGGAAAGGAAGGTGAACTAATGAGGATGTGCCATCTGAAATCTTTAGTATTTCAGAAATGTACATATACTTTCAATGTTTGTATATTTAAGTAAGAAGAGTGAGTAATTAAGAAGTGAACACATAGTATATCCGAAGAAAACTAAAACAGGAAATAGGTCCATCTAGATTTTTTTGTTTCCGTATGTTGACATTTTACAAACCCCAAATCCTGATGACTGAGTACATATTTTTTTCTGTTTTCTCCCTGGTATTTGTATTCATGGCCCAAATTCTTTTTTCTTTTTTTAAATGGGCACCAATTATAGCCTGAAAGTAATGCTAGAGAAATGGTCTACACAAAAAGCTGAAATCTCAAGGCAGAGGTCTTCACTCTCCTGGTATCACACAAAACACACAGGACTTTTAAACTCCGATTATATTTTTTAAAGTTCATCAAAAATTGAATTATATTTAAATCAAAAATGGCTAATAAAAATCTTACCTTTTTGTATATAAAATATCTTGCTTACCTTGAAATAAAGAAATAAAGATGAGCAACTTTTAACTTAAAAAAAAACCTTGGGTGGAATTGTCATCTAGTTACTGATCTATAATCATAATCCCTCATCTTCATCTACTTTGAAAGTCATAATAAAATTTATTTTTCATCTTCTGATTCCGTTTCTGTTCACGACCCGTGGTTTGCGCTCTTCTTGCATTGTAGTTGCCCCTCTCCTAACACTCATCCTTGTATTGAAATGGCTGGTTTATAGATCTCCTAAAAGGAAGGGAGTAGATTTTCTTCAGCATTATATTTCTAGCTCCTAGAATTGTACTTGACACACTGAAGGCACATGTAATTAAAATTTTTTAAAAAGTTGAATAAAGGAATGAATGAGAAGAAGTAAAACAAGTTCATAAGAGAGTCAAGCTGTGCCCCCACTCTATATATTGTTGTTCTAATTTTTACCCCAAACGCAAGCTTGTTTGAGGGTGGGAGTGGAGAGTCTGGTTAGTTCTCCTGCCACTATTCTTACAGGCCTAAGCACTTTTTTGCATTCTCAGTTCTGTGCATTATTCTTAAAAATAGGTCCATCCCCATCCGGATGGCACTGTAAAGGAATCTTACGGGTCCTGCCAGCTTTTCTTCCTCATCAAGATCGTAGTCAGAGATGCATTTCTATAAACTTTCTAACCCAGAGAAGCACGTTCCCTTTCAGAGTTTTCTCCAGACAAATTTCATTTAACTTTCCTTCGGACTTTTAAAAATCTGCCTTTGTAAAGTCTATGGCAATGATACTCAAACTCTGCACATCTGAATCATCTGGGCTGTTTGTTAGCAAAAAAAAAGAAAACCCTGCTCCAGGCCCCGAGATTCTGATTCAGAAGGCCTGGGTTGGGACCCAAGCATTGTTTTATGATTATGTTTAACAAATTCTCCAGGTGATTCTGATGCCCATCTGAATTTGAGAATCTCTGTTCTAGTTGACCTTCATTTTCCCTCTCTTGACAAATATTAATAGAATATAACCACTTTTTTTCAAAGTAATTGTTAAACATTAAGACTGCAGTACAACACAGTAATTATACACCCAGGCTCCTGAATACTCCAGGCTCCTGAAAATTTCACTGAAAACCCTTGGACAAATCAGTTATAACTTTATGTGCATCAGTTTCCTTACTTGTAAATGAGAATGGTGATAATAGTACCTTTTAGTTATAGGTTTGTTGTGAGGATTAAGTGAGTTAAAATGTCTAGAACGCTTAGCACAGTTCCAAGGCACACAGTAGATGCCCGATAGATGTTGGCCATTATCAGTCCAAGATTCTTGTCACTTCCACTTGAGAACCAGGTTGGTGGTGTGTCCTATTAACCTTGGGCCTAAGAATAGTGTTCAGGGACCCTCCAAATGCTTTGCAATTGTGTGTTAAATTGTATGTTTATGCATTTTGCTGTAAAATGGATCTATAACTATTCTCAAAGGGGATCTGTGACTCTCCACTCAGCTCTAGAACCCAGCTCCTCAAAGTGTACCATGGACTAGCAGCATTCACCTTTATCTGGGGCTTCTTAGAAGTGCAAACAGACTTTCAGACTCCACTCCAGACCTACTGAATCAGAATCTGCATTTTAACAAGATCCCAGCGGATTCCTGTGCACACTAACATTTGAGAAGTACCACTTCATAAATTCCCCAAATATCCCTGATGACCAGATTCACCTGGGATGCTTGTCATATATGAAGATTATCCAGCCTCTTTCTTGGAAATTCTAATTCAGTAGATCTGGTAATTTTTTTTTAACTACTCTGGGTTATTCTTTTGTTTAGGCAAAAAAACACTATTCTGAAAGATAAAAACTATCAGTAAGTCGAGTAAAGAATTTGTCAGATATTCTGTTTACAGCTGAATGAGCTTTCCTGCAGCAGTCTCGTCCTCCTTTGCATACAACCTTTTATTTTTCTTATAGTTCTTGCCATACCTTACCTTGTATGATAGCCCTGATATATTAAAAAAACAAACAAACAAACCAAACCCGTTGCCATCAAGTCAATTCCAACTCACAGCAACCCTATAGGACAGAGCAGAGCTGCCCCATAGGGTTTCCAAGGAGCAACAGGTGGATTCGAACTGCTGACCTTTTGGTTAGCAGCTGTAGCACTTAACCACTGTGCCACCAGGATTCTGATATACTCAACTTGTTCTATTATTCTCCGTTGTTTTATACTCTTCTTTGTGTCCCCAAAAGAATGTAGAATAGTGCCTTGCCTGTAGTAATGATTCAAAAAGCATTTATTGGATTCAGTTGCTGTCAGTGGTCAAAGGCGTGTGTTGTCAATTAGTAGTTGTTATGACTTGTACTGTGTCCCCTAAAAATGATATATCAACCTCCCATACCTGTGAATGTGACAGATGTAATCAAGTTAAGATGAGGTAATTAGGGTGGGCTCTAATCCTATATGGTTGGTGTCTTTATAAAAAGAGGGAAACTTGGACACAGACACACAGAGGAAAAATGGTCATGTGAAGATGGAGGTAGTGATTGGGGTTATGCTGCCACAAGCCAAGGAATGTCTGCCACTACCAGAAACTAGAAAAGACAACGTGGTATCTTCCCCTAGAGCCCATGGGGAGAGCATGGCCCTGCCAGACACCCTGAATTCATACTTCTAGCCTCCAGAACTATGAGAGAATATATTTCCATTGTTGTAAACAGGGCTTCAAACCAGTTTATTCTGGTTTGAACCCCTGCTGAGAATTTGCGTTTCTAACATGTAGGTGATGCTAATGCTGCTGGTTAGGGAGCAATTTTGAGAACCATTAGTAGAGCAGTGGTGGTCTCAAAATTTATTATACATAAGAGTCACCTGGAGGTCTTGTTGCACTGTAGATCTAGATTCAGTATATCTGGGGGGGATGCAAATTCTCAGCAGGGGCTTGAACCAGAATAAACTGGTTTGAAGCCCTGGTTGTAAGTCATCCAGCTTGTTGTACTTTGTTACTGCAGTGCTAGGAAACTGATAAATAGTTCAGACAGCTGAGAAACTTGCAGCCTAGAGAAGTTGTGACTTATTTAAAAGAGGAAGAACAATAAATAAATCAAGTACTGACTCTGTGCCAGAACCCCTGTTAAGTGTCTTACATCCATTCTCTCAGTGAGAAAAAGGATTGGAGAGGTTAATCAACTTGCCTGATCAAGGTCACATAGCAAAGCATTGGTAGAGCCAGAATTCAAAGCCTGGCCTATTTGACCGTGTCATGCCAGGATGGGAGAAATAGGAGGCAGACATTACTAGGCAGAGAGTGAATTATGGAAGCAAGCAAGGCAGATGTCAAACCAGACCGGTTGCAACAAAGTAGATTCTGACTCATAGTGACCCTGTAGGACAGACTAGAGTTGCCTCGTGGGGCTGCCAAGGCTGTAAATCTTTACGGAAGTAGGCTGCCACATCTTTCTCCCTCTGAGTGGCTGATGGGTTTGAACTACTGCTGACCTTTCAGTTAGCAGCTGAGCGCTTAACCACTGTGCCACTAAGACTCTTCCAGCAGATGCTAAGCCTGATCAAAAACATGCCCTATGTCAAGAAACAAAGAGCTCAAGGCAGAAGTTTGAAAGCCACAGGTTAATTATGGTCAGTGAGGGTCCGGGACCATTGCAGGGAAGGACACCCTGATGTGAAGAAAAGATGAGTGTGGGTTTAAGAACCTCAGAAGACCTGTCTCTTGGCTAAGAGAAATATATATATCCTCTCTCATTTGCCCCTGTGAGACAAACAATTCAATTTGGCCTTTGTCTTTGGTTCCCGAAAGATGTTGTTGTTAGGTGCCATAAAGTCAATTTTTGACACATAGAGACCCCATGTAACAGAGTAGAATTGCCCCATAGGGTTTTCTAGGCTGAAATCTTTATGGGAGCAGATCACCAGGTCTTTCTCCCACAGACACAGCCTTGCACTACCAGGGATCCTCTCCTGAAAGTTATCCCTGGGAATTTGCCAGCAATCAAGGTATCTTTGTTTTCTTAAACAGCCAGGCAATACTTTAGAACGTGCAAATAAGCGGGAGCCCCAAAGACCACACCTGATCATTTAACCTCAGGAGAGAGGGGGGCGTGATGCAATCAATTATGCATATATTCAATGATTCAGTCATGACTGTTTCCCAACAAAAGACTTTGAACACAAAAGTTCGGGGGCTTGCTGGATTGGCGAGAATGTGTGCTCTCAGGAGGGTGGCACATCCCTGGGGACAATGGAAATCTCATGCCAGAACCTCTTCCAGACCTTGTCTGCTGTGTCTCTTCATTTGTATCCTTTCAGGTTATAATGAATGGGTAATTGCAAGCATAGTTCTTCTTAGTGAATTCTATGAGTCTTTCCAGGGAATTAATGAACCCACAGGGGGCCAGTGAGAGCCAGCAGAAGTCAATGTCTGCCCGTTTGGCAGTCTGAAGCCTATGTCCTTTTACTTTGTGTTCTCTGACCTGGGCCTGAGCAGCCAGGGATAGGATGACCTGGCCCCGGGTAGATAGAGTAACAGGGAGTGCCACTTGGAGCAGCTGGCAACGACGATAGAGTTGTGGAAGGTGAGGACTGGTTCCACTTCCAGATGGGTCAAATACAAGATCATTCAATGAACCAGGTTTTCTAGAGTGTGTAGTTTTTTATCAATCAGGCTGAAAAGGTGAAATAGGGCCCCAGGTGGCTTTCCCTGGGAGGAGAACCACCATTTGCTAGTCTCTTTGGCTTCCTCTGCCTTGTCCTTCCAAGAAGTGGGTGAAGTAAGAGAGGTCAGCACTATGGTTTGAGAGACTGACTGCCTGGCCAGCTCCCTGCTTTGTTTACTTTTTTCTCCCTTCTGCTTTCTCTTCCATTTGGCTAATGAGATAAGATGGAGCCGAGATGCTTTCTCCCAAGAAGAGATGTCCTTCCTAGAACTGGCATGAAAGAAGATAGAAAGGAGATAAAAAGTTCCTTTTATTCTTATCTTTAAGCACCTAGAATATTTTCTTTTGAACTGGAATTAATTTTGGAACTTGGAATTAAGTCAGGGTTTTTTAAACTTTGAAAAGCAGACCTATGAACTCAGAATATCTTTTTAATCTACCTAGTAATGAATATCAGTCAGCATCTTGCTTTTGCAACACGTTGCATATGTTAGTGAGATAAGCTATAGCAGGTGCTTGCTACATTAGGTTTCTAAAACAGTTTTATAGTAAAATGTTCACATTCCTAGGATGATGAAAGCCTAGTATTACTGTGAAGGAGCCCTGTGGCGCAGGTTGGAAGTTCAAACCCACCCAGCAACTCCGGGGGAGAAAGGCCTGGCAATCTGCTTCCATAAAGATTATAGCCTAGAAAATCCTATGGGGCAGTTCTACTCTGTCACATGGGGTCACTATGAGTCGAAAATTGACTCAATGGCACACAACAACAACAGCATTACTGTGAGAACGACTAAGATACAGGAGAAATTTTATTACCCAGTTCCACCTGGGAACACAGGAGAAATTTTATTACCCAGTTCCACCTGGGAACACAGGAGAAATTTTATTACCCAGTTCCACCTGGGAATGTCTTCTACTGGATTGAAATCTAAAACTGCCCCCAGGCCATTTTTTCCTTTTTTCTTGGCATGCTATGTATTTACCTTAATGGTTTCCTTATTTATGAAGGTATTTTTGTTAAACCACGAGCAGGTTTAAATAGAAGCATCATCCTGGCTTCTGCACCTTGGAGTAGTAGCTCTGTTCTTTGAGACAGAGCCTCCAAGGACAGTTAAGGGGTTTGAACTGTAGAGAAGTTCTTTGTGCCGTTTACTTCTTGCATCTCTGGTTTGATTCAATATCGTTTGTAACTCTCAACCTTGCCAAGCTTCCAACAGTCTAGAGTCACTGCTGCTGCTGCTGCTGCTGACAGAGGCAGTCCATAAGATATGAAAGCATGAGATTAAAAAAAAAGTTACATTTCCAACCAAAAATCAGGAGAAAGAAGGTACATTAGTATTCTATTACTGCTGTAACAAATTATCACAAATTTAGTGGCTTAACACAAATATATTATCTTATAGTTTTGTAGGTTGGAAGTCCAACACAGGTATTATTGGGCTGAAATCAACGTGTCATCAGGCTGCATTCCTTTTTGGAGGCTCTCTGGGAGAATCCATTTCCTTGCCTTTTCTAGCTTCTAAAGGCCACCCACATCCCTTGACTCATGGCCCCCTTTCTCTGTCTTCAAAGCCAACAACATAGCATCTCCCTGACCATTCTTCAAACACACGTCTCCCTCTGACAACAGCTCAGAGAAGCTCTCCAGTTAAAATGATCTGTGTGATTAGATTGGACTCACCCAGAGATCCCAGGATTAGCTCCTTTTTCACAGGTTCTGGGAATGAAGACATGTCTGGGGTAGGGGGGTATTATTCTGCCTACCACAGAAGGTTAGTTAAAGAGGAAAATATAGGGACAAATGCTATGCTTACTTAACTGCAAGTGTTATAGACATATAAGCCATATAAACAATCTGTTATCAAGATGACTCAGTAGATCATTTAATGCCATTTAAAATTTTTTATCAAAATATAACCTACATATATAAAAGTGCCCATTTAAGAGTTTGAAGAAATTTTATAAACTAACACATCCTTGTAAACTGTACCCAGATAAAGATATAGAATATTTCCCACACCGCAGCTATCTCCCCTGTGCCCTCCTCCAGTCATCATCCCTGGCAGGTGTAATTGCTATTCTAACTTTATGTTTTAATTTTAACTTTGTTTTCATTTTCAATATAAAAAGGATAAATGCTTATTTTAGAAATAAACAGAAAGTTAAAAGGAACCAGTCTACATGAATAATTGTCTACATGAATCATGGCCTCCTCTATCCTGAGGCCAGAAGAGCTAGAGGGTGCCCGGCTACCTACCAGATGTTCTGATCAGGACCACAATAGATGAATCCTGATAGAAAGGGAGAAAAATGTAGACCAGAACTTCAAATATTCAAAAAATTCAGACTTACTGGACCCACTGAGACAGGAGGTATCACGAGGCTATTGCCCTGAGATATTATTTAAGCCTTGAACCGAAACTATCCCCTTAAGTCACCTTTTAGTTAAATAGTAGGTTAGCCCATAAAGGAATGAATATCACCCTTGGGTACTGTGTTTTTTTGAAAAAACATCTATGTGAGACCAAATGGTCAACAAATAGATTCTAAAGCATAGATTAGAAAGTTAGGGGGCTATGGGACTAGGTGAATGGGAACAAAACAAACAACAGAAATAAGGAGAATGTTGATACAATATAAAGAATGTAACCAATATCACTGAGCAATATGTGTAAAAATTGTTGAATGGGAATCTATTTTGCTGTGTAAATTTCCACTGAAAATACAATAAAATATTATTGTGAAAAAAAAAAGACTCCATTATGGTTGTTTAATGAATAAATGAATTATTGGTTTTAAAAAAAAAAAAAAAACGAGACGGGAAAAAGGAAAATAATCAACCATATTTTAATACCCCAAAGACAAAGTTTTATAACCTTTCAATTTTTCACTTAGAAAATCGTAAGTCCTAGTTAATGAGAGAGACTAATTACATGGAATCTTGACTTCATGGAACTTTAATAAACGAAAATATTAAAAGTACCACCTCACACTCCTTGCCAACATTGAAAACTTCATCCGCTAATCTCAACACAATTTACTTTGTCCTGAGTCTTAGTTGTTCTCACAGTAGTACTAGGCTTTAACTTTCCAAGGAATGTTAAACATTTTACTACAACACTGTTTTAGAAATCTCACCTAACAAGCACCTGACATTGTTTATCTCATTAAGATGTACCCAACGTGTTGCAAAAGCAAGATACTGAGTGATATGCATTACTAGGTAGATAAAAGGAAAGTCTTACTCCATAGGCCTGGTTTTCTAGTTTTAAAAAACCCTGGCTGCTTTCCAAAAAGATGTAGTTCAGTCCAAAAGCATATTCTTGGTGCCTGAAAAAATAAACAAATCAAAATAAAATAAACTTTCATTTCCTTTTCATGCTAGAAATAGTCATAGGACAGGGTGAAAAAAATCTTTCAAATTCTTCCTCCTATTTCTGATCAGATTGTTCCCCTTGAAACTATTCACATCCAATCAATAAATACTTATTAAGCATCTACTATGTGCTAAGTACTGTCTTCCCAAAGACATTGTACCTCTGTGACCTTTTTGAAGACCACAGGATGCAGCCTGTGGGGAGGCATCAAGCTTCATCACACATGGAGAATCCTGAGGCATACACTCCAGGGTCCACCCCAGCACTTGTGCCCTCCTGCCTGATTCTTGCCAGCGCCTCCCACCCTGAGAATGACTGGAGGCCTGGTTCTGAACCCCAGCTAACCCGGTGGCTGGGAGCCCTGTATCTGCCAGGATCCAGCAAGGAAAACACAAACTATGCTGAGTATTTAAAATAGAGGGAATTTAATGAAGGGGGTTGGTTATATGGGTGATAAAGTAGCTGAGAAGCAACAGAGGATGGTAAAGCATCCCAGATATCAGCAGCAGCAGGAAACTACTTCCACCCCTTCCGACTCATGATGACCCCATGTGTTACAGAGTAGAACTGCTCCACAGGGGTTTTTTTGGCTATAGTTTTTGTGGAAACAGATCACCTGGCCTTTCTTCTGTAATGCCCACCGCTGGCTCAGTTTGAGTGGCTAACCTTTAGGTTAGTAGCCAAGTATAAATTGATTGCACCACCCAGGGCCTTCAGGAGGACAGAGCGAGGAGATGATAAGATTGGAACCCAGAGGCTGGTGTCAGCTAGTGGAAGCAAAAACCATATCGGGTCTATCTGTTAGAAGCTGGAGCCATGAAGAGAACACAGTTACAGGCAGAGAAACAGGCTAAGACAGGGAGGAAGAGGGAGAAATGTCCTGTCTTCTCCCTTCCTTCTGCCCTCCAAACTCATGCCAATACCTCTAATTGACTGAACTCAGCTGGAAGTCAGCGGATAGAGGCCTGGGAAACATAGCCTGTGGGGGTCAGGGCCCCTGCTATACTGAGCAGAGCAGGGTAAGGAATAGAGGAATTGAGAAACAGATCTGAGAACAGACGGCCCAGGACCAGTACAGGCCTGCCTCATGATCCGCTAAAAGACTTCCTAGATGCTAGGTGCTTACTAGCTTTATAGTTCATTAGCAGCTAAGCTCTGTACACTAGCCTCCCAGAATTTCCTGTTAGCTCTTGCTGGAACTCCTGCCTGGGCACGCATTGGGATCACCTGGATACCATTTGAAAATGTGCAGATTCCTAAGCTTCTCCCCACTTACTAAATAAGAATCTTTGCAGGTGGAGGTGAAATATAAACCTATATTTGTAATATCTCAAGGTGATTCTGATGGAAGTGATCTTTGGACTCATTTTTTTAAAGCAGTGCTTAAAGACAGGGATACTCTAGTTCCAGATTCTAGACTCTCAAAGTCTTCTTTCATCCAACTAAAATTAAACCTACCATGCCTAGGTGGATGGTAGAATGAGGATAATCTCCAAACATACACATAAATATTTAATATATAAAAATAGATACAATTTTATATTTACATTATCACTAAAATCCAAATGATGGATTAATTTCAATGTCATCTTGTTAACTGGATAATGTCTAATAATATTCATAAATATATTATTTTTGTGAGAGCCCTGGTGGTGCAGTAGTTAAGTGCTCAACTGCTAACCAAAAGGTCGGCAGTTCCAACCCATCAGCCCCTCTGTGGGAGAAAGATGTGGCAGTCTGCTTCTATGGGGCAGTTCTACTAGAATTGACTTGAAGGCAACGAGTATTATTTTCGTGGCTTAAATGGAATTAAATTTGGCATTAAAGAAAAACTTTCTCTGTGATCTAATTTTGGCTAATGTTGAGATTAGCCATTTTAGACTTTAGTCATAATTTTGTATAACTTCACGTACCTTAAAAGGCACTGAACTTCAAAAGCATACATCTGTAGAAAATGGAATTCATTTTTGCAGATTTGGTCCCTCTCCTTACCAGTATTTGGTCTATGACTTTGTTTCAATTTTACTTAGAGACAATTAGTATTTAGAACCAACTGTGGTCTGAGGGTCACTAAAGGGTTGGAATAGACTGGCTGGCAACAGATTTTTCTTTTGGTGTGGTCTGAGGAGGCACCTCAAGGGCCACTGTAATAGGGCTAAAGGGGGGGGGGGGCCTCTGGGCATTGATCTACCATGAACCAGAGCAGATTATTCTTTAATAATTTACATATTAGGTTTCTATATAATATTTCACTTGACAAAGGGCTCTACTTTTTCATTTTTGAAAATTGCTGATTCTAGACAATGCTTTGTTGTTGCTAGGTGCCATCAAGTCAGTTCTGACTAATGCCGACCCTACGCACAACAGAACAAAACACTTTCTGATCCTGTGCCATCCTCACAATGGTTGCTATGTTTGAGCCCATTGTTGCAACCACTATGTCAATCCATCTCGTTGAGAGTCTTCATCTCTTTTGCTGACCCTCTACCTTATGAGGCATGATGTCCTTCTCCAGGGACTGGTCCTTCCTGATAACATGTTCAAAGTAAGTGAGGCAAAGTCTTGCTATCCTCTCTTCCAAGGAGCACTCTGGCTGTGCTTTTTCCAGGACAGGTTTGTTTGTTCTTTTGGCAGTCTGTCATATAGTCAATATTCTTCAACAACACCATAATTCAAACATATCAATTCTTCTTTGATCTTCCTTATTCATTGTCCAACTTTCGCATGCATATGAGGCAATTGAAAATATCACGGACTGGGTCAGGTGCACCTTAGTCCTCAAAGTGATATCTTTGCTTTTCAATACTTTAGAGAGGTCTTTTGCAGCAGATTTGCCCCATGCAATACATCATTAGATTTCTTAACTGCTACTTCCATGGGCGATGATTGTGGATACAAGTAAAATGAAATCCTTGACAACTTCAATATTTTCTTCATTTATCATGAGGCTGCTTATTGGTCCATTTGTGAGGATTTTTGTTTTCTTTATGTTAAGATGTAATCCAAACTGAAGGCTGTAGTCTTTAATCTTCATCCGTAAGTACTTCAAGTCCTCTTCACTTTCAGCAAGCAAAGTTGTGTTATCTGCATATCTAAGGTTGTTAATGAGTCTTCCTTCAATCCTGATACCGTGTTCTTCTTCATATAGTCCCTTTTACTTGGATCCACAATCAACACTCATTGAACCAGCAGTCAAGAAATCAAACGACACATTGCACTGGGCAAATCTGCTGCAAAAGACCTCTTTAAAGCGATAAAAAGCGAAGATGTGACTTTGAGGACTAAAGTGTGCCTGACCCAAGCCATAGTGTTTTCAATAGCTTCATATGCATGTCAAAGGTGGACAATGAATAAGTTTACCAAAAAAGAATTAATGTCTCTGAATTATGGTGTTGGTGAAGAATATTAAATATATCAGGGACTGCCAGAAGAACTAACAAATCCATCTTGGAAGAAGTACAGCCAGAATGCTCCTTAGACGTGAGACTCCATCTTATGTACTTTGGACATGTTATCAGGAGATACCAGTCCCTGGAGATAATCCATCATGCTTGGCAAAGTAGAGGGTCAGCGAAAAAGAGGAAGACCATCAACAAGATGGATTGCCACAGTGGCTGCAACAATGGGCTCAAACATAATGATTGCAAGGATGGTGCAGGACAGAGCAGTGTTTCGTTCTATTGTACATAGGATAGTACAATATGAGTTGGAATCAACTCGAAGGCACCTGACAATAACATTTGTTGATAATGCATGCTCTATGATAGCTATCAATCAGATATGTCTCCGGGAACAATGTACACTCAAGCACGGTGATGAGAACCCAGGTCAGTCAACATTGTGATAAAAAATATTATGGTTTCCTAAATTAACTGCTCATAAACTATTTAAGCTAGAAACCTCCTCTTCCTGTGACATGACTATTTTTCAAGCAATTTTTCACTGAAATATAAACGGTTTGGATTTGCTCTCAAGAAATAAGTTTTCATCTTTGAAATTTCACCTTATTTCCTTTGTAAAATTATAGAATGTGAATTTTTGTGTCTTTTCCTTAAACTTACAGATGTAATGCATTTTGTAAACCATTTATATGTATTTTTGGCCCCCAGCAAGAGACATTTTATAGCCACATTGAGTCCCCCTCAGGATGTGGTTAAAGCCATCAGTGTTAGTAGTTAAAGACAGTACGGGGTAAGTGTCTCATGTAGACAGTTTGCAAAATCAACATAAACTGTAATGATTGGATTATTTATATTTACATGGCATAGAAGTTGGGATATTATATAGTAATAGAATTGTATTTTCAAAGTTTATGTAATATCATGAAATAATACAGTGTTTAGTAGAATTGGAAGATATAATTACACGTGATATAATTATTATCACATGGGGCCACCATGAGTCAGAATTGACCTACAGCAACTAACAACAACAATTATGATCGTATTTTAAAATGCATCCTTCGATTTAACAATTTCACTTCCCAAATGGGTATGCAAAGATAAATATACATAGGTGCCCATTGCATTGTTTATTTTAGCAAAAAATTAGAAACAACAAATCTTCATCAATAGGGATTAGATAAATAAATGATGCTACATCCATACCATGAAATACTCTATGGTCATTTTTTAAATGGGTAGATATACATTACAGACTTTGAAAGAAGTCTGTGATATATTGTTCTGTGGAAAAATTAAATCACAGAACAGAATGTAAAAAATCAAGTCAGTATATATCATAGATATATATTAGATAATATATATCAAGATAATCTATGTAATAGATAATGTATCATATTTTTCACAATAATTATCTCTGAGAGGTGGAATTATAGGAAATGTTAGTTTATACATTTTTATACATGAATTGTTTATAACAAGCATGCTTTCTTAACATACAATACATAACTTTCAGCATAGAAAAAAGACTGGAAGGAAATACACTAACATCCTTACTATGGCTCTTCCTAGTTGATGAAACCATGAAAGACTGTTAAAAATTATTTTAACTTTAATAACTTTTATTCTGTGTATGGAGCAGTTTTGTAGTTGAGAAGGAGAAGGAGGGAAAGGAGTTGAGAAGGAGTAGGCAAAGGTGGAGAAGGAGAAGAAGAAGAAAGGAGTTGTTAAGGACTGAATTAGGGATTTTATACACCTAAACATCTTCTAGCTCCAATTTCTCTCTTTAAGTCACAGAGAATGTTGTATTTTCAGAATGCCAGAAGTGCAATTAGGTGAATACTCTTGAGGGTGGATATACAAATTGCTTTCTCTGGGGATTTCCACCAAATGTGTCATTACCACTATATTAATCAGACAGACTCCTGAGGCTGGAGTCCCTTACAGCAGAGGATACTTGTTTGTAGGGCACAACTTCTCCACTTGTACGCAGACATCAACACACGTGACTTCAGGCTGGAGTTCAGTTTTAGACAAGTAGTGGATTTGGCAAGTTTCTGGAGCGTCAGATACTTGAAGCAATAAGTCCTTCAATCCTATGATGTCAGCTTATTTCTCAGAAGAGCTCAGAATCTAGTTTTTCTCAGAAATGTAGACCATCTGATGTAAAGATGCAGACACCAGCCCCTCATCCCAGGGTATCCATTTCTGGCAAACTCTCTTGCAGGCAGATTTTAATATACCAGGAAAACTTTTGCAAGCAGATTTCAGTTGCCCCAGAATCTGAATTCCATAGATCATAATCCGTAACTGGTGCCGCCCACAGGAGACTCCTGCCAGGGCCCCTGTTTTCCCAGCCCCTTCAGCCCTTGCTGATTTTCCATTTTGCTAATAAGGGAGGAATGGAAATAACAAATGAGTGCAAAACCAAATCCCCAAGTTAACATCCAAGACAACAGGAGGTGAGATTTGCTACAAAACCAGAAAAACAAATTTATGACATTTGAGTCACTAAACAGCACTATTATTTTGCAAGGCACTAGCTAATGGAAATCGTTTCATTGATGGAAAATCATCAGATTGCTTCAATTCTTCGCTGTTGTGTTTTTAATCAGCATGCCCCAAGGCTTTCTGGCATGCATTGTAGAATACATAAATAAAGTCATTTCGCAACATAAAACCTTTTCAAACACCAAAATTAGGAAAGAAAAGAAGAGTTGGTTCAAATGCCACAGAGACAAAAATGTGTTTTTCTGGGACAAAGGAAAATGAATGATTTAAATCTGTGGCAATTTTCAGTCTCATTCGTGCTCATACACACATGATCATTGAAAAAAATCTATTCAGCACTTGGAGCCCTGGTGGTACAGTGGGTTAGAGCTACCGCTGCAAGCCAAAAGGTCAGCAGTTAAAATCTACCAGCCACTCCTTGAAAACCCTATGGGGCCAGTTCTACTCTGTCCTGTAGGGTCACTATGAGTCAGAATCGACTCAAAGGTAACGGGTTATTCAGCACGTGGGTACTGAATAACCCGTTACCTTTGAGTGGATTCTGACTCATAGTGACCTTACAGGACAGAGTACATGGTCTACCCAGGAAGTTCAAATGCCGATTATCAGTATTAATACTCTTGTCTTCCTCACTTACCGATTGCCAAATAAAACAACAGATCAAGCACAAACTGCTGCTGCTGCCCAACAGCCAGAAACCTGAGTATCCTAGATAGAAAAGGCCCCATCAGCAATTCGTTTCCTATAGGGAGGGTTTCTTCCTGCAAGGATGGCCCCTCAGAGAAGGTTACCAAAGTGTGTCACAGAGGCAAATGTTCCATTTCACTGGATAAAAGATTTTCCTACATTTCCTTGGGTAAGAAAAAAACAGGGACAGGCACTTCTGGAAGGTGTTTACATACTCAGCAGTCAAAATAAAAAGACTGAGGGATGATACTATCTGAGAGCCTGTGCTTTCTCTCTGGAGGCACAACCCTCAGTGTGGTCAGGTATGGTTTTGCCTTGTTTTTTCTGGGTGGGGGGTGGGGGGAGGTGGCACCGAGTTCTCCTATCTTTGCAGACAGTTGGCAGTGCTTTCTGAGACAGGAGCCTGAGCAGGGATGCTTTAGTCCCAGAGGTATGCAGTTTTTCAGCTAGAGTGGCCAAAGGAATGTCCCAACCAGGCATTTCTCCCCATGAAGCAAGCTAAGGGATTCTTTCTACTTTTTGGAACTTCACTGAGCTGTGGAAGGAAGAAATGAGTATGGTTTCCTTTTTTTTTCCTTCCCTTCTTTTTTTTAAACTTGAAACAGGAGCAGGATTGTAGCTGTCACAAGCTGACTAAATATTTTTTTACAACACCAAAGCCTTTAAAATCCTTGGAGCACTCATGAGAGCTAATGTTTATGTTGGGACCTTCACATACATTGAGGGGTGTGTGTATGTGCATGTCTAAATGCACACAGTGCCAGCCATCTGCCCGGTGGCTCCACATCTGAGGAGGGTGGGGAGAGCAAATCATTCTATCCATGGTCTGGAATAACTTAAGACTGCAGAGAAATAGACTTCAGTTCAACAGTCTGAAAATGGAAGGACTGGAATGAGGTTTGCAGCCAGCCCTTGACATTCAAACCACGCACCCTAGCCTCCCTGACTACCAGACATGTAATTCTACTCTCCCTCTACCCCAGCTGTAGAAGTTCTGTGCAGTGTCAGAATTCAGCCTGTAGGCCTAAAAACCCTGTGAAGATTTTATTTCTTGGAGATAAGCCTAAGACCTAGTTGCAAAGGCTTGATTTCAATCCTCTCCCTTACAGAGACGGTCAAATTAAAAATATGTAGAAAAAAGGAGACCATGTGGCTGGAGAAATTCACTTTTATTAGATTTATACCAGAGTGACTTAGTACTTTCCCGTAATTGGTTAAGTTATTTTTAACCAAGATAAAACACTTCTCAAACAAGTCTATAGATCAGTTCCCCAGAATATTCACCAGGTGCTTTTTTTCTACTTGTTAAACATTAGCTTTTAAAGAGGTCGTCGATCCAGTTTACTTGCTAGTTAACCCTTTGGAAATCTGAGTGTGACTGTGAAGGTCATTACCATGACTAGAAAAACGACAAAAACGGCACCTTCCTCTGGTGGATAAGTAAGATAATCTTTCATGTTGGAAATATGATGGGTTATTATTGTCAAAGTATAATTTTCAGAAAGTGAAACACATGGCCTTTCTGTAACTATTTAAGTGAGCATGTGTCAAATATTTATTTACCTTGTTAATAGGGGAGTCATCCAGATGGTGAAGCTAGTTCAAACGAGAATTCAAGACACTGAGTAGATATAGTTTTTTTAAAAAAAGAATCAAGAAGAAGATTGTTCAACTGGATTTTTTTTAAGAAACGTGATGGGAATGCAAAATGGTACCTCCACTTTGGAAGACAGTACGGCAGGTTCTTAAAAAACTAAGTATAGTCATACCGTACAATCCAGCAGTTGCACTTTTAGGTATTTACCCAAGTGAAATGAAAGGTTATGTCCACACAAAAACCTGCATACGAATATTTATAGCAGCTTTATTCATAAGGGCCTAAAACTGGAAGAAATAAATATGTACCTCAATAGGTGAATGGATAAATAAACTGTGTTATATCCATATGATGGCATATATTCAGTGATAAAAAGAAATGAGCTATCAAGCCATGAAAAGATATGAAGGAGTCTTAAATGTATTGATTGCTAAGTGAAAGAAGTCAGTCTGAAAACGCTACATACTGTATGATTCCAACTAATGACATTCTGGAAAGGGCAAAAACCACAGAGACAGTAAAAAGATCAGTGGTTGCCAGGGGTTCAGGGAAGAAGTGGGGAGGGATGAATAGGTGGAGCACAGGAGATTTTTAGGGTGGTGAAACTATTCTGTATGACACTATAATGGTGGTTGCATGGCATTACTCATGGCAAAACCCTAGGACTGTGCAACAGAGAGTGAATATAATAATGTAAACTACAGACTTCAGTTAATAATAAGGTATTGATATTGGTTCATTAAATTATAACAAATGTACCACAGGAATGCAAGATGTTAAAAACAGAGGAAACTGCAAGGGGAGGAGCGGATAGATGGGAACTCCTTGTACTATCCGTTCAATTTATTTGTAAGCCTGAAACTGTTATAAAAATAAAGTCTATTAATTAAAAACGAAACACTTGGTTAATGTCCTACAGGGAAAACAACAACAAAAAAAAAACTATAGCCTTTGGGATTCCCTTTTCTATCCAACAGAAATTATTTACAACTGTATTCTAGAAAAATAATTTGCAATTTATCTATCTTCTACAGGTTTATGTCTAATTTCAGAGAATGGGCCTTAAGCAATAATAAGTCAGAAAAAGATGCATTTCCTAGAGAGTTATATAATACATGGGTAGGCCTGTTAGATGATGCCCATATGACACTGAAAGGACATACCATCAACCTTTTGTCTTATTTGTAAGTTTGTAACAGTTTTTCTTAACATTATCACCTGTCCTATTTGCTAGAGTTAACAACCTTCAGTCAATCAGGCAAATAAATTTCCAAATTAGGAGCTAGCAACTTGTATCTGTTAGCGTCCAATTAGGAGATAGAAACCGTACCAATTATTTCAACAAGGAGAATTTAACATAAAGAATTATTTACCAAGTATTGGAGAATCACCACCCCTGTCTGTCAGTTTGTCATACACTGGGGGTTTGCATGTTGTTGTGATAATTGAAGTTATGCCACTGATATTTCACATACCAGCAGGGTCAACCATGGTGGACAGGTTTCAGTGGAGTTTCCAGACTAAGACAGGCTAGGAAGAAGGATCTAGCCATTTACTTCTGAAAAAAAAAAAAAAAAACTGGCCAGTGAAAACCTTATGGATAGCAACAGAACATTGTCTGATATTGTGCTGGAACATGAATCCTTCAGGTTGGAAGGCATTCAGAATGTGACTGGGAAGAGCTGTCTCATCAAAGTAGAGTCAACCTTAATGATGTGGGTGGAGTAAAGGAAAAGGAAGACCAAAGAAGAATTGACGCATTTGAATTATGGTGTTGGCGAAGAATATTGAATATACTGTGACTGCCAGAATAATGAACAAATCCATCTTGGAAGAAGTACAGCCAGAATGCTCCTTAGAAGCAAGAATGGCAAGACTTCGTCTCACTTACTTTGAACACATTATCGGGAGGGATCAATCCTTGGAAGGCCATCGTGCTTGGTAAAATAGTGGGTCAGCAAAAAAGAAGAAGACCCTCAATGAGATGGATGGACACAGTGGTTGCAACAATGGGCTCAAACAAATCTACTATTATGAGGATGGCACAGGATCGAGCGAGCAATGTCTCGTTCTGTTATACATCGGGTCACTGAGTTGGAACTGACTTGACGGCACCTAACAACAACTTTAGAGAATCAGAAAGACAGAAAGAGAACATTAAGGTATCACAGTAGTGTAACTTCAGGAAGTGATTAACATCCCCAAGGTTGGAGGAACAAGGGAAAGAGGTTGCATTATTAAAATTTAGAACCTTGGGGGTAGGGCTCAAAGATCTAAAAAGCTCTTTTACTGATGCCTCAAGAACTCAGAGGAGGGACCCTGTGGAGCTGGGACCCAGACCTTTGAGGTGGGGGTGCTGGCTGGATGGTGCTGGTGTCACTGAGAGTGTGCAATGAGGCTGGTTCTGAGAAGGTAGAAAACCTGCAACTGGAATCCACTTCTGCTGCTAGAAGGAACTGCCACCGCCAGAGTGAAGAGTCGTTTCTAGGGTGACACTGACAGGAACAGGAAACCAATGGGAAGGACCAAAGACTTTCTTACTCTGGCGCCCCCATTCGCAGAGCCTAACAGGGAACCAGCTGGCAAAGGAGAATTGTGGTTGGTTTCAAAAAGCATGTATAGAAGGGTAGGTTTGAAGCTGAGAAACAACAGCTTAACAACCAGCACCCAGCTCTAATGGGAACCCTTGTAATTAATATGGTTGCTGTTCTGGAAAAGCATGGGCTTTGGGGTCCAACAGACCTGGTTTTGAATCTTGGTTCTAATATCTACTAGTCTATTATTCTCAGCAAATACTGTATTGTATTTAATTTCTCTAAGGCTCGGTTTCCTCACATGATAATGGGGACAAGAATAGCTATCTCACAGGGCTTTTGTGAGCATTAAATAAAACAGTGTATATAAATTACCTAGTGTTGAGACAGAGCTAGGACTCAAACCCAGGTAGTGGGACTATAGAGCCTATGCTCTTAATCACTATACATATTGTCTTTCCAATCTACCTGGAAAACTAACTGATAGGTCAAAAAATAATACAGTTTAGGGGTTAGGAGGGAAGTGTGTACTATAAAAAGGCAACACAAGGAATCTTTGTGGAGATGGAACTGTTTTGTGTCTTGTCTCTAGTGGTGGATACATAAAACCACACAGGTGATAAAATTGTGTAAATGCACACACACACACCCCACACACACAGGAGTACAAGTAAAACTGGGAAAATCCGATTAAGATCAGTGAATTATTTCAATGTCAATATTCTCGTTGTGATATACTGTAGTTTAATGAAATGTTACCACGGGGAGAAACTGGACAAAGTGTACAAAGCATCTCTCTGTATTATTTCTTACAACTGCATGTGTATCTACAATTATCTCAATAAAAATTTCAGTTAAAAAATAATAAGACAGTTTATCACTGATGCTGAGTCAACCTTCTATGATGCCCTTACGTTAACTATGAGATGAGGAAAATATCAACTAGGGGTATATTCATGTCATACTGAACATTTTAAACCATGTTTTTCTGGGAACATAAAAATGAATTTAAAAAACAAACCCTTGCTGTTGAGTGAATTCTGACTCATGGTGACCTCACATGTTTCAGAGTAGAGCTGTGCTCCATAGGATGTTCAATAGCTGTAATCTGAAGGAATTAGATCATCAGGCCTTTCTTTCATGGCACTGCTGGGTGAATGCCAACATTGTGGTTAGTAGCCTAGTGCAAACCATTTGTGTCACCCAGGGATAGATTGAGACAAATATTGTATGATCCTACTTACATGAAATAACTAGAAATAACATATGCACAGAGACCAAGGTTTATTAGCAGTTCTGGGGGCAGTGAGAAGGAGGGGGCACGGGGAGTCATTCCTTAGGGGACTCTGAGTTTCTGTTAAGGGTGATGGAAACATTTAGAAACAGATGCTGGTGATGGTTGCACAATATGATGGAAGTAATTAATGTCACTAAATTGTACACATAAAAAATGTTGAAAAAGCAAATGTTTTGTTATATATATTTTTACCACAATAAAAGTAAACAAATAGGTTGAGTTTTTTTTTTAATTGTACTTTAGATAAAGGTTTACAGAGCGAACAAGTTTCTCATTAAACAATTGATATACATATGGTTTTATGACATTGGTTGCCAACCCCATGACATGTCAACACTCTCCCCTTCTTGCCCTTAAGTTCCTTATTACCAGCTTTCCTGTCCCCTCCTGCCTTCTCATCCTTTCCCCAGGGCTGGTGTGCCCCTTTAGTCTCATTTTGTTTTATTGGCCTGTTTAATCTTTGGCTGAAGGGTGAACCTCAGGAGTGACTTCATTACTGAGCTATAAGGGTGTCTGGGGGCCATACTCTTGGGGTCTCTCCAGGCTCCGTCAGACCAGTAAGTCTGTTTTTTTTTTTTTTTTTTTTGTGAGTTAGAATTTTGTTCAACATTTTTCTCCAGCTCTGTCTGGGACCCTCTGTTGTCATCCCTGTCAAGGCAGTCAGTGGTGGTAGCCAGGCACCATCTAGTTGTGTTGGACTAGGCTGAGGTTTGCATGTTACTTTATGAACATAGATAAAAGCTATTTTCCCTTCAAATGATATTTTGACTCAATAAATTTAATGAGTCAAATATTTTGAAAACTTTGGGACAATATCCCAAAACATAAATGCAAAGCCTGAAGTAATACAAATTATTTAGTCTCTGTTCATTTTACCCCGTTATTCAAAGTGAAACATAATCAAAACGGACTCCAAATGACGAGAAGAGTGACTTTTGGCCCAAATTACCCAAAGATTTACCTAGATTCTTCACGTTCAGCCAATAAATAGCTTTAGTCATCACTTGGAATGTCAAGATAAAGTGATATTTCAAAGAACTCAGCTGGTTCTACAGATAAGAAACTTTTTTAAAAGTGTATTTCAAAAAGGTCTTGCCAAACAGCTGAAAGAACAAATGCAATCTGCTGGCTTTCTACTGAGCCTTATCTTTTCTTTCTGGAGGTTTGTTGTCATGCAAGTTGTGGGACACTATTTGATATAATATCACACACAAGTAAAATTTTGCTGAAGATAATTCAAAAACAGTTGCAGCAATAAATTGACAGAATCAAGCCGGATTCAGAAGAGGATATTATTGCTGATATAAGATGGATCTTAGCTGAAAGCAGAGAGATTTTTACCTTTGTTTTATTGACTATGCAAAGGCACTCAACTATGTGGATCGTAACAAATTACGAATAACATTGGAAAGAATGGGAATTCCAGAACACTTAACTGTGTTCATGTGGAACCTGTACATAGACCAAGAGGCAGTCGTTCGAACAGAACAAGGGGATACTTCGTGGTTTAAAGTCAGGAAAGGTGTGCATCAGGGTTGTATCCTTTCACCATACTTATTCAACCTGTGTGCTGAACAAATATGCTGAAAAGCTGGACTATGTGAAGAAGAACCAGGCATCAGGACTGGAGGAAGACTCATTAACAACCTGAGATATACAAATGACACAACCTTGCTTGTTGAAAATGAAAAGGACTTACTGACGAAGGTCAAAGACTATAGCCTTCAGTGGATTACACCTCAACATAAAGAGAACAAAAATTCTCACAACTGGACCAATAAGCAGCCTCATGATAAATACAGAAAATATTGAAATTGTCAAGAATTTCATTTTACTGGATCCACAATCAAAGCCCATGGAAGCAGCAATCAAGAAATCAAATGACGTATTGCAGTGGGCAAATCTGCTACAGAAGACCTCTTTAAAGTATTAAAAACCAAAGACATCACTTTGAGGACTAAGATGCACTTGACCTAAGCCATGGTATATTTCAGTCACCTCATTTGCATGGGAAAGCTGGACAATGAATAAGGAAGACCAAAGAAGAATTGATGCCTTTGAATTACAGTGTTGGCGAAGAATTTTGACTGTACCATGGACTGCTAGAAGAACAAACAAATCTGTCTTGGAAGAAGTACAGCCAGAATGCTCCTTAGAAGCAAGGATGGCAAGACTTCATCTTACCTTATGCACTTTGGACAAGTTATCAAGAGGAACCAGTCCCTGGAGAAGGACATTATGCTTGGTAAAGTAGAGGGTCGGTGAAAAAGAGCGAGACCATCAACGAGATAGATTAACACGGTGGCTGCAACAATGGGCTCAAGCATAGCAATGATTGTGAGGATAGCTCAGGACCAGGCAGTGTTTCATTCTGTTGTGCATAGGGTCGCAATGAGTTGGAGCCAATTGAACAGCACCTAACAACAACAACATTTGGTTCTGGGTATCTTCTTAATATGTGGCTGTGGGTGAAATAATCAGTTGTTCTGAATCAGATGCCCATTCTCTAAGGCTATTCTTTGGTTGAAGACATAGCTGAAGTAATTTATTTGCTTATATCAGGCTGACAGGCCCAAGAAGTGATTGAGAAGAGTAATAAAAACATAGGTCAGATTTCTTACAGCCAAACAAAAACAGAGAAATATCCAGAGAATTCGTTAGTCATCTCTGTGGTGCCAGATGCTGATGTTGCATCTGTCATTTCCTTAGGTTAGGAAAATCTCTCCCACCACTACACAAGTCCCTGACACACTTGACTTATTCCTGTTTCCTTCACCTTTCCAAGGCTGTGCCCCTTTCCTGGAACGCCCTCCCCTGCCCTTACCGAGTCATACACCCTGGTGTTCTTAGCTAACTTCTCATGTGTACAGCTCTTGCCTT
>NW_004444010.1:8063220-8066606 GCF_000243295.1 Trichechus manatus latirostris
TGAATGCTTAACCATAAGACATTCCTAGGATAGTATATTATGCAGCTATTAAAATCCTCACACAGTGGCTGCAACAATGGGCTCAAGCATAACAATTGTCAGAAGCCACGGGAGAGGAGAGAATGGAGATAAACCCTTTTCTTGGCGACTTCATTTCACAGTCCCATCTCATTTGGTAGTCAACTGCAAATTTATGATAAATCCTGCTACGTAATGCCACATAAATTCTATCACTGAAATATAGTCAATCAATCTCCCAGATAAAATATGACTGTTACAAAGGGGGAAGAAAACAAACTATTTTATTGGGTTTGTTGGATTATCACTTGTTTTGAACCGTAAACAACGACAATACCATTACCGTGCTCTGAACAGAGTGGGTGTTCCACAAATTCTCATTAATTATCCATGATAAGAAGTGAGAAGAGACAAAAGGTTGGCAGTTCGACTCTACCAGCTGCTCATTGGAAACGCTATGGGGCAGTTCTACTCTGTCCTGTAGGGTTGCTAAGAGTCGGAATCCACTAGACGGCAACAGGGTTTTTTTTTTTTTAATGGCATTTCAGCCTGTTGCTGAGGCCACTGTATTTTAATATCGAAGTAGTAAAGAGAGATAACTAACTCCCTTATGTGTATTTTTTAGTATTAGCTCGGTTACTGACTCTTCTATTTAAATCTGCTTCTGTAAATTATGCTGAAAAGTTTGCCTTGAAAACTCAATTTTTTTATTAGAGTTCTATTTGAAGCTTTTCATGGAAAAAGTTTATGTGAATAATGGGGAATTTTGGTCCCTCAGTGACCTGTGTTGTTAATGCACTAATGCTTTCTAAGTTCACAGAGCACCTTAGGAGAACGCATTTCCATCCATCACTTACTGCAGTGTGGGTAGAAAATATACCAATTCCAAACTTCCCTAAGCGCACTGTAACACAGCGAGTAAAGTTAGCCATAGAAAGGCAAAGCGTATCTGCTATCTTATATGTAAATCAGGAATCAGATCCATTCACCAAATTTCAAACTGATGTTTACTAATAATATTTTTGTGGCAGAATATAAAGAACTTATAGTGGGCAAATTAGACACCATTAGCATATTATTAATTTAATATGTTCATTGAATTTTTTGCATACTTTAATCTGGTTAATATATTTAAATCTGCTTTTTTCCCCCTTCTTATTTATCCTAAAGGCCCTGTTTATGGTACTTTATGATGATATTGTACTGTTCAAATATACTGATAAAAAATAAGTTTGGACGTTAAAAAAAAAAAAGTGAGAAGAGAAAATCCACACATGGAACTATCCCAGTTGGAATATGACTAAGACAGCTGGCTTAAAAAAAAAACACAAAAAAACTCTCTTCTTTGAAAATAATTTGCCATTATTGCTTTTTATTTTAATTAAAAATCTTGTGTCTGTACAGCAAGAGCTATAAATTATATCTCAGAATATTCCAAAATAACTTACAATTGTGGCAGGAGATCAAACCACCAAAAAAGACAATGGGGTGAATTGATGAACAGAGGAGAAAATTGCATACATGTCTGGGCTTCTTCCTCTCGGGCTTCCATGAGCTCTGGAGAGAAGAGAGTGTCAATGGTGTACAAAGGTCAGCCCTTTGCTGCAAATAGCTGTGCTGTTCTGAGGGCAATCAGGTTTTCTATAAGGCAGTGAAGTCAGGGTAATTTGGAGCTGAACTCAGCTGTAAAAGAATTTCAGATTCCAGCAAGGAAGTTTCCAATGGACCATGCTAAGTCATTCCAGTGAGATCAGAATTAGATTAATGACTTTATAAAGGTGTAGGTGCTGAGAGCAGGCAGAAAGCTGGAATGCAGGATGCCACTTTTTCAGGTCTAAAGCTCCATAGAGGTCAGTTAGTTTGGCTCTGATCCAAGCACACAAACTTCTGTCTCTACTCCTAGCAAACTGTGTTACAAATGAGAGTTGTTAGGACTAGTAGAGAGGAGCCATGAATCCATGCAAACCCATTAGCACTCCAGGAAAATCAAGAGAAAGCCCAACCAAACTAGCTCCCATTGATTCGATTCTGACTCATGGAGATCCCACATGTTACAAAGTAGAAGTGTGTTCCATAGAGTTTTCAAGGGATGATTTTCTGAAAGTGGATCAACTGGCCTTTCTTCTGAGGCGCCACTGGGTGGATACAAACCACCAACCTTTTGGTTAGTAGCTGAGTGCTTAACCATTTGTACCACCCAGGGACTCTGAAAGCCCATCAGCTGTCTTTATATACAAAAGACAGAATGTTAACTAACAATCAGAAAATTAGGACAAGAGTATCTCAACTTAATCTTTCTTCTGCCATTATGATCATAGCATTCTGGATATAAAGAATTTTATATACCAGGATATAAAGTTGGATGGGAAACTTCCTTGCTGGAATCTGAAATTCTTTTACAGCTGAGTTGATCTGTAGGAAATTGTTTTGAGTTAGCATGTCTCCTGAAGTCCCTATTTTTGCTAATGGTACCATCACTTTTCTCTCACCCAGCCTTGAAACCTCAGAGACTCACCTTAGCCTGTTCCACCACTTGCCACCAGTAATTAACCAGTACAGTTAACCTATTTCTTTTTCGTCACAATACCTCTTGCATCGTCTCTTGTATCTGTGCTTGTCTATTTTCATTCCCACTGCCATTCTCTCACATCTAAATAGGACCTTAGCCTTTTAACACTCCAGGCATTCCCCTCTGCAAATTTACCTTCCTAACACCATTTTCATCATTTTACTCTTTCGCTCAAAAGCTTTTAGTGGCACATTCCCTGTGCACTATCAGATAAAGGTCTAAATTCAACCAGGCATCCACAGGCTATAAAATTGCGGCATGGACTATAAAACAAAAAATAATACACGTGAGGAGTGCGCTTCTTAGTTCAGTCAGATACACGAGACCAAATGGGCAGCTCCTGTCCAAAAGCAGGATGAGAAAGCAGGAAGGGACAGGAACTGGCTGAATGGACACAGGTAACCCAGCATGGAAAGAGGGAGTATGTTGTCACATTGTGGGGATTGCAACTAATGTCATAAAACAATGTGTATAAATTTTTATATGAGAAATTAACTTGAGCTGTAAACTTTCACCTAAAGCACACACACAAAAAAAGAGTGGCCTGGAATTACACTCCAATCATCTCTCCCTACGTAAATTATACCTTCCTCTCGAATGAGTCTATGCTCACTGTCCCTGACACACTTGACTCATTCCTATTTCCTTCACCTTTCCAAGGCTGTGCCCCTGTCCTGGAACGCCCTCCCTTGCCCTTACCGAGCCATACACCCTGGTGTTCTTAGCTAACTTCTCATGTGTACAGCTCTTGCCTTACCAGCTAAATACCTTACTCAGTACTGGGCTGGTCCTGCAATCT
>NW_004444010.1:8067744-8074003 GCF_000243295.1 Trichechus manatus latirostris
TGAATGCTTAACCATAAGACATTCCTAGGATAGTATATTATGCAGCTATTAAAATCCTCACACAGTGGCTGCAACAATGGGCTCAAGCATAACAACAATTGTGAGGATTGCCCAGGACCAGGCAGTGTTTTGTTTTGTTGTGTA
The DNA here is from genome assembly GCF_000243295.1 of Trichechus manatus latirostris. Lineage (NCBI taxonomy): Eukaryota > Metazoa > Chordata > Mammalia > Sirenia > Trichechidae > Trichechus > Trichechus manatus. The sequence goes on from NW_004444010.1 coordinate 8,067,889, forward strand.
TAGGGTCGCTATGAGTCGAAACTGACTCAATGGCACCTAACAACAACAACAACAATTAAAATCCTCACAACTGGACCAGTACGCAACATCATGATAAATGGAGAAAAGACTGAAGTTGTCAAGGATTTCATTTTACTTGGATCTACAATCAACGCATATGGAAACAGTAGTCTAGAAATCAAACGACGTATTGCACTGGGCAAATCTGTTGCAAAAGACTTCTTTCAAGTGTTAAAAAGCAAAGAGATCACTTGGAAGACTAAGGTGCTCCTGACCCCAAAAAACCAAAAACCAACCCGATACTGTCGAGGAGATTCTGACTCATACTGACCCTATAGGACAGAGTAGAACTGCCTCCTAGGGTTTCCAAGGAGTGGCTGGTGGATTCAAACTGCCAACCTTTTGGTTAGTAGCAGAGTCCTTAACTACTGCATCACCAGGGCGCCCTGCCCGGATCTAAGCCACGGTATTTTCAATTGCCTCATATGCATGTGAAAGCTGGACAATGAATAAGGAAGACTGAAGAAGAATTGATGCCTTTGAATTATGATGTTGGAGAAGAATATTGAATATACCATGGACTGCCAGAAGAATGAACAAACCTGTCTTCGAAGAAGTACAGCCAGAATGCTCCTTAGAAGTGAGGATGGTGGGACTTTGTCTCACATATTTTGGACTTGTTATTAGGAGGGACCAGTCACTGGAGAAGAACATTGTGTTTGGTAAGGTAGAGGGTCAGTGAAACAGAGGAAGACCCTCAGCAAGATAGATTGACACAGTGGCTGCAACAATGGGCTCAAACATAGCAAGGATTCTGAGGATGGCACAGGACCAGGCAGTGTTCCGTTCTGTTGTACATTGGGTCACCATGAGTTTTAACCGACTCCACGGCACCTAACAATAACAACATTAAAATCTTTGTTTAAAAGGAGTTTTTAAGGATATGAGAAAATGTTTAATACAATATTAAGCAAAAAAAAGAGGTAGGTCATAAAACTATATATAAAGTATGATCTCAACTATGTTTAAAAAAATGCTTGTCTCAGGGGCATTTTCTGTTCTGCCCTTCATTTTTTAGAATGATACTAATCAGTACACTGGAATGCCAAAAATGAATTAGGAAAAGTAACAGATTTGTAAGGAGCTCTGGTGGTGCAGTGGTTAAAGCGTTCATCTGCTGACAGAAAGGTCAGCAGTTGGAACCCACCAGCCGCTCTGCGGGAGATAGATGTGCCAGTCTACTTCCTTAAAGATTACACGCCTGGAAACCCTATAGGGCAGTTGAACTCTGTCGTATAGGGTAGTTAATGAGCTGGAATCAACTCGTTGGCAATTTTTTTTTTTTTTTTTAATGTGCTTGTTGGTTAGTAGCTGTGGCTACTTTTAAAATAATCTTGGTGTCTCTTGCTCTTTAATCTTGAACAGAGAATGCTGCACAAGGGCAAATATATATATTTTTTAATTCCGGAAGTATAGTAAATCTCTATCCTATCCCATCTGTCAGGCCAATTCCTTTTCCCAGAAGTCACCATTGATATTCCTTTCTTCTGTTTCTTTCCAGAGGCAGTGTACGGTGTATGCATTTCTCCCAAAAGACTGTAGACTGTTCTGCATTCTTTTTCTTTTTTAAAATTTTTATTTTGAAAAAAACCTAAACCTATGAAAAGTTTGAGAGTAAAATGAACTCTTACATGCTTTTCACTTAGACTCAATTGTTAACATTTTGCCAATATTACATTCTCTCTCTCATAATTTTATGATTATATATCGCTCTATATGTTTTCTTTTGATATTGTTAATTTTAATATTATTATTACTAAATCATTTGAGAGTGAGTTGCAGACATCTTCACCCTTAAGTACTTGTCTGTGTATCTCCTAAGAAAGAGAACATTCTTTTACATAACCACAACACAATTATCAAATTCAGGAAACTTAACATTGATGCAATATTACTATTTAACATACAGCCCAAATGCAAATTTTTTCAATTGTCCCAATACTATCCTTTGTGGTGATTTTCTTCTCCCCGCCAAAGCAAGATTCAATCAAGCATGACACACTGTATTTGGTTGTTGGGTGACTTTAGCCAAGCTCACTGTGGTACATTCTTCAGCCTACCTTTGTCTATCATGACATTTACATTGTTGAAGAGGACAGACCATCTCTTTTGCATGCTCCTCCCTCTTTTATTCAACAATATATCTTGAAGAGCATTCTAAGCAGTTTATAAAGCAGCTTATTTCTTTTTTTAATAGCCACATAGCATTCCATTGAATGGATGAGGCATAGTTTACCTAACCAGCACCCTACTGATGAACTTTCAAGTTGTTTCCAAAATTCCACTACTATACACAATGAACAATGTGCAAATTTCTTTGTGTACATATGCAAAGAAGTGTGTATCTATCTGATAAATTCCTTGAAATTTAATAGTTGTGTCGAAGAGTGTGTCAATTTTCCATATTGATGGATGTTGCTAAAACATGCCTTCAGAAAGCATGTATCACTTTATATATTTCCACCAAAAATGCACGAGAATGCTTATTTTCTGACAACCCAGCTAACACTGCATATTATCAAATCTTTCCATCTTTGATCATTCGCATGTGAAAAATGTACTTTAAATTTGTTTCTTTTTTATTGTGAGTTTGAAAATATTTTCATATATTTAAAATGTACTGACATTTCTTTTTCTATGAATTGTCTTTGTTATTACTTTGACTCTGCCTCAAACGAATGCATAGTCCCATGCCAAGTCTCCCAGGGAATAGTGCTTTTCTGTAAAGCTGTATTGGAAGCTAGTTTTTCTTTTCCAAATTAGTCCCAGGTGTCTTCACAGCTTGAGGCCATGGGTGTGTGCAGATCTTATTGTCCATTTTTAACAAACGCTTGTCCTCTAAGAATTTTTCTTTAGTAAGTGTCGCTTCTGCTAACGGATTGAATACATTCTAGGCTTTTAGTCATCGGTATATTGCCTCTAAATATTCAAGAGAGTCCAGATGGCACCAGTGAACCTAATGGGAAGCTGTAGATGCTGCCCAAGACAGGTCTAGGTCTAAGTTATCCACAAGGTTAGAGAGCACTATCTATGCTCTTCTATACTGGCCTACTTGATTTTGTTCTTTGCTTCCAGGCCCATCCCTAACATTTGTGGGACCCAAGGCAAGAATACAAATGAAGGCCTGCACACCATGTGTCTAAATATTTGAAAGTTATAAATCAAGCTAACAAACTGTAAATAAAATATTTTATCCTTTTACCTTTACAAATATACCTTCATAATGACCTGGAAGGCTAGCTTCAAATTTGTTATTGTCAGAGTCCTTGGAGAACAAGCCTCTGGCCTGTCCCCTATACTCTTTTCATCCCTGAGCACCCTAGGTCCCACTTCCATGTGTGGACACCCCAGTCATCCATACCCTCATAGATAAGTACCCCTTGGCCACCTCTTGGGCTTTGAGAGTGCACACTAGAGGAACAGTTGACCTTCTGGAACTCAGACTTGGGGAAGAGTTCTGTGCCTGTCCTGGAAGCAAGCTCAGCAGACTGTCCCAGTCCCCAGATACATGGAGCATGATCTAGAAAAATGTTGAGTTTGGATCCTTGGATTCTGGCCCTTTGGGGGTGGACTGTGGCCAGAGGAGGATCACAACCAGGCCCTGTAAAGTGTGTTACCCAGGTCTAAGGCAGTACCGTCTGCGTCCTTGTCCACCTAGTGCATCATCACATGACGTGCTGCTGAAGAATTCCTTGCAAATTTTCTTTGAAATTTTTTTGACAATTTGTAGGGTTCTCTTGATGGCAAGCTACTACACGGACTTTGTCATTTTCAGATTATCCTGGCAAGATATGTAACAACTACTAAGTAGTTTATGCTTATTTTCATGTATCTGTGTTAAAGTAATGCACGTATTCACATACAGCAACCTTTTTGGTTGTTCAAAATGAAAATATTTACTTTCTTTTTCTGATTATAAAAGTAATATATGGTTATTCCAAAAAAACAAACAACAACAACAAAAAAAAACACACTATTTAAGGGTATATTATCGGAATTCCAGAACACTTAGTTGTGCTCGTGAGGAACCTGTACATAGACCAAGAGGCTGCCACTAGAACAGAACAAAGGGATACTGTGTGGTTTAAAGTTAGGAAAGGTGTGCATCAGGGTTGTATCTTTTCACCATACTTATTCAATTTGCATGCTGAGCAAATAATCTGAGAAGCTGGACTATATGAAGGTGAACACAGCATCAGGATTGGTGGAAGACTCATTAACAACTTGTGATATGCAGATGACGCAACCTTGCTTGCTGAAAGTGAAGAAGACTTGAAGCACTTACTGATGAAGATCAAAAACTACAGGCTTCAGTATGGATTGCACCTCTACATAAAGAAAACAGAAATTCTCACTACTGGACTTAAAAGCAACATCATGATAAATGGAGAAAAGATTGAAGTTGTCAAGGATTTCATTTTATTTGGATACACAATCAACACTCACGGAAGCAGGAGTCAAGAATTCAGACTTGACTTAGGGGAAATCTGCTGCGAAAGACCTCTTTTATGATGAAATGTAAGGATGTCACTTATGAGGACTATGGTGCACCTGACCTAAGCCATGGTATTTTCAATCGCCTGATATGCATGCAAAAGCTGGACAATGAATAAGGAAGACCAAAGAAGAATCAACACCTTTGAATTATGGTGTTGGTGAAGAATATTGAATATACCATGGACTGCCCGAAGAACGAACAAATCTTCTTGGAAGAAGTACAACCAGAATGCAGCTTAGAAGTGAGGATGGCATGACTTTATCTCACATACTTTAGCCATGCTATCAGGAGGGGCCAGTCCCTGGAGAAGGACATTATGCTTGGTAAAGTGGAGGCTCAATGAAAAAGAGGAAGACTTTCAACAAGATGGATTGACACAGTGGCTGCCACAATGGGCTCAAGCATAAGGTTTGTGAGGATGGCACAGGACAGGGCAGTGGAGTGTTTCATTCTGTTGTACATGGGGTCGTTGTGAGTTGAAACCAACTCGACGGTACCTAACAACAACAACATTTAAGGGTATAAATAAGAATGTAAAAAATACCCATAATCTCACCATTTGGGAAAAAACCACAATTTACATTTTGGCATATATCCATCTAAGATTTTTTTATGGCTACATACACACATTTGTTTTTTATACAAAAATGAGATGATTCTAGACATGGCACCATAGGCAGAAGCACCATGCTGTCCCTCCACAGCAAAGACCTGAAAAATGAAGTAAAACAGAGACAAATGTCAGTCCTGAATCCCTAAGCATCAAATGAAGAGATAAAGAACTCAACCAAGCACCGAATGGTATAAGAAACTGAGAGAACAGACAGCAAGGAGAGTAACAAGCAGAGGTCTCCTATCAGCTAATGCAGTACAGATCCACCATCTTGGACTCCTGTCAGAGATCAGCAGGCAGGGCATATGGGAAAGCAGATTCACTGAGCTCCTAGCAGGAAACAGAGCACGCGGTAACCAGCGTTACACACTTTCCCACCCCACACTGTGCCTCCCCCTGCTCCGCCTTTGCCGCTTCCCAGCTAGCTGGTCCATTGCTTCCCAGCAGGTGGATTCCCAGCTTCCTAGCAGGCCAATTTACTGCGTCCTGGCGGGCAGATTCCTAGCTCCCTGGAGGGCCAATTTGCTGCTTCCTGGCGGATGGATTCCAGGCTTCCCAGAGAGCTGATTCACTGCAATAGTGGTACAGGGGGCTCTGGTTCTGTGCTGCTTAAATTCCCACCGCCCATATCGGCCAGCTTCTTCAGTGCCATTTCTTTGTTGCTGTTATTGCTTTTTTCAGCCTCTCTTGGTTTCTTCCCTGCCTCTCACCTCCTCTCCCTCCTTTCTCTCAAACACCTGACTCTGTGTGCCATCTTTGCTTTTCTTGACAGGCTGTGAAGCACTGCTCAGCTGGGGAACTGCTTCCCTGGTTCGTTTCCCCAGTCAGTGTGGCGACGATGGTGGGATCCCTGGGGACTTTTTTGTTTCTTTGTTTATTTGTTTTCTCTTTCTTTTTTCGTTTTATTTGTCTTCATTTTTTGGTTTCTCGTCTCTTTCTACTTA
>NW_004444010.1:8074985-8075975 GCF_000243295.1 Trichechus manatus latirostris
TAGAAATCCAAAAGATAAACAACAAGATTTCAGAAATGGACAGTGTCATAGAAGGTCTGAGGAACAGGTCTGAAACAATGCAAGACAGGATCAGCAAAATTGAAGACAAACACTTGGATAGAAACCTGTTTGAGGAAAAATCAGAAAAAAGAAAGAAGAAAAATGAAGAGGCCCTGAGAATTATGTGGGAGACAATAGAAGGCAAAAATTTGCAAGTGATTGGAGTTCCAGAACAAGGTGAGAAAATGGAAAACACAAAGAGGATCATTGAAGACTTCCTGACAGAAAACTTCCCCAATATCATGGAAGATGAAAAGCTGACCATCCAAGAAGCTCAATCAACCCCATATAGGACAGACCCCAAAAGAAAATCACCAAGCATGTCATAATCACACTCGCTAAAACCAAAGACAAAAAAAAGAATCCTGAGAGCAGCTTGAGAAAAACGATAAGTCACAGACAGAGGGGAAACAATAAGACTAAGCTCTGATTACTTGGCAGAAACGATGCAGGCAAGACGATAATGGGATGACATATATAAAACCGTGAAAGAAAAAAATTGTCAACCAAGAATAATATATCCTGCAAAACTCTTGTTCAGATATGGTGGTGAAATTAGGACATTTCCAGATACACAGAAATTAAAGGAATATGTAAAAACCAAACCAAACTTACAAGAATTATTAAAGGAAGTCCTTTGGTTTGAGAACAAACAACATCAGATGACAGCCTGAATCTAGGACACAAGATTGCACCAGCCACATACCAACCTAGGAAAGGAACTCTCAAGGACTATTCAAAACCAAAAGATTTACAACAGGAAACCAGAGAGGAAAATCTGCAAATGACCATAACGTCAGAACAATAAAAGAGAGAATAAACACTTTAGGTATAGAACTTTCCAATGGAGAGGAAGGCAAAGCGATACCAAGTAATAATAGACTGGTTCAAACTTAGGAAAATAAGGGTAAATTTCAAGGCAACCACAAA
>NW_004444010.1:8077491-8124585 GCF_000243295.1 Trichechus manatus latirostris
TTCAGAGAAGAGCTTACAGCAGAACTACTCAAACTATTTCAGAACATAGAAAAAGAGGCAAAACTTCCGAACTCATTCTATGAAGTCAGCATAACCTTGATACCAAAACCAGGCAAAGACGCCACGAAAAAAGAAAATTACACACCAATATCTCTCATGAATATAGATGCAAAAATTCTTAACATAAGTCTAGCCAATAGAATTCAGCATCATATCAAAAAAATAATACACCATGACGAAGTAGGATTCATACCAAGTTTGCAAGGATGGTTCAACATTAGAAAATCAATCAGTGTAATCCACCACATAAACAAAATAAAGGAAACGAATCACATAATCATCTCAGTCGATGCAGAATACGCATTGAAAAAGTCCAACACCCATTCCTGATAAAGACTCTCAATAAAATAGATATAGAAGGGAAATTCCTCAACATAGTAAAGGGCATCTATGGAAAACTAACAGCTAACATAATTCTAAATGGAGGGAAACTGAAAACATTCCCCTTGAGAACAGGAACAAGACAAGGATGTCCTTTATCACGACTCCTATCTAACATTGTGTTGTCAGTCCTAGCTAGAGCAATAAGGAAAGAAAAAGAAATAAAGGTCATCCAAGTTGGTCATGAAGAAGTAAAACTGTCCCTATTTGCAGATGATATGATACTTTATATGGAAAACCCAAAAGACTCCACGAGAAAACTACTGGAAGTAATAGAAAGATTCAGCAGAGTAGCAGGATACAAGATAAACACAAGATATACAACAACAAAGAGAACGATGAAAGGAAATCAGGAAAGGCATACAATTTATAATAGCCCCTAAAAAAATAAAATACTTAGGAATAAATCCAACCAGCAATGTAAAAGAACTATACAAAGAAAACTACAAAACACTACTGCAAGAAACTAAAAGAGATCTACATAAATGGAAAAACATACCATGCTCATGGATATGTAGACTCTACATTGTGAAAATGACAATTCTACCCAAAGCAACCTACAAATACAATGCAATCCCGATCCAAATACCAACAACATTCTTTAAAGAGATGGAAAAAATAATCATTAACTTTATATGGAAAGGGAAGCAGTCCCAGATAAGTAAACCATTATTGAAGAGGAAGAATAAAGTAGGAGGACTTGCACTACCTGAGCTCAGAACCTATGATACAGCTATGATGGTCAAAACAGCCTGGTATGACAGAAATATTGACCAATGGAACCAAATCGAGAACCTAGAAGTACATCCATCCACCTACAGTCACCTGATCTTCAACAAGGGCCCAAAGTTCATCCAATGGGGGAAAAAAAGTCTTTTTAACAAATGGTGCTGGCAGAATTGGATGTCCATTTGCAAAAAAATGAAACAGGACCCATACCTCACACCATACACAAAAACTAATTTAAAATGGATCAAAGACCTAAGTCTAAAACCAAAAACTATAAAGATCATAGAAGAAAAAATAGAATCAACACTAGAGACCCTAACACATGACATTAACAGGATACAAACCATAACTAACAACATACAAATCCAGAAGATAAGCTAAATAACTGGGCTCTTCTACAAATTCAACACTTATGCTCATCAGAAGACTTCACCTAAAGAGTAAAAAGAGAACCTACAGACTAGGAAAAAAATTTCGGCTATTATAAACCCGACAAACCTCTAATCACTAAAATCTACAGAAAATCCAACACCTCTACCACAAAAAGACAAATAATCCAATTAAAAAATGGGCAAAGGAAATGAAGAGACACTTCAGCAAAGAAGACATTCAAACAGCTAACAGACATATGAGGAAATGCTTGGGATCACTAGCCATTAGGGAAATGCAAATCAAAATCACAAAGAGATACCATCTCACCCCAACATTACTAGCAAGAATGAAAAAACAGAAAATAACAAATGTTGGAGAGGCTGCAGGGAGATTGGAACTCTTATGCACTGCTGGTGGGAATGCAACATGGTAGAACCATCTTGGAAAATGATATGGCACTTACTTAGAAAGCTAGAAATAGAAATACCATATGATCCAGCAATCCCACTCCTAGGAATATATCCTAGAGAAATAAGAGCTATCACACAGATAGACGCATGCACACCCGTGTTCATTGCAGCAGTGTTCACAATAGCAAAAAGTGGAAACAACCTAGATGCCCATCAACAGATGAACGGATAAACAAACTATGGTACATACACACAATGGAATACTACACAACGATAAAGAACAATGATGTATCTGTGAAACATCTCACAACATGGATGAATCTGGAGAACATTATGCTGAATGAAATAAGTCAATCACAAAAGGGCAAATATTGTATGAGACCACTACTATAAAATCTCATGAAAAACTTTACACACAAAAAGAAACAATCTTTGATGGTTAAGAGGGAGGGGAGGGTGGGGGTGGAAAAACACTAAATAGACAATAGATAAGTGGTAACTATGGTCAAGGGTAAGACAGTACACAACATTGGGGAAGCCAGCACACCTTTTTCAGGGTAAGGTCATGGAAGCTCCATGGACAAATCCAAATTCCCTTAGGGACTGAATTGCTGGGCTGAGGGCTGTGAACATGGTCTCAGGGAACATCTAGCTCAACTGGCATAACATAGTTTATAAAGAAAATGTTCTACATTCTACTTTGGTGAGTAGCATCTGGGGTCTTAAAAGCCTGTGAGCGACCATCTAAGCTACTCCACTGATCTCACTCCTTCAAGAGCAAGGAAAAATGAAGAAAACTACAGATGCAAGGGAAACATTACTCCAAAGGACTAATAGATTACAACTATTATGGTCTCCAGCAGACTGAGTCCAGTACAACTAGATGGTGCCCGGCTACCACCACTGACTGCTCTGACGTCTGACAGGGACCACAAAAGAGGGTCCTGGACAAAGCAGGAGAAAAATGTAAAACAAAATTCTAACTCAAAAAAAAAAAGACCAGACTCACTGGCCTGACAGAGACTGGAGAAACCCCGAGAGTATGGCCCCCAGACACCCTTTTGGCCCAGTAATAAGGTCACTCTGGAGGTTCACCTTTTAGCCAAAGATTAGATAGACCCAGAGGACAAAACTAGACTACAGGGGCAAACCAACCCAGGGGCAAGGACTGGAAGGCAGGAGGGGAGAGGAAAGCTGGTAATAAGGAACCCAAGGTCAAGTAGGGAGAGTACTGATATGTCATGGGGTTGTTAACCAATGTCATAAAACAATATATGTTCTAAATGTTTAATAAGAAGTTGTTTGTTCTGTAAACCTTCATCTAAAGTTCAATAAAAAAAGAAAAAGAGATGATTCTATTCATGCAGTTTTGTAATCTTCTTTTCCTTTTTTGTTATTATATAAAGAGCTATGATGAATATCTTGTACATATATTTTTGTGCCCTTGAACAAATTCCTTGAAGTGTTAATCACTAGTTAAAAGTTAACATAATTAAAATATTGATGCAAATTGCAGATTGTTTTCCAGAAAAGTTGTTCCAGTTGACATTCCCATCAATACTGCCTAATGCTCCATAGTCTTGCCGACACTGGGCATTAATAAATTCTTAATCTTTTCCAATTTGATAGTCAAAAAAATAAAATAAAATGTTATCATTTTTTTTGATAAACTGACAGTTCATATATTTTGCCCTAGGATGCTCGTCTTTTTCTTAGTGATATGTAAAAGTTATTATACATATTAAGGAAGTTTTCATATGTTTTAGAAACATCTTCCATTTTCTTTTTGTTTGTCTTTGGTCTTGGTTTGAGGTGTTTTTCAAATCACAATGAAGTTAATATTTTTCCCACACAGAACAATTTCTGTATGACTTATCCATAAAGTTAAATAATGATTGATGACTAATAAGCCTGTTGAGCTGAAAGAATTTGGAACAATCAGGATACAGGTTTCTATGTGTATAAACACTGGTGTCAGCTTGTAGAACCGTGTTGAATTCCTAGCAGGGCAAACCGAGACCCTTGGGAGCAGGTGGGAGGAAGAGCAGGTGACCTGAAATTCTGTTCATTCAAATAGGAGCAATTTTATTTTTTCCTGTAGGTGGAAAACACAGGCTGGGTAATTTATAGAAAGGAGTTGGGAAAACAGATAATAGTCAGCTTGGTTGTAAAGTAAGAGGTTTGGGGAGGAAGATGGGGTGGAGAGAGACAGAAAAAAAGGGGTCACTGTGGTAAGGAGTGGAAATTTTGGTAAAGACAAAGAGGTTTAAGATAATTTTTAGGAAGTTTGTTGGTATGATAGCCAATTCTCACGAAACCTTCAATAGAAACCACATTCTTCATTACGCTTTAAAGTTGGACTTGGACAATGTCATGGATCGAATTATGTCCCCCAAAAATGTCTGTCAACTTGGCTAGGCCATGATTCCCAGTATTGTGTAATTGTCCACCATTTTGTCATCTGATGTGATTTTCCTTTGTGCCGGAAATCCTGCCTCTGTGATGTTAATGACACAGGATTAGAGGCAGTTATGTTAAAGAGGCAGGACTCAATCTACGAGATCAGGTTGTGTTTTAAGCCAATCTGTTTTGAGATATATAAGAGAGAAGCAAGCAGAGAGACAGGAGGACCTCATACCCCCAAGAAACAAGAGCCAGGAAAATACGTGTCCTTTGGACCCTGGGTCCCTGCACTGAGAAGCTCCTTGACCAGGGAAGATTGATGACAAGGACTTTCCCCTAGAGTTGACAGAGAGAGAAAGCCTTCCTCTGGAACTGGCACCCCGAATTGAGACTTCTAGCCTCCTAGACTGTGAAAAAAAAACCAAAACTAAATCCGTTGTCGTCGTGTCAATTCCAACTCATAGAGACCCTATAGGACAGAGTAGAACTACCACATAGGGTTTCCAAGGAGTGCCTGATGGATTCAAACTGCGGACCTTTTAGTTAGCAGCCGAACTCTTAACCACTATGCTATCAAAGTTGAATAAATTTCTCTTTGTTAAAGCATCCACTTGTGGTATTTCTGTTATAGCAGCACTAGATGACTAAGACAGACATATTTTTGGATACAAAAGTGGGAGGCAGGCCCCGGGGCAGGTACTGGTGAATGCAGTCCAAGCCCAGAGATCCCGGTTATGTTTAGGGTCCACAGTATGGTGGCATTGTGGTTGCCTTCCTAACATTCATTCCCCTGTAGATAATTAACCTAAGCCAATCGTGGTAACTCCACCTCCCTTGCCGGTAATCAGTTCAGGAATTTTTGCCAATGAGATGTCAGGGGAGGCTTGCTCGGGGCTTTCAGGAAAGAGACGTAAGTGTCTGTCTTGCTACAAGAGGATGGGAAAGGATATTACCTCAGGGGCATGGGCAGCCATCATGTGGCCATGAGGGGAGCCAGCCTTAGAAAGAAGCTCTGTTGATGGAAAGTGGAGAGAGACAGAAAGAAGCTGGGTCCCTAAAGACATTGTTAAGCCACTGATTCCACCAGCGCTGAAATCCATCCTATCGCTAGTCTTCCTGTTATGTGAAATAATAAACGGCCTTAATCTTTAAGTCTGTTGTTGTTGTTAGTTCCCGTCGAGTTAGTTCCGACTCAGAGCAACCCTATGTGCAACAGAATGAAACACTGCCTGGTCCTGGGCCATCCTCACAATTGTTGTTATGCTTGAGCCCATTGTTGCAGCCACTGTGTCGATCCATCTTATTGAGGATCTTCCTCTTTTTTGCTGAGTCTCCACTTCACCAAGCATGATGTCCTTCTCCAGGGACTGATCCCTCCTGATAACATGCCCAAAGTATGTGAGAAATAGTCTTGCCATCATTGCTTCTAAGGAGCATTCCAAGACAGATTTGTTCTTTCTTCTGGGAATCCATGGTATAGTCAATATTCTTTGCCAACACCATAATTCAAAGGCATCAGTTCTTCTTTGGTCTTCCTTATTCATTGTCCAGCTTTGGCTTGCATATGACGGGACTGAAAACACCATGGCTTGGGTCAGGCACACCTTGGTCCTCAAGGTGACGTCTTTGCTTTTCAACACTTTAAAGAGGTCTTTTGCAGCAGATTTGCCCAAAGCAATGTGCGTTTTCATTTCTTGACTGCTGCTTCCATGGGCATAGCTTCTAGCATCAAGCAACAAGCAAGCCCCACAGTATGACAAACTGACAGACACGTGGGGGGTTTAAGCCTGTAGGAGTCAGAATTTCTGTACTTGCAGCTGAAAACATTCTAACTGACATACAAAGAAACATTTGAACAAGCTGGGACCCTGGAAAAAGTACTGAATTCCTAAACAGAGTGGTCTGGACTCAGTTCAGACCAAACGTTTGGACTGGACCTTTTTTCAAGAGCATTCTGAATTGTCTTCAGTTCCCAGAATATGCTGTGTTCTCTCTTACCTCAGGGTCTTTGCATACACTGTTCCCTCTTCCCGGAACACTGCTTTCTCTGCTGTTTTGCTTACTTGACCCTGACTCAACCTTCAGGCCTTTATTAGGAGTCAAGGGTTCCAAAAGATTTCCTTAACTCCTCAAGTCTGAGTTGAATGTTCCCCTCACATGCTCCCATGGAAGTCTTGTGCTTTCCCCATGTAGCCTTTTTCAAACTGAATTGAAATTGCCTGTATCTCCCTGTGAAGGCAGGGACTATGTCTGAGTTAGGCACCACTATCTCTGTAAGACCTGGCATATTACCATACTATCTGCTCAATATTTGCTGAATGAGTGAGTGAATAAAAGAAGCATACATTCTTTCTAATTGGGTTTTAACAAGATTTTTGCTTTCTATAAGAAAGCTGAAATTCATTATAAGCACATATCAGTAAAGCAACTATTTCATTTTTCCTTAGAAAAGTTTCGTTTGGTGTCAAATGCTTTAAATGTATAAAGATCCATTTTTTTTAATTGAGATATAATTCATATGCCATAAAATTCACCCCTTTAAGATGTGTAATTCTGTGTTTTTAAGTGAATTCTCGATGTTGTACAATTATCACCACTACTAAATCCCAGAAAATTTTCGTCATCTCCAAAAAGAAACCCCCATCCCCATTAGTGTCACTCCCCATTGCCTCCTCCCCTCAGCCCTTGGCAATCACTAGTCTACTTTTTGTCTCTATGGATTTGCCGATTTTGAACATTTCATAAAAGTGGAATCATATAACATGTAGCCTTTTTTGTCTGGTTTCTTTCATTTAGCATAATGTTTTCAAGGTTCATCCATGTCACAGCATGTATCAGTACTTTGTTCCTTTCTATAGCTGAATAATATTCCATTGTATATATATGCCACATTTTGTTATCCATTCGTCAGTTGGACATTTGGGTTGTTTTCACTTTCTGGCTATTATGAATAATGCTGCTATGAACATTCCTGTACTTGATTTTTTGTGGACATATGTTTTCAATTCTCTCGTGTATACCTAGGAGTAAAATTGCTGGGTCATATGGTAATTCTATTTAACTTTTTGAGGAACTGCCAAACTGTTTTCCAAAGCAGCTGCACCCTTTTACATTTCCACCAGCAATGTTTGAGGGCTCCAATTGCTTCATATCCTAATAAAGATACACTTGATTAAATTTATTTTAGGCAAACAAAATGCTGACATGGAGAAATAGGAATGATACTGTCTGTACTCATGTGGTTAATACATATGACTCAAGCTGTCAGTAATAATCTCACCAATCTGACATTTGACATCTAAGAGCTCCTAAGACAAGATAAGAGAAAATCAGTAACTTTAGAATAAATGATCGATGTAACCAAAGTTATTTGTTTAAATTGATTTAAAAAAAAAAAAGAAAAAAGCCATTCATATTGATGGGTAAAAGAGCCTAAAGTCAATTTAAACTTGAAAGTCACATTGCAGAGGCCTTAGCTTGAGCCTATGCCATTCCCTACTGGAGTTCAGATATGTGTGGACCATTTGGTGGACTGAGCTGCCAGAAACTGATGTTTAAGAGGGACAAATCAACTTGAGAGAGAGAACTTATTTTAAGTGAAGGGGGACTAAGGGAGAAAACGTGTTAAGATAAGTGTCTTAGGCTTCTAGTGGGAGGTGGAGTTCTGAATACACCGGACTCCCCCCAAACCCTAACCCTATCTCCATGTACCCAGGACTGAGTCCCAGAACAGAAAAATCTGAAAGTATTATTTTCATTGAAACCTCTAGGACATTGGATCCAAGGCAATACTGCCTTAGTAATCCACTCCTATTGATATGTTACACAAAAGGGAGAAAGGCATTCTCCCATTTTGGCACCAAACTTCATAACCTCCAGAACATTCAGCTCCACCTTGACACAGTGAAGACCCTAGTATATCAAGGGTGGTAGCAGTGGCAATGGGGCCTATAGGGGTGGTTGACTGGGGACATTGGAAGCAGTTTCCCCAGTCACACATCTATAAGGGTAGTACAAGCCTGGGCAGTTGACATCACTGAAGAGAAGCAGAGCAGAAGACATTGGTGGTACCCCAGAGTGGCCCTGGCTTTTTGGTGAGTCCAGGTAAGATGCTCCCTGGGGGCTCCCAACAGGGAGATTAATGGGGTCTAGTGGTGAGGGTAAGAGCTAGAGACATGCAGATCAGTACTATCAATGCATTAAGAGTGTACAGTATTCTGGCAGGTGTGGCCTAGGAAGTACAGATTCTAACCATTAATGAAATAAAGTGAAATGAAAAATAACTAGGTAGCTGAGGAATGAGCCAAACAAATTTGAGTTGAATGACTGAAAACACATTGTTCCTTTTGGAATGATCTGGCAGTCCTATAAAATGATTTTTTTTCTCCCATTCCAAGAGTCTTTGCTATTGTTATAGCTGATGTTATAAAATTGTTCAGTGGCCTTTCCCACCATAGGTTGTCATGATGTTCTCACATCTGGGAACTTTCCATTGCTTTAGAGATTAATTTTCCCACATTTTCTATTCCGTGATGTTTGCCATTAGGGATGAAAACATAACTTGCAGTCAATGGCAGGAAAAGTAAGCTGCAGATACAGTGTGTAACAATAAAAAAAAAAAAAATGAGCAAGTTCAGTTGCATCCAAGATGTTGAGTAACATGAAATCAATGCAGCAGAACCTGTGAGGATGGCCATGGCCATGACTGGGGATAGTTCTTCCATCTCACGATAGTGGTGAGGAAGGATTCAAGATGCTGCCTTTTCAGCATCTTGGAAATGAAACCATGTGATCACACCTTTGTGTTTCTAATAAGATGAGATACATTTATTAAGTTCAGGCAAATGCTGAAGATGTCATGAGTTATCCTTAGACTCATTTACCATCAAAGGATACTTTCCAGAACTTTAGGAAAGAAACACAAGAGACCTTATCTGATAAAGTTCTTGATACGTATCGAAGTATAAAAACATTTCAGAGGGTGTTGTTTGAGTAACACATGAGAAAGTGTTACCAGGGAAGATGCCCTATTCCCTCTGTGTGTGCATAGGATGGTTTGAAGCAATGGTTTCCAAAACCTGGATTATGTGGGGCCCTAACAAATCTTTGAAAGTATCCTGCAGCAACTGGGGGAGGGGGCTACATAGATCCATGGCCCCCATGTTAATCAGACAGGCTGAGTCATGATCTCTTTTGTATATTGGGTCTTGACTAAAATTTATATTTGAACATGAGGACAGGCTGCTTAAAGAAATAGAAAAAAACAAGAGAGAGAGAGGTTGAAAACCATTGGAGTTTGCCTTGATTCCACTTCTGCAAATGTTATGGTTTCTCAGGACGAGCCTTCTCCAGGATGAATCCTGCACATTAATCACAGTTGTAGCAAACTCATTTGCTGTTTTCCTTACTCACACCGGGAATTCATCTACTCCTGGCTCCCAACACATGGGCTTGGAAACGCCACCCTGGCTGCTTTGTTACTGAGCCACATGGTGGAAACTGAGCAGAGCTCTTGGCTTAATCCTTCGCCCCAACCCCTGGCTGACCTCCTGCACAGTGCATCTCCACGTCATTCAGGGGGAGAAAACTCAGGAGCCCCTGAGAGAAGATGGCTCAACTGCTGGTCCTGTCCCAGATTTGGGCCCCTCTGCTCAGCACAGCTGAGATGAAAACAGGTCAGGCAGGAGAAATCAGCAATGCCTTTAAGGGCCAGAAAACGTCTGGGAATGTTAGAGTATGACAAAGCCAGGGGATTTCAAAATTTGGTCACTTTAGCACTCAGCTCCAGGCCCTTTGGAAACCACCCATCACACTGTTGAATCCAGAACCAGCTCTGTCAATTTTTTTTTTTTCTTTTTTTGTATCTTAGTACTCAATCGTTCAAAGCACTATAGAGAGGGTTTCTAATGTTTTCCACACATCATAATGGATTAAAACCAGGAGAGGAGCAGTGACTGCCAGGAAGAGTTACAAATGGAGAGAAACACAGAAAAGATGGAAAAAAGGGAAAGAAGGGTGACACATATGTGGACTTAATCAGTAACTTTATCTGGCAATGCAAAAGTCAACCAGTTAAGAGCACACAGAACCCAGTTTGGTCCCTGCCCTGATTAACCTCATTCCACCTCCACCTCCCCTACCCTCGCCGGGCTTTTGGCTTCTTGGGCAACAGGCAGACGTGTCAGCTTCAACTGGCTTCCAGCTCATCTGGCCTCTGTAACAATGGCCAAGGCCAAGCACTTGATGGTTCAGCATTTCCCAAGTCCTGAGCCTCTGAAGGCCACACGTGGCATTACTAGGAGCTCTCTGCCCATGAGTGGGTCTGGAATATGCCTGCTGCCCCCACTCCTGGTCCCCAGATGGTGGGGCTGAACCAAGGTGTACATTCAGCTACAGGTGCCCTGTTTTTGTGGCCGGCTGGTCTGCCTAACTAGTGTTTGCCTGGTTCCTGTCTTTAAAGTGGGACTAGAACTTGGCCCAGAAGCTCTCTGGGGCTGCTGTGCCCTCACACTGCTCCTGCCAGTCTGCTCATGTCATCTTGTCCCTCTCATGGCCCATCCACCCACCTCTGGACCACACTAGAGTTCCAAACTTGTTATTTTGAAGTCTCAAACCTACAGCAAATTTGAGAAAACTATACAATGAATAGCCATATACTTACTCTTCACTTTGACTTACTAGTTGTTAACTTTTTCCCACATTTGTTTTCTTTCTCTTTCTCTTTCTCCACACACACACAGCCACAATTTGCCCTTATAATGTCATTTATAGATACATGTTTTTCAGTCCAATCAAGGACCATCTCTTGCATTTAGTTGCCATGTCTCCTTAGTTTTCTTTAATCTAGAACAGCTCCCTTGCTTTTAAAATATCTTGCTTGACATCAACACTTTTTTTCCAAGTTTTTTTTTTTTAATTCTACTCTAGATGAAGGTTTACAGAGCAAACTAGCTTCTCATTAAACAACTATACGTATTGTTTTGTGACATTGATTGCCAACCCCACGACATGTCAACCCTCTCCCCTTCTCAACCTTAGATTCCCCATTACCAGCTTTCCTGTTCCCTCCTGCCTTCTCGTCCTTGCTTCTGGGCTGCTGTGTCCATTTAGTCTTGTTTTGTTTTATGGGCCTGTCTAATCTTTGGCTGAAGGGTGAACCTCAGGAGTGACTTCACTACTGAGTTAAAGTGTATGTGGGGGCCATACTCTCGGGCTTTCTCCAATCTGTGTCAGGCCAGTAAATCTGGTCTTTTTTTGTGAGTTAGAATTTTGTTCTACATTTTTCTCCAGCTGTGTCCAGGACCCTCTATTGTGATCCCTGTCAGAACAGTTGGTGGTAGTAGCTGGGCACCAGCTAATTGTGCTGGACTCAGTCTGGTGGATGGTGTTGTAGCTGTGGTCCATTAGTCCTTCGGACTAATCTTTCCCTTGTTTGACATCAACATTTTTAAAGAGCCCAGGCCAATTGTTTTATTGAATATCCCCACTTTAGACGTCTGATTGTCTACTCGTGGTTCCATTCAGGTTAAGCATATTTGGCCAGAATATTCTACAGGTATGACTGCCTCTTAGGTACAGACTATGCCCTATGTCCACTTGCCCTCCTCAGGACTTAACTGTGCACATCACTATATGGTAATTGCACCTCTGGGAGAAGGCAAAGCAGCAGCGTGGCAAGGAGCTTGTGCTGAGCAGAGCTTGGCTCCCAGGGGACCTGGCAGGGGACCTGGCAGACATGATTCTGATGATTCGGGCAGGTTGCATTGGTTGAGAAGAGAGACTGCCAAATATCCTTCTTTGTCCCCCACTTTCATTTTATTTTAAGATCTAATAAATTTATTAGAATTAAGACAGTGAAATAATGGCACAGAGTTGCAAACATTGACCAATGGAACAGAATAGAAAGCCATGAACTTATCTAAGAAATGTGGATATTTGACATATGAGAAACTTGATATTACAATTGTTTTACCACTTTTATGTGGGTGAGATATTTATACCCACCCCGTTACCGTCAAGTCCATTCTGATTCATAGAGATCACGTAGGACAGAGCAGAACTGCCCCATATGGCTTCCAAGGCTGTAAATCTTTACGGAAGTAGACTGCCACATTTTTCTCCAGTGAAGTGGCTGGTAGGTTCAAACTACCAACACTTTGGCCAGCAGCTAAGCACTCACCCACTGCACCACCAGGGCTTGTTAGATATTAATAAAGGTTGTGTATGTGTATATATATATATATATATGTTTGTATATATACATATAAATTTTTAAAATAAACTTTTTATTTTAGAATAGCTTTAGATTACAGAAAAGTTGCAAAGGTAATACAGAGAGAGACAGAGATAGAGTCCCTGGGAGATACAAATGATTAACTCACTTGGCTGCTAATCAAAAGGTTGGCAGTTCGAATCCACCAAGAGACACCTCAGAAGAAAAGCATGGTGATCTACCTCCAAAAAGTCAGCTACTGAAAACCCTACGGAGCACAGTACCACTCTGACATGCATGGGGTCGCCATGAATGGAATAGCCTCAAAGGCAACTGGTTTTATTTATTTATATATTTTTTAAATTTTATTGTGCTTTAGGTGAAAGTTTACAGCTCAAGTTAGTTTCTCATTCAAAAATTTATACACATATTGTTTTGTTTGGTTGCAATCCCCACAATGTGACAGCACTCTCTCCCTTTCCACCCCAGATTCCCTATGTCCATTCGTCCATTTCCTGTCCCTTCCTGCCTTCTCGTCTTGCTTTTGGGCAGGCGTTGCCCATTTGATCGTGTATATTTAGTTGAACTGAGAAACACGTTCTTCCCGTGAGTTATTGTTTATTTTATAGGCCTGTCTAATCTTTGTCTGACAAGTGGGCTTCAGAAGTGGTTTCAGTTCTGAGTCAGTAGAGTGTCCAGAAGCTATAGTCTCAGGGTTTCCTCTAGTCTCTGTCAGACCAGTAAGTCCGGTCTTTTTTTTGTGAATTTGAATTTTGTTCTACATTTTTCTCCCACTCTGTCCAGGACTTTCTGTTGTGATCCTTGTCAGAACGGTCACTGGTGGTAGTTGGGCAAAATATAGTTCTTCTGGGTCCCCACTTTGTTTTAATGAGCTCTCAGACGGGCTTGTAGAATTCTATCATAGTCCAGTGGTAGTCAGGCTGTTTGGACCCAAGAGAAAACATATGGAGAAGAGATTCCACAGAAGAACATCTTAGAGGCTCCTCAGGCCCAAAGGTTCTGTCTGGTACATGACCTTTAGTACATGGCCAGAGCTTCCAAACTTGAGTAGAAGCTCAGGTCAAAGGGGTTGTAGTGCTGGGCTTCAGACAGAAACAGGAAGGGCTAGGAGAAGTCGGGACTGGTTGAGCACAGAGATTTGGCGGATATCCATGTTCTGCACTTGCAAGCAAGCTAAATTCTTCCTTGGAAAGGAAGCATGGGTACCATAAGTTCAAAAAGTCAAAGTCAAAACCTAAATCCAGAAGTTTCCCTGGACTATGAGTTCCTGCAGGGCAGGAAGCCTTTTCTGTTATTCTGCACATCCTCATGACTGAGCACCATGCTTTGTACACGAGAGACACACAATGGATGGATGGATGGATGGATGAATGAATGTATAAATTCATATTATTTCCAAAGACGCAGGACCAGGTTTAGTTTCAAAGAGTCCAGTTTAACTGGGAGAATCCAAGAATCAGTATCTGATAGTATAGACGGGGGGAGATAACAAAACATAGAGTTTCAAGATACATAAGACAAGGATAACCTTGTTTGCAGGAGGAGTTGAACCCAATAAATTGTTGCACATATTACAATTCGACTTCAATCCACCTAACTCCAGACTTTGCTTTTATAATAAGCTCATTGATGTCCTGGTTTTCTTTGTTTAGCCTTGTGTAGCCAGGAATATGCCTGCTCCATCAGGCATACATGCTATCTCCAAGAACCTGGGAGTGAGGCCACCGGGATGTTTTTTCCCTCTCGTGCACTGCAGTACATGGTAGAAACAGAAGGCAAGATGTGGACATGCTCATATAACACCCAGGCTTTTCAAATGTATAAAGTAGCATTCAAGGGTCACCCTCTAATATCATTGTCTTAGTCATCTAGTGCTGCTATAACAGAAATACCACAAGTGGATGGTTTTAACAAAGAGAAATTTATTCTCTTACAGTCTAGGAGGCTAGAAGTCCAAATTCAGGGTGCCAGCTCCATGGGAAGGCTTTGTCTCTCTGTTGATTCTAGGGGAAGGTCCTTGTCATCAATCTTCCCGGGTCGAGGAGTTTCTCAGCTCAGAGACCCCAGGTCCAAAGTATACACTATTCTCCTGGCTCTTGTTTCTTGGTGGTATGAGATCCCCGTCTTTCTGCTCGCTTCTCTCTTTTATATCTCAAAACAGATTGATTTAAGACACAACCTAATCTTGTAGATTGAGTCCTGCATCATTAACATAATAGAGGCAGGATTTCCAACACATAGAAAAATCACATCAGATGATGTAGACAATCACACTATACTGGGAATTATGGCCTAGCCAAGTTAACGCATTTTAGGGGGACATAATTCAATTCATAACAATCACAAAAACTGGGAGGAAAGTCCACAAGTCAGAATGGAAAAATGCCATGGAAAGACAGCTCAAGAAGGTCCTAATAAAAACACAGCTTAAAGGTTTGGCGCATTGTTTGCCACATTGTTTGAAGGAAGGAGGGTGGTCAGGGGTCAGTGATTGAGCTACTGACTGTATTCAGCATCTAGAGTGCTGGAAGCTTCCAGCAAGACCTTCTAGACTGCTGAGGTGGCTCTGGAAGATATCTTAATGGATATAAGCACTGTGCAGGGAAAAGAAAGACTTGCCAGGTGATTTGGAAGACAAGTATTTTTAAGTTGAGAAGAGTGCAATCGTATTCTCATTCCCACATTTAGAGATGAATAAAAACGGCAGAAAGAGAGGAAGTGGGCTGTGCCTGGGCCTGCTGTAACTACCATGCAGCTCTGCTTCCTTATATAGGTTTCTTTTTGCACACACGGTCTTGGTTTAGGTTTCTAAAACCGATGCTTTTTATTTATAGGTCAGGCAAACCCCAATTTTTCTAAATACTCACTCAAGATGGTGCTGGCCAGACCCAAAGTTATGTTATCACCCTGCCAAGTGCCCCTTCTTTCCTACCTTCCTGTCTGAGTCCCTGATTGAAGAAGCTGGTTGACCTCTTCAGTTCTCTAAACTTTCCCAACTTTTTCTTTCTTGCCAGCGTGTCAGTACATCTGAACCCTCCTGATCCCTGTTGGCCTTGCAGGCCTCAGCTCGAGTTCTGTCCTTTTTTACTGGGAACTGATGTCAGCCCAGCTGGACTACAGCCCAGCAACCATTCTGTTGCTAATGAATTGTCAAGGAGAACAAAACACTGCAGCCCTCCCGGAACTATTTTGTCATCTATAGTTGGAGCCCACAAAACTTCAGGATTTGGAAAAGAACAAATGTCATTTGAATGTGCTTATTTGCATTAGGCTGTGAGGACCCCCAATTCACCACACCCTGGGTGTTTACAGAACTCAAGCAAATGACAAAAGGTTACAGGAAAACTCCACCCTTGCAGCATTTCCCCACTCACTTCCCGCCCTCCCACACTGGCAGGCAGGCCTGGTAGGGAAAATTCTTTTATAGCCCCACAGATAGCAGGTCCAGGCTTGGCAGCTTCAAAAGGATTGAGCAAATCTTGGAAAGCTGGGGCTGAAAGAGCCATTAAAGGCATTAAGACCAATATTCACCTGCAAAGCTGAGGAAACTGAAGCCAGGGAGGTTGTCTGGAATCTCATTTCTAGAATGGCCAAGAGATGGGTTTCCTGTACAGTGCTCCTTCTGCACACTAAACTAGAGATACACTATGAAATTACTACTGACAGAAAACAAGGGTATTTTTTAAGAAGGCAGTTTGTCTAAGAATTTTAAAAGCAGTATCTCTGATCCCCCTTGCTGAAATCTGTGTGCTTAAGTAGAGGCAGGAAGATGTTTCCACCCATTCCCATCTTAATTCAGTATTAAAAACTGCCCCCATTTAGTGCATTTTCTCAGAGCCCAGGAAAGAGGCATTCTCTTTTTGTATGATTTGCCTCATTTTTAGTACTTGAGCTCAACTTCTTAAAAAGATACTCATTCTTCTACTAGTTCTTTTTTTTTTTTTTTTTGTGAAAACATTCTCAGTTTAGCCACCCTCATCTTCTCTGTCCAAAGTTGTGTTCCTTGTTATTAATAGTTCCTTTGGTTTCTATCAATTAACAATTATAAATGGGCTTGAATTTCATTTTCATGCAGATGAACAATGACACTTTATTACTGGAGGAACATATTTGAGAAATGGAGGGACTTCAGGTAGGTTGATAATTTGCACAATTTTTCACAACACAGTGAAATTCTGATCTTAAAGGAGTTAAACCACCATCATCAACAACAAAAACAGCCTTTACTATTAATGCAGGCTGTTTTCCTAAGTAAGGTCCCATTAAAGGGGGAGTTAGGGGATCAGGTGACTTGACTGCAAATATCAAGTAGGCTCTGTTCTCCTGAGGGAGGGGCTGGCATAGTAAACCTGCCTAGCACAAGTTCAGTAGCTTCCCAGAGAAATCCTGATGGACAGATGAAGAGCCTTGTGTACAGGCTACTGGGCGAGGAGGAGGCAGGGATTAGCCAGCTGGCCCAGGGCCAAGGCTCCCTCGGAAATCTCTGCCTCTCTTACCACCCCAAAACATATTAGTCAGGCTAGGCCTATGTTGCCAAAGATCAGTTACGACACTGACTTTACAACATGGCTAACTTGTATAAATCTTTCTGTCACACCAAGGGTATGTTCATGTGGGTTCATGATCAGTGGCTTCCAGAGTTTAAGATTTCATAACAACCCCCCCCACCTTACAAAAAAGGGGGCACTGACAAATAGTGGCAGCTTTTATTTCTGCCAAATAAGAATATTAGTAATATCATGGATATTTTAACAACGGATTTTCTAATTGAAAAGACAAAAACTAAGAACAAATGACTGTGTTTCCCATGAAATGACATTTGGCAATCCTATAGTGACTTTTAACAAAAGGATATATGTATTTTAAAAAATTGTGTTTTTCAAATAAATTGAGAAATCACAACATAATATTTTATTTATCACTGCTGCCTCTGGTGCAGTTCCTGGTGCTTCAGCCTAGCCCTGTGGTTCTGGCCTCTTGTGTGGCACCCGGCACAAGAAGTCTGGGAGTTCTCCTCCTGATGTGGCCAACACCCCCAGCACATACACTGCTTCAGCTAGATAGAAGGTATGGGGTGTGATAAGGATTCCCTGCATTGAGATTCATCCCTTCCCCTGTGTAGCTACCTTGTTTCTGCAAAGACAGAGGCCCATGCACAAGAGTCTTTGTATCTCCTTACTGGATGAAGGATTGGAATTCTTTATCACTTACAGGTAGCTCCATAAAATGCTTGTTAGCAAGTATCTGTTCTCAAAAGGATCTGTCATCACCCACTACAAAGGTGATGTCCCCTCTTGTCTTAGTTTGGGTTCACCCAGTAGCAGATTCTGAGGAAAGGTTTGAGTATAAGTAGGTTACTTGGAAGGGGATCCCAGTAGGGGAATGGGGGCATCAGACAGGGAAGGGAAGGCAGCCCATAGACAGGATGCATTAATGAGCCAGGTTACACCGGGGCAACTGGGAGACCCCTGGGAGATAGCAAAGAGCACTCCTTGGAGTTGCACCACTGGAGGGTTGTATCATTAATTCCCATCTGTTATACGTTGAGTTTTGCTCCTGAGGGCATTAGTTGCCCAGCACTTCCGACCTGTTCTATGCATAAGCCATACATGTGAGAAATGAGCTTCTGAGTTCAATCAGATATAGGAGACCAAATGGGCAGCTCCTGTCAAAAAGCAGGATGAGAGGGCAGGAAGGGACAGGAACTGGTTGAATGGACACAGGGATCCCTGGTGGAAAGGGGGAGTGTGCTGTCATATTGTAGGGATTGCAACGAATGTCACAAAACCTTATGTGTATAAATTTTTGTATGAGAAATTAACTTGAACCATAAGCTTTCTCCTAAAGCACAATAAATAAATTAAAGAAACTATGTAGAATAGCAAAAAAAAAAAAAAAAAAAAACCAAAAAAACACAACTCTAGGCGAAATTATACCCAAAAGTCTCTTGAAAACCCATAAAGCAATAGTATCTAGGCCCTTAGATGCTTACAAGCCTGTAAAGTTAAAATCTTCAAATGCATAAATGATGAAACTCTACTGTAACAATAGATGGTCGCTAAATAGCCTTCTAAAATGGCCACCTAGGGCAGGTCTGGTCAACTGTAGGGCTTTAATTTTGCAGATTGGATTATGCAGCTTCTTATATTAAATACTGAAAAATAAGTTAGGTCCCTACCCACATAATACACAAAAGGAAATTCTAGATAGATTAATGAACTAAATGCAAAAACCCAAAACTATTTAAAAGATTTAAATCAAATTAAAAGATTGATAATATCCAGTGTTGGCTAAGGTGTGCAGTCATGGATACAATCTTATAAGAGGACTATGTCTATCAAAATTTTGACTTCATTCTGGATACCTGTTTTGTAAAAATACACATTGAACAAAGATACATGTTCAATGTTATTCATTGCAGCATTGATTATAATTGTAAAGAAAAGTGGAAATAACCAAAATATTCCTCAAAGAAAAATGGCTAAATAAAGGTATACCCTTCTAGTGTCAGGCAGCTGTTAAAAAAGTAAAAAAAGATAAGTTTATATGAATTGACATGGAAACAGCTCATGGCATGTATGTAATAACTTACCTGAATTCAGTTTTTCATCTGTAAGATGAGGAAGTTGGACTAAAAAATTTCTAAGATTCCTCCTAGCTTCATTCTGTGAAAGAGAAGTATGTCATCTGTCTCAAGAATTTTGTGTGCTTAAAAAATAGAATTCTTTTCATTTTTTCCTTGGGAAAAAACTAAAATTCATAAAACCAATGAACTCCTTGTTCATCTTTTTTCCTTCATCAAGGTTAAATCTGCTTTCTTTCCCAATTCAGATGATCGAAACCCTTTGGGACTTAAAATTAAATAAGACAACTCTGAAAATAAGTATGTTCAAACAGCTTTACTAACGAAAACAAAACAAAAACAAAAATATGAATGCGTGATTTCAATGACAATATATTCCAGAGCCAGCGATTAACAGATCAATCTCTAAACCCTTTCTATAATATTGGTGAAATCTACCAACAATTATCCTCAAAGCCAGATGAGGGCTGCATTTGTATGGTGGGAGGAAAGGTCTGGACAAAACTGTTTCCAATTACAGGAGATTCCAAATTTACATGTGTCAAAAAAAACCATCCTCGTAGGAACTGATAAAATGGAAAGGTTTTCATTTTAAACAAACAGAAAAGATAACCTAAGGAAGCAGAAATTTCATTTCCATTTTGACTACATTTCCATAACTGCTGACAGCCCAGAATTCTTTGTTGTGGGAGTAGGAAATTTGCTTAAACTTTCTGGGTTCCCAGCTTCCTCATATGGAAAACAGGTATGGAATTTTTGACTCATCTTTCAGGGTCATGCTGAAGAAAGGTGAATAATTAGAAAAGTCTCCTGAAAGCAGAAGAGAACTCATCAATCATAGAAGGAAAACCAGGACATAGAGCACAACAATGAATTGTCCACCACCTCAGAAAGTCCTGGATCCAATATAGACAATCATTTTGGTTCTTATTTACAGTTGGAGAGGCTTCTGAAGCTCATTAGAGTCTGGAATTACTTCATACGCTGGACTCAGGAAATTTCAAAGGAAACTCCAAATCCACTAGCTGGTTTGCTCTTCCCTAGATATTAACTGAACTATTTACTTCTTTAAAAATCAGGCTGAATTTAGCACTAATGGAGCCAAATTTGGCTCTATCTCTGAGCAACTCCTGCTGTTGTCAGTGGAGACTGTGTGTACAGGAGAAGAGAATGCGGCCCATTGTCCTACCAGATGCAAATTAAGTTCCTGATTCAACAACAAAAAAAATCTGTCCTTCAGGCAGGGAAAACAACAAGACTCTGAAGCTAGAATTATTTTTATGGCACGGCAACAAGCTTTTGCAGAAATTTACATTGTGGTTTGTGATTGGCAAACAAAACAAAATTTAAAAAGGATTCTAAAACTGACTTCTTATTATTGTGATTTTTCTCAGTTTCAAGGTCCATGCTAATGATAAAAATCTCTATTAAAATATGTTCAGAAAAACCAAAAGCACAAGGAAAATATTAGTCCAAAGGACTAATGGACCACATGAACCACAGCCTCCACCAGCCTGAGCCCAGAAGAACTAGATGGTGCCTGGCTACCACTACCAACCACTCTGACAGGGATCACAATAGAGGGTCCTGAATGGGGCTGGAGAAAAATGTAGAACAAAATTCTAACTCACAAAAAAAGACCGGACTTACTGATCTGGCAGAGACTGTAGAAACCCCGGACACCCTTATAGCTCAGTAATTAAGTCACTCCTGAGGTTCACCCTTCAGCCAAAGATTAGACAGGCCCATAAAACAAAACAAGACTAAATGGGCACACCAGCCCAGGGGCAAGGACGAGAAGGCAGGAGGGGACAGGAAAGCTGGTAATGGGAACCCAAGGTTGAGAAAGAGAGAGTGTTGACATGTTGTGAGGTTGGTAACTGTCTTAGTCATCTAGTGCTGCTGTAACAGAAATACCACAAGTGGATGGTTTTAACAAAGAGAAGTGTATTTCCTTACATTAAAGTAGGCTAAAAGTCCAAATTCAGGGTGGCAGCTCCAGGGGAAGGCTTTCTGTCTCTCAGCCTTCTCATCAGTGTTCCCCCGGACTAGGAGCTTCTCCACGCAGGGACCCCGGTCCAAAGGACGCACTCTGCTCCTGGCACTGCTTTCTTGATGGTATGAGGTTCCCCCTGTCTCACTGCTCACTTTTATCTTTTATATCTCAAGAGATTGCCTCAGGACACAATCCTGTCTTGTAAATTGAGTCCTGCCTTACTAACACAACTGCCACCCATCCTCCCTCATTAACATCATAGAGGCAGGATTTATAACATATAGGAAAATCACACAGTACCAGGAATCATGGCCCAGCCAAATTGACACGTACATTTTTGGGGGGACATAATTCAATGCACGATAGCAACCAATGTCACAGAGCAATATGTGTATTGATGGTTTGATGAGAAGTTGATTTGCTCTGTAAATCTTCATCTAAAGTATAATTAAAAAAAAAAAAAACAACTCACTGACCAAAAAAAAGTGATACCAATAGTACAATAAAAAGCAGTATAAATAATCCAACTAATTTCATAATTATCTGTAGTCAATGATGATTTTTTGATTGACAGCATGGGTGACTGAGATAAACTGTTAACAGACTACATGTAGACCACACACACCCCCAAAGTAATAAGCTATATTTGATTTCCTTGTAATAGAATAATACTTTGCTATTAACCATTGTGGTTTTCAATTCTTTGTACTCTTACCACTCTCCCAATATTTGAGTGGCAGTGAGGACTTTTGTTATGTACTACTAAGGTAGAGCCTAAACAGCTGAAATGCAGAAAGAGAAACTGAGTCAATGCCTAGTTTTGAGTTTTAAAAAGTTGGCTTTGACGATCAAGAGCCAAAGCTTGAAGGAGTATGTCTATCTCATTGCACTCTAGTGAGTGATGAGTACAATAATTATTTTTTATTTTTGGTAACATTAGTTCTTAGAAAATGGTTTTTCTTTGTTATTTTGTGGCTATTAGTCATTCATACTTCCTTTGTTATGAATTGTCTGTTTTATGTTTGTCTTAGTCATCTAGTGCTGCTCTAACGGAAATACGACAAGTGGATGGCTTTAACAAAGAGAAGTTTATTCTCTCACAGTCCAGTAGGCTACAAGTAGAAATTCATGGCATCAGCTCCAGGAGAAGGCTTTCTCTCTCTGTCAGCTCTGGAGGAAGGTCCATGTCATTCCATGTCATTCCTTTGGTCTGGGAGCTTCTCTGCGCAAGAACCTCAGGTCCAAAGGATGCACTCTGCTCCCGGCACACTTTCTTGGTGGTATGAGGTTCCCAACTCTCTGCTTGTTTCCCTTTCCTTTTATCTCTTGAGAGATAAATGGTGGTGCAGGCCACACCCCAGGGAAACTCTCTTTACATTGGATCAGGGATGTGACCTCGGTAAGGGTGGTGTTACAATCCCACTCTAATCCTCTTTAACATAAAATTACAATCACAAAATGGAGGCCAACCACACAATTCTGGGAATCATGGCCCAGCCAAATTGATACACACACTTTTGGGGGGACATAATTCAAACCATGACGTTCCACCCTTTGGCCCCCAAAAAATCACATCCTTGCAACATGGAAAACATATTCACCCAATCATATCATAGCAAAAGTCTTAACTCCAAGTCCAAAATCCAAAAATTCCTCTTCATCTGTGAAATCTAGAATACAAGTTATATGCTTCCAAAGGTACAATGGCAGAACAGGCACAAGCTAGACATTTCCATTACAAATGGGAGAAACTGGAGGGAAAGAAGGAATAACAGGCACCAAGCAAGTCAGCAGAACATATTACATTAGCCCTCAAGGCTTTGAAAATAATCTTCTGTCCTCTGAGACGATTTACACAATGGCCCTCCCCTCCAGACTCTAGGTATTGGCCACAGTCTCTGGATTCTGAGTGGAGACCCATCGGTCCTGGGCTTCAGCTCTGCCTTCCAGGCCCCCTCAGACAGCAACTCTGCTCCCTTGGCTTTAGACGCACCATTCTCCTAGTCCATTGGAGTGACAACTCTACGCTTAGAAACACCAGAGGCCATGGCTCCACTCTTTGAAACCCCTGAGGTCATGGCCATACCTTTTGAGATTCAGGTGGCTCAGCTTCTTGTGTCCCTTGTCTCTTCAGCTTCTGCTTCCTGTGGCCTCTCGGCCCTCGGGCCTCACGCTCTCATCTGCCCTCCTGGGGCAAGTGTTCCAAAGCTCTGTAGCTCCACCAATAAGTGCCCGGAGGCACCCCACTCCACCAGAAAGACTCGTGCTCACAGGCACTCAGCTCTCTTGCTCTGTGGGTCGGCTCCAGCGCCGTCTCGCACTGGTCTCCTGGTTCTGCTGCTGTTGGTTCTCTGCCATTGCCGTTCCTCTGCCACTCCAGGTTCTCTGCCACTGTCACTTCTCTGCTGTTGCAGGTTCTCTGCTGCTGCTTGTCCTTTGTTGCTGCCACTGCCCTATCCATTGACTGTTTCAAAACTGCTTCCACATTTTAGGTATCTGTTAGAGCAGCACCCCACTCTCTTGGTACCAAATTCTGTCTTTTATATCCCAAGAGATTGCCTCAGGACACAATCCAGTCTTGTAAATTGAGTCCTGCCTCACTAACACAAGTGCCGCCATCCTCCCTCATTAACATCATAGAGGCAGGATTTACCACACATGGGAAAATCACACAATACCAGGAATCATGGCCCAGCCAAATTGATACACACACTTTTGGGGGGACATAATTCAGTCCATGACAATGTTCTTTTCTCATTTTATACAGGAATCTTAGATTTTTTCCCTTATTTCCAGGTTGATATGCCATAGTTGTAGCAAATATTCCCCGTTTACTATTTCTTTTTAAATTTATTTTCTGACTTTTTTGATCTGTAGAGTTTTATATTTTTATGTAATCAAATCTACAGCTTTTTTCCATGTGATTTCCTCCATGGCTCCTAAACTTAAGATACAGAATTGAGAGACATATTCCCTGATAATTATTTCTATTTTGTTTGTAGTTTGATTTTTTACAATGAACTCCTAATTCTATCAGCAATTTTACTCAGTCAATCCACAAATATTTCCTGAGTGCCCATCTGCGTCTAACAGGGTGTGGGGTTAGTAGTATAAAATAGTGATCAAAACACTTTGTGTAGGAGAGATGAGCAAATGACTAGCAATTTCCGTACAGCTGGGGAGTGTGGTGGTAAAGCGGTTTGGCTGCTCTAGGGGAAGCATCGAGTCTGGTGAAGTTGGTCAGGGTTAAGAACCACTGGATCTCTGCAAATCTTAGCTCTGTTCTCAGAGAATACCCCTTGGGCTAACTGGGTAAACTAAAACAATTTCTGCAGTAGGCTAAATCTGATTAACCTCCACCTGCTCCCGGTTTTAGGCAAAAAGTCATCCAAAACAAAGGAACTAAGAGAACTATTTTAAAAGAATTTAGAAAAACAACAAAATACACCTTCACCAAGATTTCAAATCGGGATTCAGAGTAGCAAGGCCGTCTGAGATGATTTAGAGTGGGCCTTTGTGTATCAAACAATTAAAGGAAATCTCAAAATGACCAGTAAATGTGAAGAAAAGAGACCAATCTCACTTATAATCAAAGAATTGCAAACTGAAACAATAAGATACCACTTTATGCCTATCAGACCAACAAGTATGTTTTTAAACATAGGATTCAGGGAAATAGGCATTCTCACTGATGGTAGGAGTATAAGTTAATATAATGTTCAAGAAGACAGTTTGGCCTTTTTATTAAAAGAAAACCTATTGCCATAGAGTTGATTCCAACTCTAGCGACCCTATAGGACAGAGTAGAACTGTCCCATAGGGTTTCCAAGACAGTAACTCTTTATGGAAGCAGCCTGCCACACCTTTCTCTCTCGGAGTGGCTGGTGGGTTTAACAGCTGACCTTCCGGTTAGCAGCCGAGCGCTTAACCACTGCACCACCAGGGCTCTTGTCAAAAGCCTTAACCATATTTATAGACTTTGACCCAGCAATTCTAAGAGTTTATTTCACATGAATGGATATAGTAAAAAATATGTGTGCAAGGATTTATAGTAAGAAAAATCATAATATTCGTAATAACAAAGCTGAGAAAACTGTCCAACAATAGGGGACTACCCATACCCGTTGCCATCATGTCGATTTCGACACATAGTGACCCTATAGGACAGAGTAGAACTGCCCCATAGGGTTTCCAAGGAGTGGCTGGTGGATTCGAACTGCCAGCCTTTTGGTTAGCAGCCAAGCTCTTAACCACTGCCCCACCAGGACTCCAATAGGGGACTAGTTAAGTAAATTATAAAGTAGCATACAGTTAAGGGAATTATGTTTCAATTTGTTTTTCCTTCTGAATACTAAAACGTGAATTTGTTAGTGGCATTACGGATTTTCTTTTCGCTTTACACTTTTCTGAATTTTCTTTTTTTTTCTTCCTTTTTTACAACAGGCATACATTGCTTGTATAAGCAGGAAATTTTATTTTTCTTGTTTGAGTAAAATGTATATGTGTGTGTTTTGTTTTTACTGTGGTAAGGAGTCTCTGGCCCACAGATTCTTGGTCCTTGTATTCATTTAATGTACCCTAGGAAGATTTGAAAAATTGGATTTTTAAATCAAATATCTGCTCTAATCCTTTTGTGAAAATCAAGAAGTATCTGAATGATTGTGTGCATGTTTTTAGAGAGTCTAAAGGGTGGGTATACATGAGACATTACCCTCTCCCACCTCCCGAGGTACCTTGAGTGGCTTAGGGAGTCATGAAGAATGGGGTGCTGGTTGGGCAAGGGAGAGGGGTCAATAGATCATTTAATTTGGGGATTATCAAAACCAGCCAGTAGGAGAAATGAAGTCTTGATACATGCTTCAGTATGGATGGAGCTGGAAGACATTATGCTGAGTGAAAAAAGTCAATCACAAAAGGACAAGTATTATATGACCTCACATATGAAAAAACAAGAAAAGACAAATGTACAGAGAACAAAGTTTATAAGTGGTTACCAGGGGTGGGAGGGAGGAGGAAAGGGGTGTTAATGGTGATGGAAATATCACGTTGATTAAGGGTAGGGTTGCATAGCTGATTATTGTAATTTCTGTCAATAAGTTGTACACCTGTAAAAAGCTGAATTGGCAAAAGTTGTGTGATATATGTATATACAACAACGACCAAAAAAAAAAAAAAAAAAGAAAGAAAGAGTAGCTGCTGAGGCTGCTGAGGCTGATTATGTACAACCAAAAACCTCCTGGGATTTGGTTTCCCAGTTATCAGTGCATCTATTCTACCTCCTACTTTGAAGCATAGTGCCTGGGGTCTTAAAGCTTGCAAGTGGCCATCCAAGGCAAAACAACCGATCTCTATTTGCCTGGAACAACAGAGAAGAAGGAGAGTTAGGAATAGGAGGAGGATCTGGAATGTCTGGCTAATTACCTCCATGAGGCCAGAAGAACTGGATAGTGCCCAGCTACTATTATTGAACATTTTGATCAAAGATTTCATAGAAAAATCCTGATCCAAAGGGGGAAAACGCAGGACAGAATTTCTGTTGGATGAGCCCCTGAAACTATTGCCCTGAGAAAATCTTTAAACCTTAAACCAAAAATATCCCCTGAAATCTTCTTAAAACCAAAAAATAGTCTAGCTTAACTAGTAAAAAATGTCTGCCTTGAGCATTACGTTCTTTTAAGAACTATCTCTATGGGATCAAACTGACAATAGCAACTTGAAAGATTAGATAGGAACCTTAGGGGATAGTGAATTTATGTTAATGGGGGAGGAACATCTCAGAAAAGGAGGGTAAAAACGGTTATACAACTCAAAGAATGTAATCAATGTCACTAAAAGGTACATGTAGATACTGTTGAATTGGTGTATGTTTTGCTGTGTATATTCTCAACAACAACAAAATAAATAAAATTATTTATATCTATCTATCTATATAGATTTAAACTTCAAAAACAAAACCATGTTTCCAGAGCTAAAATGGAAGAGAGGGGTCTTTTCCTCCTCCACAGAAAATAAAAGTAAAATGGGCAGAATTTCTTCCATGTTATTATCCCAATCAATGTATCTTAAACTAATGTTTGTCTGCCAGTTAATGACAGAAGACAAAAAGAAAGAAATTAGAACAGGTAGAAAGCAAATATGAATGGAAAAGCCATGGAAACAATCTTCTGAGCATCCTGAGATTAAGGATCAAAAAGGAAATGTTGCCTGGCAGGTATGGGCAGGGCTTTGGTGTTATCCTAACCAACTGTTGTTGACTCCAACTCATGGCAACCCCATGTGTGTCAGAGTAGAACTGTGCTCCACAGGGTTTTCAAAGCTGATTTTTTGTAAGTAGATCACCTGGCCTTTCTTCTGAGATGCCTCTTGATGGACTCAAACCACCAACCTTTTGGTTAGCAGCTGAGTTCATTACTGTTCACACTACCCAGGGGACTCCATTAATATTATAGCCACCTCTATTTTCCAAAAGAAGAAACTGATGTCATACAGCTAGTCTATGGCAAAGCCTTAGAAACCAGTTCTTTTATGCCTCATCTAGCACTTTTTCTTACCACCCAAACAAATATCTAGCCAGGTAAGCTAACTCTTTGCCAGTTTAGAGCAACAACTCAGCACCTCACAAGGAAATTTACTGTCAGTGATTTTTGACAATGAGCTGTAAGGAAAGTTGGGACAGTGGGGACCAGGTCAAGCCAGTGCTGAGGATAACTGGAGAGTTGAAGGGTCAGGGAGCAACTTGGTGAATCATCCCCATTTTTCTACACAATAAATTGCTAAAGCCTTAGCAAGGCACTCAAGACTTTTCTTCCTCCTTTCTTCCTTCTCAAAATTAATCACTTTCTCCTCTGTGCTCTCATTCACGTCTTTTATTACAGGTATAAACACATATTAGACATGTACTTTCTCCCCAACTAGACTGTGAGCTCCTCTGGGCAAGGACTGGGTCTATTTAGATGCACTCATTCAACTGAGATTTATGGCAAACACCTCTTCTGTTGCAGACAATGTGGATACAAAGATAAAGTTCCTGAACTGGTTGTGAAAACACATATAAACCAGTAATTAAAACACAATGTGATAAATGTTACAACAAAGCAGATCTGAAATGCTGGAAATCACAGAAAACGGAGCACTTCAACTATCAGGGAGGCAGTTAAGGGTGATTTTCAAGAGGTGTCTAGAAAGATAGCGGACTTTTCAAATGAACAAAGGGAAAAACACATTTCAGGCCCAGAGCACAGCACCTACAAAAGCAGATGGACAGAAGAGCCCAAGGCAGAAAATAACAAATAGTTTTGTGCAAACCGGAGTGAGGTGAAAACAGAAAGGTGCTATGGTTGTAATCGAAAGAGCCTTGGACACCAAGCTAAAGAATTTAGACGTTACTCTCTAGGTTAGAACTTTCCAATCTACAGGCCACAGAGTTGTTTGAAAGGCTTTTGAAATCCATACAGGAACAAAACATTGCCAATAGATTAAATAAAAATAAATAATAAGCCTGAAATGTGTTATTTGTTCAAATGTCTGTAGATAATATAATACATTCAAAGTTATGTATAAGTGGTATATAGAAGTTATAGTAGCTTTTTGCTATTTTTATCAATCAATAGATACTAAAAGTACAATTTCTATTGGGTTAAAATCTAAAGTATTTTTGTTTGTTATTACTGTCAAATGGGGTCCATAATTATAGCTTTGATGAGAAGTCAATGAAAGATATTTTCTTAAGAAAAAAACTTTATTGCTTTTTTTCATAAAATGTGGTACATTTTACTTTAAAACTTTAGAAAATACAAATAAACAAAAACAATAAAAAAGAAACACTCATAATCCCAGCACCCAGAGATAACTAATGTTCGTATTTGTTATACAACCTTACAGCCTTTTTTCTATGCACATATAAAAACAAATGCTTTTAATTCTACACATTTAATTGCAACCTTTTTGCCACTTATTTTTTAATAAACATTTTTTACATTTATTACATAAATACATCTGTACCATCATTTTAAATAGCTACATGATATTATTAGGTGGACATTCCACAATTTATCTCCTACTATTACACATTTAGGCTATTTCTAATTTTTCGATTACAAACAGTAAAGAGATGAACATCTCTATGCGTGTGTCTACACTTGTCCAACTACACCTATTCCTCACTTTTCAACTATCTCATTATCTGACATTTCACATTTATGACAATAGTAAAAAATTTTACTATCAGACTATTTTGTGCATTAACAATGTATGTCTGACAATCAAGACCCCTTAAAACGCTGAGGTGTGAGGCAAGAGTAACACTGGCTGTGATGGTCAAGGTTACGGGTCAACTTGGCTGGGCCATGATTCTCAGTGGTTTGGCAATTATGTAATGATGTAATCTGGCAGTTATGTAATGATGTAGTCATTCTCCATTTTCACATATGCTGATTTTCACATAATGACCTGCTTTTTTGTACTTAACCATGTCAATAAGCGAAGAGTGGCTATATTTCATTAGAATATGCCTCTAGAAGTGAGTCAAAGTCTATGAACACTTTAAGGCTTTGATGTATATTGCCAAATTACCTTCAGAAAGTCTGCATTCATTTTACACCTACTACTTGTGTATGAATATCCATTTTCCATACCTTTGTCAGGGTATTATAACTTTGCTTCCAAGTAGAAAGCAAAAGATATTTTAAATGACTTTTCTGACTAGTAAGGTTGTACTTTTTTTTCTTTAACAGTTTTATTGAGGGATAATTTACATACCTTAAAATTCAACCAATGTTAAGTGTACAATCCAGCAATTTTAGTAAATCTATAGTTGTGTGACCATTACCACAATTCACTTTTACAACATTTCTATCAGCCCAGAAAGTTTCCCCATGCCCAATTACAGTTAATTCCTGCCACCATCCCCAGTCTTAGGCAACCACTGTTTTGCTTTCTGTCTATATATATTTGCCCTTTCTAGACATTTCATATGAATGGAATCATACAATATGTAGTCTTTTGTGCCTGGCTTCTTTCACTTAGCGTAATGTTTTTGAGGTTCATCCATGTTGGGTCATTAGTTTATTCCTCAACTTTTTTTTCCCTCTTCATGTTTATTTGCAGTTTTCCTTTGAGAGGTGTTACAAAGGCCCTTGCCCATTTTTCTGTTGGGTACTCAAGAATTTTACAGAGGAGGGACATAATCAGTTTCATATTAAATAAAGAGAATTCTGGCAGCACTGGGAAGGATGTCTATATTTGCATTCCTAAATCTAGGACAATCAACGAAAGTTTATTGCATAGAGGACTGTAATATGGCACTGAGGAATAATTACTTATTGTATTTGAATCCAAATTTAAATTCCTCTCCTTAAGGAGTGTCATAAATTTCTAACTTACTCTCTTAAAAAATTTTCAAGTTGAAATGTTCTGCATCCTATTTTGGAGAGTGGCATCTGGGGTCTTAAAAGCTTGCAAGTGGCCATCTAAGATGCATCAATTGGTCCCAACCACCTGGAGTAAAGGAGAATGAAGAACACCAAAGACACAAGAAAAGTATTAGCCCAAGAGACAGAAAGGGCCACGTAAACCAGAGACTTCATCAGCCTGAGACCAGAACTAGATGGCACCTGGCTACCACCAATGAACGTCCTGACAGGGAACACAACAGAGAGTCCCTGATGGAGCAGGAGAAAGGTGGGGTGCAGATCTCAAATTCCAGTAAGAAGACCAGACTTAATGGTCTGAGATGGGAGGAACCCCAGAAAGCACGGCCCCTGGATTCTCTATCAGCCCAGAACTAAAACAATTTCCGAGGCCAACTCTTCAGACAGGGATTGGACTGGACTGTGGGACATAAAGTGATACTCGTGAGGAGTGTGCCTCTTAGCTCAAGTAGATACAAGAGACTAAACGGGCAGCTTCTGTCTGGAGGTGAGATGGGAAGGCAGACAGGGTTAGGAGCTGGTTGAATGGACATGGGAAATCAGGGGTGGAAAGGAGAAGTGTGCTGTCACAGTATGGGGAGAGCAGTTAGGGTCACATAACAATGTATGTATAAATTTTTGTATGTGAAAAAATAAAAAACTTCAAGTTAATCCTTCAAAGTTGATATAACTTTAGTGTAGTAGAAATAGATCCTTTCTGGAATAAGATGGAGTATAAATAAACAAATGTTGTCTTACTCTAACATTGCTCTTGGTAGCTTGTTTTCTGTATCAAGACCCCTTAAAAGATTCATCATCC
The DNA here is from genome assembly GCF_000243295.1 of Trichechus manatus latirostris. NCBI lineage: Eukaryota > Metazoa > Chordata > Mammalia > Sirenia > Trichechidae > Trichechus > Trichechus manatus. The sequence continues at coordinate 8,108,886 of NW_004444010.1, forward strand.
TTAATATAGACTAAGAGTTGTAAACCAATTATTTGAAAATTAAACAATATTCTTTGAACTCATTATTATCTCTGTAAAGATGAAAAAATAGCCTGCAAGATCCATCCGCAGGGAAAATCTCTCCAATCTATTAAAAAAAAAAATGTAATTTGACCCAAATTAATCATTATTGAATTTGTACCCCAGCTATTTTGCTCAATCCAATTTAACTCCAACAGAAATGAAAGCTCAGGTTTGGTAAAAGTTGCTGTTTCTTCAAGGTAGTAGAGAAACTCAAAGATTGATATATCAAACAGGGTGCTGGAGTGTCTGAACAAGGAGGTATGTGGTGTAGAAACTTTTCCTCATTATGCCTCCTTCAGTCTTTTAAAGTACCTCCCCCTCTCCCTTTCACCCCCTCAGGGAGTGTTCTGTGGGTGATCTACCTTAAAGCTAAAGACGCTAAAGTCAGGGTCTCTCATTCGTATGGGCTCCTAATTTTGTATTATTTCCTTAAAAAGGGAATCCCACATTATATAAGCGCCACAAAACCTGAATATATGCCCCGACAACCAAGGCTCTCTCTCACCTATTACAAAGGTTCTCTGTAGGCAGGCTCTTTACTTCATGGAATAAGTATAGATATATTTCTACAAATCTTCTTTTCCCATGACTTTATTCTAGACATCTTTTCAAAAATTATTATGCAAATAATATGGTAAAAACATGAATGATTCACCTAGAATTCCATTATCTTAACAGATTACCTATGTTCAATCTTCTGTGGCACCTTCCAGTATTTGTCCATGTCTACATAATTTTACAATTATAATTATCCTAGGATCCTAAAAAGTTTTATCTTGATAAATACAGTTTATTTTACAAAGTCCCACTTATTGCACCACCATCCTATACTCATTGCTTCATAACATGCCTACAACGTGGCTACAACACAGCATCCATAAGAGACAGGGCAGCAGAAAAGGGCACACACCTGACACTTCAATGCGACCTAGGGAAAATGACCCAGTGCTGGTCTGGTACTCCGGAAGGGTGGGTAAATGATGTTAAACTGCCGGGGTCACATCTGGTTTTCTTATCACTCATGCTTAGTACTTAGCACAGGGCCTGGCATCTAGTAAGTACAGAAATAGACTGAGTGACTAATCTCAGACTCAACTAACCCAGTTCTGCTTTGGTTTTTGGGTATGGAACAAAATTATAGATAACAGCAGTTAACTTAATTTTTTCCATTAAAGTAGAATGCTGTCTAGTTATTAACTGATTAATTCAACAAATGTATATTGAGTACCTGTCATAACCAAACATAATTTGATCACTTGGGATCAAGAGAGAGCCAAAGGAGGAAAAATCTGGAGAGAGTGAGTTCTTTTCCACCCCTTTCCCAGGGCTGTAACTTTATGCCTGAGATGAATAAGGAGAATGGAGAAGTTTTTAATCTTTTAAAAAGGCATTTTATTTTTGCAGAGGAGTTGTGAAACAGAAAAATGACAAAAAAAAAAAAAAAAAAAGTAATTTTACTTACGGAAGGCATAAATTTAGAGCTCTTTATTGATTTAAATGGAAGATTATGATACCAATCTCTGCCAGAAACTGGACTACACTAATCTAAATTGTCACATTCATTCTAAAATGTTCTCAGAGGGAGAGGTCACTGCAGTTTACTGTCACAAAGGGATGATCATTTTAGGTTTCGATAAACATAATGTGACATATGCCTTCCTCTAGGATCAGAACACTAGGGAGGGCTCTTTAGGGTCTGATGTGAGACACAGGCGCAAAGTCGCCTGTGAAGTTTGACCCTGCAGAAGATGGAATCCAGCTTCCTCCTGCCCTGGGGTCGGTGCCGAGGCAACAGCATTTCCCAGCAAAATGTAATTAAACAAAACTCAAGACATGTTTTCCTTCAAAATAATTTTGGTTTAACTTCTTCTTTTTTATATAAAAAAACAACAAATTACATTTCAGAGAACACTGTTTAGGTTATGAGGTTCCCGTCAGAGCAGTTTTGCAGTATGTGTTTACATAATCTCAAATTTAGGGCGGCAGTCAACTGTAAAACTGGTGCCAGCCAGGCCAGATTGTACCCATGTGGGGGGATTAATTTCACTTTGGATCACAAACTAATGCAACATTCTATTGTTCAGGTGTTAATTAGATTTGGATTTGGTTCTACACATTCAAATTGGGAGGAAATTGAGTTAAAAAAAACCAATACTACTAGATTCTAAAAAGCAATAGGTTAGTGTTTTGTAACGAAAACATGCAGCATCAATATTTTCTGCTCTTATCAACAAGCTCAAACATTTGACATTTTAAACACTAATATTTAAATAAGTCAAGACTTTGGAGAAAATATATTACAGAATCTTTCTGTTTTTACTGCCTAATATGGTACTAATTATTTATCCTATTAACCAGTTGTGCTTTGCTGCCCAAGATTCACAGACATGAACGCAAAGTACATTAGAATACAAAGAAAACAATAAATAGTATACAGAAGCAGTTAAATACATCTCATAAAACTTAGAGGAAATTTGCCAAAATAAAACCAATTACTTAACGTGATTCAATTTGATGGTGAATGTACCAAATATCTAACATTTTGGACAATTATTAGGAGGAGCCTGAAAATGGGCCCTTGCTGCTTTACCTCTCAGGTTCCTTTACCGACGACCCTCCCTGATGATTCCACTCGGAAGGGAGCTGCTTGTTTCTCCCTATCAGTCCTCAGAATATACTGCCTTGCATTATAGTTAATTATGTACATGGTTCCTTTACCCGACTGAAAGTTCTTTTAGGATATGAATGATGTCTTAAACATCTTTGTCTCCTCCAAAGCACTGAACATTGTAGTTTATGCAATTATTTATAGAAATGAACAAATCTAAACATGAATCAAAATTTCTCCAAATGAACTCCAAATAGAAACAGAAAATTCTTCTACATTTAATAGCTGCCATTACATTGTATTTGCAAAATACACTTAATGCAAATAAAGTGAATATTTCCCTTTAATATAGTCCTTTTTTATGTATCGATTTATTTCCTACTCTAAATATATTTTTTTGGATGTGATGATGAAACTGAATTATGATGATCACCCACAGATGCTAAACTAAAGTTATATTTTCTTTATTCTTCTTGGTTTAGTATTAGCACCCAGAGGCTTTCTAAGGAAGATCATGCTAAACAACTTTATAATGCCCTCAGTTGTATGTTAAATAAGCTAAATCCAAAGCAACTAAGATTTAACCACATCAAAGCAAAAGAAATGGAAAAAAAAAATGAGAAAATTCAAAGAGATGACAGGAAAGAAAGTCTAAAATTAACAGTGATGTGATCTGAATGAGTTCGTATCATTGTAATGTGTAAGCAAGGAGATACACGCTCATACACAAAGAGTTCTCTAACCAAGTCAAATAACAGGCCAAAGGAGTTGGTCTCATGGCAAGAAAATCAAGAAGGCAAAATCATTCAGCAGAAGTCTAATACAGGATTCTGGAGGTTCTAATTATCACGAAAACAAAAGCAAAGATATACATTGCTTTTTAGTTTAGTAAATAACGCATTCTTTGTCTTATTCATCATTAAATGGGCAAAAATCAGTTTTCCATGTGTTAAAACATTCAAGTACATTATTAAATGAAAGTGAATACAGTGAAATATCAAACAGAAACAAGATCTGGTAATATGTTGTAACACCCTGAGAATCTTTATTGCGGCCAAAACAAACCCAACCACTTCATATCTCCCAAAGGAAAACCTAATATAATTTTTCCTAGAACGCACTTTTCTACTCAGAAAAGAAAATGAGAATGAAGAGGTGAGTGAATATGAGAAAGGTGAAGAGACTAAGATCATTCTTATTGCTCCTTTCCCCACTTTAATAAAAATACTTATTAGTGGACTACTTTTTTTCCTCTTGCTTTCAGATTACAGGCAGTCCCCAGATTATGAACGAGTTCCGTTCCTTAATCTATCTTTAAGAAGAATTTGTACGTTAAGTTGTCAGTTAGTCAAATGTTTGTCTTAGTACATAGTATATAGTGTACCTTTCTATGCATAAAAAACATTAAAGAAACACTTCCGGATATACTAAAACATCTTAACATAATAATAATAATAATGCTTTGATACGTGTCTAAAAGTAGCGCCCATTTGTTATACAAACCATTGTATGTACCTTAGATTTTTAATATAACAGGCTTTATGGGGGTTAGTTCATAACTACGGTTGTAAGTTGGACGTTCGTAACCCGGGAACTGCCTGTTTCTTAGGAAAACATTTAGAATTACAGCAACAATAGCATTTACAAGTGAATTTATGTGGAACTGTTGTCAAAGCTCAAAATACCATGAAAGATCTTAAGAAAACAGTTGAGTATTTCACATAAAAAACTGAACGATCAGGTTAGCCAGGCCCAAAATCATGATGAAAACGTGAAAGATTAATTTAGGCCATGTCAGACGTTCTTCTTGGTAGAGGGAAATTATATAGATGAGAGATGGATATATAAATACAAAGGCCAGGCCACATGCTGCTCCTGAATACCTGCAAAATAAAAGCTTTTTGTGTTAATATTCACCTTTTATTTTGCTTTTTCTCATTTGCAAATTACACTATATACAGTACATTTTAAACCCCTTCAGTCTGATATTGCAACAAAATTATTTTTGATTCATTTGTTGATATAAAGCATTTGGGCTTAAAATTTATTTCACTTGTTATCTAAGTTAATATAAAATATTATTTCCTGTTCATCTTTATAGCATCTGCTTGACAAAGAGTTTTTTATTCATCCCTCAAATCTCCGTATTTCCTGTGTCTCAGTGATTGTGGCCACTTCCTCAGAAACATGCGGAGATAGGCTTCCTATCTTTGATCTTTTATAAACAAATTATGCATTCTGAGTTTTTGAGGGACTGTTAGCATCTGTTTAAGAATGAGAACAGATGAGTGCCTCAGTGGCAGTTCAGTATAATTATCAAAGATAATAAGAAAAACACCCAAACATGGGACTGTGACAGAGAATCCTGCACTTTCTTTTCCCTTTCCCTATATTTGGGCTCTCTTGAAGAACGGTTTAATAGGGACCTGTAAACCCTTTATGTGCAATAAGCACAAGGCTAATAATTTCCCCTCTTGCTTCTTGCTACTTTCTTAGGTAAAGATCTTCAAACAAGCGATGCAGCCCTGCCGTCCATAAGTTAGAGGAGAAATCAGATCATTCTAAACCTCAGTCTCCCATAAGAATTCAAGGTCACAACTCTGTCTTAATTTTATTGCCACTCTGTTCAACCTGTCACAACTTTTTTAAGGAAAAGACAATAAGGAAAGCACCATCTCGGACCTAAACTCTTACCTAAACTTTTACTTTCTTACTACAATTGACAATGAAATATGTTCTTGAATAGAAATGGTTTAGGGAAGTTAGGACACAGCCTTGACATATAAGGACCTTCCAGGTGCCCCCAAGAAGTTATATAGTATATATCTAAAATAACCCTTAATTTTGGATAAAGAGAAGATGTGATACAGTGGAAGATGATGGGGAAAAGAGTAAAAGGGAAAGCCTTGCAGCTAAGGGTCAATGGGGCTTCTAGAGTCAGTTCTCCACCAGGGATAAACAGAAATGGAAAATAATAAGCACCTTAACTGACATCAAGGAACTACATTTTAATGTTACCAGTTTTAAGAGGAATTTCACACAATTAAATTAAAACAACAACAATAGGACAAGCCTAAGAATAAAGACCAGTATACGAAGGGGCACAGTTCCCTTACAGGCAGTACCTTATGATTCCTCCTATGTTTGGATAGAAACACGCCATGCTCACTCCAGCTCCCACAATAATTAGATTAAGAACCAGCACGTGGAAAATGCTAGAAGTTGAGAAGAGAGTATGTAGGAAAGAAAAAATAAATAAATATAAACAGGTAAATTATAACCACTAATATGAGAATAAAATTCATTATTAATACCTTCAAAATGAGAAATATCTTAAGCGTGACAGTAAAATCACTGCAAAGTTAGAAAACAACAATAGTACTCAAGGCTGGCAATCTAGCAGTGAAATTGGTTCTTTTGTGCAATTATACAAATAGGTTAAATTTTGTAGAAGCAAACTGGCATGTGTATCAGAGTTCATACTCCTTGTTCCATAATTCCATTCAGAATATCTTAAGGAAATAATCAAATCCATGAAAAAAGTTATTAACATAAAGACATTTATGGAAAAACAGAAGTATTCTAGATGTATAGCAAGACAAAAATTTACTTGATGGAATGTATTAAAAATTATTAAAAATAATAAGTTATCATTATTATCTTGATGGTAAAAAGCCATCTAGGTAACTTGGAAAAAAGCCAGCTATATAACTGTATATACAATAAGATTTTCACTATACAAGAAAATTGAAAACATCTGAAAGAAATACACTGAAAATGCAGTAGTGATTGTGTTAGGCTCTGAGATCCAGGTAATTTTTCCTCTTTTCTATATTTAACAAACTTTTTGTAAAGTGGTTATTTTAATTTGCTTTTCAATTTAACCACTTAAAACTACTCACTACTTACCATGAATAGAATATCTACTAAATACTTTAACTAGATATTAAGAATTCAAAGGTTTGGGAATCAATTTTGGGCATAAGTAAAAATAATGCCAATGAAATGTGATGGTCAAGAAATAACTCCACCATCCCCCTACCCCCCCACCCCCAAATGATTCTCAAAAGCCAAGTTAACACATAAAAGCCCCCCTTGGAGTCCCAGTTATTAGAAGTCAATCAATCTCACAAAAAATATTACAGAAAGAATTAAAAATAAGAAAAACTATTTACACAAATAGGTGGTTAGTCACACATCCTGATGAATTACAAAGATATTCAGGCTTTCAGATCTTACTGTGTATCCAGAAACTCCAATCTTAAAATTGCTTCTGAATTTTGAGATACCAGCTGAGCCTTTAATATATTTGTATTGTACAAGGAAACAACTTTGTGTATTTCCCAAAGCAGTGATTCTCAAAGTGTGACCATAAACCCCAAGGAGTTGCCAAATCCCTTCAGGGAATCCCTGAGAGAAAAACTATTTTCATAATAATATAAGACATTATTTGCTCTGTAAAAGCAATGATGTGTAAAACTGTTGGCCCATTAGCAAGGATCAAGGCAGTTGCACCTATCTGTTCCAGTAGATACTATATTCTTTACTGCCACATGCTCATCCTTGATTAAGGAGTAAAAATTATTAATTTTATTAAATCTCATGCTTTGAGTGTGTATTTTTTAATATTCTGTGTGGTTGACGAAATGGGTAAACCCACTGCTTTTGAGTCAATTCTGACTCACAGAGACCCTATAGGATACAGTAGAACTGCCCCATTTGATTTCCAAGGCTGTAATCTTTATGGAAGCCCACTGCTACATCTTCTCCTGTGGAGTGGCTCGTTGGTTCAAACCACTGACCTTTTAGTTAGCAGCTGAGCTCTTAACCACTGTGCCACCAGGGCTCCTTGATGAAATGGGTAGTACATAATAAAGCACTTATGCTGTACACTGAAGTTCAATGGTTGTCTTGAGGAAAAGTACTTGTGCGACTAAGTTGGAGGGCAACCCAGTTGATTTTTTCAAGGAACACTATTTTGACTTGAAAGGCAGTCAAACTATGGTCATTCAGACTTGGGTATCTGACATTTTCTTGAAAATGAATGATGTAAGCCTGCCACTTCAAGGAAAATAACTGGCAGTTGCCAATGATAAAATTTGTTACCAGTGATAAAATTTGAGCTTTCAAGTAAAAATTAGAATTTTGAAGAACTTTGTATTCACTATCCTGAGCTTGACAAGTTTCCCAATATTTAAAAACTTTTATGATGAAATTGGTGGTGATACTAATAAATATGAGTTTTGATACTGTAAAATGCAATGTGTCAGCATTTGGACGATCTGCAGAACTCAGTGAACCAAATACTTTCCAAATGACCAAACATGATCTTACAAAATCACGCATGACTAAAAGATCCAAATTTCAAGACAGACCAATGGGTTTTAATGTAACCGAATTTCAGATTCCACACTGCAACTAACCTTTAAGAATCTAGCACTTGTCAAGTTTTAGCACAGCATCAAAGAAGAATATCCACAATTATCTGACAAGGCTATTAAAAACACCCTTTCTTCTTCTAACTATGCATCTGTATGAGGCTGGCAATTCTTCATATATTTAAATGAAAACAACATACCACGATCGATTGAATGCAGAAGCAGATACAAGAATCCAATTGTCTACTAATAAATCATACATTAAAGAGACTTACAAAAATGTAAAATAAATTTTTATTAATTCTTTTGTTTTGGAAATAATTATTTTCCATAAAAATATGTTACTTATGGTAACAAATAATGATTTTATTATCAACATTTTTAAAGGAGTCAGTAAATATTTTTTAAAATCTGTATAATTTTTCATATGTTAACTATTGATAGATATAACCCACATAAACTAAATCTCTTGAGGGTCCTCAATAAGCTTTAAGAGTGTAAAGGGGCTCTGAGACCCAAAAGTATGTTCCAAAGTATGCACAGTTTGTAGAGTACTTGTAACTCTGGATACGTGTGTTCTTGGTGGTAGGGAAAGAAATGTAATTTTAACATGAAAGGGAAACCCCATTCTAACAGCCACCAGTCTGCAAAATAATGGCAGAAAACAGGAATAATGCATTTACTTAGCATTTTTTCATCTATTACTTCACTCTGTTTATTTTATTTTGGTGAATGTAAACACAGCATAGGGTATAAACACAACAGGAGTTGTGTTTTCTGAAATCCAGCCTTCTAGATGAGCAATGATAGAACTGTAGCTGCTGCTGTTATTAGTGCTAGAGACCTGGTAACTCTTGACTTTTTGCATTTTGCTTTGTTTTTTAAATCAAAATACTTATAACTAAGATGATTTATTTAATGAGGCGGCAGACTGCGTCAGTTCAAACAACTAAGAGTGCCTACTTGGTTGGTTGCTGCAAATACAATTTTTTTTCCAAATTTGATTCAGAAGCTTTCTTCACTGAAGATAATGTATTTCCAGTAAAATATGTTAGGACTAGGTACTTTTCACTAGGATGAACGCAGAATAAAATTTAATAATGTAAGAGCAGTAGTTAACTAACGTCCAGAGGGAGGCTTCAGGGAGAACCTGAAACAGCATCTGTAATATCTCTTGAATGAGGGTGACTAGATTTGAACATATTTTCAAAGAGACTGACAACCCTTCTACCCTCAATAAGAGATTAGAAATTATAGCAGTACTTACAGAAGCTGATAGGAATTTAAGCTCAGTTATATATCTCACCTTCAATTCCAAACCACTGGTCATTTATGCAAACATGTATGAATGTTAATAAATATATAACTAAATACCAATAACCAATGATTAAAATAAAAGAGTTTCTTCTCAGCAGCCACACATTGCCAAAACAGGTACTATATACTATAAACAAACATCTTGGCAACCTGTAGATGAATAGCAACTAAATCATGAGATAAATATAACTGGCATTGGAGCTAATATAACTCTACTGGAAGGAATGCACCTTAAGTCACTCTGGACAAGGGAGTGGCTTTTCTATTTTTTAAAGATCTCTGGGGAAAAGGATACCAATGATCTATCCTTAGTAATCATTTTCATTAGGCAAAATTTTATAGCAAAAGGATCAGTCACACTATAAACTGACCTGTTTGCACACTCATTTGTTGCTTGGCACATCTTGCTGGTCAAGAGAAGAGTCCTTACCTAGGATAAATGTCACCGAAGACATGGCCCAATAGCTGGACACGAGCCAAATAGCCTAGGAGTGGGTACACAGTCATCATCTGGAACAGCAGGAATATCCTTGCAATGAAGGACAGGATGTCACTGCTAGGGAAGTTGTCTAAAAAATTCTAATTCAAGAAAGATAATAAGATAATGTTAAAAATCAAATTCTGTATATATGATTTTATAAAATGGAATGTCTTTTGCTGATTTTGAACATAGGTGTGACTCAAATTGTGGTTTGTGGAGTAGTGCTGGTCCACAAACTGCTAACTACAGTAGGTACAGAAATTGAAAATGTTTAGAAACTTTCATAGAAATTTGACATTATCAACTTTTTATTCTATTTTACAAAAGTATCAGTCTGCAATGGATTTAACATAAAAAATAAATTAAAAAAACACATTTTTTAAAATCATAGATCGTTTGAGAAGTACTGCTGTAAAGGTTCAAGCATAATATACAAATTTGTTTTAATATATTTAAATGACTAATTTAATTCAATGTTATTTTATCCTCACTAGCTCTCTTGCTTTTCCTCCTCTGAAGTATGGTAGCCGTTTTGAAGTAAATCTTACAGTATAAGGGAGAATATATCTATCAACTAGTATCATTATTTACAGTTCATCACTAAAGAGAAAGAGATTTATTTCTACTTGTTTCATGATCATTTTCTTCATTTTACTTTGGTTTCTAAAAAAAAGTTAATCACTCAGAATTTTTATTTTTTTCTTTTCAAATACAAATACCACAGTTATTCTTATTTCTAAGGGAGTGGGCTTTTATATGGGGTTGTTCACATTAGGGAAATTTCCAGCAAACACCTGGCTGCCAAAGAACTTTTGGAATTAAGGAAATCAAGACTAGAAGAACATTTCAAGCCAGCATGAGAGTACTAACTCAAATCTATTTTTCTTATAAAGATGTGAACATTATTAAGCCTATTATGCTGAAATAACCTTTATAACTTATATCACATTGTATATTCCACTGTACTCTAATGCAGAATTTTCTTCTAGCTAGAAAGTCACTGGTAAAATGCTATTTGTTGTGAGAAATTCTTCAGTCACATAACCTAGAGACTATACTATTCCTAAGTTTATGATAGGTACAAATTCAAGAAAATATTTCTTAAGGCAGCCTTCCAGTAGAATTTTTCTTCTATTCTTTCTGTCTGTCTCTTTTTATTTTTGCTTTTAACAGCCAAATAATCCTTCTTTGCTTTGCTGCCTGCAACTCAACACCAAAAGGAGAGCCAGACCTATCATTGGGTTCTGATGAACTAAGACACCAGCTTATCCAGCTTATCCAGTATTTCCAGATTTGGGCTTTGGAAAGTAAGGGAGTTGACTGAATGCATTCTCTGAGGAGATTTTACAAACTCATGAGAACTACTACCAATAGTTCTCCAAACAGAGAAATAATATGCAAATAGTAGTAATCATTTATTTGAGCACCACAAGTTGACCAGCAGGGAGTATATTATCTCAGACAGTCCATCCAAAATCTAACAGAGTATGTATTAGACTATTTTATGAGAATTGAGGAAACTGAGACTCAGAAAGGATGGGGAAGGTGCCTAAATTTCTACAGCAAGAGTAATTAGAGATGGTATTCAAACACAGGATCGTCTGATATTATGTTCTTGTTACTGTATTACCTGACTGTTATGCATATGTGAAGGTATAAACAATCAGAGAAGGTACATAGTGCCTTACCTGCTCAATGCAATCTTTGGATAATGGCGGTGAAGGAAATGAGGCAAAAACTAGGATTCCAATATAGAGATAAGTCAATGTCACCAGCATATAAGCAATGGATAGGTCCCTCACCTGTAAATAGAGAATAACAATCTCACAATACTGAATAAGTTTACAAATAAGTCTATCTTGCTATTGCATTGGGCAAATCTGGTGCAAAAGACCTCTTTAAAGTGTTGAAAAGCAAAGATGTCACTTTGAGGACTAAGCTGTGCCTGACCCAAGCCAAGGTATTTTCAGTCGCCTCATATGTATGCGAAAGCTGGACAATGAATAAGGAAGACGGAAGAATTGACGCCTTTGAATTGTGGTGTTGGTGAAGAATATTGAATATACTATGGACTGCCAGAAGAACGAACAAGTCTGTCTTGGAAGAAGTACAGCCAGAGTGCTCCTTAGGAGAGAGGATGGCAAGACTTTGTCTTAGGTACTTGGGACATGTTATCAGGAGGGACCAGTCCTTGGAGAAGGACATCATACTTGGTAAGGTAGAGGGTCAGTGAAAAAGAGGAAGACCCTCAACAAGACAGACTGACACAGTGGCTGCAATAATGGGCTCAAACACAGCAATGACTGTGAGCATGGTGCAGGATTGGGCAGCGTTTTGTTCTGTTGTACACAGAGTCACTACGAGTCAGAACTCACTCGACAGCACCTAACAACAATATGTCTACCTGAACAGGCTAAATAAGAAGGCTGACAAATAAATACAATATTTATATTTTTACTTTTCATGTACGTGTGTGTATCTTTTAGCTATTCAATCTGTTCACAGAAAGTAGTTAAAACAAAAATTTACATTTTTTACCATTAGTCAGCCAAACTTTTTTTTTGCAAGTCTGGAGTATGTAAACTAAGATACCTGTTGGCAGACTTAGAAAGTTAACATAAATGGTGGTTTAACACGAGCGAAATTCTGACTTAATTTCAGGGTAATTTATTTACCAAATTATAAAATATTTAGCTAAAATAACAAAGCTACACACTATCAAGAAAGTAAGCATAAGCCACCCTCCGCATGACCTGCAAAACTTAAAAAATTTTTCTCTTAGTAAAGTAACTTGTTAAATCATCAAAGCATAGCTAAACCAAAAGAGACTGGAACATATTAAAACACATTTAATAAAGAAGGAAAGCTAGTTAAAGAGCAGATAATAAGCAAGTATTAAAGACAAGTTTAATAAATCTAAACAGTAAACAAAAGGAAATCAAGAGGCAGCTGTTCAAACAGCTGTACATTGTTATTACTGGAATCAGAAAACAAACACAGAACATTAAATAAAGCAATCACTTTCTTCCACTGCTGTTCCCACCCTCCCAATCTCTCATCCCTATGCAAAGCAAAACGCTCAAGATATTTAATGCAGCCAGCTGTCAGATCCAAATAGAACAGACCTCACAGCTGACAGATCTGGTCTCCATCACCACTAAAGTTACAGCCAAACAATTTAGCACAACTAAATTATGGCAATAAGCCTACTCATTTTTTGTTTTAGACATAAATTACTCTGAAAGCTAAGAAAACAGATTAGGAAAAAATTATATACATTTTTACTTCACTATTCTGTTGAATAACACAATTAGAAAACTGAACATTTGGTATTATGGAACATTTCTGAGTTTTTGGACAACCTTCCAGCTTAAATGGACTAAAGTAACAGCAGACAGTTAAAAACTTGAAGGTCGATAAATTCACTTAAAAATCAAGTAACAAGCTATGAAAAATCATAAGGTCATGTCTAAGTTGATAATCAGCTTGAAAATAAACCAGGGATTCCATACCCCAAGTTAGATGGGGAATAGGCCTACGGAGCAAAAGGAACCTGTATTATGCAGATTGCTTTTAGTCCCGTCAAAAAGCCTCCAATTCTTTAGGGTTAGAGGAAGGAGAGAGGCTGACCAAACCTCCAGAAGGGTCTCAAAATCTTCTCTCCTTGGTTGATGAAGCTCTAGGGCTCATTTCAAACTACACTTCAGTCACTCCTAGGGTTGCCTCATGATCTTGTGTGGGATTAACAGAAATGAACCAGGCAATTAACAGAAATGAACCAGGCAATTCCTATTTTCATATCAAAAGGTAGTGGTCTCCAATTATGATGTATGAAAGTCATTCCACTCTCAACCTACTCAATGCCACTAAGAGCAGAGGTAACCCTGTAAAAAACAAAATCTTAGAAGGTCGAAATAGCTGTTGTAATGTGCCAGAGAGAGCTATATACAAAGAGGGACAGCCACCATTCTGCAGACAGTCTTTAGCCTACATACCATCTGGCTACATTGTTTTGATCTGACTTCCCACAAGATGTGTACTTTACAACACTCTGGGGGAAATCTGGTGAAGATGTAAGGGCTAAAATGACTCCTTTTCCAATAAGACAGAGTCCCTGGGTGGAACAACTGGTTAACATGCTTGGCTGCTAACTGAAAGGCTGGCGGTTCTAGCCCAACCAGAAGCACCTGGGAAGAAAGGCTTGGCAATTTACTTCTGAAAAATCAGTCACTGAACCCTATGGAGCACAGTTCTACTCTGACACACGTGGGGTCGCCATGAATTGGAGTCCACTCCATGGAACTGGTTTTCCAATAAGATTATTTTCTCCTTCTACCTCCTGTTCCCATGGCACTGTATACATATCTCAAACACACTGACTATTATACTATATTGTAACTATCATTAATTTTTAATAAAAAGTAATCCACGTTTATGGTATGAAGGATCTCAAGTGGAAAGAAAATGTCCCTTGACACTCAAAAAGTAGCCAGGGTTAATAGTTCTTGTATCATGTTGGTACATCTAAGACTAAACTATGAGATGATTGAGGACAGGGTTTTGTCTTTTTCATCTTTATATCCCCAATACCCAGGACAATATCTGAGTAGGAACTCAGGAAATGTAGGTAAAAAATAACGACATTGGTACATTTATTAAGTGCTTAATGAAGTTCTAGGACTCATGGAGACTCCAGGTGTGCAGAGTAGAACTGCTTTATAGGGTTTTCAAGGCTGTGACCTTTCGGAAGCACATCGCCAAGTCTGTCTTCTGAGGTGTCTCTGGGTGGGTTTGGACCTCCAACATTTTGGCCAGTAGTTGACAGCTTTACTGTTTGCGCCATCCAGGGACTCCATGTCATAGTTAATAAACAACAATAATGAAAATGCTGAAAGAGAGGTAACAAGTCATGAGTAACAAAGGATACAACAGAGTGCACATACATGAGCATAAGTCAAAAAGTATTGCTACAAAATCACAGAAACCTTAATTAAACAAAAATATCAAAATATGAAGCCATTGTGGACCTCTGGACAACATGGTGCTATAGACAGAAGCACCATGCCATCCCTCCACAGCAAAGACCCGAAAAACTAAGTCAGAGACATAAATCCTGGAACCATAAGCATCAAATGAAGAGATAAAGAACTCAGGCAAACTGGGGTCTTAAAAGCTAGCGAGCAGCCATCTAAGATGCATCAATTGGTCCCAACTGACCTGGAGTAAAGGAGAATGAAGAAAACACCAAAGTCACAAGGAAAGTATTAGCCCAACAGTCAGAAAGGGCCACATAAACCAGAGACTGCAACAGCCTGAGACCAGAAGAACTAGACGGTGCCCGGCTACCACCAATGACCACCCTGACAAGGAACACAACAGAGACTCCATGATGGAGCAGGAGAAAAGTGGGGTACAGAACAAAATTCTAGTAAAAAGACCAGACTTAATGGTCTGACTGAGACTTGAGGATCCCCAGAAAGCATGGCCCCCAGACTCTCTGTCAACCCAGAACTAAAACCATTCCTGAGGCCAACTCTTCAGACAAAGATTAGACTGCAATATAGGACATAAAATGATACTTGTGAAGACTGTGCTTCTTAGCTCAAGTAGATACATGAGACTAAATGAGCAGCTCCCGTCCGGAGGTGAGATGAGAAGGCAGAGAATGTCAGGAGCTGGTTGAATGGACACGGGAAATTTGGAGTGGAAAACAGAAGTGTGCTGTCACAGTATAGGGAGAGCAATTAGGGTCACATAACAATGTATGTATAAATTTTTGTATGAGAGACTAACTTGAATTGCAAACTTTCACTTAAACTATAACTATAAAAAAAGAAGAAGAAAAAAAAGAAT
>NW_004444010.1:8125165-8127576 GCF_000243295.1 Trichechus manatus latirostris
GGATCCCCGGGGCTTTGTTTGTTTGTTTTCTTTTTCTTTTCTTGGCTTGGGAGCCCCTTCTAGCCAGGCTGTACTGTGTGGTTTGGGAGCTACTTCCTCAGTCTGTGCAGCCACGCAGTGGGATTCCTGGGAGCTTTTTTTCCTCTCTTTTTCCCTTTCTTCATTTCTCAGTTTCTTGTCTCTCTATACTTACCTTCTTTTCCTGTCTCCTAAATACATGGCGCTGTGTGATACCTCCACGCCTTCTAGCCAGGCTGTACTTCGCAGCCTGGGAGCCACTTCCAAAGTGTTCGCAGCTGCACCAGTGGGATCCTTGGGCACTTTTCTTTTTTTCTAATTTTTATTTATTAATTTTCTTTTACCTTTTTTCTTTTCCTTTTTGTTTTTCTCCATTTCTTGGTCTCTCATGTCTCCACTTCAACAGCAAGCTCCCTTAGCACTCTTTTTTGTTTGTTTCTTTGTTTGTTTTTGGCTCCTATTTCTCTCTCCTCTTTCCCATACCCATCTTAGCTCCACATATCACAATCTCTCCCCTCCTTCCTGCCTACCTGCACCGTGGGCTGAACATCACACCCCCGAGCAGCAAAGGCACAGCCTGCTGGAAACTGCCCTGCACTGATTCACGGCCTCCCCTGTCAGCTCTAGTATGTACCACAAACAACACATCCAAGCAACTCCTCTTCAGCTGGACCTGACCTGCTGGACCATAGCTGAGTGATTCACCATGTCCATTGGACAATGAGGTGAAAAGTATCGTGCCCACAGATAAGAAAACAACAAAGCACGCACAGCCCACCTGCTCAGACACAATGAAATAAAACAAAAAAGCAGAACAAAACAAATAAATCTACAACCAATAAACGAGGAAATTAACTACATAATGTCCCAAAGACACAGACAATATCAAAACATATAATAAAACAGGACAAGATGGTTACAGTAGGCTTATGAAATGAAATACCAGATAACTGACCAGTAGAAGGCACTAGAACTACCTGATAGAGAATTCAAACCTCTAATATTCACAGCTATCCAAGAATTGAAGTAAAAAGCAGACAAAAATGAGGAAAAACTAGACAAGTTCATGGAAAAGGCAGACAAGACAAATTCATGGAAAATACAAACTAAAAAATGGAGGAATTCAAGAAAATAATACAGAAACAAAATGCCAAAATAAATTCACAACTAGAAATCATACAAAAACAACAATTAGAAATCCAAAAGCTAAATAGCAAGATTTCAGAAATGGACAGTGGCATAGAAGGACTGAAGAGCAGGTCTGAAATGATGGAAGACAGGATTCGTGAAATTGAAGATAAACACTTATATACAACTCTGTTTGAGAAAAAAACAGAAAAAAGAATGAATAAAAATGAAGAAACCCTAAGAATTATGTGGAATACAATCAAAAGCAAAAATCTGCAAGTGATCAGAGTTCCAGAACAGGGGATGAAAACAGAAAACACAGAGAGGATCACTGAAGAACTGCTGACAGAAAATTTCCCCAATATCATGAAGATGAAAAGCTGACATCCAAAAAGCCCAACGAATCCCATACAGGATAGACTCTCAAAGAAAATCATCAAGGTATATCATAATCACACTTGCTAAAACCAAAGACAAACAAAGAATCCTAAGAGCAGCTCAAGAAAAATGAAAAGTCACATACAGAGGAGAAACAATAAGACTAAGCTCAGATTATTCGGCAGAAACCATACAGGCAAGAAGGCAATGGGATGACATATATAAAACCTTAAAAGAAAAAAAAATGCCAACCAAGAATAATATATCCTGCAAAACTCTAATTCAAATATGATGGTTAAATTAGGACATTTCCAGATAAACAGAAATTAAGGCACTATGTAAAAACCAAACCAAACTTACAAGAATTATTAAAGGGAGTACTTTGGTCTGAGAACAAACAACATCAGACCACAGCCTAAATCTAGGACACAAGATCATACCAGCCAGCTATCAACCTAGGAAATGAACTTTCAAGGACTATTCAAAACAAAAGAATTACAACAGGGAACCAGAGAAGTTAATCTGTAAATGCCAACAACATCAGAACAATAAAAGAGGGAATAAATGGTGTAGGTATAGAACCCTCTAATGGAGAGGAAGGCAAGGCAATACCAAGTAATAATAGACTGGTTCAAACCTAGGAAGATAAGGGTAAATTTCAAGGTAACCACAAACTAAGTTAATAAACCTACTCATCAAAATAAAGAAGAAAAACATAAAGTCTCAGTAAAAACAAAACCTACAAAAAAAGGAAAAAAAATCCACAAAAGAAATTTAGCACAGGAGAATAAGAGGAACAAAAAAAAGTCAGCACAAGAAAAAAGCACTACAAAATGACAGTGATAAACGCACACCTATCAATAATTACACTGAGTATAAATGGCTTA
>NW_004444010.1:8129600-8130746 GCF_000243295.1 Trichechus manatus latirostris
AAAATAAAATACTTAGGAATAAATCTAACCAGGGATGTAAAAGACCTATACAAAGAAAACTACAAAACACTACTGCAAAAACCAAAAGAGAGCTACATAAATGGAAAAACATATCATGCTCATGGACAGGTAGACTCAACATTGTGAAAATGACAATTCTACCCCAAGCAATAAACAAATATAAGGCAATCCCGATCCAAATACCAACAACATTCTTTAAAGAGATGGAAAAACTAATCATTAAATTTATATGGAAAGGGAAGAGGCCCCGGATAAGTAAAGCACTACTGAAGAAGAAGAATAAAGTAGAAGGACTCGCACTATCTGACCTCAGAACCTACTATACAGCTATGGTAGTCAAAACAGCTGGGTACTGGTACAATGACAGATACACTGACCAATGGAACAGAATGGAGAACCCAGAAGTAAATCCATCCACCTATGGTCACCTGATCTTCGACGAGGGCCCAAAGCCCCTCAAATGGGGAAAAGACAGTTTTTTTTAACAAATGGTGCTGGCAAAACTGGATATCCAGCTGCAAAAAAAATGAAACAGGACCCATACCTTACACCATACAGAAAAACTAATTCAAAATGGATCAAATACCTAAATATAAGACCAAAAACTATAAAGATCATAGAAGAAAAAATAGGATCAATACTAGAGACCCCAATACATGACATTAACAGGATACAAACCATAACTAACAACACATGAACTCCAGAAGATAAGCTAGATAACTGGGATCTTCTACAAATTCAACACTTACGCTCATCAAAAGACTTCACCTAAAGAGTAAAAAGGAACCTACAGACTGGGAAAAAATTTTTGGACATTACAAATCAGACAAAGTTCTAATCTTTAAAATTGACAAGAAAATCCAACACCTCTACAACAAAAAGACAAATAATCCATTAAAAAATGGGCAAAGGAAATGAACAGACACTTCACCAAAGAAGACATTCAAGCATCCAACAGACACAAATTCTCATGATCACTAGCCATTAGAGAAATGCAAATCAAAACCACAACGAGAAACCACCGCACCCTGGCATTACTGGCATGAATCAAAAAAAACTGGAAATAACAAAAGTTGGAGAGGCTGTAGGGAGATAGGAACTCTTATACACACTGCTGGTGGGAAT
>NW_004444010.1:8131758-8153363 GCF_000243295.1 Trichechus manatus latirostris
AGAGACTGGAGAAACCCTGAGAGTATGGCCCCTGGACACCCATTTAGCTCAGTAATGAAGTCACTCCCGAGGTGCAGCCTTCAGCCAAAGATTAGACAGACACATAAAACAAAATGAAATTAATGGGGCACAACAGCCCAGGGACAAGGACTAGAAGGCAGGAGGGGACAGCAAAGCTGGTAATAGGGAACCCAAGGTCGAGAAGGGAGAGTGTTGACATGTTGTGAGGTTGTTAACCAATGTCATAAAAGAATATATGTACTAACTGTTTAATGAGAAACTATTTCTTCTGTAAACCTTCATCTAAAAGTACAATGAAAAAAAAAAGTGAAGCCATTGTTTCTTGACATATCCATCTAGGTGTATACACTTCAGAAGGCAGTGTTTCCATCTCTCTAACTTTTCCCGGAAGAGTTCTGCACTCTTTGATTTACATCAGGTCAAATCAGAAGTTTTGGCATCCTTGAGGGACTCAAACTGTGTTCCTTTTAAATGTTCTTTGGGTTTGGGGGACAAAAGTTTAAGTCTGAAGGGGCAAGATCAGGGCTGTATGGTGGATAGGGTAGGGTTTCCCAACAAAATTCTTGTAGTATAGCCCTTGCTACTCTCGAAGAAGGTGTGATGGAAAAAAACCCTTGGCACAACTTTCCTGGGTTTTTTCTCACCAATGCAGTTTTCAATTTTCTTAAAACTTCTTCATAATAATCCCTCGTGATCATCCTGTGTCCTTTTAGAAAATCTATCAAGATGACCTCTTTGGAATCCCAAAAAATAGTCGCCATAACCTCCTGAGCAGTATTCTCTCTCTTGGCTCATCTTTGAGGTCTTCCTGACCTTCCTTAAAACACTTGATCCATCTAAAAACCGTTGTTTTTTTTGTGGGGCAGCATTCCCATAAACTTGTTTCAAAGCTTCAGTGATTTGGGAAGATGTCCACTTGAGTTTCTTAAAAATTTGATGTTAGCCCTGACCTCAGTTTTTTTCCACAGCATAGAAAGTATCCTTTTTCTGAAAGCACCCTAATGAGACTAAGACACGTGTACTACTGAGAAACCTGATCGCAGACACATGTTTAAACACATTTTGTTTGGAATAAACCCCCGCATGTATGAACTGGAACCCTAGTAGCAATACTTGTTGACTTACTCTCGTAGACCCAAGAGAAATACTAAAATCATAAAAGTTCTATTTACTTCACAGTACTCCAATGTACTTTCAATAGAACTGGGTCAGGAGTTACATATCTACTTTCATCTGAAAATACTCTAATGAATAGAAATGATGCTTTCATTATAAAAGCAGATGAGGTACAGCATTATTCTGGGAAACATGCCACCTACGAATAGCATGTAGTACACATGTAGGTTATGCCATTCTCTGGCTCTAACCTAAGGCATCGCTGTACCAGGCCTCCTGAAAGCCCATTTAAATGAAAAGGGTGGGAAAGGCTATTGTTTAGAAAATGAGGCTCCAAGTAAAAAAAATATATTTAAAAAGAGCAAAAGTGACCATAACAACTGGTAATATGTCAAGAAGTGTATAAATTAATAAGATAACCTACTCTGCCTCATGTATAAGTAATGCTGGCAGGGATAAGGAACAAATTACAGGTAGAATGCGAACTCAGAATGAGGGCTGGGTTTACAACGGGGCCAAAAGTGGGGCTGGGAGCATATTCTGTTTGTCAAAACACAGTTTACTATTTGTTCCACTAAATGTATATGGTGAAAATACTATTCAGTGGAGCATTTACTAATTACAATGACAGAAACTGACCACACAGATCTACCCAAACGTTTACATAAAAACTTCTGCTGATGTATAGCCAAGTAACTACAGAGATTACTTACAGAGAAGAAGCAGAAAGTAAATAACAAATTAAGATATAAGGAATCTCTAATCCTTTTTAGGAGCCCTAGTGGCATAGTGGTTAAGAGCTCAGCTGCTAACCAAAAGGTAGGCAGTTCAAATCCAT
Organism: Trichechus manatus latirostris; assembly: GCF_000243295.1. Lineage (NCBI taxonomy): Eukaryota > Metazoa > Chordata > Mammalia > Sirenia > Trichechidae > Trichechus > Trichechus manatus. The sequence goes on from NW_004444010.1 coordinate 8,133,734, forward strand.
CAGCCGCTCCTTGGAAACCCTATGCAGTAGTTCCACTCTGTCCTATAGGGTCGCTATGAGTTGGAATCGACTCGATGGCACCTAACAGCAACAACAATCCTTTTTAAAGAATTAAGAAGGATAATAACACTAAATAAAGACAGATGAAATAAAACTAAACAAACAAAAAAGCACTGTAAATACAGGTTTTTATCCAAACAAGATGAGGAAATACAAAGAGGTGAGTCCACATACCCAGGATGGTTACAGGATATATATATTCTGACTAGAAGAAAGAAGTTAGATGGTCTTCAACCCTACTTTTCTTTTGTAGTGTATGCCTTACTAAGAAATAGAAATTATATCACGTTTAGTTATACTTATAAAAAAATTACTTTTAGTGGAAAAAAAATTATATGAAATTAAGTCAAATTTGGAAAACCTGAAATATTTTAGTACTATACTTGTTTGTTGTTGTTGTTAGGTGCTGTTGAGTCGATTTCGACTCACAGTGACCCCATGTGACAGGGTAGAACTGCCCCATAGGATTTTCTAGGATGTAATCTTTACGGGATCAGATCGCCAGGTCTTTCTCCTATGGAGCCTCTGGGTGGGTTCAAACCACTAGCCCTTTGGTTAGCAGCTGACTGCTTAACTGTTATACCACCAGAGCGCCTGTTTAGGAGCCTCACTGTTCTTCACAAATGTCTTTAGATCCAAGTCCAACTATAGTTTATAGAGAAGAAAAGGAAGCCTCTGCTATTCTTTTGTCTTCTTTTCTACTTTCAAAACTTTATTTACTGAGCTTAGAATAACTAGTCCACCATCAACATTATGGATTCAGAGTTCCTGGCAAGTTTCACATTTCCTGACTTTAATATCAAGAAAATATACATAATGATATTAATAAGACTTCTACAAGTCAAATTACTTACTGTAACCTGCTGAAAGGTATAATCATCAAATAAATAAAAAGAAAATAGTATCCATGTAGCTTACTTTATGTTAATATATTTATTTATATATTAGTATATATATTTACATATTTAGCACATCGCTGGCACATAGAAAGTGCTTCATAAATGTTAACTTTATCATTAGTAATTATTTATTTATTTTTTATTGTACTTTAGGTGAAGGTTTACAGAACAAATAGTTTCTCATTAAACAGTCAGTACACATATTGTTTTATGACATTGGTTAACAACCTCACGACATGTCAACCCTCTCCCTTATCGACTTTTTTTGGTGAAAATATACATAGCCAAAGATACACCATTTCAAAAATTTCTACATGCACAGTTCAGTGACATCGATTATGTTCTTCCAGTTGTGCTGCTATTCTCACTTTAGATGAAGGTTTACAGAACAAAATAGTTTTTCATTAAACAGTTAGTACACATGTTGCCCTATGACAATGGTTAACAACCCCACTACGTGTCAACACTGTCCTTACTCAACCTTGGGTCCCCTATCACCAGCTCTCCTGTCCCCTTCTGCCTTCTAGTCCTTGTCCCTGGACTGCTGTGCCTCATTAGTCCCATTTTGTTTTATGGGGCTGTCCAATACCCAGCTGAACGGTGAACCTCGGAAGTGACTTCACCACTGAGCTAAAAGGGTGTCTGGGGGCCATACTCTAGGGGTTTCTCCAGACTCTTTCAGGTCAGTAAATCTGGTCTTTTTTGGGTGCATTAGAATTTTGTTCTACATCTTTCTCCAGCTCTGTCCAGAACCCTCTGTTGTGATCCCGGTTAGAGCAGTCAGTGGTGGTAGCCAGGCACCATCTAGCTGTACTGGACTCAGTCTGGTGGAGGCCTTGGTAGCTGTGGTCCATTAGTCTTTTAGACTAATCTTTTCCTTGTATCCTGTTCTCCTCATTCTCCCTTCGTACTCCCAGTGGAGTATCTTAGATGGCTGCTCACAGGCTTTTAAGACCCCAGACGCTACTCAACAAGGTAGAATGTAGAACACTGTCTTTATAAACTGTGTTATGGCAATTGAGCTAAATGTTCCCCGAGACCATGGTCCCCACAGCCCTTCGCCCAGCAATTCAGTCCCTCAAAGAGTTTGGATGTGTCTGTGGAGCTTCCATGAGGTAATTATTTATATTTTGAAAACATAAAGTATAACTGATTTTTTGAAAGCTAGATCATCACTCACACTCTAGATTTAATTAAGACAGTAAGAAAACACCATCCACTGTTGTTAAACCATCTTTGTTTTAAAATATTTTCTGTAGGTAATAAAAGTTGAATCAAATTTTATTAGGTGAATCTAACATCTTAGTTCTACAAAGCCCTAGTCCCCAAATTCAAAGGAGACAATGACTCATTTTATGATGTTTACATATGAAAGACAGATTTCAGGCCCATAGTGTTCCGTCTTTGAGGGCCCAAGAACTAAAAACATCTCTCTATTCAGTCCTGTGCTTCTCACACTAGGGCATGTATACCTCCAGATAAACATGGTATGATTTTCCAAAGGAGCAATTTTACTTCAGAGTTTTGGAAGCAAACATTAAGTACAAACAGTTCTTGCTTTTCACAGTAGTAGGAGACTGTAAAAATGATTATGTAACCTGAAACTGTATAAGGAAATAAAAAAAATAGTAAAACTAATATATATTTTGTATACTGTAATTTAAAACATCAGAAACATTGAGAATTAAACTGTTTTATTTCTTTGTAAAAACTTACCAAGAGTTGTTTGAACAGAGCTTGCCTTCTTCTCATCATATAACTTATAATATGGATAAGCATCTTTCCTGTGCTTTGGTGAATTGTCATACTCCTAAATTTGCATCAGCTCCAACATTTTATCTTTGTGCTTTCAATGCCGAGAAGTATCTTCAAAAATTCTTCGGGTGTGAAGATTTTTGCCAGTATCACTTCCCTGGGGACATCTTTATTCTTTTCACAACCACTTTCCTCATTTATATTGATAAGTTTGCCTTCACTAAGTTCCTCTGGCTGCATATCTACAGTCTCTAGAATGGCAGCAGTATAAACATTTCCATACTCATCAATTTCTTTTATAACTCTGTTTATGTTCAATTCGAATTTCATTTCCAGCATTATCACTTTTTGTTTCTCTGTTGCACTTTCACCTTTGTTTGCCAATTTTCTCTTTCAATTATCCATTTTTGTAAAATATCACAAAATGTGGGTTTATCACTGGGAGACAAGGAGGCAACACAATGACCTACTTTGCAGTCTGTGTATGAACTGAATAACACAAGTGCAGTGACCAATCACTGACAGGCTTTGAAAGAAGCGGTGCGATTAATCACTAATCGAGATGCACATCTTTGCTTAAATAGTGATCTGTGGATTGAAGGACTAGTTTGTACTTTACACAAGTGCTCACAGTTCATGTATTGTGGTAGCTAAAATTAGTGCATATAGGAATTGTGCAAAGTGAGGACTGCCTGTAATTTAACTGGTTAATTATTTTAAGACTATTTTCTAGTAAGACAAGCTAATTATGAGCACAATAAAAATATGCATGAGTTATTAAGACAAAACAGGAGACTTCACTGAAATTTTGCTGTTCATCCCCAGATTCCCAGGGATACAAGGTTTTTCTCCTCTGTCATTAGAGAGACTTTGGTGGTAAAGTTTGAGAAGCATGGTTTTATGGATAGAGTGATCTAATACATAAGAATCCTACTTCCAAAAAATAGGTTTCTAGGGTACTTGCTCTAAGTCAGCATGTTGATTAGGATAGACAGAAGACTTAGTTGGTACCAAGATATATAACATACACACATTAATGACATATACACTATTTCCTGTAAGGATAAAATAGATATTTCCTATATATCATTCTAAATGTCCTAAAACTTAGCCTAGGCAGCTTAGTTCAGGTGATAATGAGTCAGGTGATTTGAAAGGGAAGCGTAAAGGACTTAAAAGTAAAGGGCATTAAGTATATCCTCAGTTTTGCTTCCACATTCCAAAGTTCTGAAAATTTACTTAGGACAGTTAAGACTTTCTTGAGATTTCCTCAAAAGATTTAAAATTGTTTATGACAACAGTCTAAGTAACAATAAGACCAAAAATGTCCAAGATAAAAGCCAAGTTTAAAGTGGAAGGGAGATAAAAAATAAAAAAAAAAACTTAAACCTTAAGTTTTCCAGAAATCATGGCAAAAACAGAAAAAAGAAGAGCTATATGATCCTTATTGTCTAATTCTAAGAATCACGGTTCATTAGGAGAAACTTTTTCCTAGACTTGAACACAGAGAATAATTTATTTCCAATATCTTTGCATAAAGGATGATGAGCAATATCAAGAATATCCTAATTATAGTTCTTATAAAACAATGAAGCAATGTTTCATACATGGCTTTCTTATATTACCATGAGTCCTTGGTGAAACACCAGACAAAACATGAAAGCCTAGTGCAGTGGTAAGAGAAGGGAGAAGGGCAAAACTGATGTGGTTCAGTTATGTACTTTTCTAGGGATCTGATTTAACATCATAGGAAGGAATCCTGGGGAAGAATTAATATATTCTCTTTGAAAACAGTTATCTCAGATAAGCTTTTGGCAGCAACAGATGAGTAGAAGGTAATTCAAAACTAAAGGCACTAGAAAGAACCTAAAGGGGAAGATGTTCTCTTCTGTTAATTGAAATAGCTACAGGTTATAAATGTCAGGAGAGAAAGGGGAAGAGGAAGAGAGAAACTAAAAATTTCCAGCCCCTACCTTATGCCAGATAAGGTAAACACTTTTCCTATTTTATAATATTTCATTCTCATTACAACCCTGAGAGGTAAGTATCATTAATGTTATTTTTACACACAAAGAAAATGAATCTGCAGGAGGAAGTTCACCAAGATAGAAGGTATGGCAAATCCAGATTTACCCAACTCCAAAGCTCATGCTCTTTTCACAGGTAACATGCTGGACGTATAAACAGTAGTTGCAGAAGGAAGAGTCTGACATACATTCTTGCTCTAACTTGAGAGTGAACATCCCCCTACTTAGAAAGCTTTCTGCCTTCATAATGGCTCTGTCAACCATTACCCTCTACTCTAGCCTTCTCAGAACCCCTGGGCAAAATGAAGTCTTCCTTTTTACATATTTCATTAATAAGTCTACAGCCCTCCATTAGGGCTTAATTATTATATTTGTTTACATAGTTAGGAGCTGTCAACCAGAATTAAAAATCTGCAGACAAAGCAACAAGTAAGTGGTTAACTTCTGCAGCTTTGGGGTTCTTCTGCTCTTCTTTTTCCAGTGTCTTAAGGTAAAAGGTTATCTAATCATTGCTTCCCCTCTAAACATGCCATAAGTTTGGGTACGTGTGTCTTCATTTTCAAATTATTTTCTAATTTTTCTTGTGATTTCTTCTTTGACCCACTGGTTATTTAGGAATGTGTTGCTTAATTTTCACATATTTCTGAATTTTCCAAATTTTTTTTTCTGTTGTTGATTTCTAAATTCATTCCAGCATGGTTAGGAAACCTTGTATGATTTGAATCCTTCTAAATTATTGAGAATTGTTTTATGGCCCAGTATATGGTCTATCTTGGTAAATGTTCTGTGTGTACTTGAAAACAAGGTGTGTTTTGCTGTTATTGTGAGAAGACTTTTATAAATGTCAATTAGATCAAGTAACTTGATAGTTTTTTTTTATGTTTTCTATATCTTTACTTATTTTCTATTTGTTCTATTAATTACTGAGGGAAGGATGATGAAATCTCCAACTATAATTGTCTATTTCTCCTTTCTGTTTTGGCAGTTTATTGCTTCCTTTATTTTGAAGTTCTGCCACTGGATGTACACACATTTAGAATTATTATGTCATCTTTTACAAAATTTTTTTTATTGTGGTGAAAATATACATAACAAAACCTATGCCAATTCAACAATTTCTACATTGATTACATTCTTCAATTAGTACAACAATTCTTGCTATCCTTTTCCAAATCATTCCACCATTAACATAAACTCAATGCCCCCTAAGCAAAAACTGCCCCCATCCCTGCTAACCACTAATAAGCTTTGGTTTCTATATATTTGCTTATTTAATATAAGTGATATCATATAGTATCTGTCCTTTTGAGACTGTCTTATTTTGCTCAGCATGATGCTTTCAAGGTTCATCCACGTTGTGGCCTGCATCAGGACTTCATTTCTCCTTATGGCTGAATAGTATTCCATTGTGTGTATATACCACATTTTGTTTATCTATTCATCTGTTGATGGACATTTTGGTTGTTTCCACCTTTTGGCTATTGTGAAAAGTGCTGCAATGAACACGGGTGTAAGGTCTGCGTTTGCATTCCTGCCTTCACTTCCTCTGGGTATATACCTAGGATTAGTATTGCTGGGTCATATGATAGTTCTATGTTCAACTTATTGAGGAACCATCAAACTGATTTCCACAGTGGCTGTACCATTTTACATTCCCACCAGCAATGGATAAGGGTTCCAGTTTATCCACAATCTCATCAACCCCTATTGTTCTCCTTTTTAAAAAAAAATCATTGTCATCCTAACAGGGGTGAGAAGGTATCTCATTGTAGTTTTGATTTGCATCTCTCTAATGGCTAACGAGGAGCCCTGGTGGCGCAATGGTTAAGAGCCTGGCTGCTAACCGAAAGGTCAGGAGTTTGAATCCACTAGCTGCTCCTTGGAAATCCTATGGGGCATAACAACTCTGTTCTACAGAGTTGTTACGAGTCAGAATCCACTCGATGGCAACGGGTTATGGGTTAATGGCTAATGAAGGAGTCCTGGTGATGCAGTGGTTAAGCACTCAGCTGCTAGCTGAAAGGTTGTCTGTTCGAAACCACCAGCTGCCCCATGGGAGAAAGACATGGCAGTCTGCTTCCCTACAGCCTAGGAAACCCTATGGGGCTGTTCTACTCTGTCCTATAGGGAATACACGAGTCAGAATCGACTACACAGCAATGGGTGTAATGGCTAATGATGTTGAGCTTCTTTTCATGTGCTTGTTGACCACTGGAATATCCTCTTTGGTGAACAGTCCAAGTCCTTTGCCAATTTTTTAATTAGGTTGCCTATCTTTATGTTGTTCAGGTTTTTTTTTTTTTTTTTTGATAGCAGACCCTTATCGGATATATGGTTCCTGAAAATTTTCTCCCAATCTATAGGTTGTCTTTTCACTTTTTTGGTAAAGTTCTTTGATAAATATTATGTCTTCTTAAGGAACTGATTTCTAAAGATCATTATGTAATGTTCTTTTTTATCTCTCACAGTACTCCTTGTTCTGAAGTCTACTTTGTCTGATATTAATACAGCTGCTCCACTTTATGTTTAGTGTTCGCATGGTTGTTATGGACTGAACTGTGTCCCTTCAAAATATGTGTTGAATTCCTGACCTTTGTACCTGTGGATGTGATCTTGTTTGGAAACAGGGCTTTTTTTTCTGTTATGTTAATGAGGCCATACCATTGTAGAGTGGATCTTAAACCTAATCATTTCTGAGCTCTAAAAAGATATGCACAGAGACACACATATGGGAGAAGACAGACACCATGTAAGGATTGTCTACAATTTAAGGAATGCCAAGGAACAAAGGAACACCAAGGAACCAAGAAATGCCTCGGACTAACCAACAAGGAAGAAATCAACATGGCCAAGGCCCAGATTTGAACTTTTATCCTCCAGAAGTGTGAGAAAATAAAATTCTATTCTTTAAACCCACCCACTTGTGGTATTTGTATTACAGCAGCACTATACAACTAAGATAATGGTATATTGTTATAAAGTAAGTTTCTTGTAGATAGCATATACAGTCATCCCTCAGTATCCATGGGGGATTGGTTCCAGGACACCCATGGATACCAAAACCCATGGATGCTCAAGTCCTTATATAAAAGGACTTTGCATATAACCTAAGTACATCCTCCTGTATACTTTAAATCATCTCTAGATTACTTATATACCTAACACAATGTAAATGCAATGTAAATAGTTGTTATACTGTATTGTTTAGGGAATAATGACAAGAAAAAAAAGTCTGTACATGTTCAGTACAGATGCAACCTTCGTAGGCCTAACTACATAGTATATGTCAGATGTGAAGTGAACAATGCTCAAACAACGAGTGCTGCAGAAAGACTGAGGATCTATGAAATGGTGGGAGGCTACAGCAGGGTATGCCTACATATCACTTCCCTCCCCCGCCCCCTAAATATATTTGATCCATGGTTGGTTGAATCCATGGATGCAGAACCTGTGGATACAGAGGGCTGACTGTAATTAGTTCTTGCCTTTTTAGCCAGTCTGATAATCTCTATCTTTTAATCAGAGTGTTTAGATCATTTATATGTAATGTAATTTAACAATATGATTGAGTTTAAATGTACTATCTTGCTATTTGCTTTCTACTGGTTCCATCCATTCTTTGTTCCTTTTTTCCTGCTTTCTTTTGGATTACTTGGACATTTTTTATTCCTTTATCTTAACACCACTACTAGCTTACTAGCTATACCTGTTTATTTTTCCAGTGGTTGGTCTATGGCAGGGGTTGACAAACAATGGCCTGTGGGTCAAATCTGGCTTGCTACCTGTGCGCTTAAAAGCATTTATTTGTTTACATATTGTCTATGGCTGCTTTCATGCTACAAGGGCAGAGTTGAACCGATGTAACAAAGATTATATGGTATGCAAAGTCTAATATATTTACCATCCAAACCTTCACAGGAAAAGTTTATTGATTTTTGCTCTGTGGTTTAAATTTAAAAATTAAGATCCAGCAATAAAACTGCTTAATTGTATTCCAAACCTAAAGTGCCTCAAATATTGATTTAAAGAGTCTGTCCTCAGGAGATATGAAAGTTAATTCATCAGATAATTACTTACATTGTTTTCTTGGTTCTTGTTGTTCTTTAAGAGTGTGATAATACAATTATGAATAAAGAAAGCAAGAGTAAGCACTCCCGTCAGTTGTGGAAACTGAAATCTTATCTCTAGGACAAAAAGAGAAAAAATAAAATTAAAACTGACAACTAGAGGATGAATATCAGCAGCCGAAAGTTGATTATTAAAAATCAGTTGTCTGTTTTGTCCAGAGTATAAGAATAGTAAAATGTTTTTACAAATTTCCTCAAGGCCAGCATTACCCACGGACAAAGCACTTAAAAAGGGAAGAAACGGAATCAAGAAATGACTATTCTGTGCAGGTACTTTATATCAGCTCTTCCTGTTTGAGGTCACACAACTAGCATGTGATAGAGCAGTGATTCAAATCCAGAGTGTGCCTGACTCTAAAGTCCTTCCCCTTTCCAGTATTTTAATTTGCCAGGAAAATCCTCTAGAAAAGGAATCAGTGAGGGAAGAATTGGTCATTTAATATTCTTCGGTGACTAAAAAGCACTGCTTCAAAACATTGCACACAAGAAAAGGACTGGTTAAACTACAATATAGTCGTACAGAGGTATACAGTATTTAAAAATTATGTTGCAGAGGAATATTTTATGTCATGGCAAAATGTTCATGATTTAAATAGCATGTATATTATGATTTTATTTTTATTCGTAGAAGTGTGTGCATGCAAAGAAAAAAGACTGGAGGAATATCCACAAAAATGTAAATAATGGTTATCTTGCTGATGGGATTTATTTTAAATTAACCACTTACTTACATTCTCTGAATTTTCTACAATGAACACAAAATTACTTTGAAATAAGGATAAAAGTAAAAAAAAAAAAAAAATTTTTAAAAGCACTGCTGATTTCTGTCTTTGAAGTCTGCTAATACAAAAGTGACAAAATTGATTTTATGTAGAAGACCATGATTTACTTGAAAATAGTGCTGGGTCTAGGCAAAAGAGGTGGCAAAATGGGGAACAATCCATTTCCAGGGATTCTTTAGTGTAAAAAGTAGAAATGTAGAAAAGAAAGTTCTAATTACTTTTTGCCATGCTATTTTAGGAAAGGAAGTGAGAACTACTAAGAATCAAGTACTAGCTCTAGAAGAAATCAGGAGTTTAAATCTAAAAAACATACACATTACTGTTTTCCATCATGTTTTTTATTAACTTTCATCAGAATTGTTGTCTGTGGAAGTAATTCAGTGTATTTTTCTTAGTAAATTCTCCCTTTTCCTGTCTAGAATTTTTTAACTTTTTACTTCTGAGCAATGACAATAAATTTGGGAGCAACTCTCATTTCTGTTTAAAAAAAAATCTATAAATTGGGAATAGAAGGGTACTTTCTCAACAAGAAAAAGATTGATCATTTCAGATCAACAGCATTATACTGACAGAATTATAACACAGGTATCATTTTTGGAAAGAAGATACAATTATTATCTGCAAATAACCTTATCACAGATATTCTTTGCAAGGAAACATCTGAAAAACTCTTTAACTAGTAAGAATTCAAAATAAGGTAGCTAGATAGAAAAAAATTTTTTAATCAACATTTTCCTTACACATCTGTAAAAACTGGTTAGAAGCTATAAAAAGACAAAAGATTCCATTCACAAAAGCAAACTGACATAAATATGACCTAGGAATAACTTTAATGTTAACATGCTGAACTTTTCTTAAAATAATTATACACTTTACTCTGGCAGCCATGAAGTTGTACTACTCCTGTAAACCTGTGAGAACCTGCTGAAAGTTATGCAGTTAGCTGACAGCCTCCTTCTGCAGTAATTTTGGGACTGCTGCCCTGTTCAAATGGAAGTCACACTCTCCCCGGAAGTCACACCCTCTCAGTCCTAGCCAATGACTGAGCAGAGCAGGGTACTAGGGCCTGGTCACTTTTGCCCAACCTGGACTCCTCTATGAACAATCTTTGTACCAGAGCTCCACAGTGGGTTGGCTGAAACTTTGAGTCCATTCCTATCCAATCTTTCTTTGCCTTTCTCCTTTCATAAGTATCTGAGCTACATCGTAGTCTGATGTAGCTGTCTTCTCTGGCTCCTTCTCTACTTTATCTTTCACAAGTACTCCCTCAGTTAATCTCTTGTACTTCTAACTCCATTTTAGTATCTATTGACCAGAGGACCGGAAGTGACATAGTTGGTAGTGGAAGTAGTCTGAGAAAGCAGCCAGTGAGATAGAATTTGTGTACTAGATCACTCATTACCCAGTTCTGAACTATTATCCAAGCAGTGCTTTAGCTATATTCCAAGGTTCTGATAGTGTTTTCACCATCATTGCTTTTCTAGATATTCTGCTGATTTAGTGAGAGTGAAAAAAGGATCACTACAGCATCTCTGATCTCAACTTATCTTTTCTTTTTTGTATGACTGCAGCAGTTCCACTATGAATCCTGTTTTTAGGCAGCATCTAATGGGCTCCTGAAGAGAAGGAAAGTAGTAAGAGATGATAGCAGGGAGGCAGCCATCAGTCAGAGTTTATAAGGCCCTGTGGAGTATGATAAAGTCTTGCCTTTACTGTGAATGAGGCAGGAAAACATACGATGCTTTTGAGGGTTGGGTTTTAAAAACATTACCCTTGCTGCTAGGTGGAGAATAGATGACAGCAGGGAAGACAGATTGGAAACAGCAAGACTAGTTAGCAGGCTATTAGAATAATCTAGGTCAGAGATTAGTAGCTTGATATAGTTCTTATTGGTGGAAATGGTAAGAAGTAGTCAGATTCTCAAATTATTTTGAAAGTAGAGCTGACAGGATTTGTAGGTGGATTGTAGGTGGGGGTTGGAGAAAGAGGACAGTCAAGGATGATTTCAAAGTTTTTGGCCTGAGCAACTGGGAAATTAGAGCAACCATTTTCTGCGCTAGAGAAGCCTGGGAGATGAGCAGGTTAAGCAGGTTGGTGGAGGGGGGTGGATGAGCAAGTAAACAAATATTTAGTTTTTGTCCAGTTTTTTAAGTTTGAGATATCTAGTGCATAGCCAAGTGGAGATGCAGAAGGGGTATATGATTATAGATTTTAGTGGAGAGATCTGGGCCAGAAATATAAAGTTAGTACTAATCACCATATCTTCTGTTCAGTTCTTTTACTTTAGCTACTCTATGTTCAAGAGCAACTCAGAGTCTCTTCTGACATTCATTTTTGTCTTTTCTTTTTTTCCTGTCTTTTTAATGACCTCTTTCTTCATATATGATGTCCTTGATGTCATTCCCTAATTCATCTGGTCTTTGGTCATTAGTGTTCAATGCATCAAATCTGTTCTTGAGATGGTCTCTAATTTCAGGTGGGATATACTCAAGGTTGTCCTTTGGCTCTCCTGGACTTGTTCTGATTTTCTTCAAGTTGAACTTGCATATGAGCAATCGATGGTGTGTTCCACAGTTGGCCCTGGCCTTGTTCTGACTGCTGATATTGAGCTTTTTCATCGTATTTTTCCACAGATGTAGTCAATTTGATTTCTGTGTATTCTATCTGGTGAAGTCCACGTGGATAGTCTCTGTTTATGCTGTTGAAAAGAGGTGTTTGCAACGAAGAAGTTGTTGGTCTTGCAAAATTCTATCATGTGATCGCTCATGTTATTTCTATCACCAAGGCCATATTTTCCAAATAACCAATCCTTCTTCTTTGTTTCCAACTTTCACATTCCAATCACCAGTAATTATCATGCATCTTGATTGCACGTTTGATCATTTTCAGACTGCAGTGGTTGGTAAAAATCTTCAATGTCTTCATCTTTGGCCTTAATGGTTGGTGCATAAATTTGAACAATAGTCGTATTAACTGGTCTTCCTTGTAGGTAGGGGGATATTATCCTATCACTGACAGGGTTGTACTTCAGGATAGATCTTGAAATGTTCTTTTTGATGATGAACATGACACCATTCCTCTTCAATTTGTCATTCTCGGCATAGTAAACTCTATGATTGTCTGATTCAAAATGGCCAATACGAGTCCATTTCAGCTCACTAATGCCTAGGATATTGATCTTTATGGGTTCCATTTCATTTTTGATGACATCCAATTTTCCTAGATTCAAACATCATACATTCCACGTTGCAATTATTAATGGATGTTTGCAGCTGTTCTTCTCATTTTGAGTTGTACCACATCAGCAAATGAAGGTCCTGAAAGCTTGACTCCATCCATGTCATTAAGCCTGAATCTACTTTGAGGAGGCAGCTCTTCCCGAGTCGTATTCTGAGTGCCTTCCAACCTGAGGGGCTCATCTTCTGGCACTATATCAGGCAGTGTTCTGCTGCTATTCATAAGGTTTTCACAGGCCAATTTTTTCAGAAGTAGACTGCCACGTCCTTCTTCCTAGTCTGTCTTAGTCTGGAAACTCTGCTGAAACTTGTCCACCAAGGGTAACCCTGCTGGTATTTGACATACTAGTGGCAAAGCTTCCAGTATCACAGTAAAACACAAGCCACCACAGTACTACAAACTGACAGACACATAGTGGAACTGAACAGAAGATTTCAAAGGTTGGCTCGAGAAGATAAAGTAAAGTATTATAATGAAATGTGCAAAGACCTGGAGGTAGAAAACCAAAAGGGAAGAACACACTTGGCATTTCTCAAGGCTGAAAGAACTGAAGAAGAAATTTAAGCCTCTAGTTGTAATATGGAAGGATTCTATGGCGGAAAACATTAAACAACACAGGAAGCATCAAAAGATGATGGAAGGAATACACAGAGTTACCGTACCAAAAAGAATTGGTTAATGTTCTACCATTTTACGACGTAGCATAAGCTCAAGAACCGATGGTACTGAAGGAAGAGGTCCAAGCTGCACTGAAGGCATTAGTGAAAAACAAGACTCCAGGAATTGACCAAATACCAACTGAGATGTTTCAACAAATGGATACAGTGCTAAAAGTGCCCATTCATCTATGCCAAGAAATTTGGAAGACAGCTACCTGGCCAACCAACTGGAAGAAATTCATATTTATGCCCATTCCCAAGAAAGATGATCCAACCAAATGTGCAAATTACTGAACAATATCACTAATATCACACGCAAGTAAAATTTTGGTGAAGATCATTCACAAACGGCTGCAGAAGTATATCGACAGGGAACTGCCTCAAATTCAAGCCACATTCAGAAGAGGACATGGAAGCAGGGATATCATTGCTGATGTCAGATGGATCCTGGCTGAAAGCAGAGAATACCAGAAAGATGTTTACCTGTGCTTTATTAACTATGCAAAAGCATTCAACTGTGTGGATCGTAACAATTTATAGCTAACACTGCAAAGAATGGGGATACCAGAACACTTAATTGTGCTCATGAGGAACCTGTACATACGCCAAGAGGAAGGTGTTCGAACAGAACAAGGGGATACTGCGTGGTTTAAAGTCAAGAAAAGAGTGCGTCAGGGTTGTATGCTTTCACCATATTTATTCAATCTGTACGCTGAGCGAATAATCCAGGAAGCTGGACTATATGAAGAATGACTGCCACTTGATCTATGTACAGGTTCCTCATGAACACAATTAAGTGTTCTGGTATCCCCATTCTTCGCAGTGTTAGCCATAAATTGTTATGATCCACACAGTTGAATGCTTTTGCATAGTCAATAAAGCACAGGTAAACATCTTTCTGGTATTCTCTGCTTTCAGCCAGGATCCATCTGACATCAGCAATGATATCCCTGCTTCCATGTCCTCTTCTGAATGTGGCTTGAATTTGAGGCAGTTCCCTGTCGATATACTTCTGCAGCCATTTGTGAATGATCTTCACCAAAATTTTACTTGCGTGTGATATTAGTGATATTGTTCAGTAATTTGCACATTTGGTTGGATCATCTTTCTTGGGAATGGGCATAAATATGAATTTCTTCCAGTTGGTTGGCCAGGTAGCTGTCTTCCAAATTTCTTGGCATAGATGAGTGGGCACTTTTAGCACTGTATCCGTTTGTTGAAACATCTCAGTTGGTATTCGGTCAATTCCTGGAGCCATGTTTTTCGCCAGTGTCTTCAGTGCAGCTTGGACCTCTTCCTTCAGTACCATCGGTTCCTGACTATATGCTACCTCCTGAAATGGTTGAACGTCGATCAGTTCTTTTTGGTACAGTGATTCTGCGTATTCTTTCCATCCTCTTTTGATGCTTCTGGCGTTGCTAATATTTTACCCAGGGAATCCTTCAATATTGTAACTTGAAGCTTGAATTTTGTCTTTAATTCTTTCAGCCTGAGAAATGCCGAGCATGTTCTTCCCTTTTGCCTCATATGCATGTGAAAGCTGGACAATAAATAAGGAAGACTGAGGAAGAAATGATGTCTTTGAATTATGGTGCTGGCAAAGAATACTGAATATATCATGGACTGCCAGAAGAAGGAACAAATCTATCTCGGAAAAAGTACAGCCAGAATGCTCATTAGAAGGATGACGAGACTTTGTCTCACGTACTCTGGACATGTTATTAGGAGGGACCAGTCCCTGGAGAAGGATATCATGCTTGGTAAAGTAGAGGGCCAGCGAAAACCAGGAAGACCCTCAAAGAGATGGACTGACACAGTGGCTGCAACAATGGGCTCAAGCATACCAACGATTGTGAGGATGGTGCAGGACTGGGCAGCAGTTCTATTGTACATAGGGTCACTATGAGTAGGAATCGACTCAATGGCATCTAAGAACAACAACAATCACCATACAGACAATGTATAAAGCCAGGTGTCTAGATGGCATTACATAGGGAATAAGGGGAAAGAGAAAAGAGGTTTGAGTACTAATCCCTGGATTACTCCATCATTTAGAGTCAGGAATATGAGAAGGAGTAACCAGTTATGTAGAATAAAGAGAGAGTAAGGTTCTAGAAGTCAAGTAAAGAAAGTGTTTTAAGATGGAAGGAGTGATCAAATGTGCCCATGCTGCTGAAAGACTGTGTAAGAGTGTGAGACCTGGTCATTGAATTTGGTAAGATGAAGTCATTGGTTGTCTTAATAAGAGCAGTTCCAGTGGAGTGACTGGGACAAAGTCCTAAAAGAAGTGAGTTCAAGGCAAAATGGAAGAAATGGAGACAGTGAGCACAGACCCAAAAAAAAAAAAAAAAGGCAACAGCTAGAGCGGAATGCGGGGTCATATGAGTTTTTGTCTTCTGGGTTGGGAGACAGGTTTATATAACTGGTAGGGTAATTCAGTAGAGGAAAAATTTGATAATACACGATTAAGGAGAAAGAAGGGATAACTGCAAGAGTAAAGTCCTTGGGTAGGCAAGAAAGGATGGAATGAAAGGATAAGTAGGTTCAATTTCATTACTTTTCCTGGGAAAACTTATTACCTGGGAAAAAGGGTGATGGAATCTACTACATCATAAAGAAACGTTTAGAAACAAGAGTATACAAATGAAGACTCAATCAGAACTACATGTTTATTCTGATTTCTTCATCAGAATAGTAAAGATCCATAACCTCCAAAGTTCTCTGATTTGCAATGCACCTTTAGAAAAAGATTTATGATGTATTTTCATTTCTTGAGAAATTCTTCAATCAATATAGAATTTAGAGTTCTAATTAATTCTATATTGACACAGTGGCTGCAACAACTGGCTCAAGCATACCAGTACAGAATTGATTTCAGCACCATAAATATCAACACAAGCCTCTTTTAGTCCTCATGACCCTCCTTCATATCATTTAGAAATGAAGTAAAGTGACATAAATGGCTTAATATAGATTTCAACAGATCTTTTCCTGTCTTCTAAATAGCTATTTATCCTCTCCCTTTCCCTTAATGTCTATTCTCTAATGTTCTATCATTAGCACAAACTTTTAGCACTCTTTATATAAATCACAATAGACCTAATTTTAGAAAATAATATCATTGACTATTTTTATCCATTGATGGAAGGACTAGCTTAAAATTGACATTTTTATCCATGTCCAGTTTTAAATACAATCTGGTAGGGAAGGGTGCCTTTAAAGCCCAGTACTTCCTTTATCTTGAATTTACATTAACTTTTGAGTCTTTGTGAGCTTCTAATAGAAATGAAACATCAAAGCTAATTTCTCATAGGCTCTGAAAAGAAGTATCCATAACCACCAACTCAATATACTTGGAAAACCCAGGAATACCGCAACAAAAGAAACACAAAGGGTGGTAAACAACTACAAATACAAACTTTAAAGAGTAACCAAACCTAAAGCAAACCCAGCGCCATGAAGTCATTCTGACTCATAGCAACCCTACAGGTCAGAGTAGAACTGCCCCATAGGGTTTCTAAGGAGCAGCTGGTGGATTTGAACTGCTGACCTTTTGGTTAGCAGCCAAGCTCTTAATCCGTCTCTTCATTTTGCATTATCTTTTCATTGTTTCACAGTGCTTTTATCATGTTCAAAATACTCCTAAATTTCGGTGATACTGAAGAAAATGCCAAGTTATAACCATGAGAAAAAAAAAGAGAGAGTGAAGAAAACATTTAATCATCATCATCTTAATTAGCCTGAAAAATAGAAAAGCCCATAAGGGCAACAATAACGTTAATGAGCAGTTATTATCTGCATACTTTAATCACTGACCATGTTCTAAGTCTCTGAAATTCTAGGAATACGTTTCCTCAGAAAAATCTAGAGAATGAGTTCTTGATTTTCTAACTGTAATATAACTTCAATGAATTTCAACTCCCAAGTAAAAAGGACAAAGGGTCTTGTTTACTTCTAACTTCAAGAAAACCAAAGTAATCTCAACTGTTATTAACAGCATTAATAAAAATGATAAGCATAAAACTTACCATTACTTATTTTAGAACAGCATATAAGAGTAGTTAACTTAAAGATCCCATTGTAATTTAATTTTTATTTGTCTATAACAGCTCACCTGGTACAAAAAATTCTGTTGGTGTAAACCAATGAAATTCCAAATGGAATCCCAAGCGAACAGCCTTCAAGGTGACAAGGAAAATCAAAAAGAGCACGGATACTGTGCCTGTGAGAAAAAATTCAGAAATTGTTTATCATCTTTGTGAGTTTTACAGGCTTTTTAAAAATCAAGTTTAGTTTCCACATTCTCAGCAAAGTATGGAAAATTTTTATCTTCTGAGTCCACTGATTACCCCAACTAAAACCCAGATGGGATCTAAAAACTAGCTTGGTTTCCAGGAAAACAGCTAAGTGAGTTATCAGAAAATGAAACAAAGAAGTCCCTCAAAAACTATATAGTAGACCTAAGATGAACTAGATGAAGGTAAAACTGAATGCAAAACTGCTTTATTTACTTATGAGCTGAGTTTAATGGAGCATACAAACAGAGAAACCATTATAAAATTGTAAGGTTACATGATACAACATGAAAAAGACTTTTATTCTTTGTATTTGAAGTGTTAGACAATAGGCTGGAAAAGACTGTCACAATATTAGTGTAGGATGATAAAAAAGTGCAGAAAGAAAAGTAATAAATGTGGATCATAAATACTTTTGAAAAAGCTAATTGTCATGGGTTGAATTATGTCCCCCAAAACATGTGCGTATCAATTTGGCCGGGCCATGATTCCTGGTATTGTGTGATTTTACTATACGTTGTAAATCCTGCCTCTATGATGTTAATCAGGGAGGATGGGTGGCAGTTGTGTTAGTAAGGCAGGACTCAATCTACAAGATTGGATTGTGTCCTGAGGCAATCTCTTGAGATATAAAAGAAAGAACTGAGCAGAGAGACGGGGACCTCATACCACCAAGAAAGCAGTGCCAGGAGCAGAGCGTGTTCTTTGGACCTGGGGTCCCTGTGTGGAGAAGCTCCTAGTCTGGGGGAACACTGATGAGAAGGCCGACAGAGGGAGAAAGCCTTTCCCTGGAGCTGACACCCTGAATTTGTACTTTTAGCCTACTTTACTGTGAAGAAATAAATTTCTCTTTGTTAAAGCCATCCACTTGTCGTATTTCTGTTGTAGCAGCACTAGATGACTAAGACAGAACTTGGAACTGAGAGTGGGGTGCTGCTCTAACAGATACCTAAAATGTGGAAGCAGTTTTGAAACTGTGAATGGATAGAGCAGTGGCAGCAGCAAAGGACCAGCAGCAGCAAAGGACCAGCAGCAGCAGAGAACCTGCAACAGCAGAGAAGCGGCAGCGGCAGAGGAGCAGCAGTGGCAGAGAACCAACAGCAGCAGAACCAGGAGACCAGTTCGAGATGGCTCTGGAGCCGACCCATGGAGCGAGAGAGCTGAGTGCCTGTGTGTAGGAGGCTTCCTGGCGGAGTGGGGTGCCTGCGGGCACTTATCAGTGGAGCTAGGCTTGCTGACCTACAGAGCAAGAGAGCTGAGTGCCTGTGTGCATGAGGCTTTCTGGTGGAGTGGGGTGCCTCCGGGCACTTATTGGTGGAGCTACTGAGCTTTGGAACACTTGCCCCAGCAGGGCAGATGCGGGCGTGAGGTCTGAGGGCCAAGAGGCCACAGGAAACAGAAGCAGAAGCTGAAGAGGCAAGGGACACAAGAGGCTCAGCTGCCTCAGTCACAAAAGGTATGGCCATGACCTCAGGGGCTTCTAAGGGTGGAGCCATGGCCTCTGGTGTTTCTAAGGGCAGAGTTGCCACTCAGATGGACTAGGAGACTGGTGCACCTAAAGCCAAGGGAGCAGAGTTGCTGTCCCAGTGGGCCTAGAAAGTGGAGCTGAAGCCCAGGGCCGAGGGGCCTCCACTCAGAATCTGGAGAGTGTGGCCAATATCTAGAGTCTGGAGGGCAAGGCCATTGTGTAAATTGTCTCAGAGAACAGAAGATTATTTTCAAAGCCTTGAGGGCTAATGTAATGTGCTCTGCTGATTTGCTTGGTGCCTGTTATCCCTTCTTTCCCTCC
>NW_004444010.1:8153463-8176688 GCF_000243295.1 Trichechus manatus latirostris
CCATGAAGTCATTCTGACTCATAGCAACCCTACAGGTCAGAGTAGAACTGCCCCATAGGGTTTCTAAGGAGCAGCTGGTGGATTTGAACTGCTGACCTTTTGGTTAGCAGCCAAGCTCTTAATCCGTCTCTTCATTTTGCATTATCTTTTCATTGTTTCACAGTGCTTTTATCATGTTCAAAATACTCCTAAATTTCGGTGATACTGAAGAAAATGCCAAGTTATAACCATGAGAAAAAAAAAGAGAGAGTGAAGAAAACATTTAATCATCATCATCTTAATTAGCCTGAAAAATAGAAAAGCCCATAAGGGCAACAATAACGTTAATGAGCAGTTATTATCTGCATACTTTAATCACTGACCATGTTCTAAGTCTCTGAAATTCTAGGAATACGTTTCCTCAGAAAAATCTAGAGAATGAGTTCTTGATTTTCTAACTGTAATATAACTTCAATGAATTTCAACTCCCAAGTAAAAAGGACAAAGGGTCTTGTTTACTTCTAACTTCAAGAAAACCAAAGTAATCTCAACTGTTATTAACAGCATTAATAAAAATGATAAGCATAAAACTTACCATTACTTATTTTAGAACAGCATATAAGAGTAGTTAACTTAAAGATCCCATTGTAATTTAATTTTTATTTGTCTATAACAGCTCACCTGGTACAAAAAATTCTGTTGGTGTAAACCAATGAAATTCCAAATGGAATCCCAAGCGAACAGCCTTCAAGGTGACAAGGAAAATCAAAAAGAGCACGGATACTGTGCCTGTGAGAAAAAATTCAGAAATTGTTTATCATCTTTGTGAGTTTTACAGGCTTTTTAAAAATCAAGTTTAGTTTCCACATTCTCAGCAAAGTATGGAAAATTTTTATCTTCTGAGTCCACTGATTACCCCAACTAAAACCCAGATGGGATCTAAAAACTAGCTTGGTTTCCAGGAAAACAGCTAAGTGAGTTATCAGAAAATGAAACAAAGAAGTCCCTCAAAAACTATATAGTAGACCTAAGATGAACTAGATGAAGGTAAAACTGAATGCAAAACTGCTTTATTTACTTATGAGCTGAGTTTAATGGAGCATACAAACAGAGAAACCATTATAAAATTGTAAGGTTACATGATACAACATGAAAAAGACTTTTATTCTTTGTATTTGAAGTGTTAGACAATAGGCTGGAAAAGACTGTCACAATATTAGTGTAGGATGATAAAAAAGTGCAGAAAGAAAAGTAATAAATGTGGATCATAAATACTTTTGAAAAAGCTAATTGTCATGGGTTGAATTATGTCCCCCAAAACATGTGCGTATCAATTTGGCCGGGCCATGATTCCTGGTATTGTGTGATTTTACTATACGTTGTAAATCCTGCCTCTATGATGTTAATCAGGGAGGATGGGTGGCAGTTGTGTTAGTAAGGCAGGACTCAATCTACAAGATTGGATTGTGTCCTGAGGCAATCCTCTTGAGATATAAAAGAGAGAAGTGAGCAGAGAGACAGGCGGACCTTATACCACCAAGAAAGCAGTGCCAGCAGCAGAGTGCGTCCTTTGGACCTGGGGTCCCTGTGTGGAGAAGCTCCTAGTCCGGGGGAACACTGATTGGAAGGCTGACAGAGGGAGAAAGCCTTTCCCTGGAGCTGACGCCCTGAATTTGGACTTTCAGTCTACTTCACTGTGAAGAAATAAATTTCTCTTTGTTAAAGCCATCCACGTGTGGTATTTCTGTTGTAGCAGCACTAGGTGACTAAGATACTGATAAACCAAATAATAACCAATGAACAATCTGCTCTAGTGCCTAGATGAAGTTTTGATTGGGTAATACTATTTGTGATGGAAAGATTCCAGATTCCAATCCAAGGTATCATAAATATAATAGATACGGTAAAGCAGGCATTCAGAAATTTTTAGTAGTCTAAAAGTTAGAGTATTATTACCTTTAAGGAATTAAGTCCAGTCATTATGGAGTAGAGTCAGAAAAACCAGGAAGCTTGTTAGATGCTAATTCCTCTAAAGAAGCTATAGATTTAGGAAAGTCAATAAGCAAACTAGGAAACCACAAATGCACTACATAAGCTCTACTGTGGGTTTGGAGATTAGGTGATTCAGAAACGATGAAAATAAGAGGCCATAGTTTATATAACCACAACTCTTCATTTTCTGTGTGTATGGCAGTCCTATAGTGAATCCTGTTTTGAGGCAGAGAGATATAGAGTCATAGCCTTACCTCCTCCTTTGATTTTCTGGAAACCCAAAAGCCACCTCCTGGTTCCCTGATGTGATGGATAATCTTATTTTTTTACTCTAGACTGCCTACCAGAAGATCAGAACTATAGGGAGAAACTGAAATCCTATGGTCTATTTGGATTTATTAATTACTTCTGAATGATATCCTTGTCTTATGTTAACCAGATCTGAGCTTTCATCAGAACTCTTGGTGGGTTTCTTCTGCCATCTTAAGGCTCAGTGTTGTAAGAGAAGATAGGGTCAAAACATTCCTTTGGTGATCTCTGAAAAACAGGGCTCACACAAAGAGGTCTGTTCCTTTAAGGATGCAATACTATTCCAAGAAAGAAAAAGCACTGAGGAAGAGAACATAAGCAGAATAAAGCTAAGGAGCCTAAGCTAGAGAATGATCTCCCAGGTTGAAAGTTAGGTGATGATTTTGTGTGATACTCTTAAATAAAAACTGTAGGAAAAAATATAACATAACCTTCCTTAAAAAGTTTTAATGTTTCTAACCCTTGGAGTTCAGAATTCACTCAGCTCTCCAATTTGGATCTCTTCTGAAAATTTAGTCTATATCCTCTGATCTTACCCTGAGCAGAAATGAGGAACAACTGTTCAATAGGATACAATGGGAAACCTAATAACTCATGTCTCAAAAAAAAAAAAAAAAAGGTACTTGAAATTGTCGACTACTTTTTTCTCTGGGCCAGACTCCATAAAGAAAACCAAAACCAAGGTAATACATGAATGAACAAATTAAACATAGATGAACAGGTATGGAAAGCAAGTCTCTCACCAGCCAGACCATTTTTCCACAGAACACCGTATTTACTCTATTACATAGAGGCTCCACAACTCAGTGCCTTGGCTTACCTAGGATATTAAACTTTGAAAAAAATGAAGGCGATTTGAAATTGAGCAGTGGCAGAAGGAGCCCTATGAGGTAAAAGGGCACTGTCTTGGACTTATTCCACCACTTTTCAAACTGTTGGACTCCCGTTTCATTGGCGTAGAAAATTATCATAGAGCTATTGTCAGGATGGCCACCACTACTGGCACTTGGACAAATCACTGCAACAGGAAAGCATCAGATTAGAAAAGATCATGAAAAACAGAAAATAACTGTTCCCAGAGACTGATGTTTGCTCTACCTGCCTCAGCTTTTACCCTGAGCATTAAGTTTCTCCTTTCTGGGAAAAAGAGGGTTATACTTAGACAAATTAGGAATCTTCTAACTATAAATAAATAATTAAAAGTGGGGGAATCTTAAAAAATTTTCAAGAATATCCCTAACTTCTACTGGAAGCTGTAAGAATACCCCACTAAATATCCATTGGTTCCATTGCCAGAGAGAAAATATTAGACTGTATGCTGTTTGGTCTTATTTATGTACTATATAAAAAATATCACTGACGATAACTGTTTATTGCACTAAGTATTCATACAAAGGCCAAAGAGTAGTTCTCATAGATTTTTTAGATTCTGTAGATTTCTAAACAAAAACTATGGGTTTTGAATAAAAAGTAGATATCATTGCAACAGCTACCATGATACTCCCAAAACCTAAGCACTGATTAAAGCTTAAGAACCTTGAATTCCAGTAATCCACAGTAATTCTCCTGGCAGTTTATGACACTTGATAACAACCTAAGAGCCCAGGAGATACTAGAAAACTAGAAAGTCTGCAAAATGTATTTTTCCTAACACTGATCTGCAGGTGACAATTTCCGTTATCAAACAGATTACAAACCATTCTCACTGTGTTTCTAATTTCATAATAGAACTTTGTTGATAACTAGCTTAGTAAAAAAACTCTTAATGCTGGTGAAAAATACTCATACTAAGCAACCAAGGCTATTCATACTCATCATCTGTCAAAGGGAAAGTGATATATTCGTTTTAAGTTCTATTTTAAACATTTTTCTCTATCCATTACTTGGCATGCCACAAACCCAAGCATTTAATTTTCCTTTCCTTCTCTCTTAGTCAGCGCTTTAACGTGCTCTTTTCTTCTATGCTCTGGACAAAAGTAAATTAACTTGAATTTTTCTTGTGCTAATAAATACCGTGGTTAAGAGCATAGGCAACATTAATAACCTGACTGAATAATGACTCCCAACACTTCCATTTAATAGTTATATGGCTTTGGGCAAGTCACTAACTTCTCTGTGCCTTTGTTTCTTCATCTAGAAAGTAGGGATATCTACTTATAAGTAGTATATATCTTATAGGGTTGCTATAAAACATTTAGAACAATGTCTGAACAGTAAGTGTTCAATAAACATTACTTGTAATTTTTTAAATTAATTGAGATAGTTCATTTAATGCTGTCACTATTTGCCACATTATTTATCTCAAAATAAACATCAGAGGAAGAATCAAGAGGTGCTGTTATAAAATATCACTATGCAAAGTCAATGGACTTTGCTGATTGTGCTCTTCAAATGTAATTGTGTAATTATATATTCATGAAGTTAAGAATGAACTGACTCCCTATAGGAGAAGAAATAATACTATTAGATATTAATAACTACATTCATCAATTCATATCAGATAATTTTCTCTTTTAAGTCAAGGATGTTATTTGGTCCTTTGAAGAGATTTTAGTATAATTATTCAAAGGTATAGGTGTGTGTGTGTATGTGTGTGTGTTCTTCAGGTTAATCAGGTGAGATTAAGGGGCAAAGGATACACTGAATAGCAAACAATGGAGCATATGCTTCATGAGTGGATTTTTGTCTGTTTATTCATTATTATATCCCCAGAACCTAGAATAGTTCCTGATACATAATTGGCTTAATAAGTATTTGCTGAATGAATTGTCCTCTTAGTGATCAATGTTTACCTCCAGCAAAGTCACATCAATTTAATATTCCTGTAACCTAAATACATGAAAGCTTTAGGTGATATTCAAGGTTAACAGTATTAATTGGTAACAAAGTTACCATAGCTTTTGTGTATGTGATTTTTTATTGTGGTAAATATATATGTAATAAAACACTCAATATTTCTGGTGGATTGGAACTGCTGACCTCTTGGTTAGCAGCCGAGCTCTTAACCACTGCACCAACAGGGCTCCATGTACAGTTTAGTGATATTAATTATGTTCATTGCATTGTTCAGCCATCATCCTAATCCATTCCCAAAGGATACCATCACCCTTAAGAGAAGCTCAGTGTCCCCTAAGCATCGACTCCTCCTTTCCCTCTCCCTCCCACCCTACAGTGCAGTGGTTAAGCATTTGGCTGCTAAACAAAAGGTCGGCAGTTCAAATCCACCAGCTGCTCCTTGGAAACCCTCTGGGGCAGTTCTACTCTGTCCTATAGGGTCTCTATGAATCAGAATCAACTTGATGGCAATGAGTTTTATGGGTCCCACCCTGCATTACCTTTTATATCCACTTTCCCTTTGACTATCATACCGGATTAAACCCAAAGGCCCCAAGGATTTATTTTAATAAATAAACTAATTAAAGGAAACTTTCTAAGAAATTAAGTTTTTTTTTTTTTTTTTGGCTAAAGCTTCAGTTTATTTTTCCATATTCACTAATCTTTGTTTGTTATTAGGAAATTATTCTGTAAGTTGTAAATTACATCTGCATATTCTATATATTAGTGACTAAGACAATAAATATCTAAAACTAACAAACAGAAAACTATGTTTACAGAGATAAAATAATCATTATCCAATGATCATCAGTAATACAGGTTCTTAAAAATATTTATTGCTTATTCACAGGCAAATATGTATACTATAGCTGTCAGTTCAAAATTGTGAATTGTATACTGTGATCTAAATGTTACCTGACTGGAAGTTTTGTTTGTTTGTTTAAACACAGTGACTGCCAACAATTCAGTACTAGCTCAGTTAGCATAATGATATAGAGGTTCTGCTAATCATTTACCTAAAATAAAGTCATAGGTTCTATCCTAAATCCTTTTTGGAGCAAGGTGGGGAATAAAGAACAAACTAAACTCTAAATTCCAAACTACTTACCAGGGTTGCTATCATTGGTACTCAGTACAGAATCTGTGTCATTAATGTGATGAATAAAATCTAAAAATTAAGGGAAAAAATAAAATTTAAAATTGAATGAAGATGCTAAATCTATCACCTTCTAAAGTCTTTCATCTATAAATATTTTTAACCACTACGCCACCACGGTTTCCGTAGTTTGAATAGTATTTCTCAAAAATTCATGCCCATCCAGAACCTCAGAATGTGACCTTATTTGTAAATAGGATCTTTGCAGATGTAATCAAGTTAAAATGAAGTCATACTAGATTAGAGTAGACCCTAAATCCAATGACTGGTGTCCTATAAAAGGAGGGAAATTTGGACACAGACACAAGTGAAGATGGCCTTGTGAAGACAGAGGCAAAAACTAGAGTGATGCAGCTACAAGCCAAGGAATGTCAAGGATTGCTGGTAACCACCAGAAGCTAGGAAGAGGCAAGGAAGGATTCTTGGTAGAGCTTTCAGAGGGAGCATGGCCCTGCTGACACCTAATGTCTGGCCTCCAGAACACTGAGAGAATAAATTTTTGTTGTTTTAAGCCACCCAGTTTGTGGTAATTTATTACAGCAGCCCTAGGAAACCAATACACTGAGACTCATCAAGGACAGCATAAGAAGGAAAATATAGGCTAATATCTCTTAAGAACCGACATAAAAATTCTAAATAAAATATAAGCCCATCACCAACCCCAAAGCAAACTGAATCTAGGAAGGAATTAAAAAATATAAAACATGACTAATTTAAGTTTATCCCAGAATATAAGAATGGTTTAAATGTTAGAAAATGTATTCATTTAATTCGTTACATTAACCATTTAAAGGAGAAAAACTTTATGATCATCTCAAGAAATAAAGATTAAGTATTTAATAAAATTCAACACACATTAATAAAAGTACTTAAGAAAGCAACAGTAGGTGAGAACTTCTTTATAAACTTCTTTATGACTTACAACCAATATACCACAACAAACATAACATTTAATGGTGAAACATTACAAAGATTTCTTCAGGAACTTATAAGGATGTCCACTAGCATGTTTGTGTGCAACTTTACACTTAAAAAAAATACATACATGCCTGTACATACACACACATACATATACATATACATATGTATGTGTGTGTATGTGTAGATATATATATATATGTGTGCATTTATATAAATATAAATATGTGCATATATATCTATATATAATAAGAATTAGACAGGAAGAAACTTTCATTACACATAGCTTACATAATTAAACAACAAATCCAATGTGAGTCTACAAAATTATTAGAATCTGTAAGAATTTAGCAAGTTGGTTAGATTTAAGATAAACATTAAAAAATAAATTAGGTTCCTTTATAAAGCAACAAATATTTTGAATATGTAAACAAATAATATATCATTACTTTCTGAGGAGATGGAAATGTTCTATTTCATCAGAGTTTGTGGGTTACATGGATGTAGCCTATCCAATTGTCAAAATTTTATGGCTAAGATCTATAGACGTAACACAATCTCTATCAAAATTCCAACAGCCTTCTTTGCAGAAATGGAAAATCCAGTGTTCAAATTTATATGGAATTGCAAGGGGCCAGAAAAAGCCAGCCTAATCTCAAAAAAGAACAAAGTAGGAAGACTTACACTTCCCAAATTCAAAACATACAAAAGTTAGAGTAATTTAAAAAGTTTGGTAATAGGAACATAGACCAATGGAATGGAATTAAGAGTCCAGAAATAAATTAATTCATCTATGGCTAACTGATCTTCAACAGGGGTGTTAAGTCCATCCAGTGGGGAAGAAGTCTCTTCAATAAATGGTGCTGGGAAAACTAGATCTTCACATGCAAAAGAAAGAAATTGGACCCATACTTCACACTTTATACAAAAATTAACTCAAAATGGATCAAAGATCTAAATGTAAGAACGAAAACTATAAAACTCATAGAATAAAACATAGAAGTATTGCTTTGAGACCTAGTTTTTAACAACAGAAAAAGCACCAAGAGGATGTCACGTCATGATCACGGATAGGAAGACTCAGCATCTTAATGACATCAATTTTCTCCTTATCTATAAATTCAATGCAATTCCAATCAAATCTTAAACTCAATACCCTAGTGACATCAATTCTCTTCTCACTGACTGATAAATTCAATGCAATTTCAATCAAATTCTTATTGGGATTCTTCTGTGAAACATAATAGGTGATTCTAAAATGTATGTGGAAGAGTAAAAGACCATAACGGAAAAGACTGATCAATTGGAAAGTAAAATAAAAAAACTTTTGAACGTTAGAGCCACCATATACAAATGAAGACACTCCATTAGCTACAAGATATTTGAACCAAATAGTGAATAAAAAACTAGTATTCAAACTTTACAAAGCCTTCCTAAAAATAAATAGGAAAAAACATCAACAATTCAATAGAAAAATGGGAAAGGATATGAAAAAGCATTTGAATGCCAACCTAATTAAGAAAAAAATGTCTTATGAGAAGAAATGAAAATTAAAACCATATCCTGAGTGACAAAATGAAAAAGTCTGATAATACCAACTTTGGGTGAGGATGTAGAAAAAGGGAAACTTTCATAAACTGTTGATAAGAATGTAACTGGTACAAGCATGCTAAAGAACAATGTGGCAATTTCTAGTAAAGTTGAAAATATGAATATCCTAAATTCCAGCAATTTTTTTTATAGATACAAAGCCTGGAGAAACTTTCCCGTATGTATGCAAGAAGACAGAAACAAGGATGTTTACTTGAAGCTTTGTTTGTAATAGCAAAAAAACTGAAAACACATTAAATTCCATCAACAAGGGAATGGATAAAGAAGTTGTGGTAAGTTCATATTATGGAATACTATAAAGCAGGGAAAACGTACAGACTGTGTATTAACAAAAATGATGACTGACAAAAAGCAAGTTACAAAAGCATTTATATAGATTAAAGACATGCAAAATAATACTATATGTTGCACATATACTGATGTAGTAAAAGTACAAAATCATGCATAAGAATGATAAACACCAAATTTAGGGAAGAAAGAAAATGAAATTAAGAAGGAGTACACATGGGCTTCAACTATATGTATAATATTTTCTTCCTATTAGAAAAGAGAACTAATGCATACATGACAAAATATTAAGACTTGTTAAAGCTCACTAGTGGGTACACTAGGATTTATATTAGCTTCTGCATGTTGTAGTCTGAAATATTTCATAATTTCATACAGTAAAAAAACTTTATAATAAAAAAACTTAATTAACTAAAATGCCAGTATTATTGTTTAAGATCAAAACAGAAATTATCTCCCCCCTTCAACAGTAAAGCTTTTAGGGAAATTAGCTGTTGTGAGTATGTTAGAATTTATTTTGAAATTTGGTTTTCATGTAAATCTAGATTTTAAATATATAGGGCTTACTTAAAACGGAGACTTGGTGGCACACTGGTTAAGAGCTTGGCTACTAACCAAAAGGTCAGCAGTCTGAATCCACCAGCCATTCCTTGGGAACACTATGGGGCAGTTCTACTCTTTCCTATATGGTTGCTATAAGTCAGAATCGACTCGATGGCAATGGTTTTTTTTTTTTTTTAATTTAAAGCAGCTATACACATATTAAAGTTTAGGTCTACTAGTCATGAGGAAAAAAAAATTTAGAATCTTATTTAATATAAAATGAACTTTTTCTATCCAACTCAAAAATAGTATAAAATGTACTCGGGCTGAGTCCACCTGAATAGACTACAGTTCTGTGGTATGTCAATAATTTATTTACCATATAATTTCCATTATTCTACTGTTTCCTAATTTTAGACCCTAATGTTCTGAAAAGTCTACATGTCCAATTCTTTAGCAACAAACACTAATGAATTTCATAACCTTTTTTGTTACACTAAAATTTTGTGGTAAAGGTTGAAATAGTGCTTAAAACATCTTCTGGGGCTTAGGAATACTTTGGTAACTAGAGATTTTGAAAAAAAATGTTATTTACTCAAATAATTTTTGCAAAGGAACATACACATTATATTTGAGATCATAACCATAGGAGACAACCTGAGTCAAATATATTTTCCAGAATTACAAAGATTACATCTTATTTTATTTATTCCCAGACCTGAAATTTAAGACTGGAACTAAAACATTATAGCAGCAATGTGTTAATGAATGATATGGATACTTACTAAAAATAAATTCTCCAGTATTAAAAAGAAAATTAGACATAAGCACCCAATAAACTATCATTGCTCCAATGAGAGACACCAAGGAGAAAAGAAGACTTGACCACTGCCCAAAAGAGCCAAAATAATATCTGCAAACATCTGGATATTCCCAGGTAGTGGTATCTAATGAAGCTACATAAAAATAAAAGAGAAAGAATAAAATTAGATGTTGATCACATTTTCATATTTATGATTTGTGTTCTCCAAATTAAAAAATATTTAGCAAGAGATTATGGCTATTTCACCAACAGATATTAGAACATATTCTCAAATAACAGCAATTAAAACACTATAGAATGAACACATAAAAAAGAAATCAATGAAATATAACACATAAAAAAGAAATCAATGAAATAATCTGAGAAATGGATTATAGTATCATAAATTTCATTTATTAATAAAAGTAATTTATAAACCAAGGCTACACAAACCCATCAGTAAGGGATCGGAAACATTATTTAATAATAATATTTTGGCATAGCCAGATAGCAACATGGAGAAGAGTTTTCTCAGATTCACACTTTATACCACATGGCAATTTAAATTCCAGATAAGTGAGTTAAGAATTACAAAATTAAAAAAAAAATAGAACATAACATGGAAATAGATTCTGAAAGGTTATCCTTTTCTATCAACTGAAGAAATAAAAATTACAGTGTAAAAGACAGGCAGATATAAACAAAACTTTGTATTATAAAAATCAATCAAATACTGAATGGGAAAGAAATTTACAAGAAATAACAAATAAAGGGTTAATGTCTACACCATATGAAGAACTTAGCACATCTACAAAAGCACCAATGGACTTGTAAATAAATGGGAAAGGGATATGAATAAATAATGCAATTAAGAAAGTATAAATAGTAAATCACTACTTATGAAAAAATGTTTAACAGTAACATGAGTCCTGAAAAGGTACCACTTTTCAAGCATTAAACAAAACAAGATAAACAAACCAAAAGAATAAGGGAACCACACAAAATAATGGCAAGATTCAGGGAAACATTATAATTTATTCATATCTGATGCCACTATAAATTAGTACAACTCTTTCAGAAAGAAATGTAACAATTTTTCTTACTCCCTACTTGTAGAAATAAAGTTTAAGAAAGTAATTTAAAAGAATGCAGAGGTATGCATAAAATATTTTTAGAGGAGAATTATTTACAATAGCAAAAAGGGCAATGGTTAAACAAATAGTGTTACAGTGTGCAACTGTATATAATTAAGAGACAAAAAAACGTTGACAAAGAATTTACTAAAAAATAAGTGATGAAGTAAAAACAAAACTGTAATACAATATGATAACTCTAGGAATTTATATAAAAACACAAAGAAGAAAAAATATTGCTATGGTGGGGGTACAACAATATTGAAAATTTTTTTGTTTTATATTTTAATGTTAAATAAAGAGTAAGAATATAGATATATTTAAACCATAAAAGATTATTTTAGTTGTCGTCAAAGGATAATTTCACTCTGTGTTCTTCTGTAGGAGTCCCTGGGTAGCACAAACAGTTAAGAGCTTGGCTGCTAACCAAAAGATTGGAGGTTCAAGTTCACCCAGAGGTACCTCAGAAGAAAGGCCTAGAGATTTAATTCTGAAAATTCAGCCACTGAAAACTCTATGGTGTGTAGTTCTACTCTGACACACAAGGGGTTGCCATAAGTCGGAGACAACTCGATGGCAAAAACGTTGGGTTTTTTGGTTCTTTTATGACTCCAAGCTCAGAACTCCTTTGAGCTAACCATCATGTTTGATGAATCTACAGAAACTGATGTTCTGTCATCTCTTTGGCAAAATAAGGTGGCTATTACATGAAAGAAAGTGGTGATGAAACCTGACAAGCTGAAGACATTAGAACATGATAATTTACAGATAAAGAAGCTAAGGATAATACCAGTGTCAAGAATAATTGTTTCAAAGACTCGTCTAGTTTCACACTGGGGGGAAAGAGAAAAGCTATACATACATAAGTAGCAACAATGATGCATCTGTTTATTCCCCATATACTGGCCCACTGTAAGTACAGCACCACTATATTTAATTCTTCTATTCATTTTTATAGATACTGGGGTCTCCAGAATCAAAAGGCAAGCGAAGCTGTTTCAGTGAACTTGCTTTTAGCCTATATTGGGCCCTGATGAACACAGAGAATAGTATTCACATAGCACAGAAAAGGTGTTTAATGACTGTTGGATAATAAATATCTCCTACGGGTTTACAAATTACATATGCAAATAAACTAATGTTTTGATCTAAGGGTTTCATATAACTTTTAAGAAAGGTCTTTATGGATTTGGTTTTCCACAAGTTAGTTTGAATACAGACCCTACCTTGGAGGCACGTAGTTTTTTTCAAATGCCCTCCTGGTTAATTCATTATCTGTCAGGATGATTTTTGATGATGATTCGTAACTCTGATATATTTTTTCTTAAAGCTTCTAGATTTTCTGTATTGGCTACAAAAATCTCCTCAATTACTAGGTTATCAAATAACCTTTTAAATTTTCTTCTAAGATTATGGGTTTTTTTTTTCCACATTTGTCTTTAATCCATCTAAAATACATTTTTGTATGTCTGATGTTGTTGTTAGTGGCCGTTGGATTGACTATGACTTATGATGACCCCAAGTGTGCAGAGTAGAACTGTACTCTATACGGTTTTCAAGGCTGAAACCTTTTGGAAGCAGATCATCAGGCTTTACTTTTGAGGCATCTCTGGGTGGGTCTGAACTGTCAACCTTTAGGTTAGTAGTCCAGTGCTTAATTATTTGTGCCATCCAGGGACTCCTATCTAATAGTTTTATATAGAGGTTTTATACCTACAAGTTTTTTTTCTTTTTGATACTGTCAGGTTTTGTATTTGGGTTGTGCTGACTCTGCAAAATGAACTGATGAAAGTTCAACTTTTCAAATGGTATGTAACAGTTTAAATAACATTGGCGTTACCTGTTCTTTAACAGTTATAGAGTGAACTGAGCTGAGGCTATATTCTCATTTAAAAAGAGACCCCAAATTAGACAAGCACAAATCAAACAGAAAACTTATTGCATATATTTAAAAAGATCTTCTAAGTTCAGTTGAAATTTGCCTCAGAAACCAAAAGTTAAAAATAGTTCCCCTTTCCATTTTGGAACTAGAACAAATTTCTCAAGATTTTTAAGCAATACTCCCTCAGTGATTAAGACTAGATTTGGTTAACATAAAGAAGGAAACTGCTTAGTAAAGACAGAAAAAAAAAAACTGGACACAAAACCTGGTCTGTTGACTCACACTTGCTAAGATTCAATAAAATAATGCACATCTATTTAGGTCTTAAACTGCTTAAAAACAACTTAAAAAAGATGTTTTGCTGATCCAGAATGTAGAGATGAATGGAGGTAATGCACTGGTACAACTTAAAAAATTTACTACAAAAGCCACATTGCTTATATTTTAACATCTTTCTAGTTGTAATTTCTTACTTTTAGGAGATTCCAGCATTTAGGTCTTTTGGTATGTATAGATCAAAACGAGTCACCATTAACTGATTAGAATCTTAGAATTCTCAATTTAGTTTTGGCATAGGCCTTATTTAAAAATATAACTTAAAAAAAAAATTGTTATTCTTATGAGGGGACTAGTACCAAAGTGAATTTATTCTGCAAAGAATTCCCAGCCTCATTCATTTCAAACGCAACCACTGATGCATTAACATACCAGTTCAGCAGAATGCTATGAATTAAAGAAGTAAATCTCTACGCACAAAATAGACAGTTAACACACATTTGTGTAACATACGTATTAGTTATCTACTTTAGTGGGAAATATTAATACACACATCACTAATCTATTTTCACTGTGTAAAATTCTTACATATCATAGTCCGTGATTTCACTACTCTGTAGCAGCAATAAAGTGTTAAAAGGCCCATCAGCACGATGACACACATTCCAGTAGTAAATCCAGCCTGTGTAAATATAAAAATACACAGCAACATATAGCGTCATGTAAGAACAAATTCATATACAACCATACATATTATGTTACCCTAAACAATCATGAAGGAGCCCTGGTGGCACAGTGGTTAGGCACTCAGCTGCTAACCGAAACGTCAGTGGTTCGAACCCACCAGCTACTCTGCAGGAGAAAGATGTGGTAGTCACCTTTACAGCCTTGGAAATGGCCCCATAGGGCAGTTCTACTCTGTCCTTTAGGGTCACTATGAGTCAGAATCTACTTGATGGCAATGAGTTTAAACAATCACGATAAAAACCTGGGAACTAACGGAACACTAAACCTAATCATCTACCTTCTTTAAAAACCTTTCTGTAGACTTATTAAAACCTCTACTGTAAAACTTATAAAGAGAAGAAAGTTCAGGCAAAAATTGTGTTAAAAAATCATATTACCTGTTTTATGCCCCAAGGAATACTTAGTATAGATGTTCCCATCATGGTATTCCAAATCATAAAACTGAAAGCACAAAGTAGCAGCAGTAAAAATATGGAGTTTGACTCTTTAAACATTATAATTAAGACAAAAATGATCAGTAATTTTCATTCATATATAGTTTTAGTTATGCTCCAGAAAGTAGTTTTACTCACATGGTTACCAAACTGGAGTTTTTACCGTATCCTTCAGTGTAACTTTCTAGTTTATAAGCAGAACCCAGTGGACTATACACATAGCACTCCTCTAGTGCTGGAACTACATGATCTGGGGCAATCTGGTAAAAAGAAAAATAGAGAAATGTGCTGCAGTGTGAGAACCAGTAATGTGCAAAATAGGGTATTTTCTATACAGCAGAATACCTGACTCTAGACACATTTCTAAATATGATGAACAAATAAACAGTATGCAGCTCTGATTAATGATTTTTTTCCTAATGTAATAGACGATCTAAAGGAGTAAGAATTTAAAGACCATAAACTCTCCATCTGAAATAAGAATAAATTTCTTGAATATGTCAACAGTCAAAATATTTTCTCGGAAGAAGAGTCAGCAAAGACTGAGATCAAGAATTATAAATGAAGACTTGGGGCTTATGTGAGGGGAATTTCAAGAACCAAGTGGTCACTGAACACTTATAGAAGGGTGAGTTAAGCAAACTGGTAGGTGAGAAACTCAGACTATAAAGAATTGAGGAGTTCATAGGTGAAGAAAGCAATAGTAAATATGGACTATTCTTTTAAATGTTTTGGTTGCAGAAGAAAAAAGTGAGCTAAAGCAACAGCTTAAGGAAAAGGCAAAAGCAAGGATTTTTAAAGATGGAAGAGATCTAAGCATGTAAACAAAAGAAAGGCAAGGAGCCAACAGAGAGAGATTGAAAACAAAGAGAGAACGATTGAATAGATATGTTTCTTATGAGTATAGCTCACCCTGTGCCCATACATGTCTTCCTAATCCTACCCTCTTAATTTGGAGGGATAAAAAATAGTTTTCTGAGGTAATTTTGCCCACCTCCCTGAGAATATCTCTTGAGAATATATAGTCCTTACATATAGTAGCTAAAAGCATAGGAATTGACTTCAACAATCTTTTACGTAGCACCTATTATGTAAATCTACAACTTTTAGCTAGGTTTAGCATTCAAGAGAAAAATAATATATAACCCTTAAATTCAAAGAATTGAAATTCCAGTTGAAAGACACATGAAACAATTAGACAGAACTGGAGGCCCTGTGTAGTGCAAACGGTTAATGCGCTTTGGTGCTAACTGAAAGGCTGGAGGCTTGAATCCACCCAGAGGTGCCTGGGAAGAAAAACCTGGTGATTTACTTCCAAAAAATCAGCCACTGAAGACCCTATGGAGCCCAGTTTCTACTCTGACTCACATGGGTTCGCCACGAGTCGGAATTGACTTGACTGGCAAACGGTTACTAGTTACCATACAGAATAAAAATTAGGTGTTAAACTCGGTAGTGTGCTGTATTACAGGAATGACAAACAAAATTAATGAGGGCAAGAACAGTTGGGGAAAACTTCAAAGAACAGATCGAATATTAGGCTTCAGTTGGGAGACAGGATTGGTAGGGAGACATGGATTTGTACAAAAAGAAAAAGTGTGAAGTCTTTCTCCCTTATGTGTACGATTGGTGGTGTCTTTTGGGCAAAGAATGTCTTGAATGCCATGCATGGTGTGGATTTGGAAACACCTACTTTCTAGAGATACGAAAGCATCTATGAAATGGGTCTGCTGCCTTGTTTTTACCTACAGTTCTCTTGGGTCTGAGTTCTGTCGTCTTCTGCCATGGAATGAAAAAGAAAAAAGGTCAGGACCATGTCTGTAGCAAGCAGGAGCTAAATCACCATAGCTAGCAAAGCAAGCTCAGAAAAGAGAAAATTGAAAGTTATGTGGGGCAGGATTAGAAGCTAACGGATAAGAAGTGGCAAATTCTTAGGAGATACAGAAAAATTAGAAGGTTGGATCCCACTGGCAGCAGTCTAAGGCAGTGCTTTTCAAACTTTGAAGTTCATATGATTCACACAGGAATCTTGCCCTAAGTGCAAATTTTGATATAGTAGGTCTGGAGAGAGGCATCAGATTCTGCACTTTTAACGAGCCCCAGTGATGCGATACTGCTGGCGTGTGCAAATCATCCTTTTAGTAGCAAGTGTCCAGGGAATGCTGGTAGCCAAATAATTTCCTTTCCTTCCCCATTTTAGAATAAAAAATTAAATAAATGGGAAATTTTTCATAAGTAAAAATGTATAACTCTGTAAAGACCTTAAACTTGTATTTTCTTACTGTTCTTCTCTTAAAAATCTTTTTGGAGAAATAATTTTAGGATTCTCAGAAAATGAGTGTGACTGTAATGGTCATACCACATTGTTAATTTTAGATCACTTTAGATACTTCCATTTACTAGAGTCATTTCAGTGTCAGTTAACAAAAGGGATTCAACTTGGTGTGCAATGCTGACTTAACTTCCAGGCAAACAATGTACGTTCAGGCCTAGACTGATCCAGACAGTATCTGAAGTTTGCTTCTTAGAACTACCAGGGAGTCTGACATAGGCCTGAAGATACTAGATTACTTCAGGGCTCTGATTATTTTATTATGGAACCAAATCTTTACCATGACTATTGATATAATGGTTTAGGGGAAAATATGCCAAAAAATTTGGGGAAAAATTACCCAACTCAGAATATTTTGGAAGTCCCTACTTTGGCTAAGGAGAACCCAATACTTACTTCACATGACTATTGTAAGGATTCAGTGAGATATCTATGTTCAAGTGACTAACTCAATCTTAGCTCCACAGTAAACATTTAGTGAATATTAGTTTCCTCCTCCCCTTTTCTTACTAATACCTATTAAAAAATCAGAACTTTTTCTCCCAGAATATTTCCACTTTTCTTTAAGCTTTCAAGTTTACGAATATCTCATATATGATCATTTTTATAAGCAATCAAATTACTTATAATATATATTTTTGACCCTAAAATAATAATACAAGTTTTAGAAGATTGAGGGTCAACAAACTATGGTCCATGGACCAAGTCTGGCCTTTAGCCCGGGTGGCATAGTGGTTAAGCGTTTGGCTGCTAACCAAAATGTCAGCAGTTCGAATTCACCGGCTGCTTCTTAGAAGCCCTGTGGGGTTACTTCTACTCTGTCCCATAGGGTTGCTATGAGTCGGAATCAACTCGACAGCAACGGGTTTGGTGTTTTTTTTTTTACTTTTTTTTTTAGCTAAGAATGTTTTTTATATTTTTAAATGGTTGTAAAACAAAAACAAAGAAGAATATGTGACAGTATATGGCTCACAAAGCCTAAAATGTTTAGTATCTGGCCCTTTGATCCTTGTTTTTGATCTGTAAAAGGACCCTGCTAAACAGGAAAATATTATATGTACGTATGCATATATTTCAATTTCCCACTCCTGTATAAAATTTCTGAAACATTTTTCCCTTGTAACTTCAAACTTAAAAACTGAATAGACCAACCAGAACCTGTCATTGCTTGTTATTAATTAATGACCCAAACTACCACTTCAAAAGTAATATATTCTACTCAGTGCTTTTGGGATTGGGGATTAGCAGAATTTAATCCAAAATATCTTCAGGCTGCTGCCAACATAGATTGTTTCAAATACCACTATGCCAGGCCAGATAAGAATGAGCTAGCCTGTGATGTAGGACATGTATTAATTACCATCTTCAACTTTCCATGATGCTGTCCTTAGAATATGGCCAGCAAAATATTCAACCACTGGGAGTTGCCCTGACTTATGTTGTTCACTATTCATTTCAACTTACTATTAGACAATTAGTAATGCTTAGCCCCTTACCAAAGCCTTGTCTGCAGGAGCAGTGAGCCGGCTGTAGTAATGAATCCTTTTGTTCATGGCAGAAGCATGGTCGCTAACTCTCTGAATGGCATCATTCACATTGACGATGTTTGTGGGCTCTATATAGAAAGGCCTAGAGAAGGGAATATACACTTGACAAAGAACGTTCAGCCAGAAATTCTGGAAGTCAGCCATTGGAGAAAATAGCTTCTTGTCCTCCATTAGAAATGGGACGCACCAAGGCAAGGAATTCACTTCTCACTTTTGGTGGGAAAGAAAATGCCACAAAGAAAGTATTATCCAATCCACAGAATAAAGCTTTTGTCTCCTAATATTTTTACTTTAAACTTTGCTTTTTTAATCTCAAGGAATTTAGTAAAAGAGGAGGCATAACAGAAAGAGCTTAAACCAGTTATTAAAAAGAAATATAGCAGCTGTCAGTTTTTAACAACGAAATTTAAACAGTTCTGAATATTCTCTTAAAAAGATTTTGGCACTAAATCAAAGAAATTACAGACAAAAATGTTCCTCTACTGAGGAGTCTCTCCTCCTTCCCTATGAGATGAAGTTACTTCCTATGATAAAAGGAATTCCTACTTCTTGGTTCAGGTACTAAGGATTAGTGATCTCAATCATCTTCCTTGTGAGACTTCTCCAAAGTAGTATCAAATGGGACACCAGGACACTAGAGACATTTTGCCTCATTTTACTTTTCTCAGATTTTAGTAACATACTCAACTAGGCTATTTTTTATGTCTATGCTTCCTTCCCAGGACTATGTCTCAATCAACTGAAGATTCTGGTTTTCAATCATTTTCAGTCATCAACCCCTTCAGCTCCTTACTGAAACTCCCTCCATTTGGTTTCTAAGCTTCCAGTAATATACTGTCCAAAATGGAAAGACTAGCCAGAGTTGCATGAAAAATCTGCATTCCCTTGGTGATTCCCAGGCCCCTTAAAGCCACAAAAGACACTGTGCCCCAAACTATATATAATTTGTCATTTAAAATTATCCAAATAATGAAGAAAAAAGTGCTAAGAGATTTATGACTGTGTCTACAGAGCTCTACATTTACGGTTGTGAAAGAAGCTTAAAATATTATCAAGGTACGATAATCATTTCTGGAGGCAGTGTTAATCTAATTTTGTAAGAAGCACTTGAAAAAACAAAAGAATGAAATTTTATTTTTTTCTACTTTTCTCATCTAACTCTGTGACATTAGAGAAATGGTAGTATAGATGTTAAACTTAGTCTTGTCTCTCTACTTAGCATACTGGATCTTTGAATCTTTCTTCTACTATTTACTCTAAATCATAGCACCTAAGTATGGTGGCTACTATTTAGTATAATTCAACAAGTACATAAACATAGCACTTACTGGAGCAACCACGTGGGTGTATGGATCATCATGACATACTACCTATACTAAGCGTGTAAATGCTAACTGAATTAAGTGGTATCAATCCATCTCGAGGGGAAAGAATGCAAACGAATACAGCAGAGTAAAGAGGCTGAATAAATAATTCCTAATTATAAATTTCGTAGCCTGAGATTACTATCAATCTTCCCAAGGCATTATGGTGTCTTATATAATTTACATCTCTACTATGACACTCAGTGGTACTAAAGAGTCAATGTAAAAATATTTGTATCTGGGAGACATTTTAATCATATCTGGGCTCACATTCTTCCAGGTATTCACTTCTTGCTTTGCAAGAATGATGACCCACAAAATTCAAGAAAGAATTACAGCTTTAATGCCTACCCAAAACAGACACTTAAGCTAATCATGGATTATTAAAAGAGACTATTAACAAGGACAATATTGACAGAAAGAGATGTAGATGTTCTACTTCAAGCTTCTTACTCTGAAAATTCAATGGTATTAATATCAACCACCAAGTTGGTTTGAAGGCCTGCTGAAAAAAGCAGTCCAGGAAGTGTGCTAAATTTCTTGGCTCCTGGCCTCTTAGAGAAGTGTTAACTGTACCAGTTTAGTTGGCTTGGGTACTCTGAAAGCAGAATGATTCTGAAAGTTTTTCTTTTCCAACAGTTTTCATCGAGATGCTGAGAGCCTGTTCAAACAAATATTTTGTAATCTTTTCAAAACAGATTCTCTTTAAAAATATACAACTCAATGTATTTTAACAGAATTATTAGAAACATATGCTTAAAGTTTCATCCAAGAAAATAAAATATAAACTATATTTCTAAACCAATCTTCAGTTGGATCTGAAAACTTTTTTTTTTTTTAAATTAAACAATATTACACAGAGAACAATATTCAGAATAAAAGACTTTTTTTTAAAACTTGGGCTTTTTCCTTTTGAACACGGTTTCACATGACTGCTTCCTATCAATTTTTACTTCTCATTTGAAATGTAGTTCAACTCTGCCATTCTGCAAATAAATTATATTTCATGTAGGGTAAGTTATATTTGTCTTACCTTACAAATATTTATGGTCATGCCACAGAAAAAATACCTTTAATATTCAGCAAAATTTAAAAAATATTTTAGAAAGTGCCATCCAAGGCACAACAATTGGTCTCTATTCACTTGGAGCAATAGAGGAAAAAGGAACATCAGGAATAGGAGGAGGATATGGAATGTGTGGCTAATTGCCTCCATGAACAACTGCCTCCTTTGCCATGTAACCAGAACTTGATGGTGACTAGCTACCATTAAGGAACATTTTGATCAAAGATTCTATAGAAGAAACCTGATCAAAAGGGATAAAATGCAGAACAGAATTCCAAATTCTCATGGACTCTAGACTTTCTGGAGCCATGAAGGTTGGATGAACCCCTGAATACTGCACTGAGATAATCTTTAAAACTTAAAAACAAAATATATACCCTGAAGTCTTCTTAAAACCAAACAATAGTTTAGCTTAGCTAGTAAAAAAAAGCCTTGAGCATTATGCTCTTTTAAGAACTATCTCTAGGGGATCAAATTGACAACAGCAACTTGAAACATTAGATAGGAACCTTAGGGGGCAGTGAATTTATGTTAATGTTGGAGGCAAAACTCAGAAAAGGAGGGTGAGAATGCTTGCACAACTCGAAGAATGTAATCAATGCCACTAAATGGTACATGTAGAAAGTGCTGAATCTGTATATGTTTTGCTGTATATATTCTCAACAACAAAAACTAAAAAAATTTTAATCAAAATATTATAAGCAATGAATAAAATCGAAACCCTATGTTCTCTTTTAATGCACTTACAAACAGAGAAAACTTATTTCTACCTAACATCTTTCCCAGGTTCCACTGCTTAAATTCCTTAAATATTTTTGGCTTTCTAATCTGTCTCCACCCTTCTAACAATCAGTTATACTTCTTTGAAGTTTAATAACAATTTCATGACTACTAGGAAGTTTCACACCCAACATGGAGACCTTGACTTAAAACTTCATTTATTCACATTCCTATGAAAGCTGATGCACTCAAACACCTGCCAGGCTGGGATCATTTGTTAAAAATTAAAATGGAATCAGGCATTCAAAGAATCTGATGCAAATAAACATTGAAAATAATGAACAGCCCAACTCTATTTCTACCTGCTTGGTGAAACACTCTATGCCTGCTAGGCAGCTCTTCAATAAAGAAGACTGAAGAGCAGTTAGTCAAGCCACTGTGCCTAGGAATTCCTTTGCTGCTACTAGAAAAATACTGGCAACCTCTGGCTTGCTGATATGTTTCTCACTTCCTCTGATGCCTATACAACATCCTCTTTCATAAAAATGCTGCTCAACACTCCAACTTACTGTCCCCAAAGGCTGAGCTTATATAAGGCTCCTCTCTTTCTATTTTAGCTAATTAATATGTATTGGCTGTCAATTTATTAAATAAATATTATTTAAGTGCCAACAAAGTGCTAAACATTGTGCTAAACATTAAACAATGAATAAGATACAGAACGTCAAGAATCTTAATCTCCTGGAGGAGATAGATAAATAAGCAATTCCAAACCAAAGTGAAAAAGAGAAGGGAGAACACAACAATAGGAATAAGAAAGAGGTAAGAGGGTTGTGTGACGCTGAGTATATGTAAGGTACTGTGGATCACGTAAAGAGGAAGCTAAAAAATGTATGGTAGACCACTGAGGAAGTTATAACTGAGCTGAAACTTAAAAAATACAAAGGAGTTATCAGGTATGGGGAAAAGTATAGTGTTTCAAAAAATGGAAAAGACCTGAGGGACCAAATTGCTGGGTGGAGGGCTGTGGGGACCATGGTCTCGGGGAACATCTAGCTCAACTAGCATAACACAGTTTATAAGGAAAGTGTTCTACATTCTACCTTGGTGAGTAGCATCTGGGGTCTTAAAAGCCTGTGAGCAGCTATCTAAGATACTCCACTAGTCTCACCCCTTCGGGAGCAAGGGAGAATTAAGAAAACAAGACACAAGGGAAAGATTAGTCCAAAGGACTAATGGACCACAACTACCACAGCCTCCACCAGACTGAGTCCAGTACAACTAGACAGTG
>NW_004444010.1:8176918-8179377 GCF_000243295.1 Trichechus manatus latirostris
GGGGTTGTTAACCATTGTCATAAAACAATATATGTACTGTTTAATGAGAAACTATTTGTTCTGCAAACGTTCATCTAAAGTACAATAAAAAAATGGAAAAGAATGCAGAAAGAGCTAGGAGACAGAGCATGATATATCTTTTTAAAAACTATAAGTGGTGGGAAGAAGAGTCACAAAAGATGAGGTAAACTTGGGCAGTACATGTAGGATTTCATATGCCAACAAAGGACTTGATCCTAAAGGGAAGAACCCTCAATCTCGGCCTCCATTGCGGATTCCTTCTCAAATTCCCAACCATTAAATGTCATAGTATCCTAGAGCTCAATCCATAGCCATTTTCTCTTCTCTATATAATCATTTCCTTAATGGATTAATCTGATCACATAATTTTAAATACCACATACATGCTGATGACACTCAAACTGTTACCTCTAGCCTGAAGTCCTGATTGATATACAAACACCCACCAGAATGGCTAAAATTTAAAAATCTGACAGTATCAAGAACTGGTAAGAGGTAGAGCAATGGAAGCTCTTATACACTCTAGTAGAAATGTAAATTGGTATAACCTCTGTGGAAAACAGTTTGGCATTATCTAGTTAATTAAGTTGAATATACACATACATTACTACCAA
This sequence comes from Trichechus manatus latirostris, assembly GCF_000243295.1. NCBI lineage: Eukaryota > Metazoa > Chordata > Mammalia > Sirenia > Trichechidae > Trichechus > Trichechus manatus. The sequence continues at coordinate 8,177,554 of NW_004444010.1, forward strand.
ACAAATCTATTCATAGGTATATACGCTAGAAAAATTCTTGTACATGTATGCCAGGAGACATGAACACTAATTATAAGAGCATTATTTGTAAGATCCCCACGCTAGAAACATTCCAAATATCCACCTTCTGAGGGTCCACGCTACGAAGTCAGTTTTTTTTCTTCCTCTACTGTGTGTGTATAGGGTGTGGGGTGGGGGGTGAGAGGAGAGGTAGCTGCTGGAATTGAGTGGTAAAGGAATGCAGGGAAAAGTAGGGAAGTAAAAGAGGGGAGAGGACAGATTGGGATAGACTGGAGAGAGAACCAAGAAAAGTGAAAAAAGCTACTGGTTGATTCCAGATTAACAGTATTAAACTAACATAAACACTAGTATTTTGGACTTTAAAAATAGTGTGGAATACCAGAATACCCCAGTATACAAACTAGCACTGCAATCACAAAATGTAAGAATTGACTGATATCATGGAAGATGAAAATTTACCAGGCATATTTCAACAAAAACTTCCACATAATTGTTGGATGAGACTGAAATGAACTTAGAATCTGCTTGAATTAATGTGCTACAAAGTGCTATAAAATTTTCAAAAATAATAAAGCACATTCAGTTGTTATTCATGATATTTTAAAGAGAAAAAAAAAGCTTTACTGTTAATAAAAATTTTGATTGTATTAAGATTACTTACTACATCTTTTTTTTTATTGTTGTGCTTTTTTAAGTGAAAGTTTACAATTCAAATTAGTCTCTCATACAAAAATTCATACATACATTGTTATGTGACCCTAGTTGCTCTCCCTATACTTTGACAGCACACTCCTCCTTTCCACCTCGGACTTTCCGTGTCCATTCAACCAGCTCCTGACCCTCTCTGCCTTCTCATCTCACCTCTGGACAGGAGCTGCCCATTTAGTCTCATGTATCTACTTGAGCTAAGAAGCACACTCTTCACAAGTATCATTTTATGTTCCATAGTCCAGTCTAATCTTTGTCTGAAGAGTTGGCTTCAGGAATGGTTTTAGTTTTGGGCTAACAGAGAGGCTGGGGGCCATGTCTTCCCGGGTCCCTCCAGTCTCAATCCAACCATCAAGTCTGGTCTTTTTATTAGAATTTGAGTTCTGCACGCCACTTTTCTCCTGCTCCTGCTCCATCAGTGACTCTCTGTTGTGTTCCCTGTCAGGGCAGTCATTGGTGGTAGCCGGGTACCATCTAGTTCTTCTGGTCTTTGGCTGATGATGTCTCTGGTTTATGTGGCTCTTTCTGTCTCTTGGGCTAATACTTTCCTTGTATCTATGGTGTTCTTCATTCTCCTTTACTCCAGGTGGGTTGGGACCAATTAATGCATCTTAGATGGCTGCTCGTTAGCTTTTAAGATCCCAGACGCCACTCACCAAAGTGGGATGCAGAACTTTTTTTTTTTTTTCAGATTCAGGTTGAATTTTTTTTCCTTTTTCCCCTAAAAAATTTATACATACATTGCTATTTGACTCTAATTGCTCGCCCCATACTGTGACAGCACACTCCTCCTTTTTACTCCTGATTCTCCATGTCCATGCAACCAGCTCCTAACCCTCTCTGCCTTCCCATCTCACCTCCGGACAGAAGCTGCCCATTAGTCTTTTGTATCTACTTGAGCTAAGAGGCACACTCCTCACGAGTATCACTTTACATCCCACAGTCCAGTCCAATTCCTGTCTGAAGAGTTGGCCTCGGAAATTGTTTTAGTTCTGGGCTGATAGAGAATCCAGGAGCCGTGCTTTCCGGGGCTCCTCCAGTCTCAGTCAGACCATTAAGTCTGGTCTTCTTACTAGAATTTGAGTTCTGCATCCC
>NW_004444010.1:8179477-8206488 GCF_000243295.1 Trichechus manatus latirostris
AGCTTTTAAGACCCCAGATGCTTACTCAAAGTAGGATGCAGAACATTTTCTCAACAAGCTTTGTTATGCCAATTGACCTAGATGTCCCCTGAAAGCATGGTCCCCAGACCCCTACCCCTGCTATTCTGTACCTCAAAGTGTTCGTATTCAGGAAACTTCTCAGCTTTGGTTTAGTCCAGTTGTGCTGACTTCCCCTGTAGCGTGTGCTGTCCTTCCCTTCACCTAAGATAATTCTTGTCTATCTAGTTAGTGAATACCCTCTCCTTCCCTCCCCACCCTCGTAACCATCAAAGAATGTTTTCTTCTGTGTTTAAACCTTTTCTTGAGTTTTTGTAATAGTGGTCTTATACAATATTTGTCCTTTCGCAACTGACTAAATTCACTCAGCATAATGCTTTCCAGATTCCTCCATGTTATATGAAAATCTTTCTTATAATTTAAAATTTTATGTTTTATAATGTACATAATAAATACATGTACATAATTTGCAAATGAACATATATTCTCACACACATACACACATATATAGTTCAATTTCTTTAGACTGTTGTTGTTGTTATTTTTACTGATAAATGGGTATGATGAAAAAGGACTGGATACCACCACTCTACCCAAACCCATTGCCGTCGAGTTGATTCTGATTCACAGCGACCCTATAGGACAGAGCAGAACTGCCTCATAGGGTTTCCAAGGAGCAGCTGTTGGATTCCAACTGCCAGCTTTTTGGTTAGCAGCTGAAGGATTAACCACTATGCCACCAGGGCTCCCACTGCTTTACAGAAAGGGAAAAAAAGTAAATGTTAATAATCTCTTGGTTGAAAGTTATGGGTTCCTTGTTTTAGAATTTTAAGCTGTTACTTAGATGCAAGTAAACATCTTCATCAACAACACATGGACAAAGAACATGATCTGAAAAATTAATTCTCAGGCCCATATATCTTAATTAAATCCAGATTCTGCTAAGAAAATTTCAAAATTCTTTTTAATGCAACTGATGCTTTTAAATTTTCGTTTAAAAAATTCATAAAGTATTGTTTTAATTTTATTGTCCTGAAGACAAACGATCTCTTCTTTTATGGCTACAGAATGATCAGCAACAGAAATACAGTTTGTTTTATTTTTAATTAAAAAAATTTTTTTTTAGTGTCAGCACTGGTATAGGCTTAAAGAAGCTTAAAGTACCTTTAAGTAAATACCAAAATAATACTTCTTCAGATTTTCTGCAAACTGATATAAAACAGTAACACCACGACCAGTACTCTATCCCATCTTCTAACTAGAAAAAGCAGTTCCAAATTGGACACGGTGAGTGAGATTCCACAAGGGAAGAAGAGGAACGTGGAAAAACTGCCCAAGAGCACACAGTTCTCCAAGCAGCTCCTCCTTTTATCCACTTTATTATGAGAATGCCAAAATAAACCATAAATTGCCTCAATTTACTTAAGTGCAATAAATTAAGAGGAGTATTAACTTAATATTTTGAAATAATGAGCTTGCTTAGTTACAAATAAAGGGTAGGCTTTAGTTTCTAATGTCACATCAGGCAGAGTAATGATCTGACTAACCGGAGTAATCAGTCATTACTCTGCTTCTTACATAAATCTACCAAGAGAATTTCTGGAAAAGAAATAAAATTTCCAGTTTCATAACCTAACTTTAAAAAAGTGCGAAGAGGAAGAGAAATGCCAAGACGACATTTTGGCTAGAATTTCTTTTCCTTAAAAAATGGAAAGACAATGAAAGAAGATAAAGAGTTCAGCAAATATATACATATATACATATAAAATCTTATTTTCAATGTATACGTGTGAGTCTTCAATACTAAAATTGCTTTCTTCATTATATTACTCCAATTATCTAGAAATCTAAAACACAAAAAACAAAACCCATCTACTTTTTAAACAGATGACCAGAAGAAAAGAGCCTCTTTCTTATTCTTCTCTCATAAATTTAGAAAGAGAATTCTACACATCAAGCCACAGAAATCTTCATGATCGCTCTAAAGAAAGGCAAATGAGCTAAGAGAACTCCAGCAATGGGAAGACACTAGCAACAAATGGTCTACACAAACTGGTCACTTAGGTGACAATGGTTATATTTTCAACACAAAAGGCAAATGTTGTAGCCTGATCAGAATCCATTGCTAGTTGTCTGGCATATTACTCACAAGACAATCCCAGAATAAGAGACAGACTGATAAAGGCAAGAGTCCAATGTGAAACCTGTCCTGTCAACTGGCTGCTATCAACTAACTTTTATATATAGAAAAGATTTATAAACAAAATACAATAAGAGATATTTTAGGAAAAAAGAAAATAACCATTGGCAGGAAGAATATGTTGAACCAGGAACCACAAACTGGCACAACCTTTCTAGAAGTTGATTTGGCAAGATGAATATGTTTTAATTGTGTTTGTAACCTGTATTCTAATAATTATACTTTAGAGACTCTACTAGGAGGAAATCAAAACAGGTCCAAAAATTATGAAGAAAACTGCTAATTACAGCATTATTTAAAATAATTAAAATTGTAAACAGCTTAATATTCAAATACATCATAAAATTATGATACATCAAAATTATACCTATTTATTAGAAATGATGTTTAGAAAGAATTCTTAATATGGGAAAATGCTTGCTATACACATATATTTTTTGGCATTGCAGTTTCTTAAAGACAATTTTTATTGTGAAACTTTTTACTTTTTACTATTCCTTGAAACTTAGTACTTTCCCCTTATCTGTCATTCTTAGCCCCAGTCTCTATACCTAGGGTTTACAGCAGCTAAAATTCTTGGATAATCTTGCTAAAGGCTGTAAATTTGCTTCAGGGGCATGATGGTTAGGAAGAAGTTGGGAAATTATTTTGTTGTCCAAAGGGCCAGTTTGATCAGAAAAAAACTGATGAGAACATTTTTATTAGAAACAATTGTGGAGCAGAGTAAAATTAAGGCAGTGGGCCTTATGTTTTTAACTCCTCCAGAAACAAGACAAGAAGTATCTCTAGGGGTCATAAAGTAGGAAGTGCCAATTCCTATGGTTGTTTACAACCAAGCCTTGGAGCCTCTCCTTGCAGACTAACCAAAAGACCAAACCTGTTGCCATTGAGTTGAGCGGGTTCCAACTCCTAGTGACCCTATAGGGCACAGTAGAACTGCCCCATAGGGTTTCCAAGGAGCAGCTGGTAGATTCGAACTGCCTACTTTTGGGTTAGCAGTCAAACTCCTAACCAGTGAACCACCAGGGCCCTCCTTGCAAACTGGTGGTTGGCAAACTACAGCCTGTTTTTGCAAATAAAGTTTTATTTAATTATGTATTGTCTATGGCTGCTTTCACTCCACAATGGCAGAACTGCATCCACATGGCCTACAAAGCCTAAAATATATACTATCTGGCTCTTCACAGAAAAAGTTTGCTGACCCTGGCCTAGAAAACTGAAGGCTCCCTTAAGGACTTAAAGCTGGAGAATGGGCTTCCACTCTCCTTTCCTGGTGGGCAAAGGGAGAAGCTCTCATGTCCTAACCAGATCTAGAGAGCATCTGAATGGGGTTTTCTTTTAGAAACGTTTATAACTGATGTCCTTAGGTCTCATCCAGCTTAATCCCTTGCAAAATCTACCTCCTACATATTAAAAACAAAACAAAACAAAACAAAAGCTAAACAAACTTCAATCTCAGCCAAAACAACCATCACAACAAATGTTCTTACACAGAGCAGCATCTGCACAGAAACTCCCAAAGCACCCAGTCATCAATACTGCAAATGTCTTTTTTATCTACTCCTGGCTGGGTTCAGTTCTACCCTACAGCATAGTCACTCATAAGGATATGAACCCACAGGGCTCTTGGTAATGCTGGCTAAGGATAGGTTAAATCAGTACTCTTCCTAATGAAAAATGAGTTGAGTTTAAATGTGTGTCCAATCAAATATTTACAAATGCTCATCAGGGTGTTCTCATTTTTTGCTGGGTGTCTATACACTAAAGGAACTGGAGGTAGGCACTCTTTGAGCAATGTAGCACACAACAGGAGCTCAGTGAATGTTGACAAAGAAAAGGTATAGAGGAAAAAAGGAAGGAAAGAAGGAAGGGAAACAGAGATAGAGGCAAGAGAGGGAGGGAGGTGGAGAAAAATAGAGGGAAGAAGGCAGGCAGGCAACAGGTAGTCAGGCAGACAAAGGAACTAACTTGCAGAAGTAATAACAGCATGTGATATAATTTAAATTGAAAAAGCGGAATATCAAATTGTATATACTATGTGATTTCATCTAAAAAATCATAGAAAAAAATGCCAGGAGGCCAGGAGGCAATATAGTAAAATGTTTTAATAATACTTGCCTCTATATGATGGGATTATATTTCTTTATACTTCGGTTTTTTTCCAGAATCTTTTTAAGACCCTCCCCAGAAAAATGGCTCCCCCCACTACAGAAAAAAGATAATTTGTATCATCCTATAGAAGTACGTATATTTTAAACAAAGATCTGGAAGAAAATGGGTTTGATTTCCATTTTGTATATGATTTTTATCTTAATTACAGGAATGTTATATTTTCTGAATAATGTTCTCATTATAAAAGTAATATAATATTATATGATCTCATTGATATAAGATAAGCGAATATATAGAAGTCAAGAATTATTAGTGGTTACCAGAGGCAGGAGGGAAGGAGAAGGGGAAGTGTTTGTTTAGGGGGCACTGAGTTTATGTTAATGGTGGTAGAATTATTTGGAAAAGGATGGGGGAATGATTGTACAACTTCAATGTAATCCATGTCACTGATTTGTACATGCAGAAATGGTTTAGATGGTGTATGTTTTATTATGTACATTTTCACCACAACAAAAAAATTTTAAAGCAATATACTGCCTATAATGAAGATAATAAATTATAGAAGAAAGTAAAAATCATCCATTAAAAATAACCAGTTAACATTGGTGCATTTCCTAGAAACACACACACAAAATTAGTTTTGCCTTCTTTTGAATGTTACACAAAGTGAAATCATACAATATGTATTTTCTGCATAGCTTCTTTTGCCAACATTATCTGTGTGAGATTCATCCACATTCTTGTATGTGGCTATAGTTTATTTATTTTCATAGCTGCATAATATTACATGATATGATATGAAGATACTACAATTTACTCATCCATTCTTGTTGATGGGTATCTGAGTTGTTTCTAGTTTAGGGCTCTGAAAAATAAGTTGCTATCTATAGCCTTGTACATGTCTCTTGGTGCCATGTGCACAGATTTCCATTGATTATAAAGTTAGAGTATACTTAACATAGTAGATAATTACAAAACTCTTTTCTAATGCGATTATACCAATTTACACTCACTCTAGTACTGTATGAGAGTTCCCATTACTCTACAACCTTGCCAGTATTCATTCTTGTCACTGATTTATTTCTTAATTTAGGTTAATGTAATTTTTAGTTCTAGAATTTCTATTTGGTTCTCTCTTTTTTCAAAAAACATTTTCCATGAATTTTTTTTATAGTTTTGAATCAGTGTCAAAATTATCAACCTTATTTTAATTTCCTTGAACATATTAAACACAGTTCTTGAAACGTCTATTCCTGATAACTCAGTAATCAATTCCAGTTACGTCACTGGACCAGGAGCTACACTTCTCCATTAGCAGATAAACTCCTCACCTTGCTTTTTGTAAATCTCCTTTATTTATCCCTCTCTCTTCACTAGGGCCACAAATACCAAAATGAGTCAATTCAGGCTGCTATACAGTGACAGCAGCCCTGGTGGTACAGTGGTTAAGAGCTACAGCTGCTAACCAAAAGGCAGGCAGTTTGAATCCACCAGCTGCTCCTTGGAAACCCTTCAGGGCAGTACTACTTTGTCCAATAGGGTCAGTCACTATGAGCTGGATTTGGTGTTGGTTTATACTGTGACAACGGGTTTGGTTTTGGTTTATACAGGTTTGGTTTTGGTTTATACAGGTTTGGTTTTGGTTTATACAGTGACAGTATTAGTGACAGGTGAAACTCAGAGAGGCCAGCTTGCAGATGCACAGACTATTAGACATTCTTAAAAAAAAAAAGAAAAAAAAAAGGTGCCATAAATATGTAGCATGTTTGAAGGGCACTAGGAATACTATTTTAAATATCTATCTCTACCCCAACTAGCTTACCAGAGTACTTGAGATGTTATCAATTAGAAAAACCTAACCTTTAGGTTAGGAGTTTGTATTTCCAAGATTCTCCATGCTAAAATGCAAATATACACAGAAAGGTAGTAGACAGGGTCTCTGACACATCAGATTGTTTTCCATTATAACATAAAGTCGACAGTAGAGCCCAGCAAGAGTAGGACAGATAAGTACTGGGAATCTGGGGTGGAAGAAAAGTATTGTTTACAAAGCACTGCCTAGTAAACCATACTTTTAGTAGTTTAACCTGACTGAATGCCTGTTCTGGGTAACACTGGTCATATGGACAGGATACGAAAGCCGTAGGCCCTGGAAAAAAATGGAAGAAGAGGAAACAGAGGTAGAGAAAGACTGAAAGGAAGATTCAAAACAAATTAACCATGTCACAGTTTGGTTTTAGGCTGACTGGGATGGCCAACCTCCACGGACATAATCCCAGGGCAGGAGCAAAGTACGAAGCAATCCTGAATACCAGCTCTATCTTTGGTTACCAGAAAGCCTGGGAAAAGTAGAAAAATCTCTTAGATCAGTGATTGCCTATGTCAAATACAGCATAGAAGACTTCTAAACATTTCTGTTCCTCCACCCATTTCCTCACTCCACACCAAACAAGGTGAAAAAATGATGGGGGAGGGGGTGTGGAGAGGGGAAAGTGGACCCATGTAGTTTGAGAAAGTTCTCCAAATGATCCCTATATCCTCTATAATGACAACTCCTTCCTCCACCTAATTTTAGTTAAACCCCAGTTCCACAAAAACTATAAACAGATCCTGTACTGTATCTTTCAGTCCAACGGAGTTATTAAAATTCTTACATTTGAACAAACACACGATTTTGATCGCCACCTAGTGCAGAAGACAGAAAACCACAAGCTAAACTGAATATTAGGAATCTAAAACTATCAAACACTGGTTTCTATACTCTGACAGCCGAAAACAATTTTTGAAAGTATATGCAAGGTGATTTTAGACAGCACAAGGATGAATGTTATTTTAATCACTTTGTATCTATATCAATGCATATTAGGAAAACATAAACAACATTTCAAACCCATCATTTCACAGATAATTACTATTTAAGATAAGGCTTAATTAACCCTAATGTTAAAGAGTAAGTAGGTTTTTAAAAAAATACTAAATTATAATACTACACAGGTGGTACTGGGATATGGCAAAAGTGAAAATGACCCTCAAAAGACTAAGTTTCAGAAACAGTGGTCTAAGCTGATTCTTCTAATGGAAGATACTTTTCCTTCAGTGTGTCTGAGTTTTATTTATGCATATAGAGTGAAATAATCTGTAATTTAATTGACACAGCAATGTTTTAAATTTTTCCTCATCAAACAATAGTTTGTTTTCTTACACAAAGAAATTATTCCACAAGCAAATTAGCATTTAATACTGCTAAGTCCCTACAAATATCTGTCTTTCTTAAAAAATGCTTACCTAGGTAGTTACGTCATTGATTGTACATAGTTGATTCCCTCTAATTTTGACAAGTTTCATCATAGAAAATATATTTCCATTTAATCTACACAGTTAAATTATCAGAGAGCTGTCTGAACTCCTGCCACCTTATTGTAATAGAATGCACATTAATGACCTATATTCTATTGTCACAGTGGTTAATTATTTATCACAGAATTTAGAGGTTTCAAGAAAACTCTGAGCATTCAATGAGCACTCATGAGTTCTTATACTCACTAATGGTGAATACACAAGTGAAAATTACAAGAATTGTTTTATTATCTTCTCTGATGATCACTATAACAATGATAAATTTCTCCTGTGATAAATTTCATACTGTCACAATGGCAAAAAACCATTGCTGTCAAATCGATTCCAACTCATAGCTACAAGAAAGACTTAACATGAAGTACCTAGAAAATGGAAACAGAATTATTAAGACTAGTTTAAACCAACCCTCCTTCATCATCTGGATTAGGACCACTGCAACTCTAAAGGAAAGCAAGATTCTGCTGGCAAGGAATAGGTGGAATTGTTGAATAGTTGTTGGGTAGCTTGCTAATAGTATCATCACACTATCCCACCTCAAGCACTTAGTTTCTCTCTGAGGAGGCAACTGTTATTATAGTTTCCTATTTATTTCCCCAGAGTTAGTTTATACATATTGTGTTATGTATAATCCATTGATTTATTTTTCCCCAAATGGTGGCATACTATACATACTGCTCTGCACTTTACTTTTTTCACATAACAAAATAAGTTGAAGACTTGTTTCATTTTAATATGTAATGTTAAATGGGTGTGTAATGTTATATGGATGTGCCATTATTTATCCAGCCCTTTAAAAACAGATATTTTGGTTGTTTTCAATCTTTTTCTATTATAAAAAATACTGCACTGAACAACCTTGTACATATATTATTTAACTTGCAAAATAATGCTTAAAAGTGAAATTGCTGAGTCATATAATCTTTGGAACTGGCTGCTGGAATTTTGGGGGCAGGGATCATATTAAATTTAGACTAAACTTTAAGGAGAATGACGTCTTTATTTTAGAGTCTTGCCATCAAGAGCACAATGTCTTTTTACTACATGTTATTATTTTATTGATTCTAAGATATACACTTAAACATTTCTGAAATACAGATGTATTTTAAAATCCAGGACATCTTTCAATCACTGTCAGCCAGGTGGCAGTCATGATAATAGTTATCAGTGCCTGTGCATGTATAAACTTGGTTGTTATTTCTGATGGCATGACAGGTAACTGCTATCCCTGGTCATTTCAGTCATCAAACATTTTAGAACCATTTGAAGAAATATGAGTCAGTGGTTGTTGGAAAACCTTCTGCAACACCTTCTGGTAAGACCAGGAAGTGCAAGCATCAAAGCAAAAAAAAAAAGTGTCAGTGATTTGCAAGAGACTCTTTTCAAGAAATGCTACATCATCAATGCTACAAGGATGATTTTGTAGAGAAAAAAACACTGATTTTGATGACTCCAAGTCAAAAAGCAATCCAGAAAAATCCGACTCAATGTGAAGCGTTAGCAATATCTGATAAACTTTGTATTTACATTTTCATTTTTATAAGTGTACAAGAGCTATATATGATAAAATGTCAAATAAGTCACAGAGTTCTTTCATTAATTATAAAATAAAAACTCTAAGTCATAAGAAAGTACCGCATCAGAGGCATTGGCAGAAGTTTTTCTTTCTTACTGTTAGATAAAAAAATGCAATTTTTAATCAGCAGCATTTCAGATTTGATGGAATAATCCTATTTTATGTCTCTCAGGAACATCTAAAAGTTTCTCTCATACAGATTTTGCACATTCTTGTTAAGGTTATTCCTATGTATGTAATCTCACTTTACTGAATTCTCTTACTGTTTATAATGACTTTTCAATCGATTCTTTTGGGTTTTCCAGGTATGTAAAAAAAATAAAATTTAGGTTTGAATTATCCTAAACCATCTGCTAGATATAAGCCTAATGAAGGTAAGGATTGTGTCTATTACTTCTATTGTTCTATCCCAGCACCTATCATATCACCTTGCACAAAACAGGTAATCAATACATATTTGTTAAATGAATGATATGAATGCATCTTACCTCTTAAAACTGACCTTAACTCCTCCCCTCACAGAGATGTTGAGTTTAGCAAAAAAATCAAACATAAATGAGGAAATAGTATTCATGTTCATTCCCTCCTCCACACACATACATACATATAAATCCTATAAAAACTAGATATTTTATAATCAAATCTACATATGCTTGCTTGTAATTAGTTCTATTTTAATCATTAAAAATCCTAATTAAAAAATAAGCATTTCATTTTAAACATTTACCTTTTAGATCTTAGATCTGATGAATCAAACTGGATATTCATAGGTCCAGGATTTATTTCATGATCTACCTCAGAGATGAGAAGATGCCTAGAATCACTATCCACATTTGCCATTTTTCTCAGAGTCTAAGCACTGAAGAAGTTAGTCCTATAGATCACAAAAGACAAATGATTTAAAGTTTAATTAAAAATTATTTTATTATTTATAAGTAATAAACTTACATGCATAAGGAATTGGACAAATACGGGATTTGTTAAAAATATCTTAACGAGGTACATGCCTGAAATATTTATTTCATCAGAAACTTGCCAAGTTGGAGTAACCATTGCCAAAAAAGCCCACTGCTATTAAGTCAATTCTGACTCATAGCGACCCTAATGACAGAGTAAAACTGCCCCATAGGGTTTCCAAGGCTGCAATCTTTCCAGAAGCAGACTGCCACATCTTTCCTCCACGAAGCAGCCAGTGGGTTGAAACCACTGACCTTTCGGTTAACAGCCAAACGCTTAACCATTGTGCCAAAAGGGCTTCTTAAGTTGGACTGCAGTTACTTATTTTTTAGCTTAATAAAAAAAGTAAGTGCAGCAATTCATTTCCAGTAATAAAACAAATGAGGCTATTTGGATCAATTTTCCTATAGAAAACAACTAAAAATTCAGGACAAAATGAAAGCATCCAAGATAATTTATTTTCTTTAGAAAATCAGGTCAATTCTAGGTGAAACTAAGGAACCTAAGGAGATAAGCTGCTCAATGGACACTGCTTCTGCCCTCAGCATATTTGCTGTACTTGGGATTTTCAAGGCCTTGTGAAGTTTAGGGAAAGAGAAGACAAAGTCTAGGGTTCACCCAAAGTAAGGAATGAGTATAAGAATCCCCCACCCCCCACGGTACTTCCCCATCCACAATACGGCTGGGACTACAAAGAACTATACCGTCAGAGCAGGGGTTAACAAGAAGTCTCATGCCTGCACAAGAGAAGTACAAAGCAAGTTGTCTTGGCACTGACCACAGTCAGTGTATGTTTGTGTCTGTAGAGGGGAAAGTGTTCTAAGAATTTACAACTATAACCTGATAATTTGTTACCAAAAACTGCACCTCATATAATTGGCAAGGTTGTCAAAGAAAATTTAAAATTGTGAAGTGAAGGTTAACCTGCTTGGTAGTGCTTCTAGGTAGCTGGAAGATGCAAATGTAAACCCTTCCTGTGAGGCTATGCCTTTATCCCAGGCCTCAAAAAAGTCCTGCTAACAATCTTTCCAAGATAATGACCAGAACACAAAGCCTAGCATGCAAGGGAAATAAAGTAGCATGCGTGAGAACCAGAAGAAACAATGGCAGAAAGATCCACAAAGACTTCAAACATAAAGATTATCAGAATAATATTCTGAAACAATTATGCTTCCTATGTTTAAGGAGAAGCCCTGGTGGTGCAGTGGTTAATAAGAGTTCAGCTGCTAACCAAAAAGGTTGGCAATTCGAATCTACCAGCCACTCCTTAGAAACCCTATGGGACAGTTCTACTCTAAGTGACAGCATGTCTGAAAAAGAACCAGAATGATTTTTAGAAAATAAAAAAATATAGCCAAATGTAAAACTCAACGAATGGGTTTAAAAGTTCAAGAGTGAATTAATGAACTGGAAGGTAAATCAGAAAAAAATTACTCAGAATGTAGCAAAGAGAGATAAAAAGATATAAAATGTAGCAGAACGGTTAAGAGACATGGGGCCTATAATGAGGTTTAACATGCATGTAATTTGAGAACCAGAAAAAGAGAAGAAGAATATGGTAGCGGTGATATTTGAAAAAAACAGCTGAGAATTTTCCAGAATTCATAAAAGATATCAATTTGCAGCCTCAAGAGGTCTCATGTATTCCAAGTAGAATCAATAAATTATACCTTATAAGATTGGGGGAAAAATAATTAAAATTCCAGACCCCCCAACAACAAAAAAAGAAAGTTGGGTGAAGGTCTTAGAATTTAAAGTGTACTAAGGTCCAGGAGGAACGTAAAACTACTGATCAACATAGTCTGATGCATGTTGTAATTTTTAAGGTAAGTATTAAAATAGAAAACAGTGTATAGCTTAAAATTTAGTAGAGGGGGAAATAAAATGATTAAAAAAAAAAAAGATCTAAAAGAAGGCAAGCAACGAGAGAAAAAGAAAATAGTTGGAACAAACAGAGAGCATAAATCAGGCTATCTTCCCTGTCACTCCACCAAAACTGTTCTTAGATCATCAATGTCCTCCACATTGGTAAACCCAGTCCTTAACTTACTCAACCTACCAGAAACATTTGTCACAAATGATCACTCTCCCCCTTTATACACTAGATTCACTAGGCTTCCAAGTTTTCTATTTCGCTGTTCCCACCTCCTTCTCTATTTCCTTTGCTGTTTGCTCATCTTCTCCTGACCTTTAAAAATTACAGAAACCCAAAGTCCATTCTCAGTCTTCTTCTCTACCTATCCGCCATCTCCTGGTAATTTTAATCTTATCCAGTCACTTGCAGTGACCAATACAATAGCTACTAGACACATTTAATTATTTAAATTTAAGTAATTTAAGATTTAATTAAATTTCAATTCCTCAGTCACATTAGCTGCATTTGAAGGACTCAATAGTCATACGTAGCTAATGGTTATCATATTGGATAGTGCAGATATAGAATATTTCTGTCACCAAGGAAAGTTCTATTGATCTTGTTGTTGTCAGCAGGTGCTGTCTAGTCAGTTCTGACTCATAGTGACCCTATGTACAAAAGAACAAAACACTGCCCGGTCCTGTTCATACTCACAATCATTGTTATGCTTGAGCCCACTGTTGCAGTCACTGTGTCAATCCATCTTGTTGAGGGTCTTCCACTTTTTCGCTGACCCTCTGCTTTACCAAGCATGATGTCCTTCTCCAGGGACTGGTCACTCATGATAACATGTCCGAAGTATGTGAGACAAAGTCTCAGCATACTTGCTTCTAAGTAACATTCTGGCTGTACTTCTTCCAAGAGGAGATGTGCTCATTCTTCTGGCAGTCCACGGTATATTCAATATTCTTTGCCAACACCATAATTCAAAGGCATCAATTCTTCGGTTTTCCTTATTCGTTGTCCAGATTTCACAGGCATATGAGGTGATTGAAAATACCATGGCTTGGGCCAGGTGCTCCTTAGTCCTCAAAGTGACATCTTCGCTTTTTAACACTTTTAAGATGTTTTTTGTAGCAGATTTTGCCAAAGCAATACATTGTTTGAGTTCTTGACTGCTGCTTCCATGGGAGTTGATTGTGGATCCAAGTAAAATGAAATCCTTGACAACTTCTGTCATGGATTGAATTACGTCCTCCAAAAAATGTGTGTATCAGTTTAGCTGGGCCATGATTCCTGGTATTGTGTGATTTTCCTATATGTTGTAAATCCTGCCTCTGTGATGTTAATCAGGGAGGATGGGTGGCAGTTGTGTTAGTAAGGCAGGACTCAATCTACAAGATTGGATTGTGTCCTGAGGCAATCTCTTGAGATATAAAAGAGAGAAGTGAGCAGAGAGACAGGGGGAACTCATACCACCATGAAAGCAGTGCTAGGAGCAGAGCATGTCCTTTGGACCTAGGGTCCCTGTGCGGAGAAGCTCCTAGTCCAGAGGAACACTGATGAGAAGGTCGACAGAGAGAGAAAGCCTTCCCCTGGAGCTGATACCCTGAATTTGGACTTTTAGCCTACTTTACCGTGAAGAAATAAATATCTCTTTGTTAAAGCCATCCACTTGTACTATTTCTGTTGTAGCAGCACTAGGTGCTTCATTCTTTTCCCTGTATATCATGATGTTGCTTATTGGTTCAGTTGTGAGGATTTTTGTTTTCTTTATGTTGAGGTGTAATCCATACTGATTTTCACAATTAAGTGCTTCAAGTCTTCTTTGCTTTCAGCAAGTGAGGTTGTGTTATCTGCATATCACAGGTTGTTAATGAGTCCTCCTCCAATCTTGATGTCGAGTTCTTTTTCATACAGTTCAGCTTCTTGGATTTTGCTCAGCGTACAGACTGAATAAATATGGTGCAAGAATACAACCCAGATGCACACCTTTTCTGATTTTAAACCACACAGTATCCCCTTGTCCTGTTTGAACGACTGCTTCCTGGTCTATATGCAGGCTCTGCATAAGCACATTAAGTGTTCTGGAATTCACATTCTTCGCAATGTTATTCATAATTTGTTATGATCCATATAGCCGAATGCCTTTGCATAGTCAATAAAACACAGGTAAACATCTTTTTGGTATTCTCTGCTTTCAGCCACAATTCATTTGATACCAGCAAGTATATCTCTTGTTCCACATCGTCTTCTGAATCCGGCTTGAATTTCTGGAAGTTCCCTATCGATGTACTGCAGCAACCGTTTTTGAATTATCTTCAGTAAAATTTTCTTGTGTGTGATATTAATGATGTTTTTCGATAATTTCCACATTCTGTTGGATGACCTTTCTTTGGAATGGGCACAAATATGGATCTCTTCCAGTTGTTTGGCCAGGTAGGCGTCTTCCAAAAATCTTGGCATAAACGAGTGAGAGCTTCCAGTGTTGCATCCGTCTGTTGAAACACCTCAACTGGTATTTCGTCAATTCCAGGAGCCTTGTTTTTTGCCAATGTCGTCAGTGCAGCTTGGACATCCTCCTTCAGTTCCATTGGTTCTTGATCATATGCTACCTCCTGAAATGGCTGAATGTCGACCAATTCTTTTTGGTACAGTGACTCTGTGTATTCCTTCCATCTTCTTTTGATGCTTCCTGCATCGTTTAGTATTTTCCCTGTAGAATCCTTCAATATTGCAACTCGAGGCTTGAATTTTTTCTTCCATTCTTTCAGCTTGAGAAATGCTGTGTTTTTCCCTTTTGGTTTTCTAACTCCAGGTCTTTGGATATTTCATTATAATACTTTGTCTTCTTAAGCTGCCCTTTGTAATCTTCTGTTCAGCTTTTACTTCATCATTTCTTCCATTCACTTTAACTACTCTACTTCAAGAACAAGCTTCAGAGTCTCTCCTAACATCCATATTGATCTAGACAATCACAACTTCCACATTAACATCCTCCAGTTTAAACTGTTTTTGCTGAATTTCAGACTTGCATATCCAACTTGCTACTCAACACTTCTACTTGGATGTAACAGGCACCTCAACTAACATAAGCAAAGGTGAACTTTATATTTTCTTCTCAAGAAACTAGCTCACCCATTGTTTTTCTGATTTGAGTTGATGGCATCTCCATCCTTCTAGTTGCTCAGGTCAAAATCCTTGGAATCGCCTATCACTTTTTTTTCCTCACAGCTTGCATTCAATCCATTAGGAAATCCTGTTGGCTCTTTTTTCAAATACATCCAGAATCTAGCTACCATCATTGCTCACCTAGATTACCACAATAGCTTTTGAATGGAGGTCCCCATTTCCCTTGTCTCCCCACAGTCCATTCTCTACACAGCAGACAGAAAATTGCTTTTAAAATTGAAGTCAGATTAATACCATGCCTCTGCTCAGAATCCTTCAATGGCCTCCGGTCTTACCCAGAGTAAAAACTAATGGATGCCCAATAAAGTTTTATATAATCTGACCCTCCACACTTCCTTTTTTTTTTTTTAAATTGTACTTTAGATGACGGTTTACAGAACAAACTAGCTTCTCATTAAACAATTAGTATACATATTGTTTTGTGACATTGGTCCACCATACTTCTTTGACCTCATATCCTGCAACTCTCTTCCATTCTTACTCCACTCTGGCCATACTTGGTCTCCATGCTTTTCCTCAAGTATGCCAGGCATATTTCTACCTTATAGCTTTGACCTTTGGTTTCCTGTGCCTGGAAAGCTCTTTCAGGTATGCACATGAGTAACACCCTCGCCTCTTAGAAGTATTTTTTCAAAGATCACATTTTCAATGAAGCCTATCCTGACCACACTCTTTGGAAGTTATAATCTGTCCCCCTCCAGCAACCATAATTCCTCTTACCCCATGAATCATTCCATAGCAATATTATCTTCTAAAATAATAAAGTAATAAAAATCTACTCATTTATTATGCATATTGTTAATCGTCCGTCTCCTGTCAGCAGAATGTAAACACTATAAGAGTGAGATTTTTGGCTGTTTTTTTCAGTGTATCCCAAGCATTTATAATAGCGACTGGTATGTAACATGTAGTTAGTATTTGTCAAATGGGCTGAATTGGTCAGTTATTCCATTAAATAAAGGTGGATTAAAGGCGCCAATTAAAAGGCAAAAATGTCAGGCTAGATAAAAAAGAAAATCCAACTATATATTGCTTAAAAGATTATACACACATGTGATGTAAAAAAATAATGCAAAAATGTTGGAAAATGGATATCATATGAAAATAATAACAAAAAGAAAGCTGGTCATGTTATGAAGACAAAGTAGACTTTATGGCAAAATCATTACTAGAGATAATACAGGTCACTCCAAAAGTTCTATACGCCAAGAAGATAATAATTTTGTATTTATTTGCACATTACAACATAGCCTAATAATATATAAAGCAAAAACTAACAGAATTTAAAAGAGAAATAGATAAACTACGATCCTAGTGGCTGATTTCAACAAATCTGTCTCTGAGATGAATAGAAAAAGCAACAGGAAAAAAACCAGTAAAGATATACAAGACTTAAATAATACAATTAACAAATAAAACATAATAGACACATAAAACTATTGCACCCAAAAGAGAAAAATGAACATTATTTTTAAGTTCATTTGGACAATTCACAAATATTGACCATATATTTGGCCATTATATATAAGTCTCAACAAATTTGAAAGCACTAAAGTCATACAGAGCATGTTCACTGACCACAATGCAATTAAACTAAAAATCAATAAAAAAAGGTTAATCAGATGCAGTGCGACAGATTGCTTTTGTGTGGCCTTTCTCACCATGGTCTTGTAACACCCACCCAAGTGACTGGGTACCCCAACCCATTGCCGTCAAGCCAATTCTGACTCATAGCGACCCTATAGGACAGAGTATAACTGCCCCATAGTTTCCAAGGAGCACCTGGTGGATTCGAACTGCCGACTCTTTGGTTAGCAGACGTAGCTCTTAACCACTAAGCCACCAGCGTTTCCCAGTGATTGGGTGGGACTGAGCAAATAGGGTAATGTGGCCCACTAAGGGGATTGGTCAGTTTTGTCATCCTGCTGGGCTTGAAATGAGCCACCTCAGAGGCAGGAAAGAGAAGATCTCACCACCACCAAGGAAGAACAGCCAGGAGCCAGCACGTCCTTTAGGCCCAGGATCCCTGCGCTGAGAAGCTCCTGGAACCAGGAGACAGAGAGAGCTGTAACACTGAAGGCAGCGAGAAGAGGCAGCAGAGACCCAGTAGGAGAGACTGGGAGGAGGAGACACCGTGGTGGGCTTCTGGGCCCACAGAGAGAGAAAGCTGAGTGCCTTCGGGCAGAGGCCGAGGGCCAGGAAGAGGTGTGCCTGCAAGCATGGTTGGGAAGAGGATGTCTTGATGGAAGAATTGTATCCTGAGCATTTCTGAGCCTGAATTGTAACTGTTACTTCCCTAATAAACCCCATAATCATGACTATTGTACATTAGTTCTGTGCGACCATTGCAATGAATTATCGAGCCCAGCAGAGAAGTAGAGAGTGCTGTGGGAGAGACGGTTGGTGTCAGAATTGGTAAAGATGATGGAGAGAGGAGGCATGTCTGACCTCCACCTCAAAGGAATCAGCCTTGGGCTGCTGATCGTGATTCTCCTTCCCCCTTGTGAAGTTAAAGGTCAGACACCACTCCCACGCCATTTTTACATCAGAAAACTCTAAACACTTAGAAATTAAGAACCGTTTGTAAACCACCTGTTGGCCAAACAAAGAATGAAAATTAGAAAATATTTTCAACTAAATGATAATGAAAATAGTATACATCAAAACCTATGCAATACAGTTAAAGCAGAGAGAAGTTTCTAGTCTTAAATACTTACTCCAAAAAAGAAAGCTAAAAATTACATAGCTAACGATCTATTTTAAGAAGTTAGAAAAACTAAGATAATAGAAGGAAGAAATAATGAAGAGCAGAAATTAATGAAATAAAAAACAGATATACAATAGAGTGCATTGACAAACCAAAAGTTCTTTCAAAGATCAACAGAATTGATAAACCTCTAGCATGACTAATAAGAACAAAAGAGAAAAAGCATAATAACCAATATTTTAAATGAAAAGGACACATTACTACAGAAATTGTAGATGCAACAGACAAGTTCAAATACAAACTGAATCACAAAGAAATAGAAAACCTGAATATTCCTATAACCATTTAATGAGATTAACAAAACTTGAAACTAAAATATGACAAGGGCAGGACAAGAAAGGAAAATTACAGATCAATTTCAGTCAAGAACATATATGCAAACATCCGAAACAAAATATTAGCAACCCAAATCAGCAATATATAAAAAAGAGCAGTGCATCATGACCGAATTGGATTTATCACAGGAAATTCAGTTAACCCCTAGAAAATCAGTTAATGTACACATTAACAGATAAAAAAGAAAAATCATATGATCATCTCAGTAGATACCGAAACACCATTTGATAAAAGTCAATATTGAGTCATGATAAAAATTCTTAGCAAACTTGAAACAGGATATATTCCCTTAATCTGACTTAAAAAAATAATTCAGAAAGAACCAAAAATGCTTGCCATCCTCATTTTACCTAGCTAATGAATTAACATAAGAGAAAGAAAGTTATAAGAACTTGATAGTAATGAGTATGTATGTAGAAAACGTCAAAGAATACAGATTCAGTATTACTATGAGTCAGAAAGTTAGCAAGAGTACTGGTTAAAAAAGAAGCATTAAAAAATCAATTGGAGGGGACTTCTAGTAATGGTGAATTAAAGAGGCCAGCAAATCTTCTTTCCAAAAAACAACTATAAAACTGAACAAAATCATTAAAAACAACCATTTCAGAGCTCTGGAAATTGATTAAAGGCAAACAACAAACCGAGAAGCGTTTATTTATGAAAAGCCTCCGAACTTAGGGTAAACATTGCAAGTTTGTGGAATCCAAGAAAATCCACAGCACTACAGTCTTACTTGGGGCAAGTGGCAGACTGGCAGACTAGCCGAATATTTGACAGGAAGATCCTGGCAGTGAGAGAGCCATGGAATGGCTGGGTAAGCTCACCACACATCCCTGGCTGACTGGGAGAGTACATATATGCTAAAGGAAAACGTTAGAGGGTCCAAGCTCTCCACACATCCATGGGTAACTGGCAGGCTACATAAACATGCAGGGAAGACAGGAAAGACTAGATTAAATTAAAAGCTGGAGGAGAATTGAAAAGCACCTGAACTTTGAATGTATTCCCCAACCCACACATAGATCAACTGGCAGACAGTGGAAGCCTTACTGACTCAGAGTATACACTCTCTGACCCATCATTAGCTGACCATGAACACATACAAGGGAGATACCTGAAAAGCTAGAGTAAAAAATAAAAATAATAATTAAAAAAATGAGCACAGACATCAGTAGTTGCATACCACAAAAGAGGCAGATTCTACAGATTAAGTTCCATGCAAGTGACCAAAACAAAAACAGCAAGAGATTAGGACTTCTAAACCTCCAAAACTTCAAGAAAGTGGTAGTTTTTGTGACCGCAGTACTAGGTAACCAAGTAAGTTAAGTTACTATTATTATCCCCATTTTATAGATGAGGATACAAGGCACAGAGAAGTCAAGTAACTAAATGTGACAGACTTGGAACTCAAACCCAGGTAGTCTAAGCCAGCGCCTGTACTTGTTATCATTATGCTGTGTTGTCTTTCCTGTTCTTTGCCATTTCTCTCATTCCTTTATCTTTCACCTTCTTCTTGTTTCTTTTTACTGCCCAGACTACTTAAGTACAGTTCTATTGCTGCTGTACTTGTTTAATGAAATCTTACGTCTGCTGCTCTTAACTCTCGAAATGTAACATCTATAGCAGAGCAGAAAGAAAATAAAAATTTTAAGTCAGAGATCCTGTATCTGCCACTCATCTGTGTAATTTAGGACTAACCACTTAACCTCCATGAGACTACTTCCTCATCTGCAAAACTGAAATACTAACCCCAGCCCACTGGGTTGTTTGAGGATTAAATAAGATGATTATATATTATATTTAACATTTTGTAATGGGAAAATAAATGTTAAAATTATTATTCCTTTAAAAAAACAAATAAAAATACTTGCTTTTTTATTTATGCAGCCTGCTGAGGTTTTTCTTTCCTTTTTCTTTAAGTGAAAAATTCTTCTTCAGTAATAAAGAGCTAGGCAAATGTTGTCAACATGCCACTGACTATTATGTGACATACATGTTGGTAACATGTACTATTCCCAAAATATGTGCATTTTCTTTTTTTTTGTTTCTTTCCTTTCCACTTTCCTCTTCTGCTCTTCTGCATTCCTGTCCAAGATTTAAAACAGTCAAAGCTCTCATTAACTTAGTCCTACTGGAGACAAATAAATAATGTTATAGAAATAATGTTATTGCACCTCATAATAATAATTTTTCAAAAGAGTTAAACCAAAATATTATCATTCCCAAACAAGGACTTTATTTTGATACTTATAAAGAATATAATGGTAAAAATGATATTTTAAGATGAGAAAAAACTAAAATACTGCTACAGGTAAACTCTGAATGACATACTCATTCAACAGGTTCTCAATGAGCCCCTACAATATGCTTAGGTACTGAAAAAAAAATTAAAAGTCATAGTTCCTACTCTAAATAAACTTTTAAAAATCTTATAATTTATGAAGCTCAGAAAAGTCAAGCAAGCTATCCTAAATCACCCCGATAATAAAACCTAAGAAAGGTCTGGAGATCTGCTTCCAAAAGGTCACAGACTTGAGAACCCTATGAAGCGTGTTCTGCTCTTCAACACATGGGGTTGCCCTGATTCAGAATCAACTTGATGGCAACTGGTTAACTGATAGGATGCTAATAACCAATTCTGATTTTCAGTTCATCGTTTCACTTTTAGCGCAAATCCACATTAATGACTGGCTCTAGTTCCCATATTAGCTTAGTAATAGAATAGTGCAAGAGTTATTCTTTTACGGTAAAAAGTTTAACTGACTGTTTGAAACGTATCACCATATAAAGTATTGTACCTACTCAAATGTTGAGCAAATATTCTTGAATACAAAGTATAGATTATTCAATGGTAATTGTTACTAAATTCTCATTTTTAAGATGAGGCAACTGAGATAAAGTAATTTCATCAAAACAGAGTTGATTTAAGGTTTAAAGATTACCTCAGGCAATAGTTTCAGGAGTTCATCTAGCTCAGTGGCTCCAGAAAATCTGGATTCCATGAAAATTTGAAATTCTGTTCTGCATTCCCCCGATCCCGCTCTGATCAGGATTCTTCTGTAGAATCTTTGATCAAAATGTTCAGTAATGGTAAGCCGGGCACCATCCAGTTCTGGTCGCATGGTTTAAAGAAGTCTTCTTTAAACCAAACAATAGTTTAGTTTAATTAGTAAAGAATGTCTACCTTGAGCATTTTGCTCTTTAAAAGAATTACTTATATGGAATCAATATGACAACAGCAACTTGAAAGGTTAGATATGAAGCCTGGGGGCAGTGAGTTTATATTAATGGGGGAGGAACAATTTGGCAAAGGTGGGTGAGAAAGGTTGCACAACTTGAAGCATATAATCAATGTCCCTGAATTGTTCAAGTAGAAATTGTTGAATTGGTGTGTATCTTTTGCTGTGTGTATTTTTAATAACAATAAAAAACAAATAAAGAAGCAACAACAATACCAACAAAAAAACTCCAAAGAAAACCAGAGTTGAGAAGCAAAAAACAGAAGCTTTATCTTTCAGTTCTTTTTTTTACATAATAAAGCTGATTAACAATTCAGTTGACTTGTTTGATCTTAAGTTACAAAAATAGAGACAGGATTGTTCAAGATTACTTTGACTTACTAATTTATAAAATTATGATTGATAGTCCTGCTAAGTTTTCTTAATTTAAGACTGTCAGTTTGACTAATCAACTTGAAAAAAATGGTTCCCTATATGCAACGAATGAAAACATTCAGTATAAAATACAAAATAAAACATTTAGTATAAAAACATTCAGTACATTTTAAATTAAGCTGAAAATAACATAGAAGTTAAAAGCTTAGGAAAGAAATAAGCATATTGTCACATACTTAATAGAGAAGTGCAAAATCCCTGGTGCCTTTTCTGTTTGTATGTTTACTGCTGTAGTTTAAATGAAGTTTACATTTCAAGTTAGTTTCCCATACAAAAATTTATATACACACTGTTATGTGACCCTAATTGCTCTCCCCATACTGTGACAGCACACTCCTCCTTTCCACCCCTGATTCCCCATGTCCTTTCAACCACCTCCTAGCCCTCTCTGCCTTCCCATCTCACCTCTGGACAGAAGCTGCCCGTTTAGTCTCTTCTATTTACTTGAGCTAAGAGGCACACTCCTCATGAGTATCACTTTATGGCCCACAGTCCAGCCCAATCCCTGTCTGAAGAGTTGGCCTCAGAAATTGTTTTAGTTCTGAGCTGATAGAGAATCCAGGGGCCATGCTTTCCGGGGTTCCTCCAGTCTCATTCAGACCATTAAGTCTGGTCTTCTTACTAGAATTTGAGTTCTGCACCCCACCTTTCTCCTGCTCCATCAGGGACTCTCTGTTGTGTTCCCTGTCAGGGCGGTCATTGGTGGTAACCCTGGTGCCTTTTAATCACTTTAAATCAAAGATTTAATAATATTCAAGTATACTGTAAATAAGGAGCCCTGCTGGAGCAACAGTTAAGCACTGGCCAGCTAACCAAAAGGTTGGCAGTTTGAACTCACCCAGGAGCTCCACGGGAGAAAGACTTGGCAATCTGCTTCTGTAAAGATCACAGTTCTAGTCTGTCATATGGGATAGCTATGAGTCGAAATTGACTCAATGGCCCAACAACAACAATAACACCGTAAATATGAAGAACTGTAAGGAAATTAGTAATTTTCAGTTACTACAAAAAGTTTTTTAGCCTGAACTTCAAATTCCCCAAGAATGCTGCATGAAAGGAAATTTAATGCCTTTTTGAATGTCCTGATGAATAGAACTATAAAATATGCTAAACTCTGAAGAATTAACTTGAGAGATGAATCAGAGTTCCTAATATTACATAGAGGATAACACAGAATAGTGTTATTAATGATTAACTAAAATGCTAAAGACTCCTATAGCATTAATTTGCCATTGATATAATACTAAATCATGTAATTTGATGGGCACTAAATAAGCAAGTTAACAAACAAACATTTACTTTTAACAACTCACTCAACCCTCTGAACTTTAAAACAAAGTTCCCCAATACAAGACTACTAATGTCAAAGCTAAGTCATTTAATAATGAGTCATTAATCTTCCGAATTGTGGTACTGATGAAGAATACTGAATATACCATGAACTGCCAGAAGAACAAATCCGTCTTAGAAGAAATACAATCAGAATACTCCTTAGAAGCAAAGATGGTGAGACTTCAGCTAGCTTACTTTGGTCACATAATCAGGAAAGACCAAAAGACATTGTTTGACAAAGTAGAGGGTCAGCAAAAACAAGAGTAATCCTCACTGAGATGAACTGACGCAATAGCCACAACAACGGACGCAAACATAACAACCATCATGAAGATGGCACTGGGCCAGGCAACGTTTCATTCTGTTATACACGAGGTCGTCATGAGTCAGAGCCTACTTGACACAACTAACTAACCACAACAAAAATCA
This sequence comes from Trichechus manatus latirostris, assembly GCF_000243295.1. Classification (NCBI taxonomy): domain Eukaryota; kingdom Metazoa; phylum Chordata; class Mammalia; order Sirenia; family Trichechidae; genus Trichechus; species Trichechus manatus. Next base: position 8,203,280 of record NW_004444010.1, read on the forward strand.
TTTTAAGATTGGATTTAGTGTGGAGTCTCATTAGAAAAACAACTGCTTAACTGACTTTCTTGGTACTGTCAAATTTTATTTAGGACCTTGGTGTCTGTGCTGAAGCACTTACCTACATAAGAAGGACATAAAGATCAACCAAAGAAAGCTAGTGTGACCTTATTATTTTAAATACATATTGATTGTGATTATCGGTACACTTCAAAGAACATCAGCCCTTTCCATGCTAGGCTCGAAAACTTCCTTTTAACTTGCCTCACAATTCTTTGCAAAAGCAAATCTATAGTATCTATGCCAAGATCCGCAAACCTTATGCCCAAACAAATGTGCCTATAGATCCACTGTACAGGTATACATATGTTGTTTCTCAGAGGCTAAAAATCAGTATTACCTACTACTTCTGCATATTTTGTAGAGTTTCAGATACTATATGTATATTCAGCTTAGTAGGCCAGGGGTGGACAGGTCCTATCTGTAAAGGGCCGCATAGAAAATATTTTCGGCTTTGCAGGCCACTACTCAATTTTGCCTTTGTAGCATGAAAAACAATATACAAATGAGTGAGCATGGTTGTATTGCAATAAAAACTTATTTACAAAAAGTAAATAAACCCAGCAGCGGGCAGGATTTGGCCACAGTTACTACCTCTGTAGTATACCAAGACAAAACCAAATGGAACCATACCATAAAAGCGGCATCCTGATGAAAGCAGTTATATGCTTTCTTCTATACAAGTCTGTAACTGCTATAAAGTCCAGAAACAAACTTACTTAAACACTTTCCGTACAAATTGCTTACTCGTCAGCCAGCAGGAGCTCTAATGCTCTAACTGGGATATAAGAGAACATGCTTCCAATCTGATCAATAAATGCTTCAAAAGGTGTTAAATCTGACAGTGCTGGAGGACAATGTGGTCTAATAAAGAAATTACCAGTCAAAACAATGCTATGGCACAAAAGAACCTCTCACATTGACAACACTGAATACTCTCTAGTTATGATTAGGTGGTAAGAAAGAAAGAACACTAGCAAAGCACTGAAATTTAAGAGTATTATAAAATGCAGGCCTGGTAGAAATTTTTAACCTCTTAATTATGTGTTTGCTTTTATGCTCATATAGTCTTTAAAAAAATACTATAAATTATTACTTTAATTTGTGATTCATATTGGCATTCCTATCCTTCTGTGCTGAGTTTGCCCTTTATTGTAAATATTTAAAATATTATAAAACCACCATTGACAGTATATAATTAAAGAAAAAATTTTAATGTGTATAACTGAGATATGCAGTATTTAAAAGACTGTGAGAAGAAATCTAAAGCTAACTGTTGTCAGAGCTATAAACCAAAACCAACCCCATTGCTGGCAAGTTAGTTCTGACTCACAGTGATCCTATAGGACGGAGTAGAACTGTCCCATAGGCAATAATCCTTTCCTTGTTTCTTCCATCCCTCCTGATGCTCCTGCCTTTGGCAAGCTCCACAAGGATCTGCTTGTACTTCCTGTTGTGGGCATTTGTCACTCCTGGTTCTCACTGAATCTCCCTCCCCTGTCCCCCCCCCCCAAGTCTAGTTTAAGCCTGGACAGTTGTGGTTCATTGACTTGTCTGAGCCAGGCTGGCTGAGACTGGGGCTGATACTTAAATAAAATGACTTTCATTCTTAAAAAAAAAAAAAAAACTCAGGATTTCCAAGGAGCGGCTGGTGCGTTTGATCTGTCAACCTTTGATTTGCAGCCATAGCTCTTAACCACTGCGCCACTAAAGCTCTTCTCAGAGCTATCCCTGTTGCCTTGGAGTCGATTCCGACTCATAGCGACCCTACAGGACAGATTAGAACTGCCCCATAGTGTTTCCAAGGAGTAGCTGGTGGATTTGAACTGCCGATCTTTTGGTTAGTAGCCGACCTGTCAATCGCTCAGCCACCAGGGCTCCTCTCAAGAGCTACAGTGGGCATAAATTGGGGAGGGAAAGGTGAACTTCATTTTCTTAGAGGTAAAGAAACTATAGATGACATTTTAGTTTGCTACCAACGTTTTACCTTAATACGAAGTTTATAGCTGTTTCTGAAGCAAGGAGAGTTTTCTTCAAGTTAAGGCAAGGGTCCTATTGAAAAGTTACAGAACTATCCCTTCAGTGGTTAGTTGTTTTCCTGCATATGTCAGATTTTTGTCATGTCTTGAAGGCATTATGAAGAAAAAAAAGGGGAAGAGGTTTGAGTGTGCTGACCTACCAATCTCAGTAATGGATAAGGCACTTCCTGGGAGTCATGACAATTAGCTTTTAGTCAAGTCAGCCATTAATTAGTTGTCTGGTGGTGAACAAATAATTTATTCAACTCATCTGTAAAGCGAGGAAAGTGGGCTTGTCTAGCTGCTCTCAAAGGTCCCTTCCACCTCTACTATTCTATAACAGCTAAAATGTGAAGCCACCCCACTCTATCAGACATTCATTCCCACAATTGAGTCCTATGAAAAGCGTGGCGAGGGGTTAACAGTTATGGCCTTCATCCCATCTGTAGACCTAGCTCAAGGCAAAAAGAGTTTTCCTCCCTCATCTCCCCTCTCTATCTCTTCCCAATTCAGGATAGAGATGTGTCCCTACCCCCGCAATCTCCCCAGTCCTCCTCCTTGCCCCCGGGTGTTCATCTACGTTAGCCCTGCCTCTCCCCCCAGGCTTCAGCAGGCACGTATCTAGACACCTTCTCAAATTCCCTCAGTCCCCGCGAGAGTCCCGGACTTTCCCGCACTCGATCCCAGTGAGGGCCGCGCGCAGTCCCTCCAGAATGGTCTTTGCAGTCCCCAGCTTTAGGTCTCACCACTCCACCACGAAGCGACGGTCCTACCGCGCGTCAAAGAACTTCCCCCAGTGACAGGAGGCTCCACCGCCAGCTCAGCCTTTCCTACCGTTTCCCCTCGGTTTCTTTCCCTCCTTCCCGAGGGTGAGTTTGCAAATGAGGAAATAAGCTCTACCTTAGAAGGCCAGGTCCTCAGTCTTCGAGAAGTGGAAGGAAGGCGAAGACCTCCTTCCCAAATACTGTCAGCTTGCAGCGGCGGGGATCCGCGTCCCGCAGACAGGAAGAGGCAATGGCACAGGCCGCGGGGACCGGCGGGGAATGAGTTCCGAGCACGCCAAATCTGCTGCTGTTGTCAAACCTCGCGCCGCCGCGGACTACAACGCCCAGAGGTCTCTGCGACAGCCGGCACACTCCT
>NW_004444010.1:8207017-8211962 GCF_000243295.1 Trichechus manatus latirostris
GTGCTTGCTATGAAAAGTCAGCTCACAGGTTTAAGTCCTCTGTCCATTCCCCAAAACTTTTGGTTACCCCTAAAGTTTTTCTTGTATAGGAAGACAGTGGCTTAAAAAAAAAAAAAAAAAACAGACACATAAAGAACAAACAACAACAAAACAATGTAATTGTAATGTGTTACAAAAAAAGGAACCCAAACATAAAAATCCAAGTTAACAACTAATATTGAGTGCAAGCATCTTATGTATAATCTAAGTCTTTATCACAATTCTAGAGGTATCTATTATCTCTATTTTACAGACAGGCAACAGTCCTAGGGAATTTAATTGACTTACCCAAGGTCAAATAACTACTGAATGGCAGAATAGCTGGAATTCAAAGTAAGGTCTTATCCCAAAGCCTGTGCTTTCAAACACCACCGAACACTGCCTCTGTTATTGAAGGGTTGACAAATGCAAGGCTAGGTGTATAATGAATGTTGCCTTTAAGGCAATCATCTCTGCAGATAATTTATTTTGCTGATGCTATCCTTGTTCAAAAACTTTGGCAACTCCTCTTTTGGCCTTGCCTTCAAATCAGCCCAACATTCTTTTGATTGCTTCAGTGATAACAAAATTTTCTTCTTTCTCTGCATTCCAGACTGAGAAAAATTTAGGCGAGGCTGGGAAGCACAATGTAAATGGTTTGGAGTGACATCAGCAAATATGGCAGAGGACCAAAACCCTTTGCTGTTGAGTTGGTTTTGACTGATAGCAACCCTACAGGACAGAGTAGAACTGCCCCATAGGGTTTAAAAAGAGCAGCTGGTGGACTCGAACTACTGACCATTTGGTTAGCAGGTGAGCTCTTAACCACTACCAGGGCTCCATGGCAAAAGAGAGGACGGCAAAACTCCATCCCTCCATGTTATGGATTGAATTGTGTCCCCTAAAATACATAGATTGAAATCCTGGCCTGTATACCTCTGGAGGAGCCCTGGTGGCCCAGTGCTATGGGTGCTAACCAAAAGGTCAGCAGTTCAAATCCACCAGCCCCGCCTTGGAAACCCTATAAGGCAGTTCTACTCTGTCCTATAGGATCCCTGTAAGTCAGAATCGACTCGATGGCAATAGGCTTATACCTGTGAAAAGAAGCCTTGGTGGCACAGTGATTAAAGCACTAGGCTGCTAACCTAAAGGTAGGCAGTTCAAACCCATCAGCCCCTCCACGGGAGAGGATGTGGCAGTCTGCTTTCGTAAAGATTTACAACCTTGGAAACCCTGTGGGGACAGTTCTGCTCTGTTCTTTAGGGTCGCTATGGTCGGAATTGATTCTACGGCAGTGGGTTTGTTTTATTTGGTTTATACCTATGGGTGTGATATAATGCAATCTAATCTGGTGTAATGGATGTCAGAAGAAACTCTGAAACTTGCTCTTGAATGTCAAGTAGCTAAAGCAACAGGGAGAAATGATGAAGTAAAAGAGTTGAACAGAAGATTTCAAAGGGCAGCTCAAGAAGAGAAAGTATTATAATGACATGTGCAAAGAGCTGGAGATGGAAAACCAAAAGGGAAGAACCTGCTCGGCATTTTTCAAGCTGAAAGAAGTGAAGAAAAAATTCAAGCCTTGAGTTGCAATATTGAAGGATTCTACAGGGAAAATACAAAACGATGCAGGAAGCATCAAAAGAAGATGGAGAGAATACCCAGAGTCACTATACCAAAAAGAATTGGTCTACGTTCAACCATTTCAGGAGGTAGCGTATGATCAGGAGCCGATGGTACTGAAGGAAGAAGTCCAAGCTACACTGAAGGCATTGGTGAAAAACAAGGCTTCAGGAACTGATGGAATACCAATCGAGATGTTTCAACAAACAGACGCAGCGCTAGAAGTGCTCACTTGTCTATGCCAAGATATTTGGAAGACAGCTACCTGGCCAACCAACTGGAAGAGATCTATATTTATGCCTATTCCCAAGAAAGGTGATCCAAAGAATGCAGAAATTATTGAACAATATCATATGCAAGTAAAATTCTGCTGAAGATTATTCAAGAGCGGCTGCAGCAATATATCCACAGGGAACTGCCAGAAATTCAAGCTGGAGTCAGGATTGGACATGGAACCAGGGGTATCATTGCTGATTTCAGATGGATCCTGGCTGAAAGCAGAGAATACCAGAAAGATGTTTACCTGTGTTTTATTGACTATGCAAAGGCATTCGACTATGTGGATTATAATAAGTTATAGATGACATTGCGAAGAATGGGAATTCCAGAACTCTTAATTGTGCTCATGAGGAACCTGTACATAGATCAAGAGGCAGTCATTTGAATAGAGTAAGGGGATACTGTGTGGTTTAAAGTCAGGAAAGGTGTGTGTCAGGGTTGTATCCTTTCACCATATTTATTCAATCTGTATGCTGAGCAAATAATGCAAGAAGCTGGACTATGTGAAAAAGAATTCAGCATCATGATTGGAGGAAGACTTATTAACAACCTGTGATATGCAGATGACACAACCTTGCTTGCTGAAAGTGAAGAAGACTTGAAGCACTTACTGATGAAGATCAAAGACCACAACCTTCAGTATGGATTACACCTCAAAATAAAGACAACAAAAATCCTTACAAATGGACCAATAAGCAACATCATGATAAATGGAGAAAAGATTGAGGTTGTCAAGGATTTCATTTTACTTGGATCCACAATCAACACACATGGAAGCAGCAGTCAAGAAATCAAATGATGCATTGCATTGGGCAAATCTGCTGCAAAAGACCTCTTAAAAGTGTTGAAAAGCAAAGATGTCACCTTGAAGACGAAGGTGCGCCTGACCCAAGCTATGATGTTTTTCAGTTGCCTCATATGCATGTGAAAGCTGGACGATGAATAAGGAAGACAGAAGAAGAATTGATGCCTTTGAATTGTGGTGATGGTGAAGAATATTGAATGGACTGCCAGAAGAACAAACAAATCTGTCTTGGAAGAAGTACAACCAGAATGCTCCTTAGAAGCAAGAATGGCGAGACTTCATCTCACATACTTTGGACATGTTATCAGGAAGGATCAGTCCCTGGAGAAGGACATATGCTTGGTAAAGTAGAGGGTCAGCAAAAAAAAGACAGAACCCTAAACGAGATGGATTGACACAGTGGCTATAACAATGGACTCAAGCATAACAATGATCGAGAGGGTGGTGCAGCATTGGGCAGTTGTTCATTCTGTTGTACATGGGGTCACTATGAGTCAGAACCAACTCAACGGCACCGAAAAACAACAACAATCTAATGTAATCACTTTACACAATGCAAACTAATATAATGTGATCAGTCTCTTGAGGTCATACCAGTGTAGGGCGGATCCTAAACCTAATCATTCTGAGTTATCTAAATAGCAACATAGACACAGAGACAAGAACACGCATACTGAGGAAGACAGATGCCCTGTGAAGATTGTTAAGAACCAAGAAATGCCTGAGGCTACCAACAAGGAAGGAATTGACACAGCTGAGACCCTAATTTAGACTTGTAACCTCCAGAACTATGAGAAAATTAATTTGTTTTTTAAAGCCATCCAGGAGTCCCGGGGTGATGCAAATGGTTAAGTGCTAGAAAAGTTGGCTGTTCAAACCCACCCAAAGGTGCCTTGGAAGACAGGCCTAGCGATATGCTTCTGGAAGTTTACAGCCTAGAAAACCCTAGGGAGCAGTTCCACTCTGCACACATGGGTCATCATGAGTTGAAATCAACTCAATGGCAACTAACAGCAACAACAAAGCCACCCACTTGTGATATTTGTGTTACAGCAGCACTAGCTAAGACACTCCACAAAAGTAACAAATAAGCTGGCAAAACTCAGAGTCAAATTTTTTGCAATTATGGAATCTAATAAAAAAAACAACACCCAGGGGAACACTTAATGAAGGAAAAAAACTGCTAATTTTTGGTAAGACAGTGCTAAAAAAAACAAAAACAAAAACCTGTTGCCGTCAAGTTGATTCCAACTTATAGCGACCCATAGGACAGAGTAGAACTGTCCTGTAGGGTTTCCAAGGAGCAGCTGGCAGATTCGAACTGCCGACCTCTTGGTTAGCAACCAAGCTCTTAACCACTGTGCCACCAGGGCTCCAAAACCAAATCTGTCGCCGTCGGGTGGATTCTGCTTCATAGCGACCCTATAAGACAGAGTAAACTGCCCCATAGGGTTTCCGAGGCCATGGTTAAGAGCTTGGCTGCTAACTGAAAGGTCGGCAGTTCGAATCCACCAGCCACTCCTTGGAAACCCTATGGGGCAGTTCTACTCTGTCCTGTAGGGTCACTATGAGTAGGAGCAGACTCAATGGCAACGGGTTTTGGTTTTTTTATGGTGTTTTAACTTTGTTACCATCTCTCATTCCTGAGCTTGCCAGTGGCCTTGAAGACAGCAGCGCACATTCCCGACGTAGGTTGCTAGTACCAGAGGGAGCACTATGGACCTTATTCTCAAAGAACTGTAATTGTGTGTTTTGGCCTGTCTGATGACTCCCCGAAGGATCAGTTCAAGAAGTCCAGGTTGAAGTTTCCCCAGAGTGGCGCAGCTTTCCAGGCAGCATTTGTGAAAAGCAGTTAAAGGCAAATGTATTAGCTGCTGCTGCTACCTGGGGAAACAGTTGGGGCAAGCAACAGATTAAAAAGCCTGGAAAGGAAGTTGCGAGGGAAGGAGATACTTAAGGGAATAGGAGCTTTGAAAAGCTCCCTCCTACTCCAGGGAATCTAGAAGGTCACACTCCTGCTGAGGATTGGACACATGCTCAAAGACCTGAATGGTGCCTGCTTACCATTGTTAAATGTTTTGATAAAGGACTCAACAGAGGAATGAATCCTTGAGCATAGGGGGAAAATGTGGAACAAAATTTCAAATTTCTTACTGGACTTACTGAGGCTGGAGGAACCCCTGAATCTGTTTCCTGAGAAAATTTTTGAACCTTGAACTGAAA
>NW_004444010.1:8217958-8219131 GCF_000243295.1 Trichechus manatus latirostris
TCTTTTACATATTGACATCTCTGTTTCCCTATTTTCAGTATTTTAGCTTTGATTTATTTTTGTGACTTCCCTATCTGGTTTGATTGCTGGTTGCTCTGTCCTGTGTTCTAGTCTTGGGCTATCTGATGTTATTGATTTTTTTAACCGGAGGACTCCCTTTAGTATTTCTTGTAATTTTGGTTTGTTTTTTGCAAATTCCCTAAACTTCCGTTTATCTGGAAATGCCATAATTTCACCATCATATTTGAGAAACAGTTTTGCTGGATATATAATTCTTGGCTGGCAGTTTTTTTCCTTCAAGGTCTTATATATGTCATCCTTCTTGCCTTCATGGTTTCTGCTGAGTAGTCCAAGATTAGTCTTATTGACTCCCCTTTGTAGCTGACTTTTCATTTCTCCCTAGCCACTGTTAAAATTCTCTCTTTATCTTTGGTTTTGGCAAGTTTGATTATAATATGTCTTGGTGACTTTCTTTTGGGATCTACCTTATGGGGGGGTTCGATGAGCATCTGGGATAGATATCTTCTCATCTTTCACGGTATCAGGGAAGTTTTCTACCAACAAATCTTCACCAATTCTCTCTGTATTTTCTGTTATGCCCCCCTGTTCTGGTACTCCAATCACTTGTAGGTTATTCCTCTTAATAGAATCCCACATAATTCTTAGGATTTCTTCATTTTTTTAAATCCTTTTATTTGATTTTTCCTCAAATATTTTGGCATCAAGTGCTTTATCTTCAGTCTCACTAATTCTGACTTCCATTGCCTCAATTCTGCTCCTATGACTTTATTTTGAGCTGTCTAATTCTGAAATTTTATTGTTAATCTTCTGGATTTCTGATTGCTGTCTCTGTATGGATTCTTGCAGACTGTTAAATTTGTCCTTATGCTCTTCTCTAATCTTCTTAAGTTCCTCTATTTCTTGGTCTGCGTTTTACCTCATTTCCTTCCTGATCTGTTAAAGAGTTCTGTATATTAATCTTTTGTATTCTGCCTCCGGTAATTCCAAGAAATTCTCTTCCTCTGGTAAATTTCTTGATTCTTTATTTTGGGAGCTTGCTGAAGCCATCATGCTTTCCTCTTTATGTCAATCGATATTGACTGTTGTCTCCAAGCCATCAATAAGTTATTAGTTTATGTTTGCTAACTGTGTCCTAGCTTCTTGTTTTGTTTT
>NW_004444010.1:8220763-8222939 GCF_000243295.1 Trichechus manatus latirostris
CAAGGACTGGCTGGCAGATTAAAGCTGCTGACCTTTTGGTTAGCAGCCAAGCTCTTTAACCACTTCGCTACCAGGGCTCCTCGTATCATGAAGAAGGATGGCTAAAATTCTAATAGAAAATGCATAGTTTTTCTTGTCTAAAGAACCAGTGGACAGAATTCAGGACAGTTACAGCTGCTGGAAAGTGAGAGGGTAATACCGTAAAGGAAAGAGTCAAAGAGAGTCCCAAATTTTGTGTATAAACTCTGCCCAAATCTCTTACTGTTGACTTAATTAACATGTGAAATAAATTCCAAGCATTCCAGTTTAAAATAAAATAACTGAACTGAGATGTTAGAGTTGCCTCCCAAGAGACAAAGTTCGCGGTTTGAATCCAAACAAGTTAATTGCCCATTTAAACAAAATCAATGTTCTTTGATGGAACATAACAGAATCTAGAGTTTCTACAAAATATCCTGAGCAATGTCCAGGATACAATGCAAAATTACTTAACATATGAATTAACAGGAAAACACAACACATTTTCAAGAGAAAAGACAATCAAAAAGATTAAGCCGCAAATGACCCAGATGTTGGAATTAGTAGACAAGGATTTTCAAGCAGCTATTTAACTATGTCATGGATGTGAAGGAAAGTATGCTCATATTGAATGAAAAAAATAGGAAACAGGCAATATTAGCAGATAACTAAAAACCACACACACACACTCAATCCTGAAAAAATTAATATCTGAAATTAAAAAATTCATTGGATAGGCTTAACAGCAAAAAGAGGATGAAAGAAAAGAGTTGTTAAAGTTGCAGATAAATCATTAGGAATTATCCAATTTGAAGAACAGAGAGGTAAATTGTTGATAAAAAATAGAGTCTTAGGAACTTCTGGGATAATATTAAAAGGTCTTATGTGCATGTAACTGTAGTCCCAGAAGGAGAGGAGAGGGAGAATATTTGAAAATAAAAACAGCTTGAAAATTTCCCAGATTTGATGAAAATCATAAAACTACAGATTCAAGAAGCTCAGTGAAACTCAGTAAAATTATTGGGTGGGGAAAAAAAAAGATTTGAGGTCCAGACTTTGTCTCCACTCATTTTCTTCATCAAAACCTACCTGTTTAGTGGTGATTTTTGTTCAGCTACACTTGGATACAGTTGTTTTATTTTACTCTTTCAGCAACTAGTATCTATTCCTATTTTATTTGATTTAGATACCTTAATCTTCTAGGAGTAAATAGGACTGACATTGTCTCTGCCATGAAAGAACTTAATGTTCAAACTGGGAATATAAATAATAACAATTCACAATTGGTGTATCTGAGTTAGGATCTAAAAAATATCCACACTTACATTTGGTGGTTTTTCTTAAAACTCTGTTAGTCTCTAAGTTCTCCCTTAATTTTTTTTCCTCTTAATTTTTGATGAAACTGGGTTATATTTTCCCAGTAAAATTTCCCTTATTCTGGATTTTCTGATTATATTGCTATGGTGTTATTTACCATTCTCTATCCTGTATATTTGCTGTAGACTGGTAGTCAGGGCTAGAAGCTTGATCATATTCAAACTTGACTTTTTAATCAAACCTTTATAGGTAGTATTTTGTACTTCCTGTTACATTGGAGCCCTGCTGGTGTAGTGGTTAAGAGCTTGCTGCTAATCAAAAGGTTGGCAGTTCGAATCCACCAGCAGCTCCTTGAAAACTCTGTGGGGCAGCTCTACTCTGTCCTATAGGGTTGCTGTGAGTCTGAATCGACTCAATGGCGACAGTTTTTTTTTTTTTTTTAATTGTATTACATCAATAAGCACATAATTTCTTGGGGTCTTTCTTTTGTGATGGAGTCCCTGGCTGATGCAAACAGTTAATGCAGTTGACTTGGTAAGGTGCCTTGGAAGGAAAGCCTGGTGATCTACTTCTGAAATACGGGCCATTGAAAGCGCTATGGAGCACAGTTCTACTCTGACACAAATGGGACCACCATAATTCAGAGTCGACTCGATGGCAACTGGTTTTCTTTTGTGATACTAACGCTGATCAGTGGGCTCAAGTATCATCTATTATAAATAAAGTTCCCCTTCAGCTTCCTGCCTAATAGTTTTTGTTTTGTTTTTACTGTAATATGACCTAAGTCATTTTATTTCTTTATTGTGCTTTAGATTAAGGTTTACAGAGCAAACTAGTTTCT
>NW_004444010.1:8223653-8225477 GCF_000243295.1 Trichechus manatus latirostris
TGTCTATGGAGTTTCCATGACCTTGCCTTGGACAAGTTGTTCTGGCTTCCCCAGTATTGTGTGCTATCTTAAACCTTTCACCAAAGTTACCACTTATCTATTGTCTATTTAGTGTTTTTCCCTTCCACCCTTCCCCTCCCTCGTAACCATCAAAGATTTTTTCTTTTTGTGTGTAAACCTTTTCATGAGTTTTTATAGTAGTGGTCTCATACAACATTTGTCCTTTCGTGATTGACTTATTTCACTCAGCATAATGCTCTACAGATTCATCCACGTTGTGAGATGCTTGGCAGATTCATCCACGTTGCGAGATGCTTCGCAGATTCATCGTTGTTCTTTATGGTTGTGTAGTATTCCATTGTATGTATGTACCGTAGTTTATTTATCCAATCATCTGTTGATGGGCACCTAAGTTGTTTCCATCTTTTTGCTATTGTGAACACTGCTGCAATGAACATGGGTGTGCATATGTCTATTCGTGTGACAACTCTTATTTCGCTAGGATATATTCCTCGGAGTAGGATTGCTGGATCATATTGTATTTCTATTTATAGCTTTTTAAGGAAGTGCCATATCATTTTCCAAAATGGTTGTACCATTTTGCATTCCCACCAGCAGTGCATAAGATTCCAATCTCCCTGCTGCCTCTCCAACATTTGTTATTTTCTGTTTTTTTGATTCATGCCAGTAATGTTACGGTGAGATGTTATCTCATTGTGGTTTTGATTTGCATTTCTCTAATGGCTAGTGATCGAGAGTCTGTTAACTGCTTGAAAGTCTTCTTTGGTGAATTGTCTGTTCATATTCTTTGCCCAGTTTTTAATTGGATTATTTATCTTTTTTTTGTTGAGGTGTTGGATTTTCCTGTATATTTTAGAGATTAGACCTTTGTCGAATTTGTCATAGCCAAAATTTTCTCCCAGTCTGTAGGTTCCCTTTTCACTCTTCTGGTGAACATAAGTGTTTAATTTTTAGAAGATCCCAGTTATCTAGATTATCTTCTGGTGTTTGTGTATTGTTAGATATGGTTTGTATCCTGTTAATGCCATGTATTTGGGCCTCTAGAGTTGACCCTATTTTTCTTCTATGATTGTCGTGGTTAAGATTGTGTGTCAGTTTGGCTGAGCCATGATTCTTAGTGATTTGGTAGTTGTATGATGTTGTGATCATCCTCATGACGGGATCTGCTGTGAGTAGCCAATTAGTTGAAAGGGAGTTTCCTTGGGTGTGTAGCCTGCATCGAACATTCTGGCAAGGCTTGTGGCTTTCCACTTGAGCCAGATCCTGCAGCTGGCTCCTGTTCATCTGACCTCCGGTTCTTGGGACTTGAGCTAGCAGCTTACCTGTGGTATTGCCTGCTGATCTTGGGATTCACTGACCTTCGCAGACCGTGAGCAAGAGCTTTGTTCTCTGACCTGCTGATCTTGAATTCACCAGCCTCTGCCACTATGAGAATCAGGAGAAGCCTCTATCCCGACCCACAGACTTGGGACGTTCCAGCCTCTACAACTGCAAGAACCATTTCCTTGATAAATCTCTATATATTTATACACTTTACTGGTTTTGCTTCTCTAGAGAACCCGCCTAAGACAATGATCTTTATAGTTTTTAGTTTTCTATTTAGGTCTTTGATCAATTTTGAATTAGTTTTGTGTATAGTGTGATGTATGGGTCCTGTTTCATTTTTTTGCAGATGGACATCCAGTTTTGCTAGCACCATTTGTTAAAAAGACTGTGTTTTCCCCGTTTGATGGACTTTGGGCCTTCGTTGAAGGTAAGGTGACTGTAGGTGGATGGATTTACATTTAGTTTCTCGACTCTGTT
>NW_004444010.1:8225920-8226870 GCF_000243295.1 Trichechus manatus latirostris
TAGTTCTCTTTATTAGTGCCTAGGAATCCAGCTAATTTTTTAATGTTTATCTTGTATCCTACTACTCTGCTGAATCTTTCTGTTAGTTTTAGTAGTTTTCTCGTGGAGTCTTTTGGGTTTTCTATGTATAGTATCATGTCATCTGCAAATAGGGACAGTTTTACTTCTTCCTTACGAATTTGGATGCTCTTTATTTCTTTTTCTTCACTTATTGCTCTAGCTAGGACTTCCAGCACAATGTTAAATAGGAGTGGTGATAAAGGGCGTCCTTGTCTTGTTCCTGTTCTCAAGGGGAATGTTTTCAACCTCTTTCCATTGAGAATGATGTTGGCTGTTGGTTTTGTATAGATGCCTTTAATATGTTGAGGAATTTCCCTTCTATACCTATTATATTGAGCGTTTGTATCAGGAATGGGTGTTGGACTTTGTCAAATGCCTTTTCTGCATTGATTGAGAAGATCGTTTAATTCTTTTATTTATGTGGTGGATTACATTGATTGATTTTCTACTGTTGAACCATCCTTGCATAGCTGGTATGAATACCACTTGGTTGTGCTGTATTATTTTTTTGATATGATGCTGAATTCTATTGGCTAATATTTTGCTGAGAATTTTTGCATCTATATTCCTGAGAGATGTTGGTCTGTAATTTTCTTTTTTTGTGGCGTCTTTGCCTGGTTTTGGTATCAGGGTTATACTGGCTTCATAGAATGAATTTGGAATTTGTTGCCTCTTTTTCTATGTTCTGAAATAGTTTGAGTAGTACTGGTGTAAGCTCTTTTCTGAATGTTTGGTAGAATTCTCCAGTGAAGCCATCTGGGCCAGAGCTTTTTTGTCGTTGTTGGGAGTTTTTTTTTTTTTTTTTAAATTATTATTACCTTTTCAATCTCTTCTCTTGTTATGAGTCTGTTCAGATTTTCAACTTCAGTTTGTGTTAGTTTGGGTAGGTA
>NW_004444010.1:8229069-8230535 GCF_000243295.1 Trichechus manatus latirostris
ATGTGAGGTTTGTTGAGCTTCTTGGATAGTTGCTTTTTGTCTTTCATGATACTAGGGAAGTTTTCTGTCAGCAAATCTTTAATGATCTTCTCTGTGTTTTGCATTTTCTTCCCCTGTTCTGGAACTACAATCACACACAAACTTTTTGCTTTTGATTGTATCCCACATCGTTCTCAGGGTTTCTTCATTTTTCTTCATTTTCTCTGATTTTTCATCAACGAAAGTGATAGCCAAGGATTTGTCTTCAATTTTGCTTATCCTGCTTTCCACTGTTTCAAATTTTTTCCTAAAACCTTTGATTGCACTGTTCTTTTCTGAAGTCTTGTTGTTTATCTTTTGGATTTCTAATTTTTTTTTGTATGATTTCTAGTTGTTTATTTATTTTGAAATTTTGTTCCTGTATTATTTTCCTGATTTCTTCCATTGTTTTGTCTGTCTTTTCCATGATTTTGTCTATTTTTTTCTTTATTTTTGTCAGCATTTTCCTTGATCTGTTGGAGAACCCTGAATATTAGAGTTCTGAATTCCCTATCAGGTAGTTCCAGTGTCTTGTTTTCTAGCAGAAGGTCATCTGGTGTTTTATTTTGGTCTCTTTCTGGAACCATCCTCTCCTGTTTTTATATATGTTTTGATATTGTTTCTGTCTCCAGGACATTCACGGAATTTTTTTTCTTTGTTTATTGATCATAGATTTGATTGTTTTGTCCTGCTTTTTTGTTTTATTTGGTTATGTCTGGGCAGACAGACTGAGTGTATTTTGTTACTTGTCTATGGGCACGATACTTGTCTCCACCTCATCCAGGTGGACAGGGCCGGTCATTAAGCTATGATGCAGCATGGCAGATCTAGTGGTGGTAGAGGGGCGGGGATGGGCAGTTTGTAGCATGAACTGGTGGTGACAGGACGGGCCTGGGGGGACAGTGCAGGGTGGGGTCTGGAGGACTGCATTGGTACCACTTGGGGGCATGGCACTTGGTGCACACTGCATATAGGCAGGAGACAAAGGAGGGGATGTGATGTGCAGAGCTAACTGGGTGGGTGAAAGAAGAGAAAGAAGAGAGACAAAGAAAGGCAAAAAAAGGTAAAAAATGAAGTAAAAAAATATAAAGAAAAAAGTAAATGAAATGGCAGTGCAGTAGGATTCGGCTGGTGGGAGTGAGGCAGACCTGGCGAGGCCGTGTGCTGGTAACTCTCTAGCTGAGCAGTGTGGTTCGGCCTGTCAAGAAGCAGCGTGGTTTGCACATGGAGCTAGGTGGGTAGGAGAAAGGAAAGGAAAGAGGGGAGGGAGAAGAAACCAACAATCAAACAAAAAATAAATAAAAATAAAAACAACAGCAACAACAAAAATATGTTGGTAAGTGCACCAGCTGTTGGGGGCAGGGCAGAACTGGGGTGGTGGCCAGCTCATGTCTCTCTCTGGGTGGCATGGCACAGGGCCTAGGTGGGAGGGAGAAGGAAAAGGAGAA
>NW_004444010.1:8232025-8233644 GCF_000243295.1 Trichechus manatus latirostris
TAGTGTCTCAGTAATTTTTTCTCAGTGCTCTTAGGACAAAGGAAATACCTAACAGTTCCATGTATTAAGTAGTTAGGTTCAAACAACTCAATATGTATGTATGTCCTAAAAACTCAGTTAACTATTTAAAAAAACAGAAAGCATAAATTGAAAGAAAGAATGGTATTTTTATTTCTTTCTTAAATAATCACACTTACTTATGGGATATGTGCATCTCTTGGGCACTGCGTAACTTCTGAAACTTTGAAATCAAACTGGACACCATTACCTTCCTTTCCGGAAACCCTGGTGGCGTAGTGGTTAAGAGCTATGGCTGCTAACCAAAAGGTCAGCAGTTCAAATCCATCAGGCACTCCTTGGAAACCCTATGGGGCAGTTCTACTGTGTCCTGTAGGGTCACTATGAGTTGGAATCGACTCGACAGCAATGTAAGGTAAGGTAAGGTACCCTCATTTCCTGTTTCACATTGGATTTTGCATAAGTTGCTTGCTAGATCATAGCAGCTGCTGAAAACTTGACTTTGCAACGATATGATGTTATTGAAAAGAACGTAGGTATCTAATATTGAAACTGCAAATTACCTCAAGTTAGTAGTTCACATGTTGTCTGACAGATGTCTCTGTGTTATCCTAAAAAATTTTAAATACCCTGCAGTGTCCCTGTGAGTTCACCGCAGTACCCTCACATTTGGGAGCCGTGGGTCTCTATCCATCATTTTACTGGCCTAGAGCAAGAGTTGGCCAACTTTTTTCTGTAAAGGGCCTAGTAGTAAATATTTTAGGCTTTGCAACCCTACAGTCTCTGTTACAACTACTCAATTCTGCCTTTATAGCATGAAAGCAGTCACCATAGACAATAGTAAACAAACAGGGTGGTTGCATTCCAGTCTATTTACAGAAACAGGTAGCAGGTTGGATTTGTGCCAAGGGCTGTTGTTTGCCAATCCCTGGCCTAGAGGATACTGAGTGGAGAATTTGTTAATTAGGTGGAATTCTAAGGGGAAGAATTTTCCCTTAATTACTTGGTTACCCCGAGGTAAAGTGTGATTAGGAAATGCAGTATAAACCCTTGCTTCTTTCCCTTTACCAGTTTTCAGAATAAAGATTTGGTTCCCCAGCATTCTGTAGAGGTGCCCAATAAGGTTTTTTGTTTTGTTTTTAGATATCATTATGAACTCATGGATTTCTTTTTTTTTAATAATTTATTTTTTGTTGTTGAGAATATACACAGCAAAAACATACACCAATACAAGTTTCTACAGGTACAATTCAGTGACATTGGTTACATCGTTAGAGTTGTACAACCATTCTCATTATCCTTTTCTAAGTTGTTCCTCCTTCATTTACATAAACTCACTACCCCCTAAGGTTTCTAGCTAATCTTTTTTTTTTTAATTTTTTTTATCGTACTTTAGATGAAAGTGTACAGAATAGTTTCTCATTAAACAGTCAGTACACATATTGTTTTATGACATTGGTTAACAACCCCATGACATGTCAACACTCTCCCTTCTTGACCTTGGAGGACCTTTTTTTTTTTTGGTGAAAATATACATAGCCAAAGATACACCATTTCAAAAATTTCTACATGTACAATTCAGTGACATCGATTATCTTCTT
>NW_004444010.1:8234744-8255433 GCF_000243295.1 Trichechus manatus latirostris
TTATTTCACTCAGCATAATGTCCTCCAGTTTGATCCATGTTATGAGATGCTTCACAGATTCATCATTTTTCTTTATCGCTGCCTAATACTCCACTGAACTCACGGATTTCTTAAAACATACTTGATGTGTTCCAATATTTTGAAGACATTCTTTTTAAATTTGAAATAAGTTTAAACTTACAATAAAGGTGCAAAGATAGTACAAAGAGTTCCCATATACTCTTCATCCAGTTACCAATTGTTAACATTTGCCATATTTGTTTTACCATTCTCTCTCTTCCCTGCACACACATACACACGTTTTTTTCCTAATTTATACGAGATTTTGTTGCAGACAACATGCCTCTTTGCTCCTAAATACTTCAGTGTATATTTCCTAAGAACAAAAATATTCACAGTGCAATTATCAAAGTCTGAAAATTTTACACTGCTATATGCTATTTAAATTAGACTTTATTCAAATTTCACCAATTGTTCCAATAATGTTCTTTATAACAATTTTTATTTTCATCCAGAATCCAATACAGGATCATGCACTGCATTTAGTCTTCATGTTTATTTAGACTTCTTTAATCTGGAATGGTTCCTTAGCCTTTCTCTTTCATGACATTGACATTTTTGAACAGTATAGGCCATTTAGTAGACTGTCTCTCAATTTTGGTTTATCAGATGTTTCCTCATAATAAGGTTCAAAATAGGCATTTTTGGTGAGGATAATACATGAATATTGTAGTGTCCTCAGTGCATCATATCAGGAGACACATGATATTGGTTGATGGACACTGGTCACCATTGATTGCTAGTCTTCAAGTCCCTCAATGAACCATATCTTCAGTTTTTTTGATTTTATATAGTCTCCTCTCCTTGAATCTGGACTGGCCCTGTGATTTACATGTAACCAACTGAATGTGGCAGAAATGACTTTTCATGCTAGGTCTTAAGAAACTTCACAGCTTCTACTTGATCTCTTGGAATGCTCTCTTTGAAATGCTTCGTCACTTGAAATGTTCAATCTGAGGGGAGACAGTCACGTTAAAATAAGTCTGACTACCCTGAGACCACCAAACCGTAAGGAAGCCCAAGCTAGCTACTTGGAGAGAAAGATGCCTGGCCAGCCCCCAGCTGTTGCAGCCATCCCAGCCACCAGATACCTGAGAAAAGAAGCCATCTTGGATATTTAACCAAATTTTCTTCAGGTGAATCAAGCCCCAGCCAACATCTCAATCTACAGAGCCATGAGAGGTAATAATTGTTGTTTTAAAACACTAAGTTTTGGAGTAGTTTGTTATGCAGCAATAAAACCAGAATAGTGGTGTTAACTTTGATCACTTGTTTAAGATGGTGTGTGCTCCATTCTACAGCTACTATTTTTTTCTTTACGATTGATAAATAATTTGTGGGGAGACACTTTGAAGCCTTATTGATATCCTTTTCTTCATCAAACTATCAGCTGCTAGTTTTAGTAAGTTAGAATCAAGTTATTACTGTTCTGGTTGTAAAATACTGATTTTTTAAACACTCTCAGTTCTACATTTATTGGCATTCTGCTATAAGGAAGAGCTTTGCCTTATTTATTTATTATCACTATATATGCATAAGTTTCTATGTTATTTAATGGGTTATAAGATGTTACTATTGTTACTTATTTTGATGTTCAAATTGTCCCAGATGTAGCCAATGAGACCCAATTTCATTTGGCTCCTTAGTGCTCTGATAATGTGTGAAAGCTTCCTTGGTTTTTGGCAGAAGCAGATGTTTCAGGCTGATTCTGTATATTTTCTGTCCCAAACCTGGTACTTATCTTTTCTCCACAGAGGTTGATTCCTTGTAAGTGGGAAGTGGTATTTAGAGACCAAAGTCTATATGCTAATATGTTGATTGCTAATAGGTTGACCATTGTTTCTAGGCTTGTTAAGTGGATAGAGTTAGAAAATAGTCCTTTTTTTTTTTTAAGAGATAATATATCATGAGTTTCTAATGACTTTTTGCTCTTTTCATGTATGATGTCCTTGATGTCATCCTACAACTCATCTGGTCTTTAGTTATTAGTGTTCAATGCGTCAAATCTATTCTTGAGATGGTCTCTAAATTCAGGTGGAATATACTCAAGGTTGTACTTAGGCTGTCGTGGACTTGTACTAATTTTCTTAAACTTTAATTTGAACTTGCATATGAGCAATTGATGGTCTGTTCTGCAGTTGGCCCCTGGCATTGTTCTGACTGATGATACTGAGCTGCTCCATAGTCTCTTTCCACAGTTGTAGTCGATTTGATTCCTGTGTATTCCGTCTGGCGAGAACCTTTTACGTTGTTGAAAAAAGGTATTTACAATGAATAGGTCATTGGTCTTGCAAAATTCTATCATGTGATCTCTGGCGTTAAAAAGCAAAGATGTCACTTTGAGGACTAAGGTGTGCCTGACCCAAGCTACGGTATTTTCAGTCGCCTCATATGCATGCAAAAGCTAGACAATGAATAAGAAAGACCGAAGAAGAATTGATCCCTTTGAATTATGGTGTTGGCAAAGAATATTGAATATGTCATGAACTGCCAGAAGAACAAACAAATCTGTCTTGGGAGAAGTACAGCTAGAATGTTCCTTAGAAGTGAGGATGGTAAGACTTCCTCTTACCTACTTTGGACATGTTATCAGGAGGGACCAGTCCCTGGAGAAGGACATCATGTTTGGTAAAGTAGAGGGTCAGCGAAAAAGAGCAAGACCCTCAACGAGATGGACTGACACAGTGGCTGCGATACTGGGCTCAAACATAGCAATGATTGTGAGGATGGCACAGGACTGGGCACTGTTTCCTTCTGTTGTACATAGGGTGGCTATGAGTTGGAACCAACTCGACTGCAGCACTTAATAATAACAACATATCATGAGTTTATACTAATATTTCCAATACAAATTTAGGAGTACAGGGTTGTTCCTCAACTTCTTCAATTTTACATTTCAATCTCTTTGCTTCCACACTGCAAATCTTAGTTCTCAACAACTTTAACTTAATTAGGTACCAGTTTTATTACTAAAAATATAATTACAGGAATAGTTTACTTTTTTTTTTTTTTTGCAGCTCTTTTTGCCTTAGGATACATCCCACTAGAGATACATGGTCAAATTACTGTATTTTAAGTCACTTGAAATAATTCCTGTTTGGTTAAGCCACCAACTCAATACATACTTATCTATGTGTTTTGTTTCATTTTGCTTTAAATTTTAAGGTTGGGTTTTTCATTTTGATTTATAATTTTGTATAATAGTCACATGACTCCACAATCAAACCCAATCAGAGAAGTATAGTACCCATCCCTACCTATTTTCACTTGTTCCCTCTTTTCTCATTTATAGGTAGTCATTTCAAATTTTTGGTTTATCCTTCCATTTAAAATATACATCTCTCTCTTTTTTTTTAGATATAAGCTAGCATACTGGGCACATTACTCTGCACTTGGCTTCTTTCAATAATAAATCCTGGTAATCACTTCATAGCAGTGTATATAGATAATTCTCTTTCTTATTCATAGCTGCAGAGTACTCCATTGGTGGATGTCCCATAGTATATTCAATCAGTCTGCTATTGAGGAACTTTGGTTGCCTCTAGTCTTTTGCTTTTAGTTCTGTAATTAATAACTCTGTGTATACATCCTTCTGTATTTTTTGCCAGTGTATCTTTTAGATAAGGTCCAGATGTCCTTTATAGATTTTTTTTTTTAAATTCCTCATCCAGAATCCAATCCAGGATCATGCATTGCATTTAGTCTTCATGTCTCTTTAGGCTCCTTTAAAATGGAATGAATCCTCAGCCTTTATTTTTCATGACATTGACATTTTTGAAGAGTATAGGCCATTTAGTACAATGTTCCTCAATTTGGGTTTATCTGATGCTGGACCAAAGAGTAAATGCATATGTAATTTAGCTAGATATTGTCAAATTCCCCTCCTGCAGGGTTATGCCATTGTGCATTTCCAATACTACTGTATAAGATGCCTGTTTCCTCACAGCCTCTCCAACAGAGTACCCTGTCAAATGTTTGCCATTCTAATAGGTGACAAATTGTATCTCAGTGTAGCTTTAATTTGCTTTGCTTTGCTTCCAAAATGAATGAAGTTGAGCATCTCTTCATGTATGTAAGGACCATCTGCTTTTCTTTTCCTATGAATTCTTTGTTTATATCACTTGCTCAATTTTCTTTAGATTTGTTGGTCTTTTTTTTTACTTTTAGACACTCTATATTACAGACCTTTTGTTTGATATATGTTAGAAATATTTTTTTTCAAGTTAATTGTCGTTTGACTTTGTTATGGAGTTTTTGCCACAAAAAAGTTTAAAAAATATTTATGTAGTCACATTACATAAAATTATTACTTCTAACTATTGAATTATAGCCAGGAGAGTTTTTACAAGTATAAAGAAATTCACCCACATTTTCTTCTAGTACTTAGTTTCATTATTTTTACATTTGAATTTCTTATCTTTTTGGAATTTATCCTTTTATATACTGTGAGAAAACAGGTCCAATTTTATCTGTCAGTTTGTTGTACTGTGGTGGCTTGTGTGTTGCTGTGATGCTGGAAGCTATGCCACCAGTTATTTCAAAAACCAGCAGGGTCACTCTTGATTGGCAGGTTTCAGTGGAGCTTCCGGACTAAGATAGACTAGGAAGATGGACCAGGTGGTCTACTTCTGATAAAACTGGCCAGTGAAAACCTTATGAACAGCAGCGCAACATTGGCCATTATCTGGAAGTAATATGATTTTTACATTCTGCATACCATTATGCACTTTTTTTAATTGAATAAACTTAAAAAAAAAAAACCTTAAACATTTACTTTAGCTCATTCTAAGCAAATACATTCCTGAAATCATAGGTTTGGTGTGCTAGTACACGTTGGTAAATGTTGCCTTAGCCATTTCTGGAAAAATAGAGATTTTTGTCTTTCTGAATCCTGCTTTGTATGCTGAAAACCCCTTTGTTGACTTTTTTCCTCAGATGTGTCACTAACACTACGGTATCTTTAAGACACTGTATCTCCCCCTCATCCCTCCCACCCATTTTGTGTTGATTTTACAGGGCTGAACCTACAATGGTTTTGTTTTTTATCTTCCTTTTTAATCACCTCTCACTTTAACAATAAAGTATTTATTAGGCAACTACAACTTTGATTATAAAATATTTTGTATATAGTTACGGGCACAGTAGGACATTCTCAAATATTTATAGTACCAAAAAATGAGCATCTACTCTCCCCATTTGAGGTGAGCCATTTTTGGCCTATTGAATTAAAAAATGTTTTGGACAGCCCTGCTAGGCACAGATTACATGAATAAAAAATCATTATTTGAGTAATGTGGAGAGAATGTTAAAAACACAAAAAGATAAAATATCAGCTTTCTTTATCTGCATTAACTGGGAGAATGCCTTTTTCTTTTTGAAAATTTTTTATTGTACTTTAGATGAAGGTTTACAGAGCAAACTAGTTTCTCAATGAACAATAAATACACATATTATTTTGTGTATTATTATTTGCCAACCCCACGACATGTCAATACTGTCCCCTTCTCGACCTTGGGTTCCCCATTACCAGCTTTGCTGTCCCTCCTGCCTTCTCGTCCTTGTCCCTGGGCTCGAGTGCTCATTTAGTCTTGTTTAGTTTTATGGGCCTGTCTAACCTTTGGCTGAAGGTGAACCTCAGGAGTGACTTCATTACTGAGCTAGGAAGGGTGTCCGGAGGCCGTTCTCTTGGGGTTTTTCTAGCCTCTATCAGACCAGTAAGTCTGGTCTTTTTTTTGGTGAGTTAGAATTTTGTTCTACATTTTTTCTCCAGCTCTGTCTAGGACCCTCTGTTGTGATCCTGGTCAGAGCAGTTGTTGGTGGTAACCGGGCACCATCTATTTGTGCTGGACTCAATTTGGTGGAGGCTGTGGTAGTTGTGGTCCGTCAGTCCTTTGGACTAATCTTTCCCTTGTATCTTTGGTCTTCTTCATTCTCCCTTGCTCCAGATGGGGTGATACCAGTGGAATATCTTAGATGACCGCTCACAAGCTTTTAAGACCCCAGATGCTACTCACCAAAGTAGGATGTAGAACATTTTCTTTATAAACTATGTTATGCCAGTTGAGCTAGATGTTCCCCGAGAACATGGTCCCCACAGCCCTCAGCCCTCAGCCCAGTAATTTGGTCCCTCAGGGAGTCTGGATGTATCTATGGAGCTTCCATGACCTTGCCTTGGACAAGTTGTGCTGGCTTCCCTAGTATTGTGTACTGTCTTACCCTTCACCAAAGTTACCACTTATCTATCGTCTATTTAGTGTTTTTCCCTTCCACTCTTCCCGTCCCTCGTAACCATCAAAGATTGTTTCTTTTTGTGTGTAAACCTTTTCATGAGTTTTTATAGTAGTGGTCTCATATAATATTTGTCCTTCTGTGATTGACTTATTTAACTCAGCAAATGTCCTCCAGATTCATCCATGTTGTGAGATGCTTTGCAGATTCATCATTGTTCTTTATCATTGTGCAGTATTCCATTGTGTGTATGTACCATAGTTTGTTTATCCATTCATCTATTGATGGGCACCTAGGTTGTTTCTGTTAGGGTACCTTAAAAAAACACCTAATTAATTAGTACTCCACCAGTCATCAGGCCACTCCCAGCCACCTCCCCACCATGTCACTCTCTTCCTCTAAGTTGTTTTGCAGACTCTCTGAAGAATTCCTGATGGATCTGGATCTAACCAGCTTAAGGAGGTCAGACATGCGTAGAACAGACAAGGGTGACTGACAGAGGACTTCGGACCCCCCACCCATGCTCAACAGCATGGGAAAACTCAGGTAAAGGAACAAAAAGACTCATGTCAAAGAACCAAATTCACCGGACATATATCATCTACAGTAGCTGAGCCCATTTCAAAAGCGAAGAGTCCGTCGGCTGCTTCTGTGCCAAGTCTTAGCCCCACCCCGTAATAAATAATCAATAAAAACTATGAATATGTAGAACTTCCTGATCCTGCCCACCTGTCTTCCTCACCCCTATATGAATATGTATAGTTCCCCAAACCTATAAAATGTAAATGCTTCTTCAAATCGAAGAACTCAATCTGAGGTCGATACCTCTGAGTTTCCACTTGCTAGCCTGCAAAATAAACTCTTTCTTCCTCTCAAAACCAGCATCTGAGAGATTGGCTCCTTGCACGCTGGGCATGGACCCATTGATCTGGTTTCAATTTTGGCACCCCAGGTGGGACCTTAAACAGTTCTATCTACTGCTTGCCCAGTTTCCTTGGAGCCCTGCCGACTGTGGCCTGACTTATCAGTGCCCTCAGCACACACCTAGATCTCTTTTGATTCAGAGGACACAGGTTAAGTTTGACTCCTGTGGGCAGTGTTCCTGGTTACAGTGTAAACCCAATTTTGAGAGGAGGAAACAGATCTGGTCTGGTCTGGAGGTGCCGGTTGGGTAAGTCTGTTCCCCAGATATAGTCAGGAGGGGACTGGGAGGTTGAAACAGAGCCAGCTAAGAAACCCCTGGCGTGAGTTCTGCTCCAAGGCTCACGATCTGAGGGGTTGAAGCAGCCCGCCTAGACACCTCTACCACTAATTCTCATTAACCGTGGGGTCCTGAGACTCCATCCTCTGGTCTGGTGTGAGCTCACTCTGTTTGTCTCTGTGTGTGTCTGGAAAATGAGGAACGTTCAAGAGATCCTAAAATGTAGCCCACTAATATGCATCTTTAAGAACTGGGAATATTTCAGGTCAGACCCTATAAGAAAAAAAAGATGATTTTCTTTTGTAACACCGCACGACCTCAGTATGAATTGGCAGATGAGGAAAAGTAGCCAGCAAATTGGTCTCTTAAATTATACTATCCTCCAACTTGATCTTTTCTGTACTTGCGAGCGTAAATGAGATAAAAAGTATTATGTGAAATCTTTCATGACTCTATCAAAACAAATAGTTACAGAAAAAAGTAAAATCTTAGTTCAGAAAGGGACTGATAAATCACAACTGCCAGCTCTCCCTCCGTATCTTCAGCTCCCATCACTTCAGCACCTGCACTGCCCCCTCCCTATGCACTGACTCCAACCAATGGAGCCACACCACCAGTGACAGCCCCCACTGTTAAGCCCCCTCAACCTCTGTATCCACCCCTCCTGGGTCTTTCTGTCCCACCAGTGGGCTTGCTTCCCCCCCCCCACAGAGCGGAACAATTTTCGGGCACCCTGATTCAGCTGTTAGGGAAAGTGAAAATACCCTGGGTGAGACTAGTTCTCGTGACAACTACAGTATCTTAAGACCATGCTCATAAGTTCACTGATCTGGATCCTGAGAGCCCTGAAAATACCAGAACGGTCCATATAATCTTTACAGGACAAAGTGCCCCCAATATTAAAAGAAAGCTTCAGAAAGAAGGAGGTATAGGGTTAAAAATCCCTTGGCTAGTAGAGCTGGCCTGCCAAGTTTACTCTGGCTGAGATAATGAGCAAGAAAGAAAGTTGCAGACCAAAAGTGCCAGGCAGCCTTCCTAGCTGCCACCTTGCAGGCTGAAGGCCATCCTACAAGAAAACAAAGAAAAGGAGGGAGACCAAGGTCACAGGAGCAGAGAAGCCCCCATACCCCCTTGAAAAGAGACCAGTGCAGCCGGTGTAGTAAAAAAGAGAAAAAGAAAAAGGACATCGAAAGTGAGAGTGTACAAAATACGAACAAAGGAACAAAAAAAGAAAGACACAACTCAGTGCCTGGTCAAGCCACTAAAAGATATGTCAAACTGAGAGGGAACCGGCGGCAAGTCCTCTACCCGAGCCTCTTAGTTATCATGAAAGTGAAAAGAAAACCTGTAAAGTTTCTGGTAGATACTGGAGCAACCCACTTAATTCTGACCTGTAGAGAGAAAAAGCTACCCAGATGAGGCAGACAGTGTCCGTTGTCAGAGTATCAAAAAAGAAGAGCACCCTCCCTTCCTACAACCTCTAACTTGTTCTATGTAAGAAAAATCTTTAACACATTCTTTCCGACAGTTACAAATGACCCTTACTACGAGGCCACCAACTTAACTATGGAAAAAAGAACATTACCAAGGGTTAGTTAATCCAGCTATCAGAGATATGGTAGTGCCATAGGTGTGTGGTGCCGGGTCTGTCTGGGAGGTTGAGGCTACCAAGATTATCTCTGTCACTGCAGGTCCTGGCCTGGTCTCTGTGTGGGGGTGTGTGTGGTGCTGGCACAAAAAGAGCTTTAAGTGAGAGTAAATGTGGTGTGTGTGCGCATGTTGTGTAGAGAATGGGAGGTGTGCCATTGATCCCCGAGTGTTCACCATTGGGTTGTATTTTAAAGAACTGGAACAGTTCAGCTATGGGAATATGAAAAAAGAAAGTCATGATCAAGTACTGTAATCAGGATTGGGTACAATATTCCCAGGGGTCGAGTAAGAAATGGCCAACTTCAGGTTCTTTACCTTATGATACCATCTTACAGCTAATGTTGTTCTGTAAATGCGAGGAGAATGGGACAAAATCCCTTATGTACAGGCCTTCATGGCATTATATCAAAACAGAAATTTACAGAAACAATGTAAATTAATGGTTCAGAGGGCAAAAAAGCCACAAGACCAGAAAGACAAAGAGGAAGAGATTTTAGAAGAAAGTGAGCCTTGGGAACCTCTCCCTTTCCCAAAGGCACCCGCCAACTTATGTGCCAGAGGTGGTGGCTACTGCCCCCTTGGCCACGACTCCGAGACCCAGCAAGCGTCAGAAACTGGAAAGAGGGGCTAAGAAAACAGCAGAAACCCTATATCGCCACTTAGAGGAAGGGGCCTCTCCTTCTCACACCTGCCGTGGTGTTGAATTTGGCCAGGGACCTCCCTCTTCTGACAAAGGGCAAGGGCAGTTTCCTCTTCACCAGGTTCCGGCAGGAATCAACGATCAAGGGGTGCCTCGCGGCTTTGTGTGGGTGCACACTCCTTTCACTTCTGCTGATTTACTGAACTGGAAGAGATCAATGCCCAGTTACTGAGAAGACCCCAGGCAGATGGTAGAGTTCTTTAAGAGTATCTTTGATATTCATCAACCAACGTGGGCAGATGTACAAGCCCTCCTCCGAGACCTGCTGACTCAGGAGGAAAGAAGGATGGTTTTAGAAAAGGCTAAACAGGAGGCAAAAAGGCTTCAGGAGGCAGGGGCAAATCTGGCTAGATGACCAGTAGATGTGGCTGTTCCCCTTCAAGATAGCAGGTGAATGATATGGTTTTCTTGCAATATTATCAAGAATGTATTCTTGAAGGGCTCCTGCAGGAAGCACCCAAAACTTAACCCTTAACAAAATTCAAGAGGTTCACCAAAAGCCAGACGAGAATCCCTCTGCCTTCCTTGAGTGGGTCCTAGAAGCTTATAGAAAACATGCTAATGTGAATCCTGATGATCTCACTTTCCAGAAGGTTGTTAACCTGACTTTTATCTCTCAGAATGCACCCGATATAAGGTGCAAGCTACAGAAATTAGAAAATGGGCTAGATATGACCACTTTACAATTAGTGGAGGTGGCCTTTAAACTCTACAACAACCAGGACCAAGAGTAGGAGAAGCAGCAGCATGGGGAAATGAAGCAACAAGCTAGCCTGCTAGCTGTTGCCCTGGGCAGGCCAAGGGGTCCCCTGGTACGGAAAGACCAGATCTTCAAGATACTCTGCTTGCTAACCCAGACCTTGAAGTTTTTCAGATGGCAGCAGCTTCGTGGTTCAAGGGATGCGACTGGTCGGATACGCTGTAATGTCCCTTCATGAGACCTTAGAGTCAGAAGCCCTTCCTTCTGGAACTTCAGCCCAGAAGGCTGAACTGATCACCTAGACCAGAGCATTAGAATTGGGAACAGGTAGAAGAATTAACGTTTACATGGATTCAAGGTACACTTTTTCTATCGTGCATAAACGTGGGGCCATGTGGAAAGAAAGGGAATTACTAACATTAGCCAATAAAGAAGTTAAATATGGGACTGAAATTTTAAAGTTGCTACAGGCATTCCTCCTCCCCACCAAGGTGGCTGTTATACACAGTCCAGGCCATCAAGCCAGGGATAACACCTTAGCCAAAGGGAATCACCTGGCCTATTAGGCAGCTAAGGAAGCTGGAAAAGCCAAAACCCCACCACAGGTTTTGGCCCTCTTGCCTGATACAGACTTAGAGGCCTTCACTCCAGGATATTCTCAACAAGATAAAGGAGGACAATGGGGTTTCTTAGAAGATAAAGCAAAAAAATGGGTGGATGTAAAATGACAATGGACAAATATTAGTACCAGCATACCTTATGTATGATGTAGTACAAGCTGCCCACCTGACCACCCATTATGGAAGGGATGCCCTGGCCACCTGGCTACAAAAGCTGATTGTGGGGACTGACTTATATAAAAATGTCCAACTTGTCACCTAGCAATGGATGCTCTGTGCTAAAAATAATCCCAAGACAGGACCGCCCCCACCTATAGGAGGAGTGCAAGCCAGAGGTATGGGTCCCGGGGAAGATTGGCAGATAGATTTCACTTCATCGTCATGCCACCAATGACTGGAGGGATTAAATTCTTATTTGTTTTTGTAGATACTTTCACTAACTGGATAGAGGCATTCCCTTGCAGAACGGAGAAGGCTGCTGAAGTAAAGCCTTGCTGAGGGAAATCATCCCAAGGTTTGGTTTACCTGTCTTCATTCAGAGTGACAATGGAGGAGCCTTTGTGGTCCAAGTGGTTCAACAGGTTTCAGGACTTCAGGAATTAAATGGAGGCTGCATGCCTCCTAGAGGCCACAAACATCGGCAAAGACTGAAAAGGTGAATCATACCTTAAAGAAAACAATGGCCAAAATCTGTCAGGAAACCAATCTTACATGGCTACAGGTTCTTCCCGTTGCCCTTCTCAGAAATAGGGTAGCCCCTAGAAGCAGACTCCAGTTGAGTCCGTACGAAATGTTATATGGGAGACCCTTCCTCAAACCCCAGGACCCTGGGCATTGGAGTCAAGCAGACTTGCCTGTGACCAGGGAACTAGATAATGTCAGGTATGTACAAACTCTTTCTATTACTTTAAAGGCTATTAACCATTACGCAGCCAGCAGACTTATGTTTCCCACAGATACCCCGCTCCATAACCTGAGCCCCGGAGACTGGGAGCTGCTCAAGAACTGGAATGACCAGACCCCCAGCCCACAACTTCGGGCTCGATAGGAAGGACCTTATGAAGTTCTCCTGCTCACCCACTCCTCAGCCAAACTGAAGGGGGTCTGACTTTGGGTACATCACTCCAGACTCAAGCTTGTGCTCCAGTATGAGACCAATCCTCCTTGTACGAGACTGATCCTCCTCAAATCAAACAGAGCACACATTCCTGTGACACCAGAAATGGACTGACAGGGAATACTGAGTCGACAGGAGCCTACCACCCCAATGTTCGCTGGTTACATCAACCTGGAAGGACAGAATATGATATTGAACCTGTTGATGGACTAAAATTCCTGTTTAAAAAGAAGAAAGTTACTAGCAGCTAAGTAGCCTCAGGTTTTATTTACTGAATATTTTCCATGTATTAGATCCAATGTGCCCTAAGGGACTGTTGTCTTAGCATGACTCTATTTGCTATACTGGTTGTCCTTTTCTTGGCTTGTATGCTGTACTGTGTCCTCCCTGCTGGACTTAACCATTTTCTCTGCTCCAAGTAAGAACGAGAGTACTTGTCTCCTCTCCTGTGCCCAAAAGATGAGGTATCAAATGGGCCTCTGCCACAGAGCATGGTGAAAACCTCACCTCTTGTTAGATATGTCAGCAGAACCTAGAAAGTAACTCTAGCGGGAGTAAACCCTGTACCACCTTTGTGAACAACTTCACTGGCATATCCCAACCCCTCCACTTCATTGGTCTACCCCCTCAGTCTCTTTTTCCTAGCTATGGGCTGCGAATCTTAGCCCAATCATCTCCTAGTACCCTGGCCTTTTGTTTTCCCCTCACTTGCAGTACTTCCTTAACAATTAATTACACCTTTTACTATCAGTGCCTTCAAGGTGCCAGTGCCTCTGCTCTCAGACCTGGGCAAGACCTGGGGAGTGTCCTAACTAGTGAGTGTATCGGGTGATAGACACTTGGAAAAACTTAGTGTTGGCCCGTGTCTTCTCCTTGCTCTCACCTGTTTTACTTAAAATAGGGTAAAGGCTATTGGCCTTTTGGTCCTCTGTACTTCCCCAGAACCAAGGGAACATGCCTCTCCAGCCTCTGGACCAGAAATCTCAAATCCAGACTTATGCCAATACTTTTGTCCAACAGCGCCGCCGATCAGCAGGAAGCAGCCATGAGTGGTCGACGCCCCTATTCCCATGATTGGCAAGAATACAAATCACAAGGAGGAGTTGTTAGGGGACCTTAAAAAAACACCTCATTAATTAGTACTCCACCAATCATCAGGCCACTCCCAGTCACCTCCCCACCATGTCACTCACTTTCTTTAAGTTGTTTTGCAGACTCTCTGGAGAATGCCTGATGGATCTGGATCTAACCAGCTTAAGGAGGTCAGACATGCGCAGAACAGGCAAGGGTGACTGACAGACGATTTCGGACCCCCCCACCCATACTCAACAGCACGGGAGAACTCAGGTCAAGGAACGAAAACACTCATGTCAAAGAACCATATTCACCAGACATACATCATCTGCAGTAGCCAAGCCCATTTCAAAAGCCAAGAGTCCGTCGGCTGCTTCTGTGCCAAGTCTTAGCCCCACCCCATAATAAATAATAAAAACTATGAATATGTAGAACTGCCTGATCCTGCCCACCTGTCTTCCCCCACCCCTATATGAATATGTATAGTTCCCAAACCTATAAAATGTAAATGCTTCCTCAAATGGAAGAACTCAATCTGAGGTCAATACCTCTGAGTTTCCGCTTGCTAGCCTGCGAAATAAACTCTTCTGTCACAACCAGCGTCAGAGATTGGCTTCTTGCATGCTGGGCATGCACCGGTTTCATATCTGTCTTTTTGCTATTGTGGACAATGCTGCAATGAACATGGGTGTACATATGTCTATTCGTGTGATGACTCTTATTTCTCTAGGCTATATTCCTAGAAGTGGGATTGCCGGTTCATGGGGTATTTCTAATTTTTAACCGAAGCATCGTATCATTTTCCAAAATGGTTGTACCATTTTGCAGAGAATGACTATTTTTAAAGTGTGAAGAATCTTAGCTACAACCTTTGATTGGCAACTGTGAGGCATTGTTGAGGACTTGCTCTACCTTACTGTATGTGATTTAGCTAATTTGGAGAAACCGTATATAAAACAGGGTTTCTCGATTTAGCTTTCCAGTGAATCTTTTTGAGATCGGAGCCTTAAGTTTTCAAATTCCATTTGCCACTGCCATTCTTTAAACTGTGAGTTTCTTGAGATTTGGGTTTACTTTACTCATTGCACTTAGCAAAGTACCTGGCATATAGTAGGTGCTCATTTACAGCCTATTCAACAACTAAATGAATAGCCATTTTTTCCCTATGTTAACAACGTATTACCACTACTAATTTGAGATCTGTCAGAGGGCACCAGAAAATAGAATATATGGGTTTGCTTTCTTGTGAAACATAACAAAGAAAAAGTTTCTTGAATTATGTTTGTCCTTTTTCACTATTTATTGAATTACATTACTTTCATCCATTCCTTATTTACTTTTTCCTCAATACTGAACTTCAGTTCTCATCAGAATTCACTTTTTCTTAACCAGGGATAGCTCTTACAAATTATATATATTGAGTTTTTCATAAAGAACCATTTCATTGGAATACCTGAAAGCAGCATATATATATATTATCTGGTTTTTTTTTTTTTTTTTGGCAGAGTGTTTTTTGCTAAGTGTTTTAGGGAGCTGTTTTTTCTTAAAATCTGTTTAAAAAAATCTTCATTTTAGAGAATTTGTCAAGTTTAGAGAAGCATGAAAAAATCCTATGTTTTCCATACTTAAAAGAAAATCTAGTTGGTTATCATTCTATCCACATGACTTTGTATCTTGCTCTTATTAACAAATACTTTCTCATGGCATTCATAGTTTTGAAAGAACAACATTCAGTCCAAATTGAGTTAAAATACCTCAGAGGACCCTAGATACAAATTCAGAGCACCAGAAGGATGAGTGTCGCCTCTTCCCCTTACATATACAATGATATGTGGTACTTCAAGGGTATGATGTGAAAATTTGGCTTTAAAATGGAAATTATTAAAAATGGCAGTTATGTTAAAATATATTTTGGGTTGTCCTTTGTTAAATGTAATTTTTTAAAAACACTTCATCTTGTAAATACAAAGTTCAGTGATGACTAGATAAATCCTGACAAATTCTTGGTGGAAAAGACAGAATAATGGCAGTTTTAAAGATTAAAAGTATGAAGCAAGCCTTAATTCTTCAAGTACCTCATCTTTTATGCCTGAATGTCAGGCTGCGTTGGGATTTTTATTCCTGAAGGCAATATTCAAGAGTTTCTTCAAAGATTCAGAGAAGGGAAAATGATGAAAATAAAAACCAAATGTGAGAACTTCACTTTTTAAGCAGCCCTGTCATGCTTTTTGGAAGGCTGGGAAAATAATGAGGATTTTTCCTTGCCTTTTAGGGATCAGAACAAGAAGAGCTGATTGATGAGAGCATTAAGCATTGATATGACCCTTGGCCACTCTTCGGGTTGGCCAGTACTGCTGGGGATATAAACCCAAATCCAACCATTTGCTGTCGGGTCCATTCTGACTCATAGCGACCCTACAGGACAGAGTAGAAGTACCTCATAGGGTTTCCAAGAAGCGGCTGATGGATTCGAACTGCCAACCTTTTGGTTTGCAGCCGAGCTCTTAACCACCGCGCCACCAGGGCTCCAGAAAGACCACAAGTCCAAGCCTTAATGAACGACCTCGTCCAACACAAATATCCTACCTTCCTTCTGACTCAGAGACCCTTTCTTCCCAAAGAGCTGCAACCGCAACACTCTAAGACACGTTAACTTTTAACTCCTTAGTGTACCACAGGGTCCAAGTCTTCTCCCGCCCCTCTCGCTGGGAGGAAAAGGGAATGCACCGCTTCCACTAGCCTCCGCGGACTTTGAGGCTCTGGAAATCCCCGGATGTGAGGCGAACACCTCAAAAATTAAGAACCGGAAGTACACTGCCCAGGACTGTAGTAGGTAAAAGGGGAGACAAACCGG
Source organism: Trichechus manatus latirostris (assembly GCF_000243295.1). NCBI lineage: Eukaryota > Metazoa > Chordata > Mammalia > Sirenia > Trichechidae > Trichechus > Trichechus manatus. The sequence continues at coordinate 8,250,949 of NW_004444010.1, forward strand.
TAGAAGGGAGGGCATTTATTTTTGTTGTTGGATAAAGGGAGGTAGATATCTTTGGCTTGGAGCGCTTGCGTCCGTTAAATCTAGAGCCTCCCCAAACTGAGGATCCCATCTGAGAACGTAGAGACAAGTGGGCCCTAGCCCTAGGGCCAGCCTTGGACCTACAGGCCCAACTGGCCACTCTGTGTAAACCAGTACGTCCAGCAATAAGAGCCTCAAACTCAACCAAGTAGGGAACGCACGGGCTGGGGATGGGGGCGGGATGACGCCGGCCGTCTGGTCGCTGATTGGCTGGTAGCGCTGGTCGTCTGGTGCCATTTGTTGTTGGAGCGGACGCACCTAAGGCGGTCGGCGTGCGGCACGTGCAGCCGTTTAAGCGGCGTCTGCGACTGCTAGGACGCGGGAGAGCCAGCCGCGGAGAGGTGAGTGGGTTGGGTCTATTCCCTGCTCTGTGGGCTCTCTGTGGCTGGACTTCATGCCAAAGGAAAAAGGGATGCAGGCCGCAGAGGGGGTGTTTGAAGCTGCCCTCAGGGACCTATCGCGTCCGGCCTGAGGGTCCTAAAGCTCCCTGGCCGCCGAAGTGTGGGCTTGAGGCCTGCAGAGGAGGCGAAGGAGCGTTTTGCGTCGCCCTTGAGAGGCTTTTCTCTGATGATGGGATGTAGTACAATTTTTGTCCAAATCCTCCTTGGCGAGGTTGGAGGGGTTTGGGCAGTGTAACTCCTCTCGCCATCACCACCAAACTCCAAGGGCTTTCTCTTCCCCCAGTCCCCCTCGCTGCCAACCTCTAAGGCTTCTATCTCCCAAACCCTCCTCAACCACCCGCTAAAGAATAAGAAGACAAACGAAACCCTCCCCCCAAACCAAATATCCTATCTACTTTTAAAGGGAAGGGTAGGAAGGGAGAAACGTTGAGTAAGGTCTGAAAATTTTTCCCTCCCTTTAATGTCCATTAAGTCATTTCGGGAGCCCTGGTGGCGCAGTGGTTAAGCGTTCGGCTGCTATCCAAAATCGGCGGTTCGAATCCACCAGCCACTCCTTGGAAACTCTACGGGGCATTTCCACTCGGTCCTATAGGGCCGCTTGGAGTCGGAATCGACTCGACAGCAATGCGTTTTTGAGTTCTTTGGGGACCATTCGAGGACTAAGGTAAGTTTTTGGAACAGATATTTTGGAAAAACCTAGGCGTTAGCTGGGACATGGTGATCGCTTGAATGATTAAGTGGTTCAACTCATTTTTTAGACAAAAAGGATGGCTGTAAACGCCGCCTCTACTTAAGTAGCAAGACTTAATGTACCTTTTTGCAAGAACGGTTGGAGAGGATCAGAACCTAGTTGAGTAGTTTCAACAGGTGTATGTGAAACAACGATAGTTTATACTTTAAAGATAAGATTCTGATCTAATTGAGGCCAAATGTGCGTGTTTCTGTTTTTTAAAAAAAATAGAACTCGAAGCCATCATGGGAGATGAAGATTGGGAAGCAGAAATCATCAAACCTCATATGTCTTCCTATGTTCCTGTATTTGAGAAGGTAATCATATTTAAAGTTTGCAGGTATTAAAAGCTACAGATTTTTTCCAAGTTGAAAATCAGTGTGATGGGAAAGTTCTAAATTATTCAATCTTTCATTATGCTGTACTTATCTTCACGTGATTATTATTAGCTTTTATGGGGATTGAGAGAGAGACCTGCTGAGAATCAAATGGAATAAAGTAGTTTCAGGCGCTTTGGTAATTAAGAACTAAAATGTAGGTAATAATATTATTTAAAACATAATTTAAATCTCAGTGATTTAGAACTTATGGGTGAAAGCCAAACCAAAAAACCAACCAACCCGTTGCTATCTAGTCGATTCTGACTCATAGCAACCCTATAGGACAGACTAGAACTGCCCCTTAGGGTTTCCAAGGAGGGTCTGTTGGATCTGAACTGCCCATCTTTTTTGGTTTAGCAGTGAAAGCAAGCTTGTACAAATGTGGTGAATGTCTGTGAGATGCTTGTATGAAAAATTAAAAACTGTAATTTGGTCCTGGGTGACATTTTAAATTCTGAAAATTGGTCTTATGCAAGGAGGGCTCTCAAGAGAAATACGTTAGGATGGTTCATATGGTAGCATCAATTTGATCTTTAAATGTGCAAACCATCAGATCTTTTAATGGCATTTGGACAATTATGATGAATTATAACCAGAAGAGGGGGCCCTTGGGTAGGTTTTGGGGTTTCAGTCTGATTTGGAAATTGACTTAAATGTTTTTAAATACATAATGTACTTTAGCAGATAATATATTTTAAGGGATTGCTTTTGTATAAATACTATTTGTAAATATTTGCGAAAGTTGATTTTTGTTTCCTTCAGAATTTCCAGTTTGAGTGTGTGGCAGTCAATTCTGACAGTTCTTGATTTTAAGTAATGGCTTTAGTGGAAGTTCTCATTTCACACAAAAATGTAAATTATGCAATCCTTTATTTGTTTTAATTGAATTTGATTTAGATTAGAGTTTTTATTAAGATACCCAAGTTTTTATTAAAATTAACCTGAATTTATCATGTTTCCTATTTTGGAACTTACTAGTTTTAGAAATAACATCTTTGTATATTGTCATTTTATAGTCTTCTTTCCATCATAAAAGTATCGTAAAAATGGTTTTGAGAAAAGAGGGGAAAAAATCAACTAAAAATTTTGCGTACTAGCACAACCACTTCTGTTAAATTTTTAATAAATTTTCTTCTGTTTGCATTTCCTAAACACATTTTATATAGTTACAGTGACAGGATACGTCAGTACTTTTTTGAATCCAGCTTTTTTCCATTCTTCAGTGTGAACTATTCCATAGTACTAACTTCCTAAAAGTTACATAATACTGCATGGAATGTATATACTATAATATAAATGATTTCTTTTTGGTGGGAGTTTAAGATATTGTTAACTTTCTCCAATGATATTGTCATGACTGTTTCCAGGTTGTTTTAATTTTTTCAAAAGTGGAATTACTTAGTCAAAGAACATTTTAAGTTTTTTTTTTCCTGTTTCTCAAGAGATTCGTTATACTACAAAGCTTAATTCACAGATACAGACTTCCTCCTGGCCTTTAGTAGTCATCTGTCCATTTTTATTTTTTCTTAAGTCTGTATTTTGTCTTCCTGAAGTGTTCTTCAGATAACACATTGCACTGTAACATGTTGTGCATATACCTTGCATTTATTGCATTGGGTGTCTGAAATTGAGAATGGCTGAATGTCAGTTCTCTTATTAAATTTACTGTTTTGGAGTCTGTATGCTATTCAGTAACCAGACTTGTTCCTTGAAATTGGGAATACTAAATCGAATATTAATTTGTGTTGACCACTTCATTGTATAATTCATAATACATATTTGTGTGGGGCCATTTGTAATAAATTTTTTGCAGTTGTCTACAAACTTGACACCTAGTGCTGGTTGTGCAGTTATATGTTTGGCTTAATTGACTTGAAGGAACATGGCACAATCAAGGGCTTGCTTGCCTTTCCTGATAGAATAAAAAGTGCAGGGAGTAAGGATGAATAAATGACATTTTTATGTAGGAGAAATCTGGGGTCTGTTTTTCAGCATACTTTCTTTTAAAGGCACCACGCAGCTGATTGGTTGTTCTAACTAAATTTGCATTTCAAGAAAAAGCTGGGCTTCCCTTTTGTTAAATTTATAGTAGCTCTGAGACAGTCTTGGATTGATACTCATCTTAAACAATATGTGATAGTCTTTTCTGAGCTCTTGTCAAGATCTGTAAATGCTTATATAATTTTGAACCGGTAGGGTACTGTTTTGGTAGCTTTTGGTACCCTGTGTGGAACTTTCAATTTTAGATTTTTATTTTTAAGTTTGTAAAAACGGCTTTATTGAAGTATAATTTGCATGCCATAAAAATCATCCATCGGAAGTGTACAGTTTGATCATTTTAGTAAATTTATACACTTTTGCAGCCATCCCAACAATGCAGTTTCAGGGCACATCCATCACTCCAGAAAGTTCCCTTGAGCTCATTTACTGATTATTATTACTTTGTAGCTTTTTTGTTAGAGTCTTAAGACAGTGAAATTCAGTGGACATATTTATAGTTAATACTTTTTATATTTGGTTTGTTTTTGCCAAGGGCAAGAATCTCTATTTCTCAAAACTTTTTGTAGGATACAATTTTCCCTAATTTTCTTGTCCTCTCTTCGTTTGAAAGGTCTTTCCTCAGGATGCTCATTAACATTTAATTACAACTTCTCAGTTCAATATTTTGAGCCCTTTGCAAAATAGTCTTTTACTCAGTAACAGTAAGCAAGCTTTTGGTTTAGGTTGAAAATAACAGGAAAGTTCCCAATCCTTTTCCCTCCATGAAAATGGTTTCTGTGAATAGGAGAATCACCGATCATAAAATCACACGATAAACTTTTTGTCATGATAAGATGTAGATTTATCTCAACCCTTTAAAAATGTTAGTCTTAGTTTTTTTTTTCCTTTTCCTTAG
>NW_004444010.1:8259313-8261114 GCF_000243295.1 Trichechus manatus latirostris
ATCTTCATTGGATGTTTTACGGTTTCAGGATTGCTGTTTTCTCTGTTTGGCTTAGTTTTTCGGATCTTTGCTGTGGAGGGATGGCGTGGTGTTTCTGCCTAGAGCACCATGTTGCCAGAAGTCCTCAGTTTTAGATTTTGAAGTGAGTGTACCATCTGGGGATAGAAAATAAAAGATGTTAGGTGAAGAAAAATTTGATAATCTAGCAATTATGTAGTCAAGAAATGTCAGTGGTTAGGCATTTACTCATTGCATGCAAGCTTTTTGGGATGAGTGTTATAGAACGGATGGGTGTGGTGAGTATGTCAGCAGATTGGGTTTGTTTACTAGCTATAATGCCTCTTATTAGCAGACCATGGGGTTAAGTCTCTGTATAGTGACCACTTCTGTCTGATCTATTTGCCATTTTTATGGCACATTGCAGAAGGCAAATATTCTTGTAATTAAAGTGGAAATAGCTTGAGATGATGAGGCCATCCACAATCACAGTTTTATTAATCAGTAGTAGCAAAGTCTGTCTTAGTCATCTAGTGCTGCTATAACAGAAATACCACAAGTGGATGGCTTTAACAAAGAGAAATTTATTTCTTCACAGTAAGGCAGGCTGAAAGTCCAAATTCAGGGCATCAGCTCCAGGGGAAGTCTTTTTCTCTGTGTTGGCCTTCTCATCAGTGTTCCCCTGGACTAGGAGCTTCTCCGCACAGGGACCCTAGGTCCAAAGGATGCACCGTACTCCTGGCACTGCTTTCTTGGTGGTAATGAGGTCCCCAGTTTTCCACTTGCTTCCCTTTCCTTTTATCTCTTACAAGAGATAAAAGGTGGTGCAGGCCACACCCCAGGGAAACTCCCTTCACATTTGATCAAGGCTGTGACCTAGGTTAGGCTGGTGTTACAATCCCACCCTAATCGTCTTTAACATAAAATTACAATCATAAAATGGAGGACAACCACACAAAACTGGGAATCATGGCCCAGTCAAGTTGATACTCACATTAGTAGGGGGACATAATTCAATCCATGACAGTAATAACTGTTTAGATAAGAAAATAAACTATGAGTCAGAATTGACTTGACAGCAATGGGTTTGGTTTCTAGGGTTATATGATACTTCAGGGTACAAGGTGGAAACAACTGTGTTCATCAAAATGCAAAAGGATTAATTATTTGTAGCTGCAGTTACTAAATTGGTTCATTTGGTGGTTTAAGAGGTTGTAATGGTTTACAGCAAAGTGTTCTATAGGTAAGCTAAAGCTAATAAAAAGACCTATGATTTATTGAAGAAATTTTTATTGATTCCTACTAGGTACTAGAGAGAGTGGTAAACACGATAGATAAGGTGTCTGTCATCATAGACATTGTATTCTGTCTAGGGAGACAGACAATAAGCACATTTGAGAACTAAGTAATTATAGTGAGAAGTACTATGAAGAAAACAAATTAGGGAAATGTGTATTGTGTGACTGGGGTGAGGTGGAGAGGGAAGGCCTCCCTGAGATAATGACACATGAGCCACAACTTGAAGGAGTCCTAACAGGACAGCCTGTGCAGAGGTGCTGAGGAGGGAACAAGCTTGGGTTGCCAGGGCAAAAGGGAGAAAGACAGTGTATTAGTTGTTTCTTAGGGCTACTGTAACAAATGACCAGAAACTGGGCAACTTAAAAGAAGAGAAATTTATTCTCTCATAGTACTGGAGGCTAGAAGTATGAAATCATGGTGTAGGCAGGACTGTGCCTTCTCTGGAGACTCTAAGGGAGAATCCTTGCCTCTTCCAAATTCTGGTGGCTGTCGACATTTCCTTGAC
>NW_004444010.1:8261476-8291680 GCF_000243295.1 Trichechus manatus latirostris
CTTTTGGTTAGCAGCCATAGCTCTTAACCACTGCACCACCAGGACTCCAGTATGGCTGAAGAGCAGTAAAATAGGACAAGAATGGTAGAAAATGAAGTCAGAGAAGGAGGGGTGAAAAAAGAAGGAGGACGGCCTTATTTTGGAGTACGTAGTTGTGATGTGGAGTTGATAGGAGTTGATGGACTGGATATGGGGAATAAAATAAAGAGAGAAATCAAGAGTGATAGCTAGAATTTTTTTTAATTTAAGCAACTACATGGATGATGGTGACATTTATTGAAATGGGGAATCTGTGGAAGATGAACAGGTTTGGGAGGGAAAAAAAACCAAGAATTCTGTATTTGCTGTATTAAATTTGAGATGCTTATGAAGACATATAAGGATGCCAGTCAGTAGGATATATGAATTCGTTGCTTAAGAGAGAGGTTTCAGGGCCGGATGTATAAATTTGGGAATTATCTGCACATGAAATGGGATTTAAAACTATTAGATTGGGTAAAGTCAGGTGGAGAAAAGAGCATAATACCTTTAGAAAGCCCTGCTGTGAACCCTGGGGGTACTCCAACATTTAGAGGTCCAGTAGAGGAGGAACTCGCAAAGGATATTGAGGAGGCCAAAAATCCAGAGGAGCGTGTGTCCCTTAAGGCAAGAGAAGAATGTTGTAAAGAGCAGGGAAGTAGTCATTTCATATGCTGCTGAGAGGTCTGGTAGAATGAGACATAAAAATAGTAATTTTATTATATAATTTCTTCATTTTAGAAAGCATTTTTAGTACAGAGGTGGGGATAGAAGCTAGATTGGAGTGCTTAAAGGAAGAATAAAGAGTCCTTGTGGTACAGTGGTTAGCTGCTCAGCTGCTAACTGAAAGGTTGGCAGTTTGAACCCACCCAACTGCTTCAGAGGACAAAGACCTGGCGATCTGCTTCTGTAAAGTTTATAGCTTAGGAAACCATATGGGGCAGTTCTACTCTGTTACATTGGGTTGTTAGTAGTCAATATCAGCTCGACGGCACCTAATGATAACAAGGGAAGAATGGGATACAAAAACTGGAGGAAGCAACTATGGACAAGATGTTTTAAGGGGAGCAGAGAAGTCATGCAATAGCTAATGGGGAATACAAAGTTAATTTTTTTAAGATAAGGAAAAAGGTTAAAAATTTCTATGATGAAACAAATCTTGCTGAAAAAAAATTTTTTTTTTTAATGACATTTCAAAACTTGCCTTGGAATTTGTAAGTATGTGGGAAATTAAATTCTGCAGCCTGAGGATCATCTAACAATAAGTTTTTCAGCTCCTTAATGCAAGAGCATATCATTACCCTTTTCCAGCTTTATTACACTTATAAAACCAGCCTTTGTAGGCTATGTCTGCCTAATAGTAGTTTGGCCACTAGAAGCAATAAAAAAGTCTTCAGAGTTTCAGTTTAAATAGGGGAAACTGGGTCACTGTTCTGTTTGTTTTGTCTTTGGTAGTCATAAATTGGAACTTTTTACCATAGCAATTACCCAAAGCCCAAGGGCTAATAAGCATCATCATGATAAACAGAGAAAATACTGAAGTTGTCAAGGATTTCATTTTACTTGTATCCACAATCAATGCCTATGGAAGCAGCAGTCAAGAAATCAAGTGACACACAGAAAGAAAAAAAACCACACTCTTTACTGGTTATGAGGGAGGGGAGGGGTGTGGAGGGGAAATCACTAACTAGATAGTAGACAAGTTTTAACTTTGGTGAAGGGAAGGATAACACAAAATATAGGGGAAGTCAGATGAGCTTGACCAAGGCAAAGTCATAGAAGCTTCCTAGACACATCCAGACGCCTTGAGGGACTGAATTACTGGGTACCGTGGTCTTGGGGAACATCTAGGTCAGTTGGTATAACATAGTTCATAAAGAAAACGTTCTGCATTCTGTTCTGATGAGTAGTGTCTAGGGTCTTAAAAGCTTGTGAGCGGTCATCTAAGATACATCTGTTGGTCCCATCCTGTCCGGAGGAAGGGAAAATGAAGAAAACCAAAGATACAAGGAAAGTATTAGTCCAAAGGACTAACGGAACACATGAAGCACAGCCTCCTCCAACCTGAGCCCAGAAGAACTAGATTATGCCTGGCTGTCACCACTGACGGCTCTGACAGGGATCATAATAGAGGGTCCCAGACAGAGCAGGAGAAAAATGTAGAACAAAATTCACATTTACGAAAAAAGTCCAGACTTACTGGTCTGGCAGAGACTGGAGGAACCCCTGAGACTATGGCCCCCAGATACCCTGCCAACTCAAAACTGAAGCCACTCCTGAAGTCCACCTTTCAGCCAAAGATTAGACACACCTATAAAACAAAACAATAACACACGTTAGGAACATGCTCCTTAGTTCAATCAAGGATGCAAGACCACATGGGCAACAGCTGCCCGAAAGCAAAGACAAGAAGACAGGAAAACTGGATGAATGGACATGGACATCCTGGGGTATAAAGCAAAGGAGGAGAGTGCTGACACATTGCAGGGATTGCAACCAATGCCACAAAACAATTTATGTATAAATTTTTTAATGAGAAACTAATTCACACTGTAAACTTTCACCTAAAGCATGATTTAAAGAAAAAGAAAAGAAATCAAACAATGTATTGCATTGGGCAAAAGCAAAGATGTCACTTTGAGGACTCAAGTGTGCCTGACCTAAGCCATGGTATTTTTAACCACCTTATATGGATGTGAAAGCTGGACAATGAATAAGGAAGACTAAAGAAGAATTGATGCCTGTGAATTGTCATGTTGGCAAAGAATGTTGAATATACCATGGACTGCCAGAAGAACGAACAGATTTGTTTTGGAAGAAGCACAGCCAGAATGCTCCGTGGAAGTGAGGATGGCAAGACTTCGTGTCATGTACTTTGGACACGTTATCAGTAGGGACCATTCCCTCGAGAAGGACATCATGCTTGGTAAAGTAGAAGGTCACAAAAAAAGAGGAAAACCCTTAATAAGATGGATTGACACAGTGACTGCAGCAATGGGCTCAAGCATAACAACGATTGTGAGGACAGTACTCTACTTTCTAATAACAGCTTTTGAAAACCCTGTGCACTACAGAGCTACTCTGGCACATATGGGGTTGAGTTGTAATGAACTCAACAGCAACTGGTTTATTGTCTTTCTGTTCTTAATAATAACTCAGAAAATGTTTGATGACTCTTGAGCTTTATAAAACTGATTTTTAAAGTCATTTTGTATCTTTTGTGAAAGAAATTTTAGAAAATAAGTATTACCTGAAGATGCGTACATTTGTGTACTCTCTCCATCTTTGGGACTTAAACTTATTGTGATTGTTCTAATGCAGCCAGTGGATTAAAGTATAAGTTTTAGATAAACTTTCATCGTTAAATTACTGAATTCTGATTGTCATGTGTGGGAATTTCGGAGCTCTATTCCGAAGGTTTTGCCCTGAGTAGAGGAAGCCCTATGAAAGGAAATAAAGTAATGGATTAATGATAATAAAAGGACGGGCTTGAAGTTAGAAGTGAGAAAAAAAAATTACTCAAGTTATCAATAATCCAGAGATACTCCAAAAAATGTTAGAGAGTTCCAGGATTAATTTGGCATCAAGCTTTTGATTTTATAACAACCTTGGTTGAATTTTCTTATTCCAACAAATATTACACTACTGCAAAAGTAACACGTTTATTAACAGTGAATAGATTTTTTTTTTGAGACTAAAGTAGGGAAAATGAAACGGTCAATATATTTGAGAGCATTAAAGACAATCTTCATCTAATTCTGTGACAATTTTGATTGAAATTAACCATGAATATTCTGACAGTATAGCCGAAACATCACTTTATTGGATCTGTAGTGCAGTGGCAGTATGTGTGTGTATAAATTGTTTTTAATACATAAGTTAGTTTTGTTAGAGTAAATTCCTTTTAAAAATCTGAATACATTAATTTGTTTCACTTTATATAAACACAGTGGAAGTTTTTAAAATAAATTTGTAGTACTTTTACTGTAGAAACTTTGCTACCCACTAATGTTCTGTGCTCTACTTTATGCATTATTGATGAGCATACTGTAAAATACTGAACTCTGCAAACTATATTTTATATTGGCAAGCATTGATTAACTTGTGTGTATTACTTTGGTCAGATTTTATTTTTATAATAGTAGTATTTGATTATACTTTGCAAGTACATAGATTATTTAAGTGATCAAACTTTTAAGCCATGGGTCAGCAAACTTTCTGTAAAGGGCCAGGTAAGAATTAGACTTTTCAGGATATAAGGCCTCTGTCACAACTACTCAACTTTGCTGTTGTAGTGCAAAAGCAGCCATAGACAATACCTAAATGCATGACCATGATTGTGTTGCAGTAAAACTTTACTTATAAAAGCAGGTGGCCCATTAGATTTGGCCCATCACTGTAATTTGCTGATGCTCTTTTAAGTGATAATGAATATTGTATACATACATACATCACTAATAAAGTGACAATGTCTTGAAATATTTAGTAAAGGAACATCCAGTGGTCCAGAACATCTTACAGTCTACCATTGTTTTCTACTGAACAAAGCCCAGTTGTTATAATTTTCTCAGTATTGGTGAAGTAGATGACACATTTTTGTTATTCCGAGTAAAAACTAGTCTTTTCTTCCTTCTTGTTACAGGATAGGTATTCTTCTGGAGCCAATGGAGACACTTTTAACAGGACTCCAGCTTCATCATCAGGTATGTGTTAAGACCAAAAGGTGGAACCCTTTTTAGGTTAAGGGCTTCATCTAGTGAATAAGGAGCAGACTAGTAGACATCTTGTTATTAGATAGAAGGGTGTTTTTTAAAATTTTCTAGTAAAAATTTATTCGGATTCATATATTTTTGGATGGGGGAACTGCTAACTAGAAGAAAGGAGCGAGGAGAGAGTATAGTGCTACAGACTGTACTACTTGATTTAGTGGGTTGCTGTAAAACCTTTGCCCAACCTGGAAGTTGCATATTTGACTTCCAGGCTGCTAGGGAATTGTCAGGATTCCTGACATAAGGGGATAGTAGGTAGGGCATTGGACTATAAGATTGTTGAAACAGGTTGCAGTGGTGGTGACCTGTCAGGATAACAACTGTTTAAGCCAAACCTGCCATACCATCAGTATATTACGAGTTTCTTTGGGATTAGAAAACTAATTTAGAAAAGATTTTAGAGAATAAGAGAAATGATTGTCAAGATAAAGGAGTTTATATCCTTTCTCCAGTCCACGCCTCCCCCCTAGTTGTTTGCACCTGCGTTGCAGGAATACTTGTATAGAGTTGATGTGGAAGGGAAGATGAGTGGAAGTGGTAGGACTTGGGCTAGGAAGTTGAACTTATGGCAGTAGTCTTTCACTTTGTTAAAGTCCAAAGAAGGCTGAAATGCTCTACTACTACTAAGTTTGACTAGTGCAAGGGAGGGCCTGGTGGCACTAGGTAGTTTTATCATTTCTCTCATTAAAATTAGTGGATGAAGTAACACATTTTCTAGTCAAGGGAGCTGCTGGCTCACTGAAGCCTGGCGTAAAATGAAGAAACCTGTCAAGGGAGATAGTTTCTAAAATGTGAAGGGGAGTTTGAGAGTCAGAATTCATCGCATTGAGGCAAATGTAGTTCTCCTCTACATCCTAAGTTCAGGGTAATTCTTTTGACAAAAGTAGAGTTAAGAAATACTTTTGCTGCTGTCAAGATGCATTTATAGTTTGTAAACATTTACGTGCACTGGTTTAATATCGAATATTGATATCTTTAAAACAAAAGGTCTTGAAATTGCTGCCTGCTGAAACCCTAGCAAAGGCTGTTTGCTTCCACCATTTGAACTTTCTGTGTGTGTGTGTGTGTGTGTGTGTACTTGAAGTATTCAGAAAAAAAGGATAAAAGTAATCTGTATTTCTTAATATATCTATTTTCACAGATTACTGTGTAATCAGAAGAAACCTGGTTCTGTGAGGTGTAAACAGAAGTAAATTTTTGTAAAAGAATAAAAAGCTAAGGGTTATAGTACATTGTATATAAAAGTATAACATTGTTTTGTTGGTGGACTCTTCAAGAAGATTGAAATAACCAGCTGACCAGTTGCGTTGAGTTGATTCTTAGTTATAATAACCCCATGCGTTGCAGAGTAGAACTGTGCTCCATAGAGTTTCAAGGCTGTGAGCTTTTGGAAGCAGATTGTCAGGCCTTTCTTCTGAGGAGCCTCTGGGTGGGTTCAAACCGCCAACCTTTCAGTTCAGTTGGTTGAGTGCCTACCCATTTTTGCCATCCAGGGAGATTGAAATAACCAATTAAAGCTAGGATGCATCTTAGCATTAGATACGTGAATGTTCAGGCTCCATAGGTAATGGAAACTATGCTTACCTTCCTGCTTACCTTCTTCTGAACAACTAGTACTTTTTGTCACTGTCATTTAGTTAAAAACATTTTTTTCATCAAAATAGGTTTTCTTATTACAGAAATATATACCAGGCCAATTAATATATACTAAACCAATGAATATTTACTAAGCTGATAGCTAAATATGCTTATTGCAAAATAAATAAATACAGAGGTAAAAAGGAAGAAAATCGTCTGAAACCTTGGCACCCAGAGTTAGCCACCACTGACAGTTTGGTGACTGATTTTTGTAGAAGTCTACATACATTCCTGAAACCCTGGTGGTGCAGTGGTTAGGAGCTCAGCTGCTAACCAAAAGGTCGGCGGTTGGAATCCACCAGCTGCTCCTTGGAAACCCTGTAGGGCAGTTCTGTTTTGCCCTTTAGGTTCACTATGAGTTGGAATTGACTTGATGGCAATGGGTTTTACAACTATTCTTTTATATATATAATATATATATTTCTAAAAAATTGTATTCCGTTGGCATATTATCTTTTTTATCATAAATATCCGTCTTGTTTTTCCTTTGCTAACCTGCCCTTTTCATACCCTTTTCGTGCTCATAAAATTTTATTTAGACGTGTTTGTTTATCATTGTTGTCTATTTCACAAAAATGGAATCTTACTATACTGCATCTTGCTTTTACTTACTACTCATGGAAACCTTTCTAAGTCAACTGGAATAAGCTAATTTTTTCCAAAATTAAGTGAAAAAATTCATGTGTCTGGTTTTAAAATGTCAAATACTAACTACACAGCTTATCATGAAGAACATTTAGTCCCTTTTTACCCCCCATCTCTTAACCTCCTAGTGTGGAAAATCAGTATTTAGTTTCTCTCCTCCCCCTTTCCCCACAAAACCCACTCACACTTTTCCTTTCCCACTCTCCTAATATTACACTTTCTGCGTAAAATCTAAACTCAGTTTTTATACCATCATGGTTGTTCATACATCATTCATATTTGAGCAGTGTGTGATTGTCTTAGTCATCTAGTGCTGCTATGACAGAAATACCACAAGTGGATGGCTTTAACAAAGAGAGATTTATTTCCTCACAGTTAAAAGTAGGCTAAAAGTCCAAATTCAGGGCATCAGCTTCAGGGGAAGGCTTTTTCTCTCTGTCAGCCTTCTCTCTTCAGTGTTCCCCTGGACTAGGAGCTTCTCTGCGCAGGGACCGTCCAAAGGACACGCTCTGCTCCCAGCACTGCTTTCTTGATGGTATGAGGTTCCCAGCTCTCTGCTTGTTTCCCTTCCATCTCTTGAGAGATAAAAGGTGGTGCAGGCCACACCCCAGGGAAACTCCGTTTACATTGGATCAGGGATGTGACCTGGGTAAGGGTGGTGTTACAATCCCACCCTAATCCTCTTTAACATAAAATTATAATCACAAAATGGAGGCCAACCGCACAATTCTGGGAATCATGGCGCAGCCAAATTGATACACACATTTTTGGGGGGACATAATTCAATCTATGACATTCCACCTTTTGGCCCCCAAAAAATCACATCCTTGCAACATGGAAAACATATTCACCCCCTCATATCATAGCAAAAGTCTTAACTCCAAGTCCAAAATCCAAAAATTCCTTTTCATCTGTGAAATCTAGAATACAAGCTATCTGCTTCCAAAGGTAGAGTGGCAGAACAGGCACAAGCTAGACATTTCCATTACAAACGGGAGAAACTGGTGGGAAAGAAGGGATAACAGGCACCAAGCAAATCAGCGGAACACATTACATTAGCCCTCATGACTTTGAAAGTAAACCTCTGTTCTCTCAGACAATTTACACAATGCCCCTGCCCTCCAGACTCTAGGTATTGGCCACACTCTTCAGATTCTGAGTGGAAGCCCCTCGGCTCTGGGCTTCAGCTCCGCCTTCCAGGCCCACTGGGACAGCAGCTCTGCTCCTTCGGCTTCAGGCATGCCATTCTCCTAGTCCATCGGAGTGGTGACTCCACCCTTAGAAGCACCAGAGGCCATGGCTCCACCCTTTGAAACCGCTGAGGTCATGGCCATACCTTTTGGGACTGAGGCATCTCGGCTTCTTGTGTTCCTTGTCTCTTCAGCTTCTGCTTTTGGTTCCTGTGGCCTCTTGACCCTTGGGCCTCCTGCTGGCATCTGCCCTGCTGGGGCAAGTGTTCCAAAACTCGGTATCTCCACTGATAAGTGACCAGAAGCACCTTACTCCGCCAGGAAGCCTCCTGCACACAGGCACTCAGCTCCCTTGCTCTGTGGGTCAGCAAGCCTAGTTCCACTGATAAGTGCCCGGAGGTACCCCACTCCACCAGGAAGCCTCCTGCTTACAGGCATTCAGCTCTCTCGCTCTATGGGTCAGCTCCAACAAAATCTGGCACCAGTCTCCTGGTTCTGCTGCTGTTGGTTCTCTGCCACTGCCACTCCTCTGTCACTGCAGGTTCTCTGCTGCTGCTGGTCCTTTGTTGTTGCCACTGCTCTATCCATTCACAGTTTCAAAACCGCTTCCACATTTTACGTATCTGTTAGAGCAGCACCCCGCTCCCAGTACCAAATTCTGTCTTGGTCATCTAGTGCTGCTATCACAGAAATACCACAGGTGGATGGCTTTAACAAAGAGAAATTTATTTCCTCACAGTTGAAGTAGGCTAAAAGTCCAAATTCAGGGCATCAGCTTCAGGGAAAGGCTTTTTCTCTCTGTCAGCCTTCTTCTCTTTGGTGTTCCCCGGGACTAGGAGCTTCTCGGCGCAGGGACCCCAGTCCAAAGCACGCGCTCTGCTCCCAGCACTGCTTTCTTGATGGTATGAGGTCCTCAACTCTCTGCCTGCTTCTGTTTCCTTTTATCTCTTGAGAGATAAAAGGTGGTGCAGGCCATACCGCTGGGAAACTCCCTTTACTTTGGATCAGGGATGTGACCTCGGTAAGGGTGGTATTACAATCCCACCTTAATCCTCTTTGACATAAAATTACAATCACAAAATGGAGGCCAGCCACACAATTCTGGGAATAATGGCCCAGCCAAATTGATACACACATTTTTTGGGGGACATAATTCAATCCGTGACAGTGATATAATTATATTGCCTTTATTATTCACCCTTGTTTTGTCTTCGCTATAGTTAATCATTACCTTGTTTTGTTTACTTGATCTTCTGTATTTCTATTGCTAATTCATGCCCAATCTCTCTACTAGACACACAGATATTGGTTCAGTTAGTTTCTAACACATAAGGGGCTCAATCAGTTTCATTATTTTAAAAAATGCTTCTTCTTGGAATCTTCTGTCCACCTGCTCTGATATGTACTGGCTGCTTTCCATGCTCTTACCCCAGGAATTTCCCTTCACATCTTTCCCATGTCACGTTCCATTTTACCTGGATCTTATGTCTTTTTCTGTCTTGATTCCCGCCCCCCCCTTGCTCCTGCTTAGATGGAGTCTATTTTTCTGCAGCTTCCTGAGAAAGGAAGCAAATTCGAGATACTGCAATTGTTTTTACCTTCATTCTTTATTGATAGTTTAAAGGTAAGGTTGGAAATAATTTCCCCCCAGAATTTTATATTGCTTCATTATGTATGAAATTTCAGTGATGCTGTTCAGAAGTTTGATATTCTGAGATCTCTGTACTTTGTATGTGACTGTTTTTCTAAACTCTTTAAGTTTTTAGGCTCTCAATTTATTTTCTGTATTCTGAAAATTTTATGATTATGTAACTTGATGTGGGACTTTTCATTAACTGTACACGACACTTAGTGGGCCTGTTAAATCTGAAACATACATCTTTCACTTCTGAGAAATTTTCTTCTATTTTTCCTCTGAGGATTATTATAATTTCATTTTGAAGATTTCTTCTGTCCTCTTGTCTTTTTCCTCAGAAGTTCTTTTTTGTTGTTAGCTGCCAGTGAGTTGGCCCCTGACTCATGACAACCCCATGCACTACAGAATGAAACGCTGCCCGATCCTGCACCATCCCTGTGATCGGTTCTGGATCTGACTCTTGTGACCCATGGACTTTTCATTGGCTGACTTTTGGAAATGTTTTGCCAGACATTTCTTCCTAGATCGTCTTAGTCTGAAAGCTCCACTGAAACCTATTTAGCATTACAGCAACACGTAAGCTTTGATGGATGACAATGGGTGGTGGTTGGACATGAGATGCATTGGCTGCAAAATCGAACCCAGGTCTCCTGCGTGAAAGGCTAGAATTCTACCACTGAACCACCACCACACCTCCTTTATTGTTACATTTTTTTATTGTGTGTTTTAGTCTATGTCTTTTGTATGGTTGGCTTTTTTCAAAGAGGATCCTTGCCTGTCTTTTTGTATTTAAGAGGTGTTGGCTGTGTGTGGAACCCTGGTGACGTAGTGTTTAAGAGCTTGGCTGCTAACCAAAAGGTCAGCAGTTTGAACCTACCCTTGGAAACTCTATGGGGGCAGTTCTACTCTGTCCTTATAGGGTCACTATGAGTTGGAATCAACTCAATGGCAACGAGTTTGGTTTTTTTTTCCTTGGTTATTGTGTGCCATCCATTCATTTCCAACTCGTAGCATACCTGTATGACAGAGTAGAACTGCCCCATAGGGTTTCTAGGCTGTACTCTTCATGGGAGCAGATCACCAGCTTTGTAAGAAATTGCCAGATTGTCTTCCAGAGTGGCTGTACCGTTTTTCATTCCCATTAGCAGTGAATCAGAGTTCCTGCTGCTCGACATCCTTAACCAGTATTTGGTGTTGCCAGTGTTTTGAATTTTAGCCTTTCTAATAGGTTTGTAGTGGTATTGCATTTTTTTTTCTTTTTTTTTTTTGAAATTCCTCATGACATATTATGTTGAGTGTTGTTTCATATGCTTATTTGTTTTCTGTATGTTTGGTGAAGTGTCTGTTCAGATGCTTTACTCACTTTATAATTGGATTGTTTTCTTACTGTTGAATTTTAAGAGTTCTCTGTATATTTTAGATATAAGTCCTTCAACGGATAATGTTTTTTGCCAATATTTTTATCTCATCTGTGGCTTGTCTTTTTGTTCTCTTAACAGTGTCCTTTGCAGAGCACAAGTTTTTAACTTTAATGAAGTCTACTGTCATGGATTGAATTGTGTCCTTGAAATATACGTGTATCAATTTGGCTAGGCCATGATTCCCAGTATTATGTGGTTATCCTCCATTTGTCTGTCATCTGATATGATTTTCCTATGGGTTGTAAATCCTATAACTGTGATGTTAATGAGATGGATTCGTGGCAGTTATGTTGATGAGATCTACAAGATTAGATTGTGTCTTAAGCCAATCTCTTTTGAGATACAAAAGAGAGAAGCCAGCAGAGACACATGGGGACCTCATACCACCAAGAGAGAAACACCAGGAGCATAGCACATCCTTTGGACCTGGGGTCTCTGCACAGAGAAGCTTCTAGTTTGGGGAGAGATTGATGATAAGGACCTTCCTCCAGAGCTGACAGAGAGAGGAAGCCTTCCCCTAGAGCTGATGCCTTGAATTTGGACTTGTAGCCTACTGGACTGTGACAGAATAAATTCCTCTTTGTTAAAGCCATCCACTTGTGCTATTTCTGGTACAGCAGCACTAGACAACTAAGACATCCACCTTATCAATTTTTTCTTTTATGGATACTGTTTTTGGTGCTGTATCTAAAAAATTATCACCAAACCCAAGTTCATCTAGATTTTCTACTATGTTATCTTCTGGAAGTTTGTATAGTTTTGTGTCTTACATTTGGGTCTATAATTCCTTGTGAGTTAATTTTTGTGAAAGATGTAATACCTGTGCGTAGATTTAATTTTTTGTATGTAGATGCCCAATTGTTCCAGCATATTTGTTGAAAAGACTGTCATTTCTTCATTTAATTGCCTTTACTCCTTTGCCAAAGATCAGTTATATTTATTTGTGTGGGTCTATTTCGGGACTCTCTGTTCTTTACCTCTCATCTGTCGGTCTGTTCCTTCACCAGTACCACACTGTCTTTATCACTGTAGCTTTATAGTAAGTCTTGAGGTTGGATAATGTCAGTCCTTCAGCTTTGTTCTTTTCAGTATTGTGTTGGCTGAGCATTCTTTTGTGTGTGTGTGTGTGTGTGTGTGTGTGTGTGTTTTTTAAAATGTGTGTTGTTTCATATTTTTAATTTATAAGTATGTTATTGTTTTAGTCATCTAGTGGTGCTGTAACAGAAATAGCACAAGTGGATGGCTTTAACAAAGAGAGGTTTATTCTCTCACAGTCCAGTAGGCTACAAGTCCAACTTCAGGGCGTCAGCTCCAGGGGAACGCTTTCGCTGTTGGCCCTGGAGGAAGGTCTGTGTCATCAGTCTTCCCTTGGTCTGGGAGCTTCTCTGTGCAGGAACCTCAGGTCCAAAGGACGCGCTTTGCTCCCAGCACTCCTTTCTTGGTGGTGTGAGGTTCCATGTGTCTCTGCTCACTTCTCTGTTTTATATCTCAAGAAAGATTGGCTTAAGACACTATCCAGTCTTGTATACCTCATCATTATAACTGCCGCTAATCCATCTTATTAGATCATAGTGATTGAATTTTCAACACATAAGGAAATCACATCAGCTTACACAATCATACAGTTATACAATACCGGGAGTCATGATCCAGCCAACTTGACAGATATTTTTGGGGGACACTATTCAATCCATGACACCATCTTATTATATCATAGTGATTGAATTTATAACACAAAAGGAATCACATCAGGTTACAAAATGGTACATAGTTATACAATACTGGGAATCATGACCCAGCCAAGTTGACAGATATTTTCAGGGGACACAATTCAATCCATGACAGTTATTTTGTTAAAGATCTCATTCTTTTTTTCCCCTCCCCCATCACTGTTTCAGATACATTCCTATTGATAATTGATTTTATTATATCTAAGTACTGCATGTATTTCGTACAGTTTGTCACCAAAGTTTATCTACTCCCTCAGTGATGAACACTCAGATTATCTTATACCCCTCCACCACAAGGATGAGCATTCTTGTACATATTCTCTTATGGGCCAGAATGAGAATTTCTTTGGGTAATGGACTCAGGAGTGGAATTACACGGTCATGGGGTATATTTGTACTTAATTTCAATAAATATTTCAAAATTGCTCTCCAGAATAATTATACCAGTCTGTGCTCCTATAAAGTTCCTAAATCCCCACATGACTACTAACATCTGACATTCAGTCTTTTAATTTTAGCCAGTTTATTGGGTATAAGCGGAAACCCTGGTGTCGTAGTGGTTAAGAGCTACGTCTGCTAACCAAAAGGTTGGCAGTTCGAATCCACCAGGTGCTCCTTGAAAACCCTATGGGGCAGTTTTACTCTGTCCTATAGGGTCGCTATGAGTTGGAATCGACTTGACAGCAACAGGTTTTGGTTTTGGGTATAAAGTAAAATCTCACTGTTTTAATATGCATTTATCTACTTATGAGCTCAACTTTTTTAATACACTTGTCATCTTTTTTGGGTTTTTACCTCTGTAAGTTGCCTGTTCACACATTTAGTCCATTTTTCAACTAACTCTCTTTTCTCTTGTTGATTAACACGCATTCCTCTTACAGTCTGTATTTTAATCTCTTTTCTGATTTGGACATTGAAAATATCTTCTTCCATGCTGTTCTCTGTCAACTTTGCCCATGACCTGCCTCATTGATCAAAAAATTTAATTCTAAAGTCATTAAACTGTTTTCTTTTTGCTTCCTGATTGGCTTTTGGAGTTTTAGTTAAGGTCTTTCCCTTCTCCATGTCAAAAACTAACTTTATATATTATCTTCTTTAGAGTTTTACCTTTATTTACATTTAGTCTTTATCTGAATCCATCCTTTTTAATATAGTGTGAAATAGAAGTCCCAATTTATTTTTTCCATATAGTAACTCAGTTTTCCCAGCACTATCTTCTGAGCATTCTGTCCTTCGCTGTTGATGAGTGGTGAAAATTTCATCTGTTGTATAATTTTTTTTACTTAAAAATACATACCACACACATATTTTATTGTGGTAAAATATATATAAGAAAACATTTAGCATTTCAGCCATTTTATATGTACAATTCAGTGACATTAATTATGTTTACTATGTTATGCAACCATCACCACTATCCATTTCTAGATACTTTTTGCTTGGCATTGGACAAAATCTACAGTTAAGTAAATAGTAGTAGAAATAATAAGTGTGTAGGCTTTACCTCACTTCAATGGGTGTGCTCCAGAATAAAATGAAGTATGATGTTTGCTATAGGCTTTTGATACATCTTTATCAGGCAGCGAAGTTGCTTTCCATTTCTACTTGAATATTAGTGTCGTTCAGGAATGGCAGTTAAATGTTATCAAATTTTTTTTTTGAATTACTGATTTCTATATTTTTTCCTTTAAATGTATGAATGTAGTGAAATAAATGGTTGTTTTTTTAAGTTGAACTAAGTTTGTGTTC
Organism: Trichechus manatus latirostris; assembly: GCF_000243295.1. Taxonomy (NCBI): domain Eukaryota; kingdom Metazoa; phylum Chordata; class Mammalia; order Sirenia; family Trichechidae; genus Trichechus; species Trichechus manatus. The sequence goes on from NW_004444010.1 coordinate 8,276,273, forward strand.
CTAGGATAAGCCCTACATAGCTGTTTTATTACAGTGTTGGATGAAATTTGATGTTTTCTTTAGCACTTTTGAATTAATATTCTTAAGTAATATTGACCCGAAGTTTCCTTTTCTTGTGTTGTCTTCATTTGATTTTAGTTTCAAGCTTTTTTCTAAGAAGCTCTGGAGCATACAAATGACCTGTTTCTTACAAATTTAGTAGTATCTATCCACAGAACTGTCTAGTCAAGGCCAGGTTCTTCTTCCTTTTTTTTTTTTTTTAAACCCTAAAATGAAAAAAAAGGGAAAAAAAAAATCAAAAAAATTAAATGAAGAAAATAAAAAACAAAAAAGGAAAACTTGTTGAATTTTCATAAACTGTGAACACATCCTTTTAACCAGCACCCAGATCACGAAACAGAGCACCCTAGAAGCTCTTCTTTGTCTTCCTTCCAAGCACTACTCCTCTGCCCAGTTGTAACTACTATTTTTATTTCTAACAGCATAGATCAGTTTTCCCTACAGATGGGAATCGTGTAAATGAAATCATATGTTATGTTCTCTTGTGTTGAGCTTCTCTCCATGTTGTTAGAAGCAGTTGCAGATTATTCATGGATGTATAGCATTCCGCTATATGAATGTACTATAGGTTATATTGATGGACGTTTGAGTAGTTTCCAGTATTTGCCTATTAGAATAATTCTGCTGTAAATGTTTTCTAGTAAATTTTCTTTGGGGCAGACATAAAAATCTTACTACTAGATTGTGGTTTGCAGACCAATAGCATTGGCATCACCTGGAAATTTGTTCCAATGTAGTCTCAGGCCCTACCCTAGAACTACTGCATCAGAATCAACATTTTGACAAGATCCCGAGGTAATTTATATGCACATTATTGTTGTAATTGTACTCTTAGATCTCTAGTTTGAAGACTGGATGTTGATGATTTACAAATGTTCAGTTTTTCAGCAACTTGGGATGATGGAGATTGAAAGTCATTGCAGCTTGCAACCAAAAGTACTGACATATTCTTTCAGAACTCTTTGCCACTAAATCTGATGAGTCTCTCTTTCCTTATTGTCTCTATTATGTCGGGATAAGCAGACCACTGGAAGATTACAGAGGCCTAGTGCTCACACTGAAGTTTCATAGCTCTTGGTTCTTTTGCTTAGTGGTTGAGTACGTGAATTTTTTTTGCTCTTGTTCAAACTCTGAGCCTCCTCCTTGGATTTGGTCCAAATACGATTAAATGTAGGAAATGTTCTTTGTGGCCAGGTAAATGGAGTTTTCTATATTTTTATTTCCTTTGGTATTTTTGGTGAGTTGCAGAGTATTCAAGAAAAGTAACTGTACTCTATTATTTATTAGTGTTATGGACTTCCGTATTGGTATTTTTGTTGCTAGTATTATGAGAGGAATTGATCTACATAAATGACAGCAGATCATTACATTCATGAAGTGAGAGCAATGATCCCTGAAACTACTGTGAAGTTTAAAATTAAATGAAAAAAATTGTTTATTTTTTTCTGGATTGGGTGCTAATAGCAAAGAAGGCAAGATGAGTTAATTCTTACTTAACTGTAAAATCAAACCTGCTGCTATCAAGTTGATTCTGACTCATAGTGACGCTATAGGACAGGGTTAGAACTGCTCCATAGGGTTTCCAAGGCTGTAATTTTTACAGAAGCAGACTTCCAGATCTTTTCCCCCCAAAGCAGCTGGTGGGTGTGAACTGCCAACCTTTCCATTAGCAGCTGAGTGCTAATCACTGCGCCATCAAAACAACAATAACAAAAAACCAAACCCATTGCCGTGGAGTGGATTTCAACTCATAGTAACCCTATAGGACAGAGTAGAACTGCTCCATAGAGTTTCCAAAGCTGTAATCTTTACAGAAGCAGACTGCCAGATCCGTCTCCCATGGAGTGGCTGGTAGGTTCGAACCGTAGCATTTCAGTTAGCAGCTGAGTGCTTAACCGCTGTACCACCAGGGCTCCTTTATTCTTACTTAGAACCTTCTGTTTTTGGACCATGATTTTTCGACTGTCTTGAGCTTTTTAAAACTTGCGTGTTGGTTCCTGTTTCTTTGAAAGTAATTGTAACTGTCCTGTGTTTTATTTTTCAAGTTGGAATAGCTAATGAGGTCTTTCCCAGATTATTTTTAACTTTATTCTCTGACTCACCATCTAGGTATGGTAAGGTATTTCTGATACAATTACTGTAGGGGGTGTAAATAAATAGGGTTTTTAATCTGATAACTGGGTTCAGATTGAAACTCAATCTTCATACTGGATGAATAACTTTGGGAAGGTTGCCTAGCTTTTCTAAACTATTTGTTTTCTCCTTTTTAAAATAAGGATAATACCTCATAAGTTTGTAATGGTTAAATAAGCTAGCTAATACTGGAAAAGGCCTAGTGTAGTGCCTGATACCTATTGGTACTAAATTAATTGTATTTTTCTTGTATACATCTGATAACAATTAGCTGTCTTGCATTTGACCACTTGTTTTAGTTTTCAGCTAATTTTACTTAAGCTGTTACTGTCTCTGGAGCCCTGATGGTGCAGTGGTTAAGAGCTATGGCTGCTGATCAAAAGGTTGGCAGTTTGAATCCACCACCCACTCCTTGGAAACCCTGTGGGGGCAGTTCTGCTCTGTCCTATAGGGTCACTATGAGTCGAAATTGGCTCGATGGCAATGGGGTTTGGTGACTATCTCTGACTAGTTGAGTCTTTTTTGGATGTTACTTTTTTTTGCATGTCTGCTATTAGTTGAGATGTTTTAAATTGTTTTTGGAATGGGTATCATTTAGCAGTTTTGAGATAGAAATCCTGTATACTAGGTCTAGTACTTATAGGTTATGTATCTCGGGCATGTCACTTAGTTTAATCTTTTCTAAAAACAAACTTTACAACACCTACCCTGACTCACAGCAGGAAGGTTATAAGGATAAGGATCAAATGATGTAATGTATGTTAAAGTCCTTTTTTAGAAAGTAAAACTGTATACCAGTGTAAAATGCTTTTCCTAAAGGACACTATGATTTGTGTTGTTTAATTTAGATCTGCTCTAGTCTTTCTATTTTATTTGGTCAAACAGTCCTAAAATTGTTGGAGAAAGAAATCTTCTCCAGACATGGTCGACAATTTATTAAAATATATAAACAAAATCATGTAAGAATATCACCCTATAATTTTTTTCATGCTAAATTCCAGTTATGGTCATAGGCATTTTAGTTAAGTATCTGTATTTCTTTTTTTCACATGCTGATTAAAAAAGATTTTTTTTTATTGTGCTTTAGGTGAAAGTTTACAGCTCGTTAATTTCTTATATAAAAATTAATACACGTATTGTTTTGTGACATTAGTTGCAGTCCCCACAATGTGACAGCACATTCCCCCTTTATATCCTTGGTTCCCTGTGTCCATTCAGCCAGTTCCTTTCCCTCCCGGCCTTCTCATCCTGCCACCGACAGGAGCTGCCCATTTGGTCTCATGTATCTGATTGAACTTAAGAAAGAAGCACACTCCTCAGGAGTATTATTTTTTGTTTTATAGTCCTCTCTGATCTTTGTCTGAAGACTGGGCTTTAGGAATGGTTTCAGTTCTGGGTTAACAGATTGTCTTGGGGCTATAGTTTTGGGGGTTCCTCTAGTCTCTGTCAGACCATTAAGTCTGATCTTTTTATGTGAATTTGAATTCTTTTCTGCATTTTTCTTCTGCTCTGTCCAGGACTCTCTGTTGTGTTCCCTGTCAGGGCAGTCATTGGTGGTAGCCAGGTACCATCTAGTTCTTCTGGTCTCAGGCTGGTGGAGTCTCTGGTTTATGTGGCCCTTTTGTCTCTTGGGCTCATATTTTCCTTGTGTCTTTGGTGTTCATTCTCCTTTGCTCTAAATGAGTTGGGACCAATTGATGCATCTTAGATGGCCACTTGCAAGCTTTCAAGACCCCACAGGCCACTCACCAAAGTGGGATGAAGAGCATTTTCTTAATAAACTGTTATGCCAATTGACCTAGATGTCCCTGAAACTATGGTTCCCAGGCCCCAGCCTCAGCTACTCTGTCCCTCAAAGTGTTTGGATGTGTTCAGGAAACTTCGTAGCTTTTACTTTGGTCCAGTTGTGCTGACTTCCCGTGTAAGCATCTATATTTCTAAGAAAACATTTATCCTCTGTAAGTGCCCTTTCTTTTCTAATAAGCATGGTACAAGATAGCTAGCACAAATTTAATTAATTCTGCTTGATGTGAAGGAGGTTTCAGAATACAGAATTTCACACTTATGAAATCATGCCCAATCCTCCACACTTATTTCTATGATAATATTAATTTTTAGCCCACTGTCTTAGCAGTTGCATTCTTGTCACAGAAGTTGGGAGAAGTGTGGATCTAGATATCATAGCAACCAATTGAACATATATCACGTGGGTTCTGAGTACAAAATGAGTTAGAAGAGAGTTACATGAAATTATAGGAGATGAGGGAGAAAAACATAGTGACTAAATAATATAAATATTGAAAAATAGGGGAAATCTTGGGATACATTTACAGAAACTTCAATTAATGAGTTAAGGGTATTTTCATCTGTTTCTTCATCCTAAAACAACAGCTTTTGGCTCTTCCAGAGCTTATCATTCAAGGTTACTTTCTTACATATTTGGGTACTACTGCCCTCAGGTCAGCTTTACATACTGATTCAGGATGGAAACATGAGTGAGCACCTTATTTCCTTTATCATTGATGCTCCTGTTTCATGGCTTAGGAAATACACTGACTCCTCACTCACTTACTGACATGGTTAGGTTCCAAAGACCAGGTCATTACGCAGAAATCCGCATGTTGCAGAAATGGAGATTGACTACCCCAGATCACAGTAGGATAGCTGCCATATTACATCATTATATAGCTATCAAGCCACTGAGAATCGTGGCCCAGCCAAGCTGACACAGACTTAACCATCACAGCCAGCATTACTTTCTTGTCACATCTCAGTGTCCATTACTGCCAGATGTACGTTAATGCGCAGAATAGTCGAATAGTAGATTTTTTGCTATTGTCATAAAGATAACAAGATAGTCGATAAGTGAGGAGTGGGTGTGCATATCTTAGAACAGTGCTGTTCATTAGAACTTTCTGCAGTGATGGAAGTATTCTCATCTACACTGTCCAGTATGGTAGCTACAAGCTACATTTGACTGTTGAACACTTGAAATGTGGCTTGTCCATGTTGTCAGTAGTTGTAGTTAGTTTATAATCATTGCTGTATAGTACTCCATTGTGTGAATAGACCACATATTTTTATTCTCCTCTTGGTGGATATTTGAGTCATTTCCTGCTTTGCTTGTTGTAGACAAAGCTGCCATGAACATCCCTTCTCTTCCTGGTTTGCCAAGTATATGTTTTTAAATCATGAATAGGTGATGGATTGTGTCACATGCTTTTATCCGTGGAGATAATTAGTTTTTTTCCCTTTTAATTTGTTAATGTTGTCAATTATCTTTTCTAGATTTTCTAATGTTAAAATATCCTTGCATACTGGGATAAACCCATCTTGATCATAATGTCTTATCTGTTCTACATACTGTTGGGTTATATATTTGCTAATAATTGTTTTGCATCTATGAGTAAAAGAGGTTTATAACATTCTTCTGTCCTTGTCATATCAAGGTTCTGTTTGCCTTGTGGAATGAGTTGGGGAATAATTCCTCTTCCTATTTCCTGGAAGAGTTGTATAACATTGAGATGATTTGTTCTTTGAGAGTTTGGTAGGACTCAACCTGTAACATTGTATCTGGGCCTCCTACAGAGATTTAAGTAGTGATTCCATTTCTTTAAAGGTTATTGTTATGGATTGAATTGTGTCCCCCAGAAATATGTGTCAGCTTGGTTAGGCCATGATTCCCAGATTTGTGTGGTTGTCCTCCGTTTTGTGATGTAATTTTCCTGTGTGTTGTAAATCCTAATCTCTGCCTGTGGTTAAAGAGGCAAGATTAGATTATGTTAAAGAGGATTAGGGTGGGATTTTAACACCCTTGCTCAGGTCACATCCCTGATCCAATGTAAAGGAAGTTTCCCTGGGGTGTGGCCTGCATCACCTTCTATCTTACCAGAGATGAAAGGAAAGGGAAGCCAGCAGAGAGGGGGGACCTCATACCACCAAAAAAGCAACGCTGGGAGCAGAGCGTGTCCTTTGGACCCGGGGTCCCTGCATGGAGAAGCTCATAGACCAGGGGAAGATTGATGACAAGGACCTTCCTCCAGAGCCAACAGAGAAAGCCTTCCCCTGGAACTGTGCCCTGAATTTGGACTTCTAGCCTACTAGACTGTGAGAGAATAAATTTCTCTTTGTTAAAGCCATCCGCTTGTGGTATTTGTTATAGCAGCACTAGATGACTAAGAGTTATAGAACAATTTTTTTTTCTAGCGACTCTTCGTTGATCTTTTCAAAAAACCAGTTTTGGCTTTGTTGAGGCCTTCTATGTTTGTTTTCAATTTTAGTCTGCTTTTTATTTTCTCTTTTACATTTATAGAATTTATTTTGTTCTTTTTCTAACATTCTTACTAATTGAGATGGCTGAATTTTAGATTCTTATTTTCTAGCATGAGTTTAAATACTGATCAGTTACATTTTTATTATATAATTCTAAGTATTTTAAAACATCCCATTGTGATTTTTTTTCTTTGAGTTGTGGGTTATTTAGAAGTGTTTTAAAAAAATGTATTTCCAAATGTAAGCGAATATAGTTTTTATGTCGTAACTTCTAATTTGACTGATTGTGATTAGAGAATTTTGTGAATATGATAACTAATTTTTACATTACTTACTAAATATGCTTTGTGATTTTCTGTATGATCATTTCTTATAAACACTCAATCTGTTGTTGAAGAATGTCAATTTAATTTTGAGTGCTATATGTTTCAGTGAATTTGAAGTACACAGTATTACATGAATGACGATAGTATATTTTCCTGTGATCAGTTTTTTGCTATTATAAACAATGTTTATGAAAAATTCTTATATCTGTGTTACTGTGTGAGCATATCCAGGGGATAAATTTATACTAGTGTACTTTCAAAAAGTATATGTATTTTAAATTAGGATCAACATTGAACCAGTCTGTAGTTTCAATAACAGTGTTTGGTTTGTGCTTGTTTCCCTATATCCTTGACTGTTCTGGATATTAGCAAACTTGAAACTATTTTCTAATCATTCATGTGGTTGAAAAATGCTGTCTCCTTGTTTTGATTTCCAATTTCTTTCATTATGAGTAAGATTTAGTCTCCATTTATTTTTCTTTTAGAGAACTACCTGTTCATATTCATAGCCTGTTTTTCTTATTGCTATGTGGGATTCCCCCTTTGCCACCTGTGGCACATTGAAAAGGATTACAAACCACAGAGATACTTGTTTTTGACTTACTTCAAAATGTTATTTGCTTTAGAAATGGATGATGGGCCTCGAAGAGATCATTTCATGAGAAGCGGATTTGCCTCTGGGAGGAGTTTGGGAAACAGAGGCAAGTATCTTTGTCTTTCTTTAATCTGCAGGCCTTTTGAGTAGTAGAATGAGAATTTTGGCTTTCATGGCTGTTTGGTGCAAAGCTAAATCTGTTATAACTCAGTGTAGAGTAGACTTTTTTGGGGTAGTGAGTTTGTCGTTTTTTCAAATGCCAGTTTTTCCCTGTTTTACTTTTTAGGGCTAGTCAGAAATAACTAAATTGGTTTGACAGCTTGGGTAGGTAGATAGGTTGGTTAGAAATAATTGCCTCACAGAGCTGCTTCTGAATGTGTTTTTATTTATTGATTTCCAACATTTGGCATAGGAAGAATGTTTGTAAAGGCTTAAGAGATTAGATTGAGAAGGATCCTTTTCTTGAGTTTTGTTATTGCTTAAGAAAAGGCAGATGGGAAGCATTTGTGTTAGCTCATTAGTATTAAGAGGTTACTTTCCCAAACTTGGAATTTTTTATTGTTACTTTTAGAACAATCACTACTTTATTTGACAGATAACAACCAAGCAGAATACCTTCCAACAGCCTATTCTTAGATTTGATATTAACATGTTGAAATATTCTGCATTATATTTTATTGTAAGGAGCCCTGGTGGTGCAGTGGTTAAGTTTTGGCTGCTAACTGAAAGATTGGCAGTTGAAACCCACCAGCTGCTCTGCGGGAGAAAGATGTTGGCAGTCTGCTTCTGTAAAGATTTATGGCCTTGGAAACTGGGGCAGTTCTGTTCTGCCCTGTAGAGTCACTATGAGTCATAATCGACTTGATGGCAATGGGTTTGTTATGTTTTATTATACTATAAGAAAATATTATTTACGGTGTTTCGGCTGACATTTGGGAAGCTTAATTTCTTGTTTAGGTACAATTAATACAAATTTGGATTTTATATTTTGACATGTAAGTAATTTATTCAAATATGCATATATATATTTTGTTAAGCCTGCACATTAAGTAAGATGCATTGATGGTTTGGATTATGTAATTGGATTAGGAGGTTTTGTTAGGTCATTTTTCCCACTAGCATTAGAAATAATAAATATCTTAATGTTGCACTCAGGAGAATATTTAGTATTTGGATATATTATAAAACCTTGTTTTAGAATAACTTATATGGTACTTTTTGGTGCAGACTTCTAAACATTGTTGAAGAAAGCCTTTTTCAGTGAGAAAACTATCACTGAGACAGATTTTATCACAAATTGTTACCTCTGTATGTTTTAGGTTGAAATACACATTAAACTTCTGACCAGAACTCTTTGTTGAATGTCTGTACTTTAAAAAATTATGTCTGTAACTACTTATAGTCCTGGAAATCCATAGACCCATGAGTATAGCTTCTTTTCCTTATGATTCCATCAAACGTTTTATTTAGCTTTAATCTCTGTGATTTTTTTCCTCAGTAGAACTTACATAACTAGTAATGTGTTTTTAAAGTTGACTTCTAAATGCTTGGAATATAACATTGATTAACTTTAATATCCTATGATGTATGACTACATAGCCTTAACTTCTTGAATCATACACATCTTTAGAATCTGATGAAAGTACTCATAGTTGTACGTACATAATTTTGCATTGTGGTTTTAGGAGTTTTCACAAATACCCTTACCTCTCCCATACTAGGATATTACAGAGAGAGATAAGACAGTTTATGAGGATCACAAGGGAATGCTTTCATTTTTCCCAGTGATAATTTAATGGCAGTTATGCTGTTTTGGATGTCTCTGTTGTTCCATTTGGCTTTTTTTCTTTTAATAACCATGTTCCTTGCTGCAGCGTGTTTGCCCTCAAGAATCTTAATCTGTGGTAAGTAAATACACGGAAAGTAATATTAAAAAGAGAGACAGTGTGCTGTGAAAATGTGGAAGAAGGATTAATTCTGACCGGCAAGCTGAAGGAAGACTTTGAACTAGGCTTTTGGAATGAAAAGAATTTTGATAGGAAAGCAAGGAATGCCCGGCTGAAGGAACAGAATATACAATGGTACAAAGTATTGAAAATTCACAGAATGTGGGATATGGAGAGTTACTTGGTGTGAATTAAAATGTTTGATGGTCATAGTTTTGTAGCTAAGAATGTTAGTATGGGGAAATACTGTGGAGAGATGGGTTGGTGAAGGAAAGTAGTATTCATAGCTTTTTCTTTCTTTTTTATGTAATCCTGTCTTAATTTTGATTTTAAAAAATGGAAATATTAAGAGATAAATCAGTGCTAGTTCCTGTACCACTCTTCCCTTCATCCTTGGAAGTCCCTTTCTCCCAGGTTCATTTAATTCCTAGTGTTTGATGATGCTCTTAATTTTACACGTTAAAGAGTTTAACTCTATCTAAATTCTTTCAGATGCTGTCGAGTCTAATAAAAGAGAGACTCCATCCACAGTGGGTGGTTTTGGAGTTGGAAAGGGTTTTGGAAACAGAGGTAATTACTTGTTTATGATATCTTACAGCCAAAACTTGAGTAATCCCAAGTTTTCCAGTCCTTTGTGTTCATATTTTCCTTTAATGAACATAGAAAGTATGTACATTTTCATTTTCCCAGACATAATTTAAAGTATCACTTTATGCTGCTTTGGGTGTGTCTGCTGTTCATCTGGCTTTTTTTTTAACTAACCATGCTCCTTGCTGCAGTATCTCTCCAAATTGATTAACTCCACATGTGAATTCTAGTTCTTTCTTTGTTTACTCAAAAATCCCCCCTCCCCCAACAAGATATCCATCTTATACGTCCAAAGGCGATTTGAGTCTTCATCTTTATTTGAGCAAAGAACCAGCAGTAGAAGCAGTGAAATTTATTTTTTTCCTTAGAGACTTCAAGAGTCGTACATCCAAACTTAGGCGAAGTTATTCAGAACGTTTTCACTGGCTAATTCTTTTCGGAAGTAGACTACCAGGTCCATCTTCCTAATCTGTCTTAGCCTGGAAGCTCAGCTGAAACCTGACCATCATGGGTGACCCTACTGGTATTTGAATACTGGTGACATAGCTTCCAGCATCATAGCAACACACAAGCCCCCACAGTACAGCATACTGACAGACGCATATGGGAGAGTTAGATCAAGACCAATAGCATGTAGGTGGAAGATTTTCCCAAGGATCTTGGAAACCCAGCACTGACTCTTCTTGGAGAGGGAAGTATATGGGGGCAGTTGTAGAGGGAAGTAGAATATTGTACTTTTCTGAAGAAACTTCAAAGATTGCAAATATTTAAATGAATAAAATAACTCAAAATTTACGTTTTGTGGTAATACAGTTTTCCTTTAGAGATTACCTTTATATATTTTGAAATGAGCCTTCTTCATCTGTCAAGAAAAAATATTTTTTGTCATTCTGTCATATATTGAGGCTATAGACTACATGCTCTTAAAAATGGGAGTTTTCTTGCTGGAAGGGACATCAGATTTTGTTGAACCTGAGATGTTAAGTGACTTGATATATATACATTTTATGTATAAATTTAGCATCTGTAAAACAATAATTGATTGCTCTCTGTTTTAAAGAAGCCAAAAACTAATGTGTTATATGACTTAGATGACATACTGATTTACAGGCATTCCATATTTGACAGTTTTGAAGTATATATTCCCTGAGTATCTTTGCATTTAAAGTCATTAAGGCTCAGCATTTTTTAATTTTATGAAATGTTACTGATGCATGTTTTTAAGATGAATTTTAGAGACATGTCTGTATGCTACAGAGACGCATAAATCTAGACATAGGTTTTTATTAAATGAGAAATTTGAAAGCAGGACTTGATGAAGATTTTTTTTTAAATTTGGTAAACAAAAAGAAGTTGCCAGGATGGATTTCCTTGTTACTGAAAGGGGAAAAATTATTGCATAAAAGATTAGTTGTATTCTGACAGATGAGGAGATTATGAGTTAATTTGTGAACTTTTGATATTTTGAACAGAAAGTATATAGTGCTTATACTGACATATAACTCTGTTTTACCAGTGTCCTTACAGAGGAGTATATGACATTTGAGGTAATACAAAATTGGCTGAAAAGGAAGTTGTTTTTAAACTTAAGAGAATGGAGCTGATAAGTTGACACAAGGCAGAAATTATATTACAGCTTGTATGAGTTCTTACCTAAAATTTATATATACATTTACATGTAATTTATCTTATTTTAAAGGACCATCATAACTTGTCGTTTTTCTAAGGATTTTTTTTTTTAACCATTGAGGCACAAGTAATTGTTGTTTTCAGTAATTTGCAAGTTTCATTTTATATTTTGTATAGGCTTTTTGAATAACAAGTTGGAAGAAGGTGATAGCTCTGGTTTTTGGAGAGGTAAGTTCAATATTTTTGCAGCAACTTTTTAATTTGATATCAAGAATACATGCTAATGAGAAACTTGAGATCTTACTCTGGTCCAGTTCCTTTGTAGATATACATTTTTATTTTATAGTGCTTTAAGTGAAAGTTTACAGCTCAAGTTAGTTTCTCATACAAAATTTATACACGTTGTTATGTGACCCTAGTTGCTATCTATACCTATAATGTTCCAGGACGCTCCGACTTTCCACTCTGGATTTCCCGTGACCATTCAACCAGCTCCTATCCCTTTCTGCCTTTTCATCCTGCCTCTGGACAGGAGCTGCCCATTTATTCTTGTGTATCTACTTGAACTAAGAACACACTCTTCACAACTATTGTTTTATGTCTTATAGTCCAGTCTAATCTTTGTCTGAAGAGTTGGCTTCGGGAATGGTTTTAGTTCTGGGTTGACGGACAGTCCGGGGGCCATGTCTTCTGTGGTTGCTCCAGTCTCCATCAGACCATTACATCTCGTCTTTTTACTGGAATTTGAGTTCTGCACCCCACTTTTCTCCTACTCTGTCAGGGACTCTCTATTGTGTTCCCCATCAAGGCAGTCATTGGTGGTAGCAGGGCACCATCTAGTTCTTCTGGTCTCAGGCTGATGGAGTCTCTGTTTCATGTGGCCCTTTTTGTCTCTTGGGCTCATATTTTCCTTGTGTCTTTGGTTTTCTTCATTCTCCTTTACTCCAGGTAGGTTGGGACCAATTGATGCATCTTAGATGGCCGCTCACTAGCTTTTAAGTCTCCAGATGCCACTCACCGAAGTGGGATGTAGAACCTTTTCTTAATAAACTTTGTTATGCCAGATGACCTAGATATCCCCTGAAACCATGTTCCCCAGACCTCCACCTCTGCTACACTGTCCCTCCAAGGTTTTGGTTGTGTTCAGGAAACTTCTTAGCTTTTGGTTTAGTCCAGCTATGTTGATTTCCCCTGTATTGTGTGTTGTCCTTCCCTTCACCTAAGATAATTCTTGTCTGCTATCTAGGTAGTGAATAACCCTATCCTCCACCCAACCCTCGAAACCATTAAAGAATGTTTTCTTCTGTGTTTAAACCTTTCCTTGAGTTCTCATAATAGTGGTCTCATACAATATTTGTCCTTTTATGACTGATTGCACTCAGCATAATGCCGTCCAGATGAATCCATGTTACGAGATGTTTTGCGGATTCATCATTGTTCTTTATCGTTGCGTAGTACTCCGTTGTGTGAATATACCATAATTTGTTTATCTGTTTGTCTGTTGATGGGCACCTAGGTTGTTTCCATCTTTTTGCTATTGTGAACAGTGCTGCAGTGAACATGGGTGTGCATATAGCTATTCGTGTGATGGCTCTTATTTCTCTAGGATATATTCCAAGAAGTGGGATTGCTGGATCATATGGTACTTCTGTTTCTAGCTTTTTAAAGAAGTGTCAAGTCCATGGACCCCTTATGCCTGTGCCTAGGCAAAGGGGCTGTGCTAGCCCCAAGTTCCTGGCTTTAGGGGATCTGGCAGATTGTTTTTTCGTGTTTGTTAATTTGTTCCCTGTCCAAAGCTGGGAGAATGGCTCAGGGTGTGTGATGGGTCCTACTTCTGGCTGAAGCCACATCAGGACCCAGAGCAGAGCAGGGAGGGGTCAGGTAAATGGGAGAGAGGTACTTCACAAAAGGGGGGATGGTTTTGATCCACACTGTAGGTTAGATGCTTGTACTTAGGTTTCACCAGTTGAGCACTGTTTCTTGCTAGTTCTGGAGACTTGAGCAGACTCTCTGTCACTGGGTCTCTCCCAGTGTGGAAGATTCATCCTGAGCACCACTGCTTGCCTCACTGTCACGTGTCAGCTGATCCAGCCTTCAGGGTGCTGGCGCTGGCCAGGTCAAGTCTGGCAACTCCTCACTGCTTCTGAACCATGTCTTCCTCCCCCTGCTGCTCAGTCTGATTCCTAAACTTTGTCTTTGATGTTCAGGGCTCTCAGACTGTTATATATAATCGATTTACTTGTTTTTTCAGGTCTTTGTTGTAAGAGGGACCACAGGAAGCATCTGACTACTCTGCCATCTTGGCCCTGCCTCCCAATTCCCTTATGTTTAAAACCAATTTTGTGAAGCAGCTGTAGCTAGAACCCTGACTAAGGATATTACTGATTGTTGATCAAGAGTTCAGCCATACTAATTTGGCCTGTTGCCTCCTGCCTTAGTTAATCTGTGAGGTATAACTTTTGAATGCTGTACTACCTTAAGAAAAAATCATAGTAGAAATAGGAAGTCAAAAATGAAAACTCCACTTCTGTATATAAATACAGTTCAGGACATATGGATCCCCATTTGAACTCAGATCTTTTAAGAACATATTGTCAGTGGAAAAAGATTTATGAGAGTATGGATCTTTGCTGAAATTAACATTTTCCAGCAAAGGTACACTCTGGTTTGGAGGAGTACAGAGAATATAAAAATGGAACAGAGTAATGTCACTGTGAATAGACTACAATAATGAACATTGCTTTCTCTGGAAAACCTGATTGAGTAGATTTGAATAAGACCTTAGTCCCTGGTGATTCTGATGCCCTTTTTTTTTTTTGCTTGGGAACCGCTAATCTATGGAATCTGTATAACATAGTAAGCTTGGGCATTCCACTATTTGTTTCATGTCCCTGCACTACTCCCTGCTAGTTAAATGACCCGGAGCAAGTTGCTTAACCTCTCTGAGCCACAGATTCCTACTGTGTAGAATGGAGGCCATCCATTTTCATAGGCTTAGGCAGACTGAATGAGAATGCATGCCAAAGCACTAAGCTCAGTACCAAACACACTGATGGTAAACATTTAATAGATACCATCTATATTCATTAAAGGAGTCCTAGTGGTGCAGTGCTTAAGAGCTAAGGCTGCTAACCAAAAGGTTGGCAGTTCGAATCCACTAGCTGCTCCTTGGAAATCCTATGGGACAGTTCCACTCTGTCCTGTAGGGTCGCTTTGAGTCAGAATCCACTGGACAGCAAGGGGTTTGGTAACAGTATATTCATTAAATATTTGAGACTTGATCTTATTATACTTTAACAAAGTCAAAACCAAGACTATACCTTATCACTTTAAAACGCTTTTGGAATAAATAAATTTAACCAGGCATGCGAAAGACTTGTATGATGAAATTGATGAAATGCTGCTGAGAGCGGTTAAAGAAAATTTAAATAAATGGAAAGATGTTCCATGTTCATGGATTAGAAGACTTAATATTGTTAAGATGTCAGTACTACCCAAAGAGATCTATAGATTCAATACAATCCCGATGAAAATTGGAAAAACCAATCCTCGAGTAGCCCCAAATAACTAAAGCAATGTTGAAGGAGAAGAACAAAATAGAAGTCACACTCCCTGATTTCAGAACATATTATATAGCTACAGTAATTAAAACAGCCTGGTACTGGTATAACAATTGTCTTAGTCATCTAGTGCCACCATAACAGAAATACCCCAAGTGGATGGTTTTAACGAAGAGAAGTTTATTTCCTCACGGTCAAAGCAGGCTAAAAGTCCAAATTCAGGGCATCAGCTCCAGGGGAAGTCTTTCTCTCTCTGTCGGCCTTCTCATCAGTGTTCCCCGGACTAGGAGCTTCTCTGC
>NW_004444010.1:8292787-8296239 GCF_000243295.1 Trichechus manatus latirostris
CACACACACACACACACACACACACACATGCACACAGAAAATAACCAGTGTTGGAGAGGATGTAGGGAAATCGGAACCTTTATGCATTGCTGTGGGAATACAAAATGGCATAAGCATTGTGAAAAACAGTGTGGTGGTTCCTCAGAAAACTAAACATAGAATCATTCCCAGGAATTCCACTGCTGGGAATATACCCAAGAGACTTAAAGGCAGCGATATGGACAAACATGTACACCAGTGTCGATTGCAGCATTACTCATAATAGCCAAAAAGTGGAAATAACCTAAATGTTCATCAGTGGATGAATGGATAAACAAAATGTGTTACATGCATACATACATACTACTGAGCCAGAAACAGAAGTGAAATATGTGCTGCAGCATGGATGGAGGTTGAAGACATTATGCTGAGTTAAGTAAGTCCATCACAAAAGGACAAATGTATGACCTTGCATATTTATGTAAAGACAATAATACGAATGTATTGCATTGGGCAAATCTTCCACAAAATACAAAGTGTTAAAAACCGAAGATGTCACCTTGAGGCCTAAGGGTGCGCCTGACCCAAGCTATGGTATTTTCAGTTGCCTCATCTTCATATGAAAGCTAGACAATGAGTAAGGAAGCCCGAAGAATTGGTGCCTTTGAAATTATGGTTATTGGCAAAGAATATTGAATATGCCTTGGATGGCCAAAAGGACGAACAAATCTGTCTTGGAAGGAGTACAACCAGACTGCTCCTAAGAAGGGAGGATGGTGAGACTTTGTCTCACGTACGTGTTACGTGTTATCAGGAGGAACTATTCCCTGTAGAAGGATATCATGCTTGGTGAAGTAGAGGACCAGTGGAAAAGAGAAGACCCTCAATGAGATGGATTGACACAGTGGCTGCAGCAGTGGGCTCAAAGACAGCAAGGATTGTGAGGATGGTGTAGGACTTGGCAGTGTTCCATTCTGTTATAAATAAGGTTGCTGTGAGTTGGAACTGACTTGACTGCACCTAACAACAACAACGTTTATTAGTGATTACTAGGGGCAGGAGGGAGGGGGAAGGGGAGTTTTTTGCTTATTGAGTACTTAGTTTTGCTTTATGATGATGGAAAAATTGCACTGATTATGGATAGGGTTGACAGCCAATTAATGTAATTGCTGTCAATAAACTGTATACCTGTAAAAAGTTGAATTGGTAAAACTTGTGTGATAGATATCATCCCTCCCATGGCAATCTCTACTTCTCTGCTGGGTTTGATAATTCATTGTAATGACCACACAGAACTCAGACTATGCTCAATTATGGGGTTTATTAAGGAATTAGTAGGTTACAATTTAGGCTGAGTAATGTTCAGGATCCAGTTTTTCAATCAGGACAGCCTCTTCTCAATTGTGCTCACAGGCATGCCTCTCCCTGGCCCTCAGTCTCTGCCTAAAGGCAGTGCTTCCAAGCTGTCTGGGCTGGAAATCCCACTGCACTGTCTCCTGCAGGTTTCTCCTGCCTGTTTCTTTCCTTGGTGGTGGTGGAATTCTCTCTTTCCTGCCCCTGAGGTGGCTCATTTCAAGCACAGCAGGATGGCAAAACTGACCAATGCTTTTGGTGAGCCAATTACCCTATCACACAGTCCTGCCCAGTCATTTGGGTGGGAGTTACAAGACCATGGCTAGAAAGGCCACACAAAAGTCATCCATGACACTGCAGGTATATACAACAACAGAAAAAAAGACTAGCTGGTGAGACTGCTTATGTACATGCAAACTCCTCATGGAATTTGGTTTCTTTGTTTGGAGGTTTAGGGTCATGGTTCCATGGGAAATTCCAATTAATTGACCTAATATTGTATTTAGTGCTTCTGTTTTACTTCCTGATTTCTCGTGTAGTGCCTGGAGTCTTGAATGCTTGTGGGTAGCCATCTAAGGTACAGCAATTGGAAGCAGCAGAGGAAGAGAGAGAGTCAGGAATAAGAGGAGGAAATGGAATATGTGACTAATTGCTTCCATGAAGAACTGCCTCCTTTGTCACGAGACCAGAAGAACTGGATGGTGCCTGGCCATTACTGAATGTTTTGATCAAAGATTGTATAGATGAATCCTGATCAAAAGGGTAAAATGCAGAAGAGAATTTCAAATTCTTATGGAAGCCAGAGTTTCTGGAGCCGTAAAGCCTGGGTGAACCTCGAAAACTATTGCCCTGAGATAATCTTTAAACCTTAAACCAAAAGTATCCCCTGAAGTCTTAAAACCAAACAATAGTTTAGCTTAACTAGTAAAACATGTCTGCCTCGAGCACTGTGCTCCTTTCAGGACTATCTGTATGACATCAAATTGCCAATGGTAACTCGAAAGATTAGTTAGGAAACTAAGGGGCCAGTGAGTTTATGTTAATAGGGGAGGAACATTTTGTAAAAGGAGAGAGAATGGTTGAAGAATGTAATCAACGTCACTGAGTTGTGTATATGTAGTAAATGTTGAATTGATGTATGTTCTGCTATGTATATTCTCAACAAATAAAACGTTCAAAAAAAGAAAAAACTTTTGGAATAAATTAGGGTTTTAATATAATGAATAAGACTTTCCCTAAGCTATTGCCAGTTTCATTGTTTTGTTTCTCTGCTTTTTCGCCTGTCTCATTCAGATGAAAAAATACATAAAATACATAAATAACGTAAAATAGTTATTTATGAGAGAAGAAAACATCATTTTTATTTTTTCCATTTCTGCTTGATCCTTTCTGTTCTAATCTGACTTTTAACCCATTTAATATTCAAGATAATTTCCACTTATCAAAGACTTCAAAGCCTCCCCAGTTGATTCCTAGAGGTGGTGTGCAGGAGACCTTTTGAGCAGAAGTACAGTTTCTCACAACCCTTGAGAATTTTTTTCTTTTTTTCCCCCAAAAATGATCTACATTTGTCTCTGGTCTACTTTCTTTTCTCTTATTCAGGGTAGAAGCCTTTACTTTGTACACAAATGGGTAGTATGTTTTGTGGTGGTTATTTTTTCCTGTAATTTAGTTTCTCTAGATGGTATAGTGTAAGAAGGAGCTCAGGTTTCAAAGTTGAATTGCCTAGCCTTGAGACCAGAGAACTTCCTCATGTTAGTTGCATTATCTTGTAAAAGATACTTAACCTTTCTGTACTCCCTTTTCCCTTTGTAACATAAGGATAATACTCCCGTTGTGAGGTTTTTGTGAGGATTTAATTGTATCCCACGTAATTCTGAGAGTCTCTTCATTTTTCTTCATTCTTTTTTCTGATTTTTCCTCAGAGTTGTATCCAAGTGTTTCGTCTTCAATTTAGCTGATCCTGTCTTCCACTGTTTCAAACCTGCTCCTCAGCCCTTCTATGACACTGTCCATTTCTGAAATCTTGTTTATCTTTTGGGTTTCTAATTGTTTTTTATGATTTCTAGTTGTAAATTTATTTTGGCATTTTGTTCCTGCAGTATTTTTCTGAATTCTTC
>NW_004444010.1:8296836-8298632 GCF_000243295.1 Trichechus manatus latirostris
GGAGCTAAGATGGGTATGGGAGAGAGGAGAGAGGAACGGGAGCCAAAAACATACAAACAAAAAAGAGTGCTAGGGGAGCTTGCCGTTGGAGTGGAGAAATGAGAGACTATGAAATGGAGAAAAACAGAAAGGAAAAGAAGAAAACAGAAAAGAAAAAAGATGAATAAATAAAAATTAGAAAGAAAGAAGAAAAGCAAAGCTCCTAGGGAGGTCTGGGGAAGTACAGCCTGGCTAGAAGGGGTAGAAGTGTCACTCAGCGCCAGGTATTCAGGGAACAGGAAGAGAAGGAATTGAGTAATGAGGAAAGACAAAAAGGGAAAAAGAGGGAAAAGAAAACAAAAAGGAACAAGAAAAACCCCAAAGAAAAACAGAAAAAAAGCTCCCCAAAAAAACAAGAAAAAAGAAATGCCACTGGGGATCCCTCTGTGCGTCCGCGCAAATGGAGAGGGTAGATTCCAAGCCACGCAGTACTGCCCGGCTAGAACGGGCTCCCAATTCGAGAAAAGAAAAACAATTCAGAACAAATAAAAAGCCCTGGGATCCCCCCAGTGTGGCACTGTGGGCTGGGAAGCAGTTTCACGTTCGAGCGGCATTTTATAACCGTTCAAGAAGAAGCAAAGATGGCACACGGAGCCAGGTATTTGAGAGAAAGGAGAGGGAGGTGGTGAGAGGTAAGGAAGAAGTCTAAAGAAGCAGAAAAAAGCAACACTAGCAGCCAGCAAATGGCACTTAGGGAGGTGGCCAGTGCGGGTGGATGGAATCCAAACAACACCAGAGTGAAGGTGGTGCTTCCCGGCCAAGAGACTGGCCGCAGGAAGCAGAGGAGGCCGAGTGGGGTGAAGAAGGGTGAGGGGTGGGAAAGCGTATATTGCTGGTTACTAGTTACTAGTTGTTCTGTTTCCTGCTGGAAGCTCCGTGAAGCTCTTTCTCGTACCCTGTTTGCTGATGACTGATAGGAGTCCAAGATGGTGGATCTGTGCTGAGTTAGCTGATAGGGGACCTCTGCATGTGTCTCTTCTTGCTGTCTGTCCTCGGTCCATTTCTTATTCCATTCAGTGCTCGGCTGAGTTCTTTTTATCTCGTCATTTGATGCTTAGGGTTTCAGGATTGCCACTTTCTCTGTTTGGCTTAGTTTTTCGGATCTTTGCTGTGGAGGGACGGCGTGGTGCTTCTGCCTATAGTGCCGTGTTGCCCAGAAGTCCTTTTGTGAGGATTTAAGAGGTTGATATTTATAATTCATTTAAACAGTGCCAAGTACATACTAAGCAGTATACAAGTGTTATTACCACTATTTTTATATTATTTAAGTAGGTTGTAATCAGGGCTTTGAACCGATTTGAGCCACTTCGGTCATAGTCAATGAAGTGAAACTGGAACAGACTTGAATTTGTACAATTTGAGTGATCTGGAACAGTAACTGGAACGGGAAAAATTACAGATTGAAGCCCTGGAATGGGAGACTCGGAAGAGGGTAGTGAGCCCTTTCAGGAACCAGATACATGAGCTTGGATTGTTTGCGGGACTGTGGGGAACACAGATGTTCAAAGTGAGGAGGCCGGTCGCCATCTTGGAGGGGGGCAGTACTGTTTCCGAATGTACGATGGGCAAGAGATTTGGTTCCTACGCAACGCTTACACTGCCCTTGTTTTCTAAGAAGGAGATTAAGTTTCTGACAGGGTTTCGACCCATAATTTGTCCCATTCCGGTTACCAGTCTGGTTCACCCAACTTCAAAAAATTTGGGTTTGTTCCAGTATTGCTTTGGTGACTGAACTGGGAAGAACCAGTTGGAAGCCT
>NW_004444010.1:8307397-8309597 GCF_000243295.1 Trichechus manatus latirostris
GGAAGCGTCTGACTACTCCCCCATGTTGACTACGCCCCCAGAGATCATTTTTTTTAAATGACTTTTTGTTTTGAAATAGTTTAAGACTCAGAATAAGTTGCAAAAGTAGTACAGAGGGTTTCCATGTACCCTTCCCCTTTCCTTCCCCTAATGTCATTATCCTGTTTTAATTCCCAGTGTGATCAAAATAACTGTAGATTTGTTTTGGGTGAGTAGTTGCCTAAATATGAGACTCCCTTTTCCTTGTCAGGTCCCAAATTAATAATTTTTTTTTCTGTAAGGCAATAAATGTCAGCTGTTAATCATCATTATTCCAGAGCCAACCTTCCTGCTCAACTCCCTTTTAATGTTAAATCCTACTTCCAGAAAAGTTATCATGTTAGATAGCTCTTCAAGACTGTTTGTCGTTTCTTGACTACGGCTCACATAGGACCTTGCAACAAGAGCTCTTCAGTGTTTATTTGGTGTAAAAAAAAAAAAAAAAGAATTAAATGTTAAATGGATTAATATTTTTAAACAAGAATTTAACTGATAGTCTCCAGAGTGTTTAGTCACTTGATGTCATTACTGTGACTAAGTTCTCAAATAGTAAACAATATGACATGTGCAAAGATTCTTTTAAACCATCTGTATATTTTCCAACCATGGTTAGCTTTGTTAAAATCTTCTGGAAATCCCAATGTAATCACTAAGAGTTATATTAATAACATACAAAAATTTTTAAAGTTACTGAAAGTCTTATTCATACCTTGCTGTCGCTTTACACTTCCAGAAAAAACATCTGTGGGGTGTGGTCTGGGAATTTTATTTTTACCCAACTCCAGATAATTCTTAGGTAGCCTTCCTTGTAGGGATCCTCATACCACTATTTAAGAACCCTGGTAATGTTGTTACCATCAGTGAAAACAGAGAAGCCAGCATATCTCTCATCTTCTTTCATTTGGGTGAATGGCAAAAGTTTGAATATTTTTAAGAAAGCACCAATGTCTCAGGTTTATTAGGAAAGTTAAATAACAGAAGAATACATGATGACATTATAAGTAGAACAGTCACGTATTTCTAGTGGTCTGTGGACCACATTTGAGAACCATCTGCTTAGTTAGTAGTTTAATTATTCCTGAAACCATTTTTAGTTGAAATGATGTTTATGAAATTGTTATTTTTTGGTTTGTTGTGCCTAGTTTAGTGCTTGGCAAATAGTAGGTTATCAATTTTATGTTTAATATTTAGATACATTAGATGATTTGTATAGGGAATTGACCTGGAATAATATCTTTGTATATCTGTTACAAAAACTATTTCAAAAATTAAACTGTTTATATTTTAACTTATGAACATGTTTACCTTATTTCCTTACTAATTTATCTTGTGACTGCTTTTCTTTAGATATTATGTCTTTAAAGTTAATTATTTAGATGTTGTGCTGTTCACATGTTACATTTTTATTTTAAGAGTCTAATGACAGTGAAGATAATCCAACACGGGACAGAGGATTTTCTAGGAGAGGCGGTAAGAGCCACATGTTTTGGAACAATTTGTATTTAAGACAGATGCTAAGCTGATAACACTGATTTTGAAATAGATGAAAGAAAAATTCTGGTGGTGAAAAGCACTGAAGGAAAACATTTTGGCAGTGTGTTTGCTGCTGTTAATACTTGATTGAATATTCAGTTGTTGCCCTTCTGCTTTTTAAATGTTGCAGGATTATTTTTTTTTCCCTGTGATCTCCAGAATGTGTTGTAAAGTACAGATGAGGGACCGTATGAATCTTGGTCAGTCACAGTAGATAAACTGAGATGTCTTTATCTCTGAATAGCATAACTGGAGATGTAGGGGAGGGAAGAAACTGTAGATTACTTTTTGTTCAAGTATAGCAGTACTCCATCATACTCTGCTAATCCTGCCTCTAATGAAGCTGAGGTGAGATAGTATGAAAATTATCATTTTAAGTTACTGGTTATCTATAGGTAGACTATGTAAAAAAACAACAACAAAACCTACAAAAAACATGGTGAACTTCTGATAAAATTGCTACAGATGTGCAATTTACGTATGATAAAAGGATTTATTATTTGGAACTATATAATTAGATACATTTTTTTGCTACAACTTGGGGGCATCCTTTTTCCTTGCCTGTTAGATGGGTAGCTCACTGAAATAGCAAGCCACTCCTTAGTGAAGTGGGGACATTGGTGGTTTA
>NW_004444010.1:8310166-8314776 GCF_000243295.1 Trichechus manatus latirostris
CTTTACTGTTACATTTGTTTTAACTAAATCAGCTTAATTTATATTAAAGTGAGTAAGTCAAAAGCGAGCTGAAGCTCTTTGTGCGTGGTCATGGCTTATTGACTAGGTATCTTAGTTATCTAGTGCTGCTGTAACAGAAATATGACAAATGGGAAGCTTTAGTAAACAGAAATTTACTTCTTCACAGTTTAGGATGCTAGAAGACCAAATTCAGAGCACTGGCATTAGGGGAAGGCTTTCTCTCTCTGTTGGATCTGGAAGAAGGTCCTTGTCTCTTCAGCTGCTGCTTCCTGCTTCCTTGGAGATCTCCATGTGTCTTGCATCTCTCTGCTTGCTTATTTAATCTCTTTTATGTCTCAAAAGTTACTGACTTAAGGTACACCCGACTCTGATCCTGCTTCATTCACGTAACAAAGACAACCCATTCCCAAGTGGGATTATAACCACAGTCATAGAAGTTAGGATTTACAACACATATTTTTTGGGGACATAATTCAATTCATAACGTTCCACCCTTTGGCCCCCCAGAATTCATGTTCTTGCCACATGCAAAACACATTACCTCATCACATCCTCTCAAAAGTCTTAAATCAACTCCAACTCCAAAATCTCTTCTTCTGAAGCATTTAAATCAAATATGGGTGAGACTTTAGGTGTATTCCATCCTGGGGCAAAATTCCTCTTCATCTGTGAACTTGTGAAATCTAGAATACAAGTTATCTGTTTCCAGAGTACACTAGTAAAACAGGCACTAAGTAGACATTCCCATTACAAATGGGAGAGAAGGGAGAGAAAGAAGGGATAACAGGCACCAAGCAAGTGCAAAACCCAACAGAACAAATTACATTAGCTGTCAAGACTTGAAAATAATCCTCTGTTCTCTGAGACCATCTGGGCAATTATCCTGCCCTCCAGACTCTGGGTGTTGGCCGTGCCCTCTGGATTCTGGGTGGAGGCACCTCGACCCTAGGTTTCAGCTCTACCTTCCAGGCCCACTGGGACGGCAGCTCTACTCTCTCAGCTTTGGGTGCCCCGTTATCCTAGTCTGTCTGAGTGGCAATCCCACCTCCTCAGCCCTGGCAGTTCCCATTCTTTTGCCCCTTGTGCATGGCAGCCCTGCCCCCTCAACTTTGAGTGGCAGCCCTATCTTCTTGGCATACCTTAACAGGGGCCCCACACTCTGGAACCGAGTTGGCAGCCTGTTGGTGACTCTGAAACCTAGGAGGCTGCCACCCTACCCTTTGAAATCCAGGAGACCACGGCCCCACCCTTTGAAACCAGGAAGACCCCCCCCACCCCACCCCATGCTTCTTCAAACAGTTCTGCTGATCTCGGAGCTGTTCCAGGAATGGTCCTTTTTTTGGAGGACAACAGATATAGCACCATTGGCCTGTTTCCTGCCTGTAGAATTCCCGCTGATGGACAGCGTTCTCTCCTTTTGTTCTTTCTCTGTCTCCTTCAGTCTAAGCTGATGGATTTTCTGCAGTGGTGGTCGGTTAGCTCCATCAGTCACAGGCTTAATCTGTTTAACAAATTTTGTGTAGCCACATCCTTGGTGAAAATTCTAGGACACATGTCCTTAGAATTTTCTAAGTCTTAAAGCTCTATTTTCATTTTGCACAGTTCATTTTTAACTCCGTCTCTCTTCTCCCACATTTTACTCTAAGTAGCAAGGGGAAGCCTCGTGGTTCCTTTCAGATCTTGCTTAGAAATATTATCAGCCAGAAATCCAAGTTCATCGCTTAGAAAGTTGTGCATTTCACTAAACATTTGAACATAATTCAGACAGGTTCTTTGCCACTGCATAAAAGCATCGTCATTCTTCCACAGTCCGATCACATATTCATCATTTTCTTTTAAAGCCTCAACAGAAGCACATTTAATGTCCACATTTCTAGTAACATTCTGTTGCTGGCACTATGTGTATTCTCTAAGATGATAGAGACTTTTCTCTGTAGATATCCTCCTTCCTTCTGAGCACTCACTAGAATTGCCTTTGACGTCTCTGGTGGTTAAGATTGTATGTCAACTTGGCTAGACCATGATTCACATTGTTTTAGCAGTTGTATAATGTTGCGATCACTTCCCTGTTGAAATTTGATATGTGATCACCCCTATGATGGAATCTGCTGAGTGATACTGGTGGGGGCAGGGCCTGTGGCAGCTCACTGCCCCCTCAACTTCATCTCTCTGCCTTCCACCAGTTACTTCCTGCCTGCTTGCCTTGCCAAAGTTTTTCGCTTGTTCCAGACTCAGCAGCTGCCTCTTGTCATCTCACCTCCGGTTCTTGGAACTTGAGCTAGCAGCTTACCTGTCGATCTTGGAATTTGTCAATCTTCACAGCCTGTGAGCAAGAGTCCGGTTCCTCGACCTACTAATCTTGGGTTTACCAGCCCCTGCAGCTGCATGAATCAGGAAAAACCTTGCAGTCTTGTCTGCTGATCTTGGAATTCATTGACCTTCACAGCCTGTGAACGGGAGCCCGTCTCTGACCTGCTGACCTTGGGTTCACCAGCTTCTGCAGCTGCATGAATTGGGAGAGGCCTCTACCCTGATCCATGGACTTGGGACGTTTTAGCTTCTACAGTCACGTGAACTGTTTCCTTGATGTAAATCTCTATATATACTTATATGCCTTACTGGTTTTGCTTCTCTAGAGAACCCAGCCTAAGACATCAGGTACCGAGAGTGGTTCCAGAAAAACAAAATTGTAAGGATGAGTTTTCTAAATTGGTTCTCAAGTCTGGTCAGTCTTAAAGATGTTGATAACTTTGCTTCCAGCAGTAAAGAGGGCACTGCTAATCCATTGTGTGAGGTGGTGATACAAATACACAAAATATCACCACCAGTAGATCAGGTATTGCTGAAAGGTGAGCCTCTGAGTGAACACATGTGTGATGTCTTTCTACAGTTTTGTCAGAATGAGAAGTATAGGGAAGCTGGTTGGTTGGTCCTACTTTAGCTAGACAAACTGGTGAAAGAGATGTGCTCAGGGCTTCAGAGTCAAAGCTCAAGTGCCGGATAAATGACCTCAAGGCTTCCACTTGTGCTTTAAAGGAATGCCTTATTTCTCGTAGTAACGGAGCTGAAATTGCCAAAAGCCAAACCTAGACTTTTATTGTAAGAGTGGCAGAATTACAATGCCAGCTCAATTGCCAACCTCCAGAGGTGTCTGAAATTAAAGTAAGGGCATTGATTGGGAAGAAATGGGATCCTGAAATTTGAGATGGGGACATATGGGCAGATAATCAGGAAGCTGGATACACTGAGCCCCTAAATTCTGTTGAATCACTCCTGTCAGCAGAACCACTCCCACCTGAAGAGATTACTTCATGTTTGCGTGTTATACCACCCTGCCCAGGAAAACCATTAGCCCCTCCACTCCCATCTAATGAGACTAGCCCTAGCCCAGCTGCCTCTAAAGAGCCCTTGCCTGAGTCATTGCCTGGGGCATTGCCGGAGACAGATGTTTTACGAGACAATGCTGTGACTGTTCTCAAAACAATTTCACACTACTGATTGTAGTTTCTAGACCTGTAACTAGACTTAAGTCCCAGCAATCCCCAAAAGGTGAAGTACAGAGTGTGACCCAGGAGGAGGTACGCTACACTCCAAAAGAAGTACTTGAGTTTTCTAATATGTACAAACAGAAACCTGGGGAATATGTGTGGGAATGGCTATTAAGGGTGTGGGATAATGGTGCAAGGAACATGAAGATGGATCAATCTGAGTTTATTGATATGGATCCACTAAGCACAGATTCTTCATTCAATGTTTCAGCTCGAGAAGTTAGGAAAGGATCTAGTAGTTTGGTTGGTTGGGTTGCTGAAGCATGGATTATGAGGTGGCCTACACTGAATCAAGTTGAAGTGCCAGACCTGCCTTGGTATACTGTAGAAGAAGATATCGATAGCCTTAGGGAAATTGGCATGCTAGAGTGGATTTATCAGGTTAGACCCACAGACCCACACATGGAATGCCCAGAGGACACACCTTTTACCCCAACTATGAGGAACAAATTTGTGAAGGGAGCTCCAGCATCCTTGAAGACTGCTGTGATTGCTGTTTTATGTAAGTCAGATTTGACAGTGGGAACTGCCCTAACTGAATTAAGACACCTAACTACAGTGAGGCTGATTGGACCCCATGATAGTAGGGCCAAATGGCGGCACTCAGTCGACAAAGACAAGGTGGGCATGGTTATAGTAATGGACAGTGGAGTCAAGGCAGTAATCAAAATAGTCTGACTCATATGGATTTATAGTGTTGGCTACTTAGTCATGGTGTCCCTAGGAGTGAAATAGATGGGAAATCTACTGAGTATTTACTTGATCTGTACAAACGGATGAATTCTAGGTCAGGTGAACAGCAGTCTAACTCGAACTACCACAATAGAGAATCACGGTCCCTCAATCAATTCCCAGACTTGAGCGATTTTCAAGACCCACAACCCCTTGAATGAAGGGGAGGCCAGGTCCTCTTGAGGAAGGACTCCAATACAATGCCAAAGATTTTTACTGTTAATCTTTCTTCTAGCCTTCCCCAGACGGATCTACAGCCTTTTACGAGAGTGACTGTTCACTGGGGAAAAGGAAATAATCAGACTTTTT
>NW_004444010.1:8316259-8317604 GCF_000243295.1 Trichechus manatus latirostris
TCTAACCCACAGAGTCATAAAGTTGGACGTGCACAGCAGCACTCCATCATTAAATGGAAGTGATATATACGAGATCGGGCCTGAGCAGGACCTGAAGGCACAAGTAAGTTGCATGAGGAAGTGGCCGAAATGCCCGTGGTCTCTACTCTTGTCACGTGACCTTCCATCTCCCGGTGTGCACCTATGGCCTCATGGGGAGTTCCTTATGATCGGTTGACTAAAGAAGAGAAAACTCATGCCTGGTGTACAGATGGTTCTGAGCGATGTGCAGGCACCACTCAAAAGTGGACAGCGGCAGCACTACAGCCCCTTTCTGGGACCTCCCTGAAGGACAGTGGTGAAGGGAGATCCTCTCAGTGGGCAGAACTTTGAGCATTGCCCCTGGTTGTTCACTTTGCTTGGAAGGAGAAATGGCCAGATGTGCGATCATATACTGATTCATGGGCTGTGGCCAATTGTTTGGCTGGATGGTCAGGTACTTGGAAGGAACATGATTGGAAAATTGGAGACAAGGATTTATGGGGAAGAGGTATGTGGATAGACCTCTCCGAATGGGCCAAAGAAGTGAAGATATTTGTGTCTCAAGTGAATGCTCACCAAAGGGTGAACTCAGCAGAGGATTATTTAACAATCAAGTGGATAGGATGACCAGTCATCCTCTTTCCCCATCTACTAGCGTCATTGCTCAATGGGCTCATGAACAAAGTGGCCATGGTGGCAGGGATGGATGTTATGCATGGGCCCAGCAACGTGGACTTCCACTCACCAAGGCTGATTTGGCTACAGCCACTGCTGAGTGCCCAATCTGCCAGCAGCAGATACCAACACTGAGTCCCCGATATGGCACTGTCCCTCAAGGTGATCAGCCAGCAACCTGGTGGCAAGTTGATTACATTGGACCGCTTCCATCATGGAAAGGGCAGTGTTTTCTCCTTACTGGAGTAGACACTTACTCTGGATATGGATTTGCCTTCCCTGCATGCAATGCTTCTGCCAAAACTACCAGCTGTAGACTTACAGAATGCCTTATTCACTGTCATGGTATCCCACACAGCATTGCCTCAGATCAAGGGACTCACTTCATAGCAAACGAGGTGCGGCAGTGGGCCTATGCTCACGGAATTCACTGGTCTTACCATGTTCCCCATCATCCTGAAGCAGCTGGCTTGATAGAACGATGGAATGGCCTTCTAAAGACACAGTCACGGTGCTAGCTAGGTGGCAGTACCTTTCAGGGTTGGGGCAGTGTTTTCTAGGAGGCATTATATGCTCTAAACCAGTATCCAACATATGGTGCTGCTTTTCCCATAGCTAGGATTCATGGGTCCAGGAATCAAGGGATGGA
>NW_004444010.1:8320969-8322256 GCF_000243295.1 Trichechus manatus latirostris
TGTTGATGGGCATCTGGGTTGTTTCCATAGTTTTGCTATTGTGAACAGTGCTGCAGTGAACATCGGTGTGCATATATCTATTCGTGTGATGGCTCTTATTTCTCTAGGATATATTCCAAGGAGCGGGATAGCTGGATCATATGGCACTTCTATTTCTAGCTTTTTAAGGAAGCATCAAATCGATTTCCAGAGTGGTTGTACCATTTTACATTCCCACCAGAGTGTATTAAGTATGCCAGTCTCTCCACAGCCTCTCCAGCATTTATTATTTTGTGTGTTTTTGGATTAATGCTAGTCTTGTTGGGATGAGATGGTATCTCATTGTAGTTTTGATCTGCATTTTTCTAATGGCTGATGATCGTGAGCATTTCTTCATGTATCTGTTAGCGACCTGAATGTCTTCTTTGGTGAAGTGCCTGTTCATATCCTTTGCCCATTTTTTAATTGGGTTATTTGTCTTTTTGTAGTTGAAGTTTCATAGTACGTTGTAGATTTTAGAGATTAGACCCTGGTCGAATATGTTGTAGCCAAATATTTTTTGCCCAGTCTATAGCGTGTCTTTTTACTCTTTTGATGAGGGTAAGTGTTTGATTTTTAGGAGCTCTCAGTTACCTAGTTTCTCTTCTGGTATTCGTGCCTTGTTAGTTATGGTTTATATTCTGTTCATGCCATGTATTAGGGCTCCTAGCATTGTCCTTGTTTTTTCTTCCATGATCTTTTCTCGTTTTAGACTTTATGTTTAGGTCTTTGATCCATTTTGAGTTAGTTTTTATGTAGGGTGTGAGGTATGGTTCCTGTTTATTTGTTTGCAGATGGAGCTACAGTTACGCGAGCACCATTTGTTCAAGAGACTGTCTTTTCCCCAGTGAACAGACTTTGGGCTTTTGTCAAATATCAGCTGCTCATAGGTGGATGAATTTATGTATGGGATTCTCAATTCTGTTTCATTGGTCTGTGTATCTGTTGTTATACCAGTACCAGGCTGTTTTGACTACCGTGATGGTATAATAGGTTCTAAAATCAGGTGGTGTGAGGCCTCCCACTTTGTTGTTCTCCTTGAGTAATGCTTTACTTATTTGGGGCCTCTTCCCCTTCCATATGAAGTTGCTGATTTGTTTCTCCATCTCATTAAAAAATGTGGTTGGAGTTTGGATAGGGATTGCATTGTATCTGTAGATCGCTTTGTGTAGAATTGACATTTTCACGATGTTGAGTCTTCCTATCCATGAGCAAGGTATGTTTTTCCGCTTATGTAGGTCTCTTTTGGTTTATTGCAACAGTGTCTTG
>NW_004444010.1:8322931-8326655 GCF_000243295.1 Trichechus manatus latirostris
GGCTTTCTTAATTTTTTAAAATTCTTTTATCTGATTTTTCCTCAAATATTTTGGCATCAAGTGCTGTATCTTCAATTTCAATAATTCTGACTTCCATTGCCTCAATTTTGCTTCTGTGACTTTCTGTTGAGTTGTCTAGTTCTGAAATTTTATTGTTAATCTTCCGGATCTCTGTTCGCTATGTCTTTATAGATTCTTGCAGCCTCTTAGTTATGCTCTTGCATAACTTACTTGAGTTCCTGTGTTGCTTTGTCTCTGTGTTATTTGGTTTGTTTTGTGTTTTGCCTGATCTCCTTCCTGATCTCTTGAGCTCTGTATATTAATCTTTTGAGTTCTACCCCCAATAATTCCAAGAAGTTCTCTTCCTCTGGGAGGTTTCTTGATTCTTTGTTTTGGTTGCTTGCTGAAGCCATAATAGTCTGCCTCTTTATGTGATTTGATACTGAATGTTGCCTCTGAGCCATCAATAAGTTATTGTATTTATTCATTTTATGTTTGCTTACTGTGTCCTAGCTTCTTGTTTTGATGTGCCAAATAGACTGCTCGTGTGAGCTAGTTTGATTATTGGTGTCTTTGAAGCTCTCACGTCTGTCACTTGGTGGTTCAAGCTGTTACTAGGTATGTGAGCCCAGGAGACTATTTACTTTTCTTGTATGGATTCAGCTCAGCTGTTCAGGTAGTCGGTTACCAAGTGTGTTTTACAGACTCTCACCTATAGTCCTAGATGGGCAGGGGTGACTGGAGTAGGCATAGGTATCTGGCTGCAGTAGGGGGTCATGCACTGAGGAAGGCAGGGGGCTGACGGCTTTCCCCTGAATGTCTGAAAGGAAAGCATATCCCTGTTCCCTAGAGAGTGTAGGTGGGTGGATTTTGCAGCTGAGCTGTGGGTACCCAATGCTGTTGACTGTAAGGACTAGGAGGCACCTCTTATTCTTGGACCCCTGTCGCAGTCAGCTAGGTGGTGTGGGTTGAGTCACCAGTCCTCTGTCCCCTGGATGTGGGTAGGTGAGGACTCTGGTTAATGGGCAGAGCAGTGTCAAATACCATGATGCTGCCACTCCACCATATAGCTGATATAGTTGAAATTAGGCTTCAAGCATATACCCTGTTGTACTGTGATAATGAGGGTCTGTGCTGTTGAAATGAGCCCACACAGGTCTTTGCAGAGGTGAAAGGAATTCAGAGTCTGTGGACCCCTTATGCCTGTGCCTAGGCAAAGGGGCTGTGCCTGCCCTGAGTTCCTGGCAGAAGCTGGCAGATTATTTTTTCCTGTTAATTTGTTCCCTCTCCAAGGCCAGGATAATGGCTCAGGGCATGCGATGAGTCCTACCTCTGGCCCAGGGGATGCAGCAATTGCTGAAGCCAGCGTGGACCTGGTGCAGAGCAGGGAGGGAGCAGGTAAATGGAAGAGAAATTATTCCCAAAAGGAGTGTTTTTTGATCTGCATGGTAGGTTAGACACATGTACTTATCTTTTGCTGATTGAGTGCCGCTTCTCTCTGGTTCTGGAGGGTTGAGAAGACTCCCTGCCCCTTGGTCTCTTCCAGTGTGGAAAATGTGTCCTGAATGCCACTGCGTGCCTCAGAGCACACTCTAGCTGATCCAGCCTGCCGGGTGCCGTTTCCCACCGGCCCAGGCTGTCAACTCCTCGCAGCTTCTGAACTGTGTCTGCCTCCCCCTGCTGCTCAGTCCAATTCCCCAACTTTGCCTTTGATATTCAGGGCTCCTAGATTGTCATATATAATGGATTCACTTGTTTCTTCGGGTCTTTGTTTTAAGAGGGACCACAGGAAGCGTCTGACTACTCTGCCGTCTTGGCCCCCACCTCCTCTTTTGATTTCTTGACTCCTGCTGCCATGGGTGTTGATTGTGAATCCAGGTAAAATGGAATCCTTGACAGCGTCAGTCTTTTCTCCATTTATCATGTTTTTTAATCGGTCAAGTTGTGAGAATTTTTATTTTCTCTGTGTTGAGGTGTTATCCATACTAAAGGCTGTAGTCTTTGATCTTCATCATTAAGTGCTTAGTCCTCTGCACTTTCAGCAAGCAAGATTGTGTTAATGAGTCTTCCTCCAATCCTGATGCCCCATTCTTCTTCATATGGTCCAGCTTCCTCAGATTATTTGCTCAGTATACAGATTGAATCAGTATAGTGAAAAGACACGACCTACATGCACACCTTTCCTTATGTTAAACCACACAGTATCCCTGTGTTCTGTTAGAATGACTTCCTCTTGGTCTGTATACAGGTTCTTTGTGAGCACAATTAAGTGTTCTGGTATTCCCATTCTTCACAGTGTTATTCATAATTTGTTATGATCCACAAAGTCGAATGCCTTTGCAAAATCAGTAAAGCACAAGTAAACATCTTTCTGGTTTTCTCTACTTTCAGCCAGGATCCATCTCAAATCAGTAGTGATATCCCTTATTCCACATCCTCTTCTGAATCCAGCTTGAATTTCTGGCAGTTCCCTGTCAGTGTACTGGCTGCAAGTGCTTTTGAATGATCTTCAGCAAAATTTTACTTGTGTGTGATATTAACGATATTGTTTGATAATTTCCACGTTTGGTTGGATCACCTTTCTTTTGAATAGGCATAAATACGGATTTTTTTCAGTTAGTTGGCCAGGTAGCTGTCTTCCACATTTCTTTGCATAGACAAGTGAGCACTTCCAGTGCTGCATCCATTTGTTGAAACATTTCTATTGGTATTCTGTCAATTCCTGGAGTCTTGTTTTTCGCCACCATCTTCAGTGCAGCTTGGACTTCTTCCTTCAGTACCATTGGTTCTTGGTCATAACGATAGTTCCTTAAATGGTTGAATATTGACCAGTTCTTTTTGGTATAGTGACTCTGTATATTACTTTCATCTTCTTTTGATGCTTCCTGCGTTGTTTAGTATTTTCCCTGTAGAATTCTTCAGTATTCCAACTCCAGGTTTGAATTTTTTCTTTAGTTCTTTAAGCTCAAGAAATGCCGAAGGGTGTTCTTCCCTTTTGGTTTTCTATCTTCAGATCTTTGCATGTCATTATCATACTTTACTTTGTCTTCTTGAGCCGCCCTTTGAAATCTTCTGTTCAGCTCTTCTTTCTTCCTTTCGCTTTAGCTACTCAACATTCAAGAGCAAGTTTCAGTCTCTTCTGACATCCATTTTGGTCTTTTCTTTCTTTCCTGTCATTTTTAATGACCTCTTGCTTCATTTATGATGTTTTTGATGTTGTTTTGCAACTTGTCTTCGGTTATTAGTGTTCAGTGCATCAAATCTGTTCTTGAGGTGGTCTGTAAATTCAGGTGGAATATACTCAAGGTTGTATGATGACTCTCGTGGACTTGTTCTAATTTTCTTCAACTTAAATTTGCATATGAGCAAATGGTCCGTTCTGCAGTTGACCCCTGGCCTTGTTTTGACTTTTACTGTTTGGCACCTTAAGTCTCTTCCAGCCTCTACCCGTTACCCAATTCTAAAACTGCTTCCACATTTTAGGGATCTGTTAGAGTAGTACCCCACTTCTGGTACCAATGTCTGTGTTAGTAATCTAGTGCTGCTATAATAGAAATACCACAAGTGGATGGCTTTAACAGATAAATTTATTTTCTCATAGTTTAGGAGGCTAGAAGTCCGAATTCAGGATGCTGTCTCTAGGGGAAGGGTTTCTTTGTCTGTTGACTCTGGGAGAAGGTACTTGTCTCTTCAGCTTGTTTCTTGCTTCCTTGGAGATCTCCAT
>NW_004444010.1:8327407-8375871 GCF_000243295.1 Trichechus manatus latirostris
TGAGGCAGTTCTCCTCTGTCCTGTAGGGTAGCTATGAGTTGGAATTTACTTGACGACAACAGGTTTGGTTTGACAGACTAATGAAGTGACAGACTTTATATATTTATTGGTCATTTGAGCATCATCTTTTGTGAAGTGCTTATTGAAGTCTTTTGTCCATTTTTCCATTGGATGTCTTTATTTTTAACTTTTTATTTGTGAATAATTTAAAACTTAGAGAAAAGTTGCAAGAATAGTAAAAATAATTCATGTATGACCTATATATTGTGTGTCTTAATGGATAGAAGTTGTTCATTTTACTCAGACCCAGTTTATCAGTCTTTCCTTTAATGGTTTGTGCTTTTATTTTTGTTCTGTTCAAGAAGTCTTTGCATCAAGATCATGTAGATTTTTCTCTATGTTTTCCTTTTAAAACTTTATTATTTTAGCTTTTACATTTATTTTGTAATACATCTGGAATTTATTTTTGTGTATGATGTATGGTGTAGTGATCAAGGTCCTTTTTTTTTCATATGGATGTCCAGTTGACTCAGTATCACTTACTGAAAAGACTGTCCCTTCCGCTCTGCGCTGAAAAGCTGCCTTTGTCCTAAATCAGATGGTTGAATATGTATATATGTGGATCTGTTTATGGGCTCAGTTCCATTCCATTGATCAGTTTCTCTATTTTTGCACCATTTCTATGTAGTTTAATTACTATAGTTTCATACTAGGTCCTGGTATCAGGTAGTATAAATCTAGTTTTTTTGTTCTTCAAAAGATAACTTGGGTTGTTTTTAGTCCTTTGCATTTCTATATGGTTTTTAGAATCAGCTTATCAATTTCCACCAAAAAACCTAATGGGATTTTTATTGAGATTGCACTGAATCTTAGATTAATATGCAGAGAATCAAAGTCTTTTCGATTTTTGGGCCTTCCAGTCTATGAATCTCTTTAAGTCTTTAACTTTTCTTAGCTATGTTTTATAGTTTTCACTGTAGAAGTCTCATTTATCTATCTATACCTGAGTATTTGATATTTTGTGATACATATCTTTTTATTTATTTCATTTAACATATAACATTTATGTTATATGAAGATTTACTTTATACAACGTAAAGTTCACCATTTTAAAGTGTACACTTTGGTGGTTTTCAGTATGTTCACTATGTTGTGTAACCATCACAACTATCTAATCCCAGGCCATTTAAATCCTCCCCAAAAAAGAATCCCATACTTATTAGCAGTTAGTCTCAATTCCCCTTTCCCCAGCCCCGTGGAAACCACTAATGTACTCTCTGTAGCTGGAATTTGCTTATTCTGGACATTTCATATAAATGGAACTATATAGTATGTGGTGTTTTGTTTGGCTTCTTTCACTTAGCATAATGTTTTCATTTATGTTGTCACATGTGACAGTACTTCATTCTTTTCTATCATGGCTGAGTGATATCACATTGTATGGATATATACCACATATTGTTTATTCATTCATCATCTGGGTTGTTTCCACTTTTTGGCTATTATGAATAATGCTGCTATATTGTTTTTAATGTGTGTACAAGTCTTTGTGTGAACATATGTTTTCATTTTCTTGGGTATATACCTAAGCGTGGAATTTGTAGGTCATATAGTAACTCTATGTTTAACTCTTTGAGGAACTGCTCAGGTTTTTCTCTGCATCAGCTGCCCTCTTTTACATTCTTACCAGGAAAGTATGAGGGTTCCAATTTTTCTGCATCCTCACCAACATGGTTGTTGTCTGTCATTTTTATTATAGCTGTCCTAATAGGTGTGAAGTGACATCTCATTGTGGTAAAGTTGTTGAGCATCTTTTCATGTACTTTTGATTATTTGTACGTCTTTGGAGAAATGTCTATTGAAATCCTTTGCCCATTTTTAATTGGATTATTTATCTCTTTATTGTTGAACTTTAAAGAGGTTTTTTTTTTTTTTTTTTAAAACATATTCTGGATACAATTTCCTTATCAGATAGATGATTTGCAAGTATTTTCCCCCAATCTGTGGGTTATCTTTTCACTTTCTTTATGGTGTCCTTTGAAGCACAAAAGTTTTTAATTCTGAGGAAGTCCTATTTATAATTTTTCTTTTATCACTTGTGTTTTTGGTGTCATAGCTAAAAAATTACTGCTTAATCCAAAATTTTCACTTGTGTTCCTTCTAAGAGTTTTATAGTTTTAGTCCTTACACTTAGGACTGTGATTGCATTTAATTTTTGTATGTAATACAAGGCAGGGGCCAAACTTCAGGTTTTTGCATGTGGAGATTCAGTTAAATCCCAGCACTATTTGTTGAAAGACTATTCTTTCTCCAGTGAGTGGTCTTGGCATACTTGCCGAAAATCAGTTGACCCCAAGTGTATGGGTTTATTTCTGGACTCTCTGCTTGCCTATACTTAATGCCACTACTACACTGTCTTGATTATTGTAGCTTTGTAGTAAGTTTTGAAATCAAAAGTTTTGATCTCTCCAACTTTGTTCTTTTTCAAAATTGTTTTGGATATTCTATACCCCTTGTAATTCCATATAAATTTTAGGATCAGCATGTCCATTTCTGATACACCGAAGTGTTATTCAGTGGTAAAAGTGAATGAACTACAGTGAGTGAGTGAATGAATAAATGAAAAGCGAATGAACAAAACAAAGTGGAATAAAAGAAGCAAGATGTAGGGGAATATTCTTTGTATGATTCTGTTATATAAAGCTCTTAGCTAGACAGCATGTTGCTTAGGGATATGTACATAGTTGGTAAAATAAAAATTAAAGGAAGGAAATGAAAGACATTTCAGGGTAGTGGTTGGGTGAGAAGATGTGCTCAGGGGAGAGGAGGGAAAGAAACATTATAGAGCTAAGATACCACATGTGGGCTGCAAAAGTATTCAGAAAATTTTAGTTCTTAAGCTGGGTAGTGGTTATATAGGTGTTCATTTTATTATTATATTTTTATCTTAGTATATATGTATTACCCTGGTGGCACAGTGGGTAAGGGCTTGGTTGCTAACCAAAAGGTCAGCAGTTCGAATCCACTAGCTGCTCTGAGGAAACCCTCTGGGGCAGTTCTGCTCTGTCCTATAGGGTCACTATGAGTCAGAATTGACTTGACGACAATGAGTTTGGTTTTTTGGTGTGTGTGTGTGTATATATGTATGTATATATGAGTGTGTGTGTGTGTGTGTGTATACATATATATATATATAAACAAGAAAGTATCTTGTACTTAAAGAATAGAGAGGATCAGAAAGATAAAACTTGTCTTGAAGAGTGATGAACTCTGATAAGGTTTCTTAAAGGATAAGGAGGCACAAATAAATAACTTAGAATAAAAAAAACAGGTGTAACCATCTATTGATACATGGATTGTTAATAGATTGAGGAGTATTCTGTAAGGTTTAGGTAACAGACTAGTAACTATTAATCTGCTTTGGATTCATTCTATCCATTTTATAAACAGGCTTTTTAACACCAAGAAATAGCATATATAGACTTTCTATTTATCAGTCTTTTTGGGTGTAAATAGTTGCAAATTCATAAATAACCTCAGTTTCTTTATTTCCTGCCCAGTTTGTACATTGATTTTAAATTGATCTGGTTCTACCCTTGGTGGAATCAAATTTTACTAGAACTGTTTGTACTGATTTTTTTGGTATTCAGTTGAATTAAAAATGAACTGTTTATAACAGGAAATCAGACTTTATATGCACCTAAATGTCTGTTTTGAGTAAGATGTTTACTACTTTCTGTAGAGAACAAATGTAAGCCTAGTATTTATCCTTCTGTGGATTGTGGAAATCTAGTTAAATGGTGCAGTTGTGGAAACGTTTAGTGTTTTATTCAAGTGTTACTTTTTCCTTTTAGTCATTTTTAGTTTTGATTCCCAAAGCAAGCAGTGAGTTTTTTCATAATTGTTGTCCTACTTTTATTACTAAAATTTACCATTTGTAGGTTAAATACAGCGTGGTTTTTTTTTTTTTTTTTTAGTAAGTAGTTGTTAATGCCTTAAAATATACATTTAAAGTCACTGAATTATGCAAGGCTTAAATTTGGCCACTGTGTCCCCAAGATTTCTTTGTTGTTGTTTTGTTCTTGTGTGTGTGTGTTTTAATATTATAGGATATCAAGATGGAAATGATTCAGAAGCTTCAGGGTCGTCCAGAAGAGGTGGAAGAGGTAGTTTCCGAGGTTGCCGTGGAGGATTTGGTCTAGGAAGTCCAAGTTAGTAGTGGCTTGCAAATGGTGTGCTTCATTTGTTAAGAAGGGAATGATGAAAACTAATACCCATATGTAGGCTTGTTAGGAAGATTGCATGAGAATAGCTTAGCACAGTGCTTGGCATGCAATAATTACCCACTTTGTAGATAGTATTATTTTTTAGACACATATGTAACTGCATATCAGTTAAGTTGGAATATATGGATTTTTTTAGAAGTTTGTATGACTTAATTCTTTAACATTACATACTATTAAGAATTTTAAAACCTTGATAATGATGGCTGACCTTATAAGTAAGATGGCCTTCTGTATGACTGTACTCCCCAAAATGCCTCCTTCCACCAGTGTGGCTTTCTACTTTAATTTCCTCCAGTGGGAATGTATATATTTCTTAAAAGAGGAGAACAGATTAGTGATTTTAGAAGCTAAAAAACATAAATTTATAGTAATGGCTTAATAGATGTGTATCAGATTAGTCAATTTTTTCAATTTAAAAAAGTACAAGGATCTCAAGGGTTGCTGTGCAGGATTGGTAAGTCTTGATTTGGCAGCAGTACTATTCTGGAGAATAAACAGTGAGATGATACAGTGTGAAGTTTTGGGGCAATAATAGGTTTACTTTTTGGAGGTGATTTAACTTTTGCTTATATTTTAGCATAGCATTGGCCCTAACTACTTTTACAAAATAAATTTAATAAAATAAAGTTTTAGTAGAATAAAAATTTTTAGGAAGTAATTTCTAACTGAAAAAAAAAATTTTGCGATACTTAGAAAAATACTAATTGTTGTTCTTGTTAAATTTAAACCCCACATCTTGTTTTACCCCACATATTTTAATTCTGGCATTATAACTTGATATTTCTTTTTATTGCATGATTTTAAAACTTCTTGAAAGAAACAATCTAATTTTATCATCTACAAATCTAGATAACGAATTTGAACAACATGAAGGAACACAGCGCGCTGGTGGCCCTTTTGGTTCTAAAAGACCAACGTTAAGTGGTGCAGGTGAGAAATACAATTATTACTGAATATTGGTCATTTATGTATGCTTTTAGCTCTAGGATTAGTAAACTTAACATGTTTAAGTACACTAGTTAGGCTTACGATTTTCTCATGTGTTTTAG
Source organism: Trichechus manatus latirostris (assembly GCF_000243295.1). Taxonomy (NCBI): domain Eukaryota; kingdom Metazoa; phylum Chordata; class Mammalia; order Sirenia; family Trichechidae; genus Trichechus; species Trichechus manatus. The sequence continues at coordinate 8,332,743 of NW_004444010.1, forward strand.
ATCTATGGGCGAAAGTATGTGGAAAATTTTGCCTCTCTTGTAAAAATTTGTACACTGAATTATTCTGTTACCTACCTGTTAATTTGAGGTATGAATTATGCTTTTAATTGGAGGAAGGAAAGGATTATGAGATAGGGGAAAGAGATTGGTGAGATTAGAGAATGAAATGAAAAAAAACGAGAACACAGTTCTTGAAAAATGTACAAATGAGGGAAATGTTTAAATTAAAAATTAAGAGATGGATAGGCTGAGAGACTAGGAGTCCTTAGTAATCACTCAGTGATTGAGTAGAAATAGCTGTATGGTTTATATGCTCAAAGAGGAGCTTTGTATTCTGTAAATCAATGCCTTACAGGTAATGGCGACACTTACCAAAGCAGAAGTGGCAGTGGAAGTGGACGAGGTGAGTTCTCAGTTGGTTTACTTATAAGCAATTAAGATTTTTGTAATCCAAATTTAATTTTTGAAGTTAAAGGTAGCTATTACTACTTTTATACATGGTGAGGAATACGAATTTGCACTGCCGGTTTCAGAGAGTTATTTTATAATCTTCAATATAGCAGTTCCATTATAGGAATTATATCCTACAGGTGTATTTGCCCAATACATGTACTAAGATACTCGTTGAAGCTTCATTTGTAATTAAAAACTAGAAATGACCTAAAATTCATTAATAAATAACTTTTAATAAGTACATGGTATAATCATAAAATGAAATATAGTGCAGGTGTTAAAGATTGAGATGTATCTATATGTACAGAAACATTAAAATTTTGCTTTTTCTTTATCATGAGATAGTTATTTGATTTGGTCTAAAAGATAAAGATAGTTCCATATATATGATTTTGAACTCTGAACAATTTTATCTAAGTTATGTCATATATACTTAATTGTTATATAAAAGTTAAAATACTTTCTAGACTAGTAAACTAATAAAGCTCGTTTGATGTTTTTGAAAGATTCTCAGTGATTGTTATTAGTTTGAGAACATTGAAAGTGACAACTCCCCCGAACTGCTTTCCCCCGCCCTGGAAGCCTGGATTCTTCAATATAGAAAGAGACTATTAATGACCGTTAAACCAAATCTACCAAAAAAAAAAAAAAACCTGTTGCAGTTCGTTGAGTCAATTCCAACTCATAAAGAGACCCTATAGGACAGAGTAGAACTGCCCCATAGGGTTTCCAGGGAGTGGCTGGTAGATTCAAACTGCTGACCTTTTGGTTAGCAGTCAAGCTCTTAACGACTGTGCCACCAGGGCTCCTGTGGATATACAGGACAAGGAAGTTAGATCACATGTAAAAATGTTATATTTAATTAGCTTTTTGAATCCTGTGCAGTCCTAATTCTGCTTTGCGATAGTACCTGAGAGTATACAATAGATGACTATTTGTCAAAAAATCAGAAAGCTAGTGTGTGGAAAAGAGTTGACATGACAGGCCTGACTGTTGTCCAGTGTTGGCACTTGGCTGGCATCTGGGAACTTGGATTTGGTGAGCATTTCTACCACTCTAACTAGTAAGAGTGGCTCATTGTGCCAAAACTGTTTGTGCTAAATAACTGGTTTGCTTCTGGATACTGGGAATTTGGTATGTGCTAAGCAGAAGGACAACCAGTTGTCTGTCATTTTGTTGTACTGTAGTGGCCTGCATGTTGCCGTGATGCTGGAAGCTGTGCCACCAGTATTTCAAATACCAGCAGGGTCAACTATGGTGGACAAGTTTCAGTGGAGCTTCCAGATTAACACAGACTAGGAAGAAGGACTTGGCAGTCTACTTCTGAAAAATTGACTGGTGAAAACCTTATAAACAGCAGCAGGATATTGTGTGATATAAGGCTGAAAGATGAGTCCCTCAGATTGGAAGACACTGAGAGTACTACTGGGGAAGAGCTGCCTCCTCAAAGTAGAGTTGACCTTAATGACATGGATGGAGTCAAGCTTTTGGGACCTTCATTTACTGATGTGGCACAAATCAAAATGAGAAGAAACAACTGCAAACTTCCATTAACTGGAAGGTGGAATGTACAAAGTATAAATCTAGGAATCTTGGAATTTGTCAAAAATGAAACGGAATGCTTGAAGATCGATATCCTAGCCATTAGTGAGCTGAAATGGGCTGGTATTGGCCATTTTGAATTGGACAGTCATATGGTCTACTATTCCATGAATGGCAAATTGAAGAGGAATGGTGTCACATTCATCATCAAAAAGAAATTTCAAGAACTACCCTGAATTACAGTGCTGTCAGTGATAGGATAATATCTATACACCTACAAGGAAGGCTGTTATTCAAATTTATGCACTGTCTTAGGCTGGGTTCTCCAGCGAAACAAAATCAGCAAAGCGCACAAATACATAGAGAGCTTTATAGCAAGGAAATGATTCACGTAGTTGTATAGGCTGGAATGTCCCAAGTCCCTTGGTCAGGCTGGATGCTTCTCCTGATTCACCTAGCCATGGTCTGGCGAACCCAACATCAGCAGGTCATACAGCAGGGCTCTCTCTCACAGGCTGCAAAGACCGATGAGTCCCAAGATGGACAGGCAAGATGGCAGGTAAGCTGCTAGCTCAAGTCCCAAAAACCAGAGGTCAGATGAACAGGATCCAGCTGCAGGATCCAGAGCAAGCAAAAGCCCTTGAGCCTTGCCAGAAAGTCCACTAATATTCAATGCAGGCCACACGCCCAAGGAAACTGCCTTTAAACTGATTGGCTACTCACAATGCATCCCATCATGGGGGTGATCACATTATATCATATCTCATCATGGAGGTGATCACAGCATCATACAACTGCCAAACTACATCATAACTGCCAAACCATGTAGAATCACGGCCAAGTTGACACACAACCTTAATGATCACATGCACCAACTACTAATGCTAAAGATGAAGAAATTGAAGATTTTTTTACCAACTTCTGCAGTCTGAAATTGGTCAAACATGCAATCAAGGTGCATTGAATAATTGCTGGTGATTGGAATGTGAACTTTGGAAACGAAGAAGGATCAGTAGTTGGAAAATACAGTCTTGGTGATAGAAACGATGCTAGAGGTCGCATGATGGAATTTTGCAAGACCACTGACCTATTTATTGGAAATATTCCTTTTTTCAGCAACGTAAACGACGACTGTACAAGTGGTCCTTACCAGATGGAATACAAATTAACTACATCTGTGGAAAGATGATGGAAAAGCTCAATATCATCAGTCAGAGCAAGACCAGAGGCCAGCTGCAGCACAGACCATCAATTGCTCATAATGGAAGTTCAAGTTGAAGCTGAAGAAAATTAACACAAGTCCACAAGAGACAAAATATGACCTTGAGTATATCCCGCCTGAATTTATAGACCATCTCAAGAATAGATTTGATGCATTGAACACTAATGATAGAAGAGCAGATGAATTGTGGGATAACATCAGGGACATCATACATGAAGAAAGCAAAAGGTCATTAAAAAGATGGGAAAGAAAGAGAAGACCAAAATGGATGTGAGAAGAGACTCTTAAAGTTGCTCTTGAATGTAGAGTAGCTAAAGCAAAAGGAGGAAATGATGAAGTAAAAGAGCTGAACAGAAGATTTCAAAGGGCGACTCAAGAAGACAAAGTAAAATATTATAATGAAATGTGCGAAGACCTAGAGTTAAAATACTAAAAGGGAAGAACATGCTTGACATTCTCAAGCTGAAAGAACTGAAGAAAAAATTCAAGCCTTGACTTGCAAAACTGAAGGATCCTAGGGGCAGAATAAGGAGCCTTGGTGGCACAGTGGTTAAAGTGCTTGGCTGCTAAACAAAAGGTCGTCAGTTTGAACTACCAGCTGCTCCATGCAAGAAAGATGTGGCAGTCCGCTTCTGGAACGATTTCCAGCCATGGAAACCCGATGAGGCAGTTCTCCTATGTCCTACAGGGTTGCTATTAGTCAGAATCGACTTGATGACAGTATATTTGGTTTTAGGTTTTATAGGCAAAATATTAAATGATGCAGGAAGCATCAAAACAAGATGGAAGGAATATACAATCACTGTATCAAAAATAATTGGTTGACATTCAGCCATTTTAAGAGGTAGCATATGATCAAGAACTGATGGCATTCAAGAAAGAAGTCCAAGCTGCACTGAAGGCATTGGCAAAAAACAAGGCTCCAGCCTTTTGGTTAGCAGCCATAATTCTTAACCACTATGCCACCAGGACTCCGGTAATGGTGCAGGGATAGAAAAATGAATAGCCCAATGTAACCAAATAGAGAACTTCAAAACAGACCCACACAAACTTGATACACAATAAAAGTGGTATTACTTATCAATGGGGAAAGGATTGACTATTCTATAAACGGTACCAGTAATCTTTTGGGAAAAAAATTCACTCTCTCCCTCATGACACACACAAAAAGAAAGTCCATGTAGTTTTAAAAAGTTAAATGTGAAAATAAAACCTAAAAATTGTTATACAAAAGAAGACTACCTTTATGACCTAAGGGTAAGACACAAGATGTACAAAAATCATATAGGAAAAGAATAATAAATCTGACTCATTGAAATCTATACTGTAAACAAAATGAAAATACAGGCTACAGATTGGGAGAAGATATTTGAAACCCACTTAAAAAAATTTATATAAAAATATATAAGAACGCCTACAAATTAATAGTAGACTAGCAATCCAATAGAAAAATGGGCAAATAATAATAGCTAACATACATTGTGTACTTATTTGTGTCTTAGTTACCTAGTTCTGCTGTAATAAAAAATACCATAAATGGGTGACTTTAAAGAACAGAAATTTATTTCCTCACTGTTTTTGGTTAGAAGTCCAAATCAGGGTCTCAGTGTGTTGATTCCTTCTGTGGGCCTCTTTCCCAGTTTTCTGGTGTCTCTAACAATCTTTAGTGTTCTTTGCTTGTGAATGGGCCCTCACATATTTGTTGTTCCGCTGTGTGTGTATCTCTGTGTCTAGTCTGCTCGTTTTATAACATACCACTTTGAAGTGATCAAATTTAGGACCTACCCTACTCTGGTATGACCTCATAACCATAACAAAAGAAAACCATATTTCCAAACAGGGTCCGATTTACAGATAAAAGGATTAGGACTTTAACACGTATTTTAGAGGGACACAGTTTAATCCATAACACTTTGTAGCAGAAACTGTTCTAATTGCTTTACACACACAAAAACAAAAACAAAAAAAAACACCAAGGCTCTAGGAACTGACAGAATACCAACTGAGATATTTCAGCAAACAGGATGCACTGCTGAAAGTGCTCACTTGTCTAATTCAAGAAATTTGGAAGATAGCTACCTGGCCAACTGACTGGAAGAGATCCATATTTATGTCCATTCCAAAGAAAGGTGATCCAACAGAATGCAGAAATAATTGAGCAGTTTCATTAATATCACATGCAAGTAAAATTTTGCTGAAGATAATTCAAGAACAGTTCCAGAAGCACATCAGTAGGGAACTGCCAGAAATTTAAGCCGGAATCAGAAGAGGATGTGGAACAAGGGATATCACTGCTGATGTTAGATGGATTTTGGCTGAAAGCAGAAAATATCAGAAAGATGTTTACCTCTTTTATTGGCTGTGCAGAGATGTTTGACGGTATGGATCATAACACTGTGAAGAACGGGAATTCCAGAACCCTTAATTATGCTCATGAGGAACCTGTACATAGACCAAGAGGCAGTCGTTTGAACAGAACAAGGGGACACTTGCATGCTTTAAAATCAGGAAAGGTGTGTGGCAAGTTTGTATTCTTATTACTTATTACTTATTCAGTCTGTACGCTGAGCATATAATCTGAGAAGCTGAACCATATGAAGAAGAATGCAGCATCAGGATTGGAGGTATACTCATTAACAACCTGTGATAGGCAGATGACACAACTTTGCTTGCTGAAAGCAAAGAGGACTTGAAGCACTTACTGATGAAGATCAAGGGTTACAGCCTTCCATATGGATTACACCTCCATGTAAGGAAAACAGAAATCCTTACAACTGGACCAATAAGCAACATCATGATAATTGGAGAAAATATTGATGTTATCAAGGATTTCATTTTACTTTGATTCACAGTCAACGCCCATGGAAGCAGCAGTCAAGAAATTAAATGACATATTGCATTGGGCAAACCTGCTGCAAAAGACCCCTTTAAAGTGTTAAAAAGCAAAGATGTCGGTTTGAGGACTAAGATTTGCCTGACCGAAGCCATGATATTTTCAGTCCCCTCATATGCTGTGAAAGCTGGACAATGAATAAGGAAGACCGAGGCAGAATTGATGCCTTTGAAATTATGGTGCTGGCGAAGAATATTGAATATATCATAGACTGCCAGAAGAACGAGCAAATCTGTCTTGGAAGAAGTACACCCAGGATGCTTCTTAGAAGTGAGGATGGTGAGACTTCTTCTCATGTACTTTGGGCATGTTATTAGGAGGGACCAGTCCCTGGAGAAGGACATGATATTTGGTAGAAGGTCAGCAAAAAGAGGAAGACCCTCAACAAGATGGATTGATACAGTGGCTGCAACAATAGACTCAAATATAGCAAGGATTATGAGGATGGGGCAGGACTAGGCAGTGTTTTGTTCTGTTGATAGGGTCATTATGAGTTGGAACTGACTCGATGGCAACTAACAAGAAGAAGCAGCAGCAGAAGGGGCTTACATGATCAGCCTCCAATAAAAACCCTGGACTCTTAGTCTCTGATGAGCTTCTGTGGTAGACAATATTTCACATATTTATCACATCTCATTGTTGGGGGAATTAAGTGCTTCCTGTGTGACTCCATTGGGAGAGGACTCAGAAACTTCTGCCTGGTTTCCTTTGGATTTTGTCCCATGTTCTTTTTCCCTTTGCTAATTTTGCTCTCTATCCTTTCATTATAATCATAGCCATGAGTCCTGTCATTCCTCATAGTGAATTATTGAACCTTGGGGTTGTCTTGGTGACTTCCAGCATAGGTAGATTCTTTAGTTCCTTTTAGAAAACATATTCCTTTGCTTATTAGGAAAAATCACAATAGCTTAACTAAAAAGTAGTAGTATATAATAGTCTCATTGTATAAAATCAGCATTATGAATTCTACCACTTACCAGTTGCTGTTGAGTCAGTTCCAACTCACGATGACCCCCATGTGTGTCGAAATAGAACTGAGCTGCACAGGGTTTTCGGTGGCTGATTTTTCAGATGTAGATCATCAGGCTTTTCTTCTGAGGTGCTTCTGGGTTAACAATGAGCACATTAACTGCACCACCCATGGACTCCTGTGAATGCTAGGGAGCTTAAAATGTACTGTCTCAAGTATTATTTAAAAGAACGGACTTTAGGACTTCTCCTCTTTGAAGATTAGTAATGAAAACAAAGATATGCATAGCCTTGTATCTTGACTAATTTCTACTATGCATTTCTTTAATAGGTGGTTATAAAGGTTTAAATGAAGAAGTAATAACAGGTTCTGGAAAGAGTAAGTTTTACTTTTGATAAATGTATTTGATTTTTATAGTGAGCATTCCTTTACCCTTGGATTTTAAAAACATTTATCCTCTTTTTTTGTTTGATACCCTTTAAGATTCTTGGAAATCAGAAGCTGAAGGAGAAAGTGGTGACACTCAAGGTATATTAATATTTGTGTGATCCACATGAATGTGTATTGTATTTTAATAAAATGCAAAATATTTAAATGAATACCAAACCCATTGCCATCTAGTCAATTCAGATGCATAGCAACCCCATAAGACAGAGTAGAACTGTCCCATAGGGTTTCCAAGGAGTGACTGGTGGATTCGAACTGCTGACTTATTGGTTAGATTCGAACTGCTGACTTATTGGTTAGCAGCCGAACACTTAATAGCTGCACCACCAGGGCTGGTACCTTTTTTTATTTCAACAGTGAAAACTTTAATGGTAAGCAGTGGAAAGTTACAAAGTATTTCAAATTTGATTCTGTCTTTCTCTTTTCCCTCTTATTTTTCTTCTACTTTTTGTAATGTAAATTCTGTTTTCTGTTTAAAATCCAAGGTCCAAAAGTGACTTACATACCACCTCCTCCACCTGAGGATGAGGACTCCATCTTTGCACATTATCAGACAGGCATAAACTTTGACAAATATGATACTATTCTTGTGGAAGTATCTGGACATGATGCACCACCAGCAATTCTGGTCAGTGTAAAAATTCTTTCTGTATTCACCATGTAGCAAACTTTGGTTTTTGAATATATGGTACATTTCTTTTAGCTGCTATTAAAGAACATAATTATTTCACCATTAGCATCTGATATCTTAGGTCAGAAATTTAGAACCATGTTTGCCTTCTACGATAGAATCAATGGCTATGTCAAAATTACTATTCTGCCTCTACCTTCGCCTACCAGAATGAGAACTTTATTTAAAAATACTAAAAAGCAAGGCTTTGAACCGGTTGAACCAGTTCAGCGATTCCTGATGAAGCAAAACTGGAGCAGACCTGAATTTTTACAATTTGGGTTATTCTGAATGGTAACCAGAATGGGAAAAATTTGGAATGGGAGACTTGAAAGAGGTGTAGTGAGCCCTTTCAGGATTCTATTGTGTGAGATTGGATTATTGGCAGTACTGTGGAGAGTGGCACACATTTAGAGTGGCACTATTGGCTGCCATCTTAGAGCAGGGCACCACTCTTTCCAACTGTGCTCCAAATCCCGTGGGCAAGAGATTTGGTTGCTATGCAGCGTGTACACTGCCCTTGTTTTCTAAGAGGGAGATTAAGTTTCTAGCAGGGCTCTGACCTGTGATTTTTCCCATTTTGGTTACCATTCTGGTTCATCCAAATTCTAAAAATTTGGTGTTACTTCCTTTGCCATAACTGAACCAGGAAGAACCAGTTCAAAGCCCTGCTAAAAAGGATCCGTTTATTAGGGATTTGGAATGTTTGCTTCCTAAGTATGTGAGAAAGTGTATCTTAGGGAAGTGATTTTTCAAGGGGGAAGAGAGAGCCCTCTGCTTCCCACTGATATTTGTACCCATAGTGAGCCACTGTTACTTACAAGAGTTTCATATCTCATAGGTATTAAGAAAGTAGAAAAAACGTTTTTAGAACCACTGTCTATGGAGGAATACTCTTATTTCAAGTAATAATATATGGGCTCTGGATATTTATTTTTGATTGGGGGCATGTTGACAAAGTAACTTCAGGATATAAAGTGGAACTAATGAAAACTTGAAACTAGTTTAAATAGAATACGTTTATGGAATGATTTGCATATATATGTAGAATTTAATCACTGCTCCCCCCCCCCTTTTTTTTTTCTTTTTTAGACTTTTGAAGAAGCTAATCTCTGTCAGACACTGAATAACAACATTGCTAAAGCTGGTTATACAAAGCTTACTCCTGTGCAGAAATACAGTATTCCTATTATACTAGCAGGACGAGATTTGATGGCTTGTGCTCAGACAGGGTCCGGAAAGACTGTAAGTCATTTTCCTACATGTATCCTGCCCCATAGTCAAACTTAGTTTTTTGAGCTTGATTCTTCCTAAGTATCTTCAATATCTTCTGTTGGATAGGTTTGCAAATGGCTTCATTGAACTATTATAAATATTCATGCTTTTGCTTCTGATTTCTGATTTTATTGGTGTTTGTATATTTCTGAAGAAAGAATTTTTAACTGTTTCTAGGGTAGTATTGCAGTCCATAGATGTTTAATCTATTTCTGAATGTGTTCAACCCCTTCTGGAACATGGTAGTATCTAAAACAAGATAATTAAAGGTCAGAGCACCAGAGGTTATAAAGCATTGACAGAGGGAGAAAATAATTTCAGTAATATAGCTGATACACATTTGAAATCAAAAGATAAAGAATGAGAAATAGCTATATGCATTGTACCTGGTCAGGGGTATGAAGTGACCTCAGTTTTTGCTAATTCTAAAAGAACTCTGGTGAGACCAGGCTAGTTGTGGGACTAATTCAGGGGATTTGCCTGTTAAATAAGAGTTCCATAAGATGAGTATTGAAGACCCTCATTTCCAGGATTATAGAGTCCTGGTTCCTACCATTTTTTTTTTTAAATTGTACTTTTTAGATGAAAGTTTACGGAACAAATAGTTTCTCATTAAATAGTCAGTACACATATTGTTTTATAACATTGGTTAACAACCCCACAACATGTCAGCACTCTCCCTTTTCAACCTTGGAGGACCTTTTTTTAATTTTTTTGGTGAAAATGTACATAGCCAAAGTTACACCATTTCAAAAGTTTTTACATGACAATTCAGTGTCATCGATTACATTCTTCCAGTTGTGCTGCTTTTCTCACTCTCCTTTTCCGAATTATTCCATCACGATTGTCTTCAACTCACTGCCCCCTAGGCTTCCCATCAGACCTTTTGAGTTCCTGTTGTCAGTTTGATCTCACATAGATAATTCTTTTTTTTTTGTAACCTTAGATGAAGGTTTACAGAACAAATAGTTTCTCATTAAACAGTTAATACACTTATTGCCCTTTGACAACGGTTAACAACCCCATGACATGTCAACACTGTCCCTTCTCAACCTTGGGTTCCCTATCACCAGCTTTCCTGTCCCCTCCTGCCTTCTAGTCCTTGTCCCTGGACTGCTGTACCTCATTAGTCCTGTTTTGTTTTATGGGGCTGTCCAGTCCCCAGCTGAATGGTAAACCTCAGGAATGACTTCACCACTGAGCTAAAAGGGTGTCTGGGGGCCATACTCTCGGGGTTTCTCCAGTCTCTGTCAGGCCAGTAAATCTTTTCTTTTTTGTGAGTTAAAGTTTTGTTCTACATCCTTCTGCAGCTCTGTCCAGGACCCTTTGTTGTGATCCCAGTCAGAGCAGTTGGTTCATACTATTTTAGCCTTTAATCAACCTCCGTGATAGAGTTGAAGGGAAATAGGCAAGTTGAATAGTACAGTTGCTGATGAGTGACTTTAAACATGGTTTTGGAGGTAGATTTCAGTGTCATATTTGTCTAAATGAGAAAACCATAGCACAGAATTTCTCTTGCCAGATGTAACTTCAATAAGGGTGATGTGTTTAGTAATCTAAATGAATAACTTCCCAATTTTTGCTCTGCCTGTGGACCACTTTGGTCATGCATGCTAACTAATAATTTTATTACTACTCCAAGAGGAGTCATTTAGAATAATTGCTAGATGGCAGTGATTTGTGTCAAATTATATTTCCCTTTTAAATAGGTTAATTTTGTTGATCTATTTAGAATGTGTGAATTTTTTTTAAAGAAACTAAAAAATACTTTCATAGGTAGATTAATTTTATAAAACTTTTTATATTGTACAATGTGAGCATTGAGACCTAAATGCTAAAAACTCATTGAAGTAAAAATTTTCATTTCTCATCTTAAATTTACGAGCAAGACAGGAGAAGAATCTAAAGGCTATAAGGGCACGAGGAATATTTTTCCATAGGGAAAAAGATGACACATTATAAAAATGTGTAAATTATGCAATTTAACCTCTAGGCAGCTTTTCTCTTGCCAATTTTGGCTCACATGATGCGTGATGGAATAACTGCCAGTCGTTTTAAAGAGCTGCAGGAACCAGAGTGTATTATTGTAGCACCAACTCGAGAACTGATCAACCAGATCTATTTGGAAGCCAGAAAATTTTCTTTTGGGTAAGTACATCTAGATTGTCACTGACAAAAAAAAATTCTTTTAAAGAGATTTTTCTCATCTGTTTTGGGAAGAACTCAGTAATAATATACTCACATAATTAGCGTTACTTAATTAAAGTATACTTTTTCATATCTTGCTTATGAGATAACTTGATCTTTTATTTTAAAAATATGCTTATTAAAAGTTGATAATAATAGAGGTAGAAAGAAAATAATGTATTGATATGTTTTCTGGTTATTTTTTATGCATGTTTAAAAAATGAACTTAGAGTGTTCTAATTATTCTCTGTTCTTTTACACATAACTTCATAATATGGGAGACTGCTTATTGCATAATCAGACCTAATTTTTAACAGCTTTAAAATTGTTCATGTCTATGAGTCCTCTTTATTTCCCTATTTTGGGGCAGTTAAGTTGTTGCTAATTTGGGGTTATTATAAGTTAAACTGTGATGAACATCTTGATACATAAAATTTTTGTATTTTTGTTTTTTTAGTATTTTCTAAGAATAAATGATTATAAGTTTTAATGTTAAAGGGTATGAACTTATTTTAAAGCTTTCACCAGTTTACATTTTTGCCACCAGTGTATGAGAATGACAGTTTCACTATACCCTTTGCCAGTATTTGGTATGTATTAGTTATCTGTTGCTGCTTAACAAATTCTTCAGAACTTTGTTGCTGAAGACAATAATCATTATCTCACAGTTTCTAGAGGTCAGGAATTATGTAAGAGCTTAGCTGAGTGGTTCTGGCTTAGGGTTTCTCATGAAATTGCAGACAAGATCTGTCGGCTAGGATTGCAGTCATCTGAAGGCGTGACTGGGCCTCTCCATGAGGATGCTTGAATGTCGCCAGGAAATGGCAATTGGCCTCTCCTAGATTGAATGACAACTGAGATAGAGCAAGGAGGGGGCTGCAATGGCTTTTATGAAATAGTCTCAGAAGTCCCACATTGTCACTTCTGCCATCTTATGTTTATTAGATCCAACTCACTAAATCTAAATCCTCCCACTTGCAAATGGTAGCTGTTTTTAATTAACAGCGTATCTTGGAGGTCATGCTTGATCTAGAACTGTAGTTCCTTCTTTTTATAAATGTATAGTATTTCTTTGAATGGGTATACTGTAATTTAAGTCCTCTATTGGTAGACAATTAGGTAGTTTTCAATCTTTTGATACTAAAAATAATGGTGGTAATAAATATCCTTGGATATTCATCTTTGCCCATTTGTGGAAACACATCTAAAGGGTAAATTTCTAGATGTGAATTTATTGGGACAAAGGATAAATTTTAAAATTTAAACAGAGACTTTAAAATTGCAAAAGAGTTTATATCAATTTACCCTCTTGAGTGCCAGTTTCCCTAAAGCCTGGCTAGCATGGTATTATCACACTTGGGGGAAACGTCATCTTTGTCTTCATTTGCCTTCTGTTTTAAAGTAATGTTGAACTTCTTTAATATTTAAAAGCTATTTGTATTTTTTAGGAACTATTTGTTCATGTCTTTGGCCTATTTGTGTGTGTGTGTGTGTGTGCGCGCGTGTGTGTGTGGGGGGGGGATGCTGTTTTTCATAGTTTTTGAAGATCCCTTTATCAGGTTGCAAAATATTTTCTCCCAGTTTGTCTTTTTTTTTTTTTTAAATTAACATCCTGCATTTATATGGCACGTTTGTCACAGTTTATCCTGTATTGATAGATTACTATTAACTAAAAGCCATAGTTTACATTAAGGTTCACTCTTTGTGTTGTACAGTCTTATGAGTTTTGACAAATGCATAATGTCATATGTCTACCATTATAACATCATACAGAATAGCATGCCCTGTGTTCCACGTATTCATTCTTCCTCCTTTTCCCTGAGCCCCTGGCAACCACTGTTCATTTTACTGTCTCTGTAGTTTCACCTTTCCCAAAATGTCATATATTTGGAATCATACTGTATGTAGCTTTTCCAGACTCACTTATTTCACTTAGCAGTATGTATTTAAGGTTCTTCCATGTCTTTTTGTAGCTTGATAGCTCATTTCTTTTTATAGCTGAATAATACTCCACTGTATGGTTGTACTACAGTTTTTCTGTTTACCTACTGAAGGACATCTTGGTTGCTTCCAGTTTGTGGCAATTAAAAATAAAACTGCTGTAAATATTCATGTGCAGGTTTTTATGTGGACATGTGTTAACTCCTTTAGGTAAATATCTAGGCATGCGATTGCTAGATTGTGTGGTAAGTCTGTTTAGCTTCGTAAGGAACTGCCAAACTATCCTCCAAAGTGACTGTACCGTTTTGTTGTATTCCCACCAACAGTGGATGAGAGTTCTGGTTACTCTACATCTTCAACAGCATTTGGTATTGTCAGTGTTTTGGGTTTTAGCCATTTTAATAGGTATGTGTTAGTAATCTCTTTATTGCTTTTCTTTGCAATTTCCTAATGACATATGATGTTGTAACCATCCTTTCATATGCTTATTTGCCATCTGTATATCTTCTTGTGGTGAGGCATCTGTTTGGATCTTTTGACCATTTTTTTATTGGCTCTGTTAGTTTTCTAACTGTTGGTTTTAAGAGTTCTTTGTGTATTTGGATACAAGTCCTTTATCAGATGGCAATATTTTCTCCTAGTCTGTGGCTTGTCTTTTCATTGTCTTAACAGTGTCTTTCACAGAGCGTACCTGGGATGAATTGCACTTGGTCATGGTGTATAATCCTTTTTATACACTGTTGGGTTTGATTTGCTAGCATTTTGTTGAGAATTTTTACATCTCTGTTCATGAGAGATACTGGTCTGTAATCTTCCTTCCTAGTAATGGCTCTGTCTAGTTTTAGTGTTAGAGTAATGCTCGCCTGATACGATGAGTTAGAAAGTGTTCCCTCCTCTTCTATTTTTTGGACGAGTTTGAGAATAATTGGTATTAATTCTTTAAATGTTTGGTAGAATTCACCAGTGAAATCATCTGGGCCTGATGTTTTCTGTTTTGGAAAGTAACTAATTTTTGGTTCAATTTCTTTCATAGATGTAGGCCTGTTTAGATTATCTATTCCTCCTTGTGTCAGTTTTGGTAAATTGTGTCTTTCAAGGAATTGGTCCATTTCATCTAAGTTATCAAATTTGTGGGCATAGAATTGTTCATGTATTCATTAACCTTTTAATGTCCATGGGATCACTTGTGATGGCCCCTTTCATTTCTAATACTAGTAATTTGTATCTTCTTTCTTTTCTAGGCTAGCCTGTGTAGAAGTTTTGCCTTTGGACAATTTTATTGATCTTTTCAAAGAACCAGCTTTTGGTTTGGTTGGCTTTCTCTACTTCTGTTTCCTCTTTCATTGATTTCTGCATTGATTTGTATTACTTCTTTTCTTCTGCTTACTTTGGATTTAATTTGCTCCCTTTTTTGAATTTCCTAAGGTGGAAACTTAGATTTCATTTTCATTTTAGTTTGAAGTATTTTAAAATTTCTCTTGAGACTTCTTTGACTCGTGCTATGTATAAATGTGTTGCTTAATCTCTAAATATTTTGAGATAGTCATATTTCTGTTACTGATTTCAAGTTTAATTTCAAGGTAGTATGAGAGCAGATTTTGTATGATTTCTAATAATTTAAATTTGTTAAGGTGTGTTTTACGGCTCAGGACGTGGTCTGTCTTGGTGAATGTTCAGTGTGAGCTTGAGTCTTTTAGTGCTGACTGACTTGTGATCTTCACAAGTGCTTCAGAGCTTTTTAAAAAAATTTCACTTCTTAGCTGAAACAGAAAGGCTCGAGGGGGTTGCAGCTGGATATTTCACTTCCTCCAGGTCCAAGGCTAAAGGGGGTTGGAGTTGGGTAATTCCCTTCCCCCCACGGAGGCTAGAGGGGGCTGGAATTGGTTCCATCCCACCATGCCAGTTATGCTCCAATAAAGACCACGTTGGTTAGCCTCTAGTAAAGTAATTCCCTGTGGGGGCAGGTTGTTGTTAAGGAGAACCAAGCACTATTTCAAAATGGTTACTTTTCCTGTCCCGTAAGAAGCACAGAAGCATGAGGGGATTTTTCGCAGAGCTTCACAGTAAGAAACTGGTGGGGCACCTAGGGGTAAAACTCAGGAAAATATGAGGGCCTCCCCTAAGACTGGGCCCTCAGGATTTATCATCTCTTAGCCTAGTACATGCTTAATCTCCGGTTGGTTACTCTTCTTTAAGTGTTTCTACCTGATGCTGGATTTAGCTGAAATAGTTTCTGCTCTCTGTAAGCAGTGATTCTCTGTATCAGCCTGCCTGTTTTCCAGCTTTTGGAGTAGTAGTTTGCCCTGCGACCTCAATTCTTTGATGGATCTAAGAAGAGTAGTTGATTTTTACTTTTTCAGTTTTTTTCTTGTTGTGTAGTTGTCATTTGTTTTTGACTTCTTTCTGGGAAGAATTTTTTTTTAGGTAATTATGTTCATTTTTTCCTTATGGATTTTGTTTTGTATCTTGTTAGAAACAAGTGCCTAATTTTCAGATAGCTAGAAAATGATAATTATTTTTCTTGTCAATAGGACTTGTGTAAGAGCTGTTGTTATCTATGGGGGAACCCAGTTGGGACATTCAATTCGACAGATAGTACAAGGCTGTAATGTATTATGTGCTACACCTGGGAGACTGATGGATATCATAGGTAAAGAAAAGGTAGGCTCTAGAGTGATAAGAAAATTGTGGGATTGATTAATAATTTTTTGATATGGGAAAGGGGAAGAATGGGATAAGAAAGAAAGGTACTATTAACATTTGTTAGAGCACCGTTTATATGTTAGACCCCATCAGATTCTTTGAATAAATTCTCAAAATAATCCCACCAGGAGATAATGAATATTTTCCCTTTTATACTTGAGAAAACAAACTTAGTGAGATTACCTGATTTAATTAATTACCTCAGTTAACTCTAGTAAGGGATAGAGCTAGGGTTAGATTCTGGATGCCTGATTCCAGAATCCATATTCTTTGTCTTATGCCGCATAGCACTGAGAGAAAATGCAATAAAGACTTTTACCTAGTTTCATATATGCTTTGATAAAGTAGTTGTTTTTTCCTGGAAAAAGTTTCTGTGGTATCAGTAATTTTGTCTCCTGTTTAATCATGGGAGTGATGTTAACTAGGCTTGTTAATTTTTTCTGAGTCTTTAAGAAGAGATTTTTTTAGGTCTTCTAATTTAGGTAGTAACATACCAGATTATTTATTACATCCTTAAATCCATACTTTAAGTTCACTTTAAATGAACCTTACTTGATTTTTTTAGGCCCTTGTCTAAGGGATTACTCAAACATGCTCTTTTTGTATAAGGCATCTTTATTAGGATACTCATTAAGAGTATACAGAGAAATCTACCTTGCTATCTCAGTGAACATCTTCCATGGTGGATCCAAAGTCACTTATCTTCTTTTTGTAAACGTGTGCTTCTATTTATAGCAGTAAGTGTTTGTGCAGAGGTAAGAGAAGTTTCCTAGTTGTTCCTGAGTGACTAGAGAATGGACAATATATTAAGGGTGTGAAGGGGTTAGAAAAAATTTATCAGTTATAGACACTTGAATATATCATACTGTTAGGAGATTTTGTTTCTTACATTAAAGCATCTGATTTTATCAGATAACACAGTCTAGATCTATAGTGTCCAAAACGGTAGCCGCTAGGTACATGTGGCTATTTAAATTAAAAATAATATAAAATTAAAAGTTCAGTTCCTCAGTCACACTAGCCACATTTCAAATGCTTAACAGTTACATCTGACTAGTCGATACCATGTTGGTCAGTGCAGATACAGAACTTTTATTGTCGTTGCAGAGAGCACTATTGTGTATTGCCGATCTAGGTGTTTTGGTTTCTTTCAGCCTTAATTTTAAAAAGTCTTATAGCATTAGAGAAAATTGAGAACTCAAATCAACAATAATACTATTATCTAAGCATAATAATTCTCATCATTTTTTACATTGATTACTAGTTTTTGACCTTTAAAGAATATTTTGATAGTTGGATTTGTAGAGAATAGTTTAATGTATTAACTAGTATGCATTTTCTGTTCTAACCCTTGAAAATATTCTGAAAGATTGGTCTCAAACAAGTCAAATATTTAGTTTTGGATGAAGCTGATCGCATGCTGGATATGGGTTTTGGGCCAGAAATGAAGAAGTTAATTTCCTGCCCAGGAATGCCATCGAAGGAACAGCGTCAAACTCTTATGTTTAGTGCAACTTTTCCAGAGGAAATTCAAAGGTAAATTTTTTTCTTCTTAAACATAATTTGGGTATATACATAAATACCTTTATGAAAGGTGAAGCAATGTGAATATCCTGTTTTCAATAGATTTATTTTTTAAAAAGATTTTAACATAGATATTTTAAAAAAAATGTATTCCTAAAACATTTTATCAGTTTGTAATTGTGTTTCTTCTTTATTCCTGGTTTACATTAGCATCACATGTTGTTAAAAATGTGTGTATCTACATCTACTCCTCACTTACAGACTATCTTTTTATCTGACATTCGCATTTACGACAATAGTAAAAAAAATCTACTATCTGACTATTTTTAGCATTAACAAGGCAGCGGCATGGCAGCAATGACTGAGGAGTATTCCCCCCACCCCTCAACAGCCTCCAGGAAGCTGGGCCACGCTGCGCAGAGTCCTCTACTCCCTCCTGCCAGAAGGGTGTTGCATCCAGCTGCTGCATGGGGCTGGCCTCCAGGCAGACTGTGCAAGCAGTACTGAGCCAGCCGGCACCTGTTCTGGGTTCCCAGCTCCTATGAAACCTGAGGTCCAGCAGCTCATAATTGTTGTGGGCTGGGAAGGGAGGAAAGAGAGAAAAGAAAGAGGCATTGGGGAGGGTGTTTGGAAGAAATGTGTGTGAGTTAATGACCAAACTGGGCCTGAAGCCCCCGCCTCAGTAGGGCCACGTGCACGGCCAGGCTCGCAGCACCCTCGCAGGAAGCCCTGAGCCTTGGTGACTTGCCAGGCCCAGAGGGCAGAGCATGCTTCTGGATCATGAACACAGGGCTTGCAAGAGTGGAGATGGAGCCCTGGAGGTGGCCGCACGAGGAAGTCTGACCCAGCACAGGAGAACAGTGAAGCCGTTAAGCCTTGGGCCCTTCAGTCATACCTGGCTTTATCTAGTTTTGTCTCCTCCAAGCCTCCTCCTCCATGGAGGAAGGAATAATCCATAACTGGACTTGTCACAGTGATGAGCACATCAGTAAACCTTAGCTGTTATTAATTCTATAATCACATTTTTTAAATAAAAAAAGTCAGACAAATGGATGGTCTGAAAACAGAAGAAAAAATCCATTTTTACATAACGCCAATTTTTGTGTAATGACGTGGTCTTCGGAACCTAACCGTGTCAATAAGTGAGGAGTGTATGTATTTATATGCATATAACTATATACGTATATACCAAAAAAACCAAATTTGTTACTACTGAGTTGATTCTGACTCATAGCGACCCTGTCGTGACCCTATAGAACAGAGTAGAACTGCCCCATAGGGTTTCCAAGGAGCGGCTGGTGGATTTAGATTGCTGACTTTTTGGTTAGCAGCCTGAGCTCTTAACCACTGCGCCACCAGAGCATACATATATTTACATTATGCATATATATTTCTGCTTCTCTCACCATGGTGAGTTCCTCTGGGTCTAGAGAAATATTTTTGTCTTTGTAGCAAGTATCTAGCTCTGATATAATAAGTGCTTGCTAAATGAAGTTATTTTTATTATTATGGCTTCTCTTCAAACCTAAATTTACAGAGCTTGGGAGAATTGGGCCTTGGGTAGAAAATTCACATACCAATTGTTGACAGATTTGAGAATCATACTATACCATGTGGTCTGGTGAATTCAGAGATTAAGAATAACACATCCCTGATAGGATGGTGTCTCCTCTTCTTGCCTGCTGGTCACTTGGCACAGGAAACCTTAAGTGCCTAGGCAGCAACTGTGGAATATTGTTCAGTAGGACTCTTGGCTATTTTCTTTATTGTAAGTGTTTTCTCTTTGGGAACCGGGACCTCTAAATCTGCAGAACCTAGTGTTGTCAGCAGGCTGGGAAGCATGGATTTCCCTACTGGGCCACTGGGAGTGATAATAAGTGAGACACTTTTGCTTCCATCCCTTGGCCAGACCCATGCACCATATAAAGATCTCTGTTTCAAAGAGCATACTGCGTCCTGTAGGATGATGCCCCGTTGTTACAGATTGAATTGTGTTCCCCAAAAATGTGTGTCAGCTTGGCTAGACCATGATTCCCAGTATTGTGTGATGGTCTACAATTTTGTCATCTGATGGCGATTTTCCTACATGTTGTAAATCTTACGTCTATGATGTTGATGAGGTGGGATTAGAGGCAGTTACGTTAATGAGGCAGGACTCAATCTACAAGATTAGGTTGTGTCTAAGTCAATCCCTTTGGAGATATAAAAGACAGAAGCGAGCAGAGAGGACGGGGGACCTCATACGAGCAAGAAAGGAACACTGGGAGCAGAGCGTGTCCTTTGGACCAGAAGTTCCTGCATGAGAAGCTCCTAGACCAGGGGAAGATTGATGATAAGGACCTTCTTTCAGAGCCAACAGACAAAGCCTTCCCCTACAGCTGGCACCCTGAGTTTGGACTTCTAGCCTTCTAGACTGTGAGAATAAATTTCTTTTTGTTAAAGCCATCCACTTGTGGTCTTTCTCTTACAGCAGCACTGGATAACTGAGACACCCATCGCCTCCAAGCTAGCCATGTTCCTTCAGCTGACTGTTTCAGTGTTCTGTCAGGCTGACAGCTTCTGGGTGGTATGGATCCCATGGTTATGGGCCAGCTTGCTTGCTGCTTCAAACTTGGAAGACTTTTCTAAGTAGGCATCATTTAATCTATTCCCTGCCACTGTGTCTTGTGAAAGATACTATAAAACCACTTTGCACACTTCTTGGAATTTAGTTAAGTTTTCATTGTTGTAACACCAGATTGTAATTATTTTATATCTAACTATATCCTATTGCATCTCACATACTTTGGACATGTTATCAGGAGGGATCAGTCCTTGGAGAAGGACATCATGCTTGGTAAAGTAGAGGGTCAGTGAAAAAGAGGAACGCCCTCAACGAAATGGATTGACGCAGTGGCTGCAACAGTGGGCTCAAGCATAATGATTGTGAGGATGGCGCAGGACCAGGCAGTGTTTTGTTCTGTTGTACGTAGGGTTGCTGTGAGTCGGAACTGACTCAGTGGCACTTAACAACAACACCTTACTTGATGTTGTATAAAAACTTCAGAGGCAGACACCATCATGTTCATCCTTGTACTCCCAGTACTTTGTACCCCTGAATATTTTAGTGAATGAAAAGGGTGATGAATAATTAAGAATTTCAGATGATTTCAAGGTGTGTGCCTATGTGAGAAGGTGCTTGACTTTAGAAGGAGGTATATAAAGAAGGTTTTTCTTTTGTGGGAAGACAGCAGGTGAGGTGAAGGAAGGAGTGTTTTGTTAAGATCCTGGATATGCTGAGTTTGAGCTGTTTTCATAACATTCTGTCAGGCAGCTAGAAAATAAGGGAGAAAGGAGCCCTGGTGGCACAAACGGTTAAGCGCTCAGCTGCAAACCGAAAGGTTAGAGATTTGAACCTACCCAGTGACTCTGCTGGGAGAAAGACCTAGTGATTTGCTCCCATAAAAATTACAGCCTAGAAAATCCTGTGGGGCAGTTCTTTGTCATGAGAGATCACTATGAGTTGAAATTGATTCGACGCTACCTAACAACAATTTAGGGGAGAGAAGGAGGATCGAAGGTTGATTTGGGCCTTCCCTGTTACCCCTATAAACTCAGCTCTGTAATTGGTGATTTTTTTCCCCATGTTTCTGGATGATCTAAAGCAGGGCTTCTTAGTTGTACGCTGTTGATGAGTTATGTTTGTCAAAATGTTGATTCCCTCAATCTTTGGAGTGGGCATGCACAGCCTGGTACGGCCTGTCCCATACATTCTTTACCTCTTATCCTATTTGTTTGCCCATTTGTGCTATACAGATATCATTTTCTATGTGTGTCATGACGTGAAAAGCACTGACCTACTATGATTTTCTAATTGTTCCTTTGAAGTATAGTAATTTAATAGGTGTTACTTTCAGAAAATGCCACCTAGTAATAATATACGCAAAAGCAATGAATAAAGAAAATAATTTGTATGTACATAAAAGCAGTGAATGAAGAACAGCATTTGTGCCATAGGCTTGCATTTCAGTTTTTAATAAAATTTCCTGTTTGTTGAAGTCTCATACTTTATTTCAGCACAATTTTTATTCTATACAAATTTTATATAGTTTTGGATCACTAGGAAATCCTCTTGAAATTACTGTCTCTGTATTTGACACCTCTTTACTGGTAGTTATGTATTTAGCAAAACCTTAACATTTTGTACTTATTTTTAAAAATAATACTTGGATGATATAAGTAACCACCTTATCTTATTATAGGTGTTGTAATCACTTTCTAATTAACACTGAAGTAACACTTGCAGGAATTCAGTAAACATTGTGAGTATTAATGGAGGAGGATAAGTTAAGGAATAATCTTTTGTCTTTCAAGGTTGGCTGGGGAGTTTTTAAAGTCGAATTATTTATTTGTTGCTGTTGGACAAGTGGGTGGAGCATGTAGAGATGTTCAGCAGACCATTCTCCAAGTTGGCCAGTACTCAAAAAGAGAAAAACTTGTCGAAATTCTACGAAACATAGGTATCTTTATATTGATATAATTATTTCTTGTTATGATTCTGATTTTTTTAAATGACTAATTTTTTATCATTACTAGTTTTATTAACTGTAGCCTGACACTTCCATGAAACTTTTCTTAACATTACACAGGAAACAGTAAATAAAAAAAAAAAAATGCGAAAACTTCAGTGTATAAAGAAAGAGGTAGGATTAAATAGTACAGCGATATAGTAGTTTAGGTTTCTGGTGCATTCTTTTATGCTACATCTGTAAGGGAAAATGAAGAAGAGAAAATAAAATTGCTAATACTGTAGAAGTTCTTATGAGAAGTTTTTAAAAACTGCAAGTCCAAGTTAATTACTTCATTCAGTAATTTTTATGTGGACACACTTAAACAAGGTTTGAAGTAATATTTCATGGTCTTATGGCTTATAGTACTGAGACAAATTTTATTTTAATTATTTGAATAATCTCTTGCCAGTAATCTCAAAAGGAGATTCCTCAGCTCATTTAGAATTCTTAGGGGACAGCTGAGAGGTAGTATGATTGCTGTTGAGATTCCTGGCAAAGATCAAGATGGAGCAAAAAACAAACTGTCTTAATGTTGTCTGCAGTAATAACCAAAGAATAAGGAAATGATTTTAAAAGGAACAATGCCTGAATCAGTGACCTTAAAGCAGGCCAACAGCTTAGTAAACATTCAGTGAAAGTTCATAAAACAAATGTAGCTCAGGCAGGTATGCACGGAACTACGGAAAATGGGGCTAAAATAGTTATGTGTTGTGATCAAATGACAGTTTTAAAAAATGACTAATGAATTGTTTGGTGTGAGTTTTAATAAGTTTATTTCTTCTTCCTCTAAAGCTCTTTTCTAAAAGGTTTTATGATCCAATTGTCTGTGTAAATTGTGTATAAATGTACTAGTTCTTTCTCCTTCATAAATTTTGGTGAAAATAAGAATTTGAGACTTAGTTATAACAGTATTTAGCTAAAAACTATTACAGCAGAATTATTTTTTCTTTTGGAAAATTGGAGCTTGAGAAATTTTAATAGTTTGCTTCATCAAATGTTTCAAAATATATATTAATGACATATAAAATCAAAATAATAATAATTGTTGGCCACATACTGTTCTAATTGTTTTCCATGTGAATACATTTAATTATCAAAACAACCTTATAAGTGGTGGTGTTATGCCCATTTTAGGGATGAGGAAACTGAAATACAGGGAGGTCAAGTAACTTGCTGAGTATAAACTGAAGCAGAAAAAAAATTTAAAAAACACTATAGTTTTGCTGAAGTTAGAGTGTCTTTCTAGTGTAATCATCTTTCAAACTTTTGTATATGAATTTGTGGAATAAAGTTCATTTTGAGAATAATCCTAAGGAAGAGAGTTTTTCAAAAGTACTGGTTGAAAGATCAGTGTATGAGCACTATTGGTATACTTCTGTGTTATTTTAACTGTGTTAAATTTTTATAAGTTTAGGATTCATAGTTCTAGTAATTGTTTCCTTCTACTTTAAATGGAATATCGGTCTGGTAAATCCTCAAATTTTGTATATATTTTTGTTCATGTAATTTATCTCCTTTTCTGCTGTCTAGCTTAACTCCACTAGCTGTTTTCTCTTTGCCTTTAAAATGCATAGATTTGATTACTTCAGAGTAGTATAACTAATTACATCTTTATTATTTTAATTTTTTTAAATAAACAACTGTTAGAAATTTTATTTAGCTCGCTAATTACCCAGGGCACCAGTAAAATGTTACAGTCAGTTCAAAAGAGAATTCAAAGAACACTTACATATAGTCTACCAGCAGTGCTAAAATTAATTTACAAATTAATGTAAAACTGGTCAATATCCACAAGGCAGTGATCAATTATGTTTCAGAGAAAACTTTATTTGCATTTCTGTTGAAAAGAATTATTTTAATGGCTATCCTTTGCTTACTACGGAGTTATACAATAAGAAAGACAATAAAAAGCACAGATAACCCCAAAGGGTTATCTTTTTGTTCAAGTCTTTCACAATTTTTCCTGGCAGCCTATATTTCCTTGTGATCATAATAATCTCAGAGGTAATTCTTGATCACAAATAAAGGCTGGTCTCATTATATTTGGCCTGTTTATTTGCATAGGTGCAGTAAGAGTGTTCATTAACAATCTAGGCCTCCTTGAATTTGTTTTCCAAATCTAGAGCCATAACATTCAACATTTACTAAAGTCGCAAAATTAATTTTTCTTACTGTTTTCAGAAGGAATCTCAGATTGGATTTTTAAAAGACTCTATTTACTATCCCAACAATAGAAAACTAAGCCTGAGAAATCTCTCCTGCAGATTTCATCTGTAATACCTAGAAATTTGAGTGAATTTCTTTTCTTCCTGAGGTCCCCCAAATTCCCTAGGGTTCCTGGCCTGCCAGGAAGTGGCCTTCCTTACGGCCTCTGAGACTGGGCCCTGTAAGTAAGGTACCACGCGCATTTACTTGGGAGGTCTTTGTAGGCGTTTGCTCCATAAAGAAAGCCAACCTTGTTCCTTAAAAGTGTCTGATCCTACCTTCTGTACTATACTCAAATATGACATTCTAGTTAAGACATTAGTTGCACAGTCAATTTATCCAATGATAACCTAGTAAAAAGGGGAGGACAGATTATTATTGAACTGATACAGATAACTATATTACCATGAAAAGTAAGGAGACTTAGTAAGAGTTTCTGAATTTAGGGTGGGTTGTATGTCAGTGAGAAATGAGATCAGATACTATTTAAAAATGTTTCCTTTTAGTTTACAAAAGTAGAGTTATAAAAACAGCGTGGGGGCAATGTCTGACCTCTTCTAACTTTACAAAGGGGAAGGAAAATCAAGATCAACAGCCCAAGGTCAGACACGCCTCCTCTCTCCACCACCTTTACCAATTCTGACACCAGCTGACCCTCCCATGGCACTCTCTACTTCTCTGCTGGGTTTAGTAGTTCATTGCAGTGGCCACACAGAACTCACAGACAATACTTAACAATTACGAGGTTTACTAGGGAAGTTTAACAGGTTACAGTTCAGGTTCGCGAATGTTCAGGATACAGTTCTTCCCTCAGGACAGCCTCTTCCCAGCCATGCTCACTTGTATGCCTCTCTCTGACCCTTGGCCTCTGCCCTGCTCAGACAAGTGTTACAAAGCTCTTTTAGCTCTGCCAATAAGTGCCCAGAGGCACCCTACTCCACCAGTAAGCCTCCACCCAAAGGCACTCAACTTAATTGCTCCATGAGCCAGGAAGCCCACTGCACCATCTTCTGCTGATCTCTCTTGCTGGTCTCTCCTGCTGCTCTTTCTTGCCACTGCTTCTCACTGTCTTCAGTGTTACAGTTCTCTTCCTGGGTCCAGCAGCTTCTCGCCACAGGCATCCTGGGTTCAAAGGATGTGTTTATCCACTCCTGGCTGTTCTTCCTCTGTAGTAGTGTGATCCTCTCTCTGCCCTGGAATTGGCTCTCTTTTAAGGCAAAACTGATGACCAGTCCCCTTGGTGGGCCACAGTTGCCTTATTTGCACAGTCCTACTCAATCACTTGGGTGGGAGTTACAAGATCATGGCTAGAAAGGCCACATAAAAGCGATCCATCACACCATAAAGAGTCTACTAAATTGGTATGGGTTTCAGATAGCTTAAGAAAATAGAACATTTAAATAACATCAACGGTATTCCAAATGACCACAATAAAATTTCCCGTATCAATTCATCCAGTCCTTATGTAATTGTTTCATTGGATCTGTTAGCAATCTACTTTCATGATACCATCTGCTTCTAGACTAAAAAGAGTTCTAGAGATCTGCTCAGTCTACTGATATGGTTCAGTCTTAGAAAGGTAAAAGCAAAAGAGTTGTCAGAGGAGAGTCAACACTTGATTAGTATAGGATCATGGATGCCTGAGAAATAATATTTGGTATTACTTTATTAAAGTGATGATACAAAGCATCTAAAAATAAATGTAGATAGTGACATGGTTGTAAAACAAAACAAAAAAACCATAGCTCTTTCGTAAATGAGGAACATTTGTTCTTTGCTCCCCCCCCCACCTTAAATAAAGACAGTAAAGTCAACAGAATCTTTACTTTCTAGGCTGATTACACAGAAGGTGAAGAATAACCTTTCATATTATGGGTGAAGGCAGTAAACAGTAAATCAAGAAAGTCAATTCCACTTATATTTAGTGAACTTTGCTAATATGTTAGCATATTTCATAGTTTATTTTCAGACTTGGGTCTTACAAAAGCAAATAAAGTTCACTTTCCAAGTTTTGTCCTTCATTGTGCTTTGTCATATTTTGAAACAAACTGACATTTTACTTGAGGACTAAGTGGGTCCCTAATACCCACTCAAAAGGTCCATGAGGTAAATATATATATATATATATGATTTATTTTAATATGCAATACTTTAAAAATTTCTCAGTTTTAATTTTTAATATGGTAAACATCAGTAGTTATAACCCATATAATAATAACTCTTCGGGATCATAATAATTTTTTAAGAGTTTAAAGGAGCCCACAAACCAAAAAGTTCTGAGAGTCCCCGCTTTAGGAAAAAACTACTCTTTTTCCCCAGAAAAACAAAAGCACAGTTTGTATTTCTCTGTCACTATCACACCTAGTATATACTGTCTTAGCCATTTATAGAGGGGAGGAGGACCTTGTGACAGGTTTGGAACTACTACCAGTTGGCAGGGAGTGGACAATTGAGAAATAACTGTACACAAGCGTTTTAGCAGATTACCAGAGCTCATGAACTTTCTACACGATTTTCTACACCGCACACATCCCTTTTACGCTTTGTTAATTAACATGATTCAAAGACAATAGCCTCTCTATAGCATACACCAATTACTAGAGAAGGGTGAGTGAAAATGAGGAAAACTCAATGAGATGGAGTGACACAATAGTTTCAGTAGTGGACTCATATCAAAGATCATGAAGATGGTGCAGGACCAGGCATTTTTTCATTCTGTTATACGTAAGGTTGCCATGAGTCAGAGCAGACTTGATGGCAACTAACAGCAACAATAACAACATTGATTACAGTCTTCCCCATCTCAGTTTATGGTAGTTCCAGTCTTCAGGTTACTTAGGCACAAAATCTTGGAGTCATCCTTGATTTTTTTTTTCTTTAACTTCATGTCTGATAACGTTAACAAAATCCTTTGACTCTATCATCAAAGTATATCCAGAATCCAGTAACTGCTCAGTGAAAACAAAGATCACATCATATCACTTCTCAAAATCCAATGGCTTCCCTTCTCAGAGTAAAGTTCTTTCAGTGGTCTTCAAGGTTCTATATGCTATGGCCTCCATACTGTGCCTAGCCACACATTCCTCATTACTGTTCCTTACCTGTGCCTCCTGGCCTTTGTACTTGCTTTTCCTCTTCTCAGAATGTAGTGGCCACATGGGGCCCTCTTTTCTTTTTTTTTTTGAGCACATCAAGAACACTCATGCCTGAGAGCCGTTGCACTCATTTTCTCTGCCTTTTCCCACATATCTGCATAGCTGACTCTTTTGCTTTATTCATATCTCTGTTCAGATATTAATCTGCTAATTAGAGAAGTTACCCTATCTAAAATAACCTTCTCTGAATCCTTTATCCTGTTGAATTTTTCCTTTTTAGGACTTGGTACATAATATTTGTTCATTTCCCTCCCCACAGTGAGAGCAGGGGCTTTGTTTTACTGCTGTATTTCCAACATCTAGAAGCGTGACTGGCATCTAGTAAGCACTAAATATTTGTTGAATAAATGAATGAAGTGAGCTTATGGGAGGATGGGGGGAGATCCTGTTATGAACACTAGCACATTTTTTTTAATTAAGGCTATGGATTCTCGTCTTTTCTAACATTTTGTAGGAAAATCTCCTTTGTAGAAAAATTGCTGGTCCATGCTTGAATTTCTACTAGTTAAATACTTCAATAAATATTTCTTAATGAGCTAAGACCCTGGGATAAGACAATCATTTAGTTTTCTTCATATGTAAGATACTTCAGAGACGTAGGGGATTGAATTAAGAGGTAATGTTAGAACGTGGAATATTACCTTGGGTAATCAGGCAGAATGATGGATTGGTTTATCCTGGGAGGTGGAGAGCAAAGGCATTTATAGAGGGAAGGAAGACCCCGAGACAGATTTGGAACTACTAACAGTTGGCAAGTAGATATCATTTGCCTTTTTCTAAGTTTCTACTTTCCTGGTGTTGGCCTGGGAAAGGGACAGACGAGTGAACTTTTTAGTCCTTAAACTAGGAAAACAGTCTTTATCTCTTTATCTTTGACATTCAACCATTCAGGAAATATTTGAGTCCTTATTACAAACCAGGCCTGGCTATGGGTACTGGGAGTACAATGGTGGACAGGGCAAGGTTTCCTGCTTCTCCCCACAACCCCCCCTTTTTTTTTCCTTTTCTTAATTTTAATGTTTGAATTTTAATCATTGTGTTTTATTGTTTTGTAGGTGATGAAAGAACTATGGTCTTCGTTGAAACTAAGAAAAAAGCAGATTTTATTGCAACCTTTCTTTGTCAAGAAAAAATATCAACTACAAGTATTCATGGGTGAGTAGATTTAATGTGATTTCCTAGTGGAAAAATTGCTTCTATTTGGCATTTGTTAAGAAGTACCAGTATATGTGACTAATATGATATAGTCCTAGGATTAGGATTCAGATTCTCTCAAGATCAAAACTGTTATTGTGCACCTTCATTCTTAGTTTTTAAGCACTAAGTGGCAGGGATAGGGGAGTTAACGGTCTGCCTTAGACTCCTCATCATCAGGAGGGTAACTGCTAAAGAGATCTCACTTAAGAATCTCTTTGGTTCTTAGATCTAAGTTTTTTCCGTGCTGAATCCAGTCTTTTGGATGCCTTGACTTTTTTTTTATTGGTGTGCTTAAAAATGTCATATTAAAACAACTGTATTGATACTTCACTAGTGGATCTAAAATATTAATTACTGAATTGTAGAATTCTGAAATTATACTTTTAAAAAATACTTATTTTTTGAGAAAACATTCTAATCAAGTATTTGTATATTTTTTGTCAAGACTGGAAGACATAGAGATTGTTAATAGGTAGGAGTTGATGTTTATCATACTTGAATTTGTATTCTGGCTCTACATATTAGCTGTTACCTCTTCTACCAAAACAAAACAAATAAACAAACAAAAACCTCGAAGTATTATTATGAGGATTAAATAAGATTATGGCTTGAAAGGATTTAGGATAATACTTGGTATGTAAGAAGTAGGCATTAATGTTAAATGTCACTGTTTTTGCTGTTATTAAAAAGAAATTGTATGTTGAACTTTAATAATTCTCTTTAATGGTTTCTTTACTTTCTTTTTCTCCAAGTGATCGGGAACAGAGAGAGAGGGAGCAAGCTCTTGGCGATTTTCGCTGTGGAAAGTGCCCAGTTCTTGTTGCCACATCAGTAGCTGCCAGAGGCCTGGATATTGAAAATGTTCAACATGTTATCAATTTTGATCTTCCTTCTGCCATTGATGAATATGTTCATCGAATTGGGCGTACTGGTCGTTGTGGGAATACTGGCAGAGCTGTTTCCTTTTTTGATCCTGAATCAGATAGCCATATAGCACAACCTCTGGTGAAAGTACTGTCAGATGTAAGTTTTAAATTTTAAAAACTGACTGGATAGTGTTTTTACCTTATCATTGAAAGTAGACATTTATGCATATGTATGTTCAGGAAAAGTAAATTGTTCCAGTCGTAGAGACTGTATTATGCATGTTGTATATGAAATTATTATTATTTTTTAAGGCACAACAGGATGTCCCTGCTTGGTTGGAAGAAATTGCCTTTAGTACATACGTTCCTGGCTTCAGTGGTAGTACAAGAGGAAATGTCTTTGCATCAGTTGATACTCGAAAGGTTAGTTTAGGGTGAAAATTCAGATCTTGGCTTCCAGTTAATTTTTATAAATGTTGTGCTTAACATTGTTAAGTAGCTATAATAGTCAATAATTTATCTAAACCATTATTTTCATTCCTGGAAAGTAGCTACTTGAATATTTCTTTAAAATTTCATGTATAGATGTATATTTTGAAGCCCTGGTGATACAGTGGTTAAGAGCTATGGCTGCTAACCAAAAGGTTGGCAGTTCGAATCCACCAGCTGCTACTTGGAAACCCTATGGGGCAGTTCTATTCTGTCCTATACGGTCGCTATAGGGTTGCTACGAGTCAGAATTGACTTGATGGCAGCAGGTTTGGTTTATGCATATTTTGGTTTTAAAGATGAGGAATTAACTTTAAGACTTATGTGTAAGCATCCTCCCTTCCCAAATTTGCTGGCATTTAAAATTCTGATCTGAGATCTTCTGAAATTTTATATAGGAATACTTTTTTTTTGGAATTCTGATTATTGTTAACTAAGATAAAATATTGGAGCCATTGGGCTCTCAATCTTTTTTCTTTATTGTACTTTGGTGAAAGTTTACAGAGCAAATTAGTTTCCCATTCAATAGTTTATAAATAAAGCATTTCATGACCTTAGTTTCATTCTCCACAATATGTCAGCACTCTCTCCACTTCCACCCTGATATCCCCATTTTCTTTTGTCCTGATTTTCTGTCCCTTCCTGCCTTCTCATCTTTGCTTTTGGGCAGATAATGCCCTTTTGATCTCGTGTAATTGTTCTAAGGAGTACGTTCCTCTCAGGTGTTACTGTTTATCTTATGTGCTTGTCTATTGTTTGGCTGGGACGTGGTCTCCAGGAATGACTTCCTTTCCAGGTCAGAACAGTGTCTTAGGGCCATAGTCTGAGGGGTTTCTCCAGTCTCTGTTAGACCAGCAAGCCTGGTCTTTTTTGTGAATTTGATTTTTTGTTCTACAATTTTCTGCTGCTCTGTTCAGGACCCTCTGTTGTGATCCCAGTAAGAGTAGTTGGTAGTAGTATCCGGACACCATCTAGTTCTGGTCTCAGGGTTGTGTAGGCTGTGGTTCATGTGGTCCATTAGTCCTTCGGACTAATTGCTCCCTTAAGTCTTTGGTCTCCATCCCTCTCCCTCACTCTGGGTAGGAAGAGACCAGTAGTCATATCTTAAATAGTGGAACGCAAGCTTTTAAGACCGCAGGTGCTACTCACCAAAGTAGGATGCAGAACGTTGTCTTTATGTACTATGTTGTGCCAATTGATGTAGAATGAAGTTCTTTCTATATTTAAGGAAGACATGGAGAACTTGAGGGTCCCCTCCCCATATTTGCTTTAGGGTAAAATGTTGACCGTTTGGTCTCATATAGATGATTTTTTAAAGGAGCACAGTATTCAACAGGCAATATTGTTTATTTTATGAGCCAATCTGTTATTTAGCTGAAAAATGACCCCTGGGTATGGTTTCAGTACAAAATTTATAAAGGGTATCTCAGGGTGATAATTTAAGGCTGTTTTAATGTTTCTTTCTTTCTTTTTTAAAGAATTACCAGGGCAAGAGCACTTTGAACACAGCAGGATTTTCTTCTTCACAAACTCCCAATCCAGTAGATGACGAGTCATGGGATTAAAGCTAAAACAACATTCAAGTTTGTGGTACAGTTTTACTGCAGACAAGAAAATAGTTTTGATTTTTGAGTTTTTAACAGAAGTGTGAAACCTGAGACTCTTATATCTCCTGTCCTTCTGTTCTCACTCCCACCCTTAAAAAGAAATCCTTACTGACTAGTTATGTGAAATGCTAAAAGTTACAACATTGCAGTTGCTGATACAAATGCTGTTAACTGGAAAGATTAAAGCATTCTAAATGTCTTGCTTATTTCTAGTGTATTCTTCGGGGGTTTTAGACATGTTGCATGTCTAAATGCAAAGTCTTAGTATAGTGTTTATTGATCCTATAAAATGAGCAATAGGGTATGATACACTTTTGGTTAGAAATTATTCTGTCTCATTTTTAGTTAAAAGGAGCCTTTAAAGCAATATTGTGTCACCATAATTTGATAACATGATTTCCATGAAATAGTGAAAGACCTAAGCTTTTCAGGGTGATTTTGATTTTACATCATCAGATATGTGATGAAAATGGTTAAATGTTTGCAATGTGAGCTCTGTACTCAATAACATAACAAATGTTTGTTTTTATAATATACACTTTCCTTGAAAATAAAGACTGAAACACATTTTTCCCTAAATCTTCTAACAGCACTTTTGATTTTTCTTTGTTACGTATTATAGTTCTCAACACTTATATTTTGAGATTTTTATTTTATTGCATTGTGGAACCAATGTTGTGAACAAAACTCTTAGATGAATACTAATGCATAATATACAGATGTGAAATTAAAAATCATTCTTAGAACACAAACTCATTTTCCAGCAAAACAAAGGTGTTGACTCTTGCCATAATTTTTTGATCCATACTTTCATGAATGAACACTGTTGTGTTTATTCACCATTATATGTCTTGATCTTACCATGTTTGGAAAATAAGAGGTAATAAATTGTTAAATGAATGAATCAAAACATTAAGACATAAAACAAGTGAAGGGTAAATATTGGGGAGACAAAAATGATCAATTTTTGAGTGTATATTACTGTTCACCTAAAATATCCAAAGCAACATGCCTCTAAAATATATCTTGTTATAGGAATTTAGTTGATAAATGAAGTATCACAAATGAGGAAGAGTATTCAACAGATGTTTGGATAACTGGTTATAAGCCTACCCTATGCCATGTTCAAATTTAATTTAATGTGAATCATAAAAAAAAACTACAAAAAAATAGAATTAACAAACTGGAAGAACGTAATTGATGTCACTGAACTGTGCGTGTATAAATTTTTGAAATGGTCGAGAAGGAAGAGCGTTGACATGTCATGGGGTTGTTAACCAATGTCATAAAACACTGTGTACTGACTGTTTAATGAGAAAATATTTGTTCTGTAAACCTTCACCTGAAGTACAATAAGTAAATTAATAATAATAAAAGAGAATAGCTTAGCATTCAAAAAAAAAAAAAGAATTGAAAACCATCCAACAATAGCCAAAGTATACATTCTTTTCCAACACACATGGAACATTCTCCGGAATAGACCACATTTTAGGCCACAAAGCAACCCTCAGTAAAATCCAAAACACTGAAATAATACAAAGCATTTTCTCTGATCAAAACACCATGAAAGTAGAAATCAATAACAAGAAGAGAAAGGGAAAAAAAACCCAGATACATGGAAACTGAATAACACCTTGCTTAAAAACTACTGGGTAATAGAAGAAAGAAATCAAAGATGGAATAAAAAAATTCATAGAAATCAAACGAAGAAAAACACATTATACTAAAAACCATTAGGACACAGCAAAAGCAGTACTCAGAGGTTGATTTATAGCAATAAACATACACATTAAAGAAGAAGGGCCAAAATCAAAGCATTAGCCTTACAACTGGAAAAAATAGAGAACAGCAAAAGAAGCCTACAGTCACCAGCAGAAAGGAAATAAAGATCAGAGCAGAAATAAATGAAATAGAGAACAGAAAAACAATAGAAACAACAGGAGCAAAAGTTGGTTCTTTGAGAAGATCAATAAAATTAAATCATTGGCCAAAATGACCCAAATAAACTAGAGGGGGACATTACAACAGACCCAACTGAAATAAAAAGGATCATAACAGAATACTATAAAAAATTCTACTGCAACAAATTTGAGAACCTAAAGGAAATGGACAAATTACTTAACTAACACAAATTGAGGTAGAAAATCTGAACAGACCCAACAATAGAAGAAATTTAAAAGGTAATAAAACACCCAACAAGAGAAAGCCCTGGCCCAGACAGCTTCGCTGGAGAATTCTACCAAACATTGAGAGCTCACACCATTACTATTCAAAACTATTTCTGAGCAGAGAGAAGGAAGGAATACACCTGAATTCATTCTGTGAAGCCAGGATAACCCTGATACCAAAGCCAGGCAAAGACACCACAAAAAAAAAAAATTATAGTCCAGTATCTCTCACAAATGTAGATGCAGAAATACTCAATTCTAGCCAATAGAATTTAACATCATATCAAAAAAACAATGCACCACGACCAAGTAAGTGGGATTCATACCAGGTATGCAAGGATGGTTCAATGTTAGAAAATCAATATCCAACACATAAATAGAACTAAAGAACCATATGATCATACCTATCGATGCAGAAAAGGTATTTGATAATGTTCAACACACATTCCTGATAAACTCTCAATAAAACAGGAATAGAAGCAAAATTCCTCAACATAATGAAGGGCATATATACAAAACCAACAGCCAACATTATTCTCAATGGAGAGAAGCTGAAGACAAGACAAGGATGCCCTTTATCACCACTCCTATTCAACATTGTGCTGGAAGTCCTAGCTAGAGCAATAAGGCAAGAAAAAGAAGGGCATCCAGATTGGAAAGGAAGAAGTAAAACTATCCATATTTGCAGATGATATGATCCTATAAATAGAAAACCCTGTAAAGATTCCACAAGAAAACTACTGGAACTAATAGATTCAGCAGAGTAGCAGGATACAAGATCAACATACAAAAATCAGATGGATTCCTATACACCAACAAAGAGAACTTCAAAAAGGAAATCAGGAAAACAATACCATTTAGAAGAGCCCCTGAAAAGATAAAATACTTAGGAGTAAATCCAACCAGGGATGTAAAAGACCTGTACAAAAAAAACTACAAAACACTACTGCAAGAAACCAAAAGAGACCTATGTAAATGGACAGACAATACCATGTCAGTAATGCAAAGGAAAGCATTATTGAAGAACAAAGTAGGGGGCGACACACTACCTGATCTCAGAACTTACTATACAGCAAGGGTAGTCAAAACAATCTTGTTACTGGTTCAATGACAGACACATAGACCAATGTAACATAATCGAGAACCCAGATGTAAATCCATCCATCTGTAGTCAGCTGATCTTTGACAAAGGGCCAAAGACCATTAAGTGGGGGAAAAGATGGTCTCTTTAACAAATGGCGGTGACAAAACTGGATGTTCATCTGTAAAAAAATGAAACAGGACCCATACCTCACACCATACACAAAAATGGATCAAAGACCTAACGTAATACAAAACCTAAAGCTATAAAGATCATGGAAGAAAAAATAGGGACAATACTAGGGACCCTAATATATAGCATAAATGGAATACAAACCATAACCAACAATGCAGAAACACCAGAAGATAGAAGATAAAATAGATAACTGGAAGCTTCTAAATATTAAACATTTATGCTCATCAAAAGACTTCACCAGAGAGTGAAAAAGAGAACTCACAGACTGGGAAAAAATTTTTGGCTATGACATACGTGACAAGGGTCTAATCTTTAAAATCTGTAAAATACTTCAACACTCAACAACAAAAGACACATAATCCAATTTAAAAATGGGCAAAGGATATGGACACGTCACTAAAGAAGATATTCAGGTGGCTAACAGACACAGGAGGAAATGCTCCTGATTATTAGCCATCAGAAAAATGCAAATAAAAACTGCAGTGAGATACCATCTCACCCCGGCATTACTGGCACGAATCAAAAAACAATACAAATGTTGGCGAGGCTTCAGGGAAATTTGAGGTCTTATGCACTGCTGGTGGGAATGCAAAATGGTACAACCGTCTTGGAAAACAATATGGCACCTCTTTAAAAAGGTAGAAGTAGAAATACCACACTATCCAGCAATCCCACTCCTAGGAATATATGCTAGAGAAATAAGAGCTGTCACACTAATAGACATACGCACACCCATGTTCACTGCAGCATTATTCACAGTAGCAAAAAGATGGAAACAATCTAAGTGCCCATCAACAGATGAATGGATAAACAAATTACATACACACAGTGGAATAGTACACAAAGATAAAAAAGGATGAATCTGTGAAACATGAGTCTGGAGGGCATTATGGTGAGTGAAATAAGTCAATGGCAGGAAGACAAATACTGTGTGAGACCACTATTATAAAAACTCAAGAAAAAATTCACACAATCTTTGATGGTCACTATGGAGGAGTGGGGTACGGAGAGGAAATCATTAACTAGATAGTAGACAAGTGTTAACTTTGGTGAAGGGAAAAACAACATACAATATAGAGGAAGAACAACTTGACCAAAGCAAAGTCTTTGAAGCTTCCTAGACACATCTAAACACCTTGAAGGATCAAGTTAACTTGAGCTGAGGGCTGTGGACCATGGTCTTGGGGGACATCTAGGTCAATTGGCATAATGTAGTTCATAGAGAAAGTGTTCTACATCCTACTTTGATGAGTAGTGTCTTGTGTCTTAAAAGCTTGCGATCAGCCATCTAAGATACATCTATATTGGTCCTATCCCATCCGGAGCCAAGGAAAATAAAGAAAACCAAAGACACAAGGAAAATATTAGTCCAAAGGACTAATGAAGCACAGCTTCCACCAGCCTGAGCCCAGAACTAGATGGTGCCTGGCTACCACCACTGAGGGCTCTGACAGGGATCACAATGGAGAGTCCTGGACAGAGTGGGAGAAAAATGTAGAAAAAAATTCACATTCACAAAAAAAGACCAGACTTACCGATCTGACAGAGAACTAGAGGAACCTCCAGGACTATGGCCCCCGTACACCCTGCTAACTCAGAACTGAAGCCACTCCACAAGTACACCTTTCAGCCAAAGATTATACAGGCCTATAAAACAATAACACATGAGGAACATGCTTCTTAGTTCAATCAAGTATACGAGACCAAGTGGGCAACAGCTGCCCAAAAGCAAAGTTGAGAAGGCAAGAAGGCACAAGAAAACTGGATGAATGGACACAGCAAACCCGGGGTAGGAAGAGGGAGAGTGCTGACACATTGTGGGGATTGCAAGCAATGCCACAATACAATTTGTGTATAAATTTTTGAATGAGAAACTAATTTGTAAACTTTTCACCTGAAGTACAATTAAAAAAAAAACAAACTATTGACTGAGGAAAGTTATGGTAAACCTAACTGCCCCATAGGGTTTCCAAGGAGCGGCTGGTGGATTTGAACTGTTGACTTTTTGTTAGCAATCAAGCTGTTAACCACTGTGCCACCAGGTCTCCATAGTAATGAAACCTAAAGTAAAATTCCAAGGTACCTAGCAGTCCAAGCGAAAAGGGAAGCATGTTTATACTACTGATCTTGCATTGGGTACCAGTTTATGATAGGAAAAACAAAACCCCAAACTGATTCTTGACTCTAGGCTTTGAGAAGATTGTGTCATGGATTGCAGGTGCTTTGATGCAGGGCCCTTGAGTATCTCAACGGACAATTTTCTCAAACATTTTTATTAAAAGCAGAAGAGCTCCTCTTATTGACTGTTTCTTACATGAAGTCTCAGAAAAAGCTGAATTTCCTTAAAGGAATTCATGATTCTACCTTATAATAAATAAAACCAAGAATTAAAAAACTTTAAAAAGAAAAAAATAGAATTAAATATTCATCCTTTGAATTGGGAATGAGGTTTGACTTTAAACTCAGAAAGGGCAGAAATCAGAGGAAACTGAACAGATTTGATCCCCCCAAAAATTAGTTGTCTATATAAAAACAGTGAACAGGGGACATGGGAAAATATTACCATAACTACAGTGGGTTATCTAAATCCTTTATATATGGATATGTATGAATACTTATAGACACAAATGGTGAAAGAACATAGTTCAAAAAGAGAAGTTCTACTAATAAAAATATGGGAAATATTTAACTTACACTCTGAAATCTCATTTCTGGGAAAGGATGAATGGAAGGTGTTTGCATTGTTATTTGTGATACCTGTGTGTCTTAATTTTCTCTTCCAGTTTGTTTTGTTTGCAAAAAGCATTTATAGACCACTCCTGTCTCATTTTTTCCATTTCCTTAAAGAGCTACCATGTCATAGCAGTCCTGATTGTTTTTTAAAATTTTTTGAATTTGCTTGTTTTGTCAAATTAGCCTTATAGCGTTACTGAATCAAATGTAAAAAAAGAAAAGACCATACATAATCTCATCACTGTTACAAACCAGTTGTAAATGTACCTGTGTTCAATTACATTCCTCATCTCTAGGTATAGATTTGAATGATTTCCTTGAAAATTATCAAAGTAACAGATACACATATGATTAGAAAATAAAATTTTATAGAAGGGTATATAATAGAAAGCAGTAATCCTGCCCCTCCCTTTACAAATTTGCCATCCCACATCCCAGAATCAACTGCCTGTAACTATTTCTGGTGATTACTATCATATATTCTATTTTTTGACTGATCAAGTTTAGACATCTATTAACCTTCTGCTATATGATAGATGATTTAACTCACCTCCTGTCACTTCCTTGGTAACTTTAAATAATATAGAAGTATACTTTGTGAGATGATGATAAAGGCACCCTTTTCCTTCAGTTTCTACATTGCATTTTCAGTATTTCCATTTACAAAGTTGGTAACATTTGCATTCTGTTCTATAACCACGAAATCTCACTTGTTAACATTTACAGGTTGATTCTAAAATTGTTTGCTGCATGGACCAATTAGCATGATCTGATTAGTTTTACTAATTTTTCCAATTTTATGACCTGCATTTGTGTCTCAAAGGAGAATTATTAGTGTTACGGTCAAATGAAAGCTCCTCAAAACTATTCCACATACCAGTTTGTTTCAAATTTGAGCCATAATCTTTTTGAGCAATTTGTTTGCCATAAGTTTGCCTTTTTTCTTGCTGGGAGAAGAAACATGCCTTTACCACCAGATTACCTTTCAAGGTTCAAAGTTAGTGTTCTCAGGAAACTTTTGGAATCTTAAAGGATTCCAAAATATATTGATATTCTTAAATTTTATAATGATCCTGATATAATAATCCCGGGTAGCACTTGGAGTAATCGAAAGATTGTCTCCTTTTGGCCCTGGGAGTGTTTTTATATTAGTATTTCTCCTCCGACACGTGGGGTTGCCATGAATCAGAGTCGACTGGGCAACTGTTTAATTTGAGAGAGGGCAGGTCTTCATTTTGTTTGATTTGTGTGGCCTTCATAGATTTTCAATGTGTTGAAAATGGGGAACCTACTAAAGTCTTTTAAATTAACTTCCAAAGGGCCTATTAAAATTTTTGATGATTTGCTATGCTCGCTATGCTCAGCAGTAGCAGTTTTTGCTCAGTGTTGGCTTTATATCCCTCCCCACTGCGTCTCTGCACGGCACCTTGCACCTTGTGCCTCCTTTGTGGAAAAACTAGTTCAGGGCGACAGGAAAGGCGCTCTTTCATCCTCTGACTGGAAGACAAGCGAACCCTGGCAGTCAGGCGGCTGCGCGCGGCTGTGGTCGCTATGAAGCTGCAAGTCCTGGGAAGCAACTCTAGCCCGCCTCTGGGACTACAGAGGTTGCTCCCAGGGGACGGCCCTGACCGGGGAAGTCCTTCCGCTCTCTTGGACCTGGCGGCGCTTACTCCGGAGACGAGAATGACAGCTAGCGAGATCCCGGGGCAACTCGACCCGCGTGCGAGATTTCCCGGGGGCGGAGCGGGAGGCTGGTCCTGTGGGACCCTACAAGCGGCAGTACCCAGGTGAGTGGCGCTGTACGGTGGAGCGCGCCTGTCTCTGCCTTTCGAATTGCACTTCCTAATCTTTTGGTGTCACATAAAGTATAGACCCAACTTTTACATCGCTTTTCAGGAGATTTATCAACCTCTGTCAAACTCTCGCCTAAAGGATTCAAGAACCGAAAGGGCTCTAGAGACAGATGGTGGTGCTATTAGGAATTACACGTCAAAAGAGAGCCGGGAACAACGAATTTAGCGTGTGGAGAAACTGTGGAAGCCGGAAATGGAAGTAAACAAGTGAGGTTTGTCACAGTATGAGAGCTTGCGGTTCAGATAAACTAATTCCTTTACCTTGGCAATTCATTAATTGGTTTGCTATAATTTAGGGGTGATTATCAAACCGTAAAGTAGGGCATCAGGAATTTTCTAGTAGGGATTTTGTGTGTGAGAATTCCTTGAAAATTTGTTGTCTCCATCAGGTAGTGTTTTCTGGATTTGGAGTCTTGTGTTTGTGGATTTTTTCCCCCACCATTCGTGAAAAATAACTTTTTCCTCCCCTTCGGAATATATGAACACCTTAATTATCCCAAAGTCTTAAATATATCTATTTTAACTTGATTTTCTTTTTTTTTTTCTTTTTGGGCGGGGGTGGGGGGAGTGAAGTAACCATGTGGGGGTTTAAAAAATTCTCAAGAGAAGTCAAAACACTCCAAAATGATTGGAAACTTTGTATGTGTAGGAGGAGAAGGTGCTATATAGCAAGGTGGGCATGGTATTTCATAATAAATGACTAGTTGGAGTAGCCTTAACATTGGCCTTATTTGCTGACTTGTGTGGTGCCTAGTTTATCAATGATCTGCTCTAGGCTTCAGTTTGCTTATGTATAACAGGACAATTAACTAGATATTTCTCCACATTGATCTCCAGTGAGGAAGCCCTAATATTACCATACAGTGCATGTGGTTACAATAAAATATTTTTGAGAGGCAGCCCTGTGTAAGAATGCAGGGTATTATAGCTGAATGCTGGTGCACTTGTATTTTAATGCTCAAGTTTTACTCTGGTATTGCATTAGCTGTTTTATCAATGTTAAATAGACAGTTGATTCTTTAAAAAAAAAATATTGTGTTTTAGGTGAAAGTTTACACAGCAAATTAGATTCTCATTTATCAATTCATATACCAATTTTTCTGTGACATTGGTTACAATCCCTGCCACGTGTTAGCTGTCACAATTTCCACCCCACCTGCCCTGTTCCATCCATCCAGTTTCCCTGCCCCTCCTTGCCTTCTCATCTTTGCTTTTGGGTAAATGTCAACCATTTGGTCTCATATAGTTGATTGTTTAAAGGAGCACATTCCTCACAAGTGTTATTTATTTTATAGGCCAATCATTTATTTGGCTGAAAGGTGACCTCCGGGAGAGGTTTCATTTCCAAGTTAAAAGAGTGCGTTAGGGCAATAGTCTCGAGGATTCCTGTAGTTTCTGTCAGTCCAGTAAGTCTGGTCTTTTTTTATGAATTTGAGTTTTGTTCTACATTTTGCTCCCATTCTAACTGAGACCTTCTGTCATATCCCTGGTCAAAATGGTCAGTGGTGATAGCTGGGCACCAATCTAGTTCTTCTGGCCTCAGGCTAGAAGAGGATATGGTTCGTGTGGGCCATTAGTCCTGTGGACTACTATCTTCCTTGAGTCTTTGGTTTCTTTCACTCTCCTTTGCTCCAGACGGGAATAGACCAATAGTTGTATCTTAGATGGCTGCTGACAAGCTTTTTAAGACCCCAGACGATACTCACCAAACTAGGATACAGAACATTATTTTTATGAACTGAATTATGCCAATTGACCTAGTTGTCCCATGAGACTATGGTCCTGAGTCTTCAACTCAGTAAATCAATCCACGAGGTGTTTGGATATGTCTAGGAAGTATTCCTAACTGTGCCTCCTAACTGTGCTTTATTGTATATATGAATACACATGCAGCACATACAAACACGTATATACATATGCCCACAAATATATCTATACAGACACACGCATGTACTCCCATATGCCTTCCTATACTGATATAGCATGCATATCTACCCTATGTAACCACTCACATATTTTTTGCTTGTTATTACTGTTACTGCAAGATTGTATATGTTATAGCATTTACCATAGTTGCCCTTTATCCTTGCATACCTCTCCGCGTCTTCATGGGTCAGCTCTTCAGATATCGATCACCTGTCCACACTAGTTACTGTTAAGATAGATGTGGTTCTCTCAGCCCACATGATCAGTGCCTTCAAAGCCAATGACCCTGCTGCTACTGTGCCAGACTGGGGCAGGTTTTTTTTTTTTTTCTCCAAGGCTGAGAGCCCCTCTTCCTAAGGTCTGACCACCCTAGGTGTACCCTGTAGTCCCCTTTGAATCATGACCAATGAGAGGGGCACAGGCCTCCAAACCTCTTAGAACCTACAAATCCTTGACCTCGCCCCAGTCTGGGGTGGGATGGGGTGGGGTGGGAGATTTCTTCCTCTTAACGTCTGCTTCCGTTCAAGCTACTCTCTTCTCTCTTCTTCCTGAGTTATCTGTTCTATGAATCTTGTCTCTCCCCAAAGACTGGAAGAGTCATTAAGTGAATGTTTCTACCTTGTGCATATCTCTGAGGCAAAGAAATTAACAAGGATCCTGACTTCTTGCTTGTAATGGGGAGGAGGGGAAACATTAACATCTCAAAATGATCCTGTTGGACAAGGTATAAAGAACAAATCTCTTAGACACCATTTCAATATTGTTATTGCACTATGCTGTTAATAAGCTCTCCTTAAATTTCTGCTTTCCTTGGCAATCCGATCTCCTGAAGAATTGATTTATACTCACACCCTGCCACTTTTTGCCCATCTTAAGGTTGTCCGTTAAAGTGCTAATTGTGCTTGCAAGCATCCTTTTTCTACTTACTCTCAGCTTGTATGGCTCTAATTGCTACTTCATGCAGCTGAGTTAATGCTGTCAATTCCCCAAAGCAAAAGATCATCTGACATGCAGAGGTGAGAATTCTTAGCCTTACCTTTTAACTGTTAATCACTGACAGATTATTTTAACAAAATGGAAAGATATTCTTAACTTTCCTAAGAACGACCCACCCTTCTTTCGACTGTCACCTCATGACTTTGCTTTTCATTTAGAAATCTAATGCCTGTTGGTGAGGTTCACAAAAATATATTTACAAGATGTTTTTATGAAGCATTTTATTGCAAAGCAAGTACATGTAAGAATTCAAACAAGAAATAATTGTAAACTTAAAAAAT